>NC_048583.1:13057631-13747631 GCF_013265735.2 Oncorhynchus mykiss | reverse complement strand
AAAAGAGAGGAGAGGAGAGGAAAATAAAGGAGAGGAAAAGAGAGGAGAGGAGAGGAAAATAGAGGAGAGGAAAAGAGAGGAGAGGAGAGGAAAATAGAGGAGAGGAAAAGAGAGGAGAGGAAAAGAGAGGAGAGGAAAAGAGAGGAGAGGAAAAGAGAGGAGAGGAGAGGAAAATAGAGGAGAGGAAAAGAGAGGAGAGGAAAAGAGAGGAGAGGAAAATAGAGGAGAGGAAAAGAGAGGAGAGGAAAAGAGAGGAGAGGAAAATAGAGGAGAGGAAAAGAGAGGAGAGGAGAGGAAAATAGAGGAGAGGAAAAGAGAGGAGAGGAAAAGAGAGGAGAGGAAAAGAGAGGAGAGGAAAAGAGAGGAGAGGAAAAGAGAGGAGAGGAAAAGAGAAGAGAGGAAAAGAGAGGAGAGGAAAAGAGAGGAGAGGAAAAGAGAGGAGAGGAAAAGAGAGGAGAGGAGAGGAGAGGAGAGGAAAAGAGAGGGAAAAGAGAGGAGAGGAAAAGAGAGGAGAGGAAAAGAGAGGAGAGGAAAAGAGAGGAGAGGAAAAGAGAGGAGAGGAGAGGAGAGGAGAGGAGAGGAGAGGAGAGGAAAAGAGAGGAGAGGAAAAGAGAGGAGAGGAGAGGAATAGAGAGGAGAGGAAAAGAGAGGAGAGGAAAAGAGAGGAGAGGAGAGGAGAGGAGAGGAAAAGAGAGGAGAGGAGAGGAGAGGAGAGGAAAAGAGAGGAGAGGAAAAGAGAGGAGAGGAGAGGAATAGAGAGGAGAGGAAAAGAGAGGAGAGGAGTAGAGTAGAGAGGAGAGGATTCCCTCACTGATATAGCCCTGCCCATTCCCCACTCTCTGTCCTCTCCTCCTATAATATCGCAGTATAACTGTTATCCAGGTCATGGGTGGGGCAGACCGTCAAGTCAACCACAGCCTGCAGCCATTGCGCTCTAATACACATACTACACAAAACACCACCCTTCTCGGATACACACAATCTCCCAACACAGCCCAAACGTCATTTAATATAATCTTATTGAATGTCCCTGAGACTAGAAATGCCAAAGTGACTACCTTGTATGTGCATCACACATGAGAAGCTTTCTGGAGCATTGCCTGTATGTATGTCCCAGTCCCAAATGGCACCCTATTCCATTTATAGGGCACTTCTTTTAACCAGGGCCCATAGGGCACTATATAGGGAATAGTATAGGGAATAGTGTGCAATTTGGGCCTTGACATCGGACTGTGATATGAGCTCCCGTCCCTCCCGTCCCTCTTCCGCCGCCATCCCTCCATCCTCCATCTTCGTTGTTTCACTCCCCTGTCCCTCCATCCTCCTTCATTGTTTCACTCCGCCATCCCTCCATCCTCCATCTTCGTTGTTTCACTCCTCCATCCCTCCATCCTCCATCTTCGTTGTTTCACTCCTCCATCCCTCCATCCTCCATCTTCGTTGTTTCACTCCTCCATCCCTCCATCCTCCATCTTCGTTGTTTCACTCCGCCATCCCTCCATCCTCCATCTTCGTTGTTTCACTCCGCCATCCCTCCATCCTCCATCTTTGCTGTTTCACTCCCCTGTCCCTCCATCCTCCATCTTCGTTGTTTCACTCCTCCATCCCTCCATCCTCCATCTTCGTTGTTTCACTCCTCCATCCCTCCATCCTCCATCTTCGTTGTTTCACTCCTCCATCCCTCCATCCTCCATCTTCGTTGTTTCACTCCTCCATCCCTCCATCCTCCATCTTCGTTGTTTCACTCTGCCATCCCTCCATCCTCCATCTTCGTTGTTTCACTCCGCCATCCCTCCATCCTCCATCTTTGTTGTTTCACTCCTCCATCCCTCCATCCTCCATCTTCGTTGTTTCACTCCTCCATCCCTCCATCCTCCATCTTCGTTGTTTCACTCCCCTGTCCCTCCATCCTCCTTCTTCGTTGTTTCACTCCTCCATCCCTCCATCCTCCATCTTCGTTGTTTCACTCCTCCATCCCTCCATCTTCGTTGTTTCACTCCTCCATCCCTCCATCCTCCATCTTCGTTGTTTCACTCCTCCATCCCTCCATCCTCCATCTTCGTTGTTTCACTCCCCTGTCCCTCCATCCTCCATCTTCGTTGTTTCACTCCGCCATCCCTCCATCCTCCATCTTCGTTGTTTCACTCCTCCATCCCTCCATCCTCCATCTTTGCTGTTTCACTCCTCCATCCCTCCATCCTCCATCTTCGTTGTTTCACGCCGCCATCCCTCCATCTTTGCTGTTTCACTCCTCCATCCCTCCATCCTCCATCTTCGTTGTTTCACTCCTCCATCCCTCCATCCTCCATCTTCGTTGTTTCACTCCGCCATCCCTCCATCCTCCATCTTTGCTGTTTCACTCCGCCATCCCTCCATCCTCCATCTTTGCTGTTTCACTCCTCCATCCCTCCATCCTCCATTTTCTCTGTTTCACTCTTTCTTCCTCTTCCTCTTCCTCTTCCTCTCATCTCATCTCGTAGCTGTTGTAGTGCCAGGCTCAGGTACTGTATTAAACCCAGACACAGACAATACATATTTAGACATTGGGCTTGCTTCAATCGAAGCAGGTAGCATCTTTTATTGTGGTGTGAAAATACAGGACAACAATCTCAACTTAATACATCACATTACTTCAACATGCTAATTCACATAGCGAAAATGACATTCACTCCACAGAAACCCCAGTCTCTGGTTTCAATACAGTAGAGTCATAAATATACATCTTTCCCTCTCGTGGTACATATGCTCACCTAGTCACTCATCAGCTCCCTTTCTGTCTCTGAAAGCATTAGTGCCTCTCTCACCACCTTGATGGCTTCCTCTTAGCAGCTATATTTTCATACACATGCACACACGCACACACACACACACACACACACACACACACACACACACACACACACACACACACACACACACACACACACACACACACACACACACACACACACACACTCTACTCTGTCGTTGTGGAAATTGGCCCTTATGTGTTTGAAGCGGGATAATGTCCCCGAGACACATTTCCATCCATTTCCAACACAATAACTGTTAGAACTGCAGGAGGGCCAAACTGCTAGTGCTACTCGAGGTGTTTCAGTTACTGACCAGCACACAGTCACCTTAGGCTGTTGAAGAGTTCCACCAACTTGAGGTCAGAGTTGACCTTCTAAAAGGTTAGCTCATTTCCATTATATAGAGATTTGAAGGAAATAAAAAGCAGAAGAGGAAGCGCTTAGCCTATGTGTCTGGTACATCGGATGCTGAGAGCAAACAGTCACGTGCCGTTGCCTCGGCGATACCAGACCTACAGCGGCCTAGCGATGATGGAGCTGTTACTGAGCAGGTTGCTTTCAAAACAACCCAGATGTTGCTGGCTCACACCTGACGTCACCGCGCTCCATTCTCTTCAGCGTTACAAGGCAAACATTACTTTGCATAAAAGATGCATGGCCATTTCTCCCAACTCCCCTGATAAGGGGTTTAAAATTAAAATTTAAATGGGTAATTATGCTTTAAAGGCACAATCCTGAGTTTAATCAGAGCAGAATCAGGTTCAGGGGAGATACAGCTTTCAGTAGATACATCATCTAAAGTGGATTGCTTACTGTAGGCTTAAAATAATAGGATAGGTCAGGTGAGACTAAATGATTGATAGGGTCTGTGTAGATATCAATATTGTTTGTGGTTGGTGTTATTACATTATCATAACACGCTTCATCTATTGATTTAATATATTTATGTATTGAAATATTGATAGTCACAGCTATAGTGGGAGGGAGAATCACCCTCTGGATGAGTAATACATGTTTTACACACACACACACACACACACACACACACACACACACACACACACACACACACACACACACACACACACACTATGCTGTACATATCCCTATAGATGTCCTTTTCAACAGGGCCGTTTAGAAGACATGGATGCTACTCAGTCTTTTGACAGTGTAAAGAGAATGGGAACAGGGAGGTGAAGAGAGGAGGGTTAAATATTTGTGAATTAAGAAAACAAGTGAATGAATTTTTAATCCTGTTTTCGGAGAGCCATTTGAAACACCAAGGGAATCCTTTGGCACCGCGATGCGTGCATGCTCTGACTGGTCGGGGGAAATAGCACAATGGGGGGGAGATGGCGCGAGGGAGAGGAGGAGAGGAGAAGGAGTGAGAGAGAGAGAAGAGATACAGAGAAAAGGAGGGGGGAGAGGAGAAGGAGGGCACTAGAGGAGAAGTGTCTGTCGACTGTCTCTGGCCTGATTTTTTTTCTTCTACTTTTGTGCAGTCGTCTTTAAAGATGTAATGGAATTATTCCCGGACCCGGAATAAGGGATGATAAGATATCTTTTAAGTACTGTACGATGGACAATGAATTATAGCAGCCAAGAGAATGCCATCAGACATTATCAAAATCATATTACCAGACTCATGTTGTCAATGGCACTTAATGGCAGACTGAGTTTAATTCACCCGTGGGAAGATTGCATTATGTTATACTGACTGCAAGATAAATAGATTACTCCTCTTTGACTTTACTGCAAAATCCAGTTTGGTATTGATAGTAGTTTATTACGTCTTTACTAACCCAATGGTGGACAACTTGTGGTTCAGAATGAGTTCAATTTCTCCAAATGCCACTGAGAATATGATGAGATATGAGAGGTGAGTTTGGCTATCTAGAAATCGCCTTTGCGTTGGTGTGACAATTTATGACGCCTGCACACAGCACAGCAGAGCGATCATCCTCTTCAAGACATCCCGTTTTTCTTTCACAATTCCCGTGGATAGTTCCTCGTTTCATGGAGTGCCCGGTGGAAGTCACTGAAAGATAGAGGTTATTCACTTCTCAAACCAGGAAGTGGATCTCACGGTCACCGTGGAGGCCGTCGACCGCGGCGACCGAACTCGAGCCGACCAGCATGTACACATACCAAGAGAATCTGTCTAGGATTGTTGTTTGGTGTTTTGTGTCCCGTGGATGTGACCTCAGAGCTGTGACTGAGAGCTTTAGATTGTCGAGGCCATTCACTGACATGACCTTTCATCTCTCCTTCTCTCCTTCTGTCTTTCTCTACTTCTTATCTTCCTCCCACGCTATCTGCCTGTCACTTTTTCCCCTCTTGTCTGCTGACTCTCTCTCTCTCCCCCTATCTCTCTCTCTCTCTCTCCCTCTCTCTCTCTCTCTCTCTCTCTCTCTCTCGCTCTCTCTCTCCCTCTCTCGCTCTCTCTCTCTCTCGCTCTCTCTCCCTCTCTCGCTCTCTCTCTCTCTCGCTCTCTCTCTCGCTCTCTCTCGCTCTCTCTCTCGCTCTCTCTCTCTCTCCCTCTCTCTCTCTCTCTCTCTCTCTCTCTCCCTCTCTCGCTCTCTCTCTATTCCCTTTTTTCTACCTCTCTTTCTATGCTTCTTTGAAACACCAGTTGTCCTCTCTTCTTTCAATGCTGTACTGAGAAAGATCTGCAGGACGCTGGAAGCACTGGTATACACACGCACGCACGTGTAAACACACACACACCACACACACACACTTTTAATACATAGGCTACATTGATCTCCTAGCCAGGGTTCACACAGAAAAGCTCTCAGCGCCCGTACAGTATTCACCGTGCTCTAACAGCATATCGTCACGATTACTAAAGAAGCGACTGCAGAGCCTAACTCTCTACGGCCGCCTTAAAACAGATTCCTGTCCAGCTCCTTCTCACGTCCTACTCAAACCGTGATGCAACCACTGTAGCCTTTGTCACTGTTAATAATGGTGTGATGACTGACTATTGCAAAATTCGATTCTCGATTTGAGCAGGCACTTTTATCCAGAGTGTCTTACAGCACCATGCTCTCCCAACTGAGCCACACGGGGCCATATAAAAACAGAATTAAATATATTCCATTTAGCAGACGCTTTTATCCAAAGCGACTGACAGTCATGCGTGCATCCGTTTTTACGCGTGGGTGGCCCCGGGAACCGAGCCCACAACCCTGCCGGCGTGCTCTGCCACCTGAGCCACACTTGACTCTGTAACACTGTGACACGTTATATGACAGCACTGTATGATCAACAACCATCACTAATTATGAACCTACAGTATAACCTTCAGATGGGAACATCCGTGTGGTAGAACTAACTACAGGGGGACGCCTCGTAGGGCAGCCACTGCTCAGCAACCTGGTTGACTGTCACACCGGTGGAACAGGTAAGAGATTGAGGGAACGTTATAACAATGTTCAGTGTGTTGACTGATTGATTGACTGATGACATTTGTTGTCATTCTTTTCACAGCGAGACTCCAGTCTACCCGTTGTAAGATATCGTTCACTGAAGTCGTCTCTCTTTACTCCGCACATTATGAAGCCCTTTAGGGGAGACTGCCTGGGCATGGTAATTTGTCTCACTATTGGCTAACGTCACTGACTGACAGACAGTAGACAGTTAGTAAATAGTAATCTCACCTACCTACAACTTGGCTTCACAAGCACAATCCCCACTGCTGTAATCTCTTGTAGACAGACCACGTAGGCACAAACGGTACAGTCGATCTGTCATGATACATCGGGATGGTGAGATAACAAGCTGCATTAGTCCCAGTACTTTGGACAATTCACCATTTTGTAGGTGTTTGGAACTTCGGAAGGGGAGGGGACATTCGGCCTGTAACTTGCAGAGAGAGAGAGGGTGGAGCTCTTCGTTCCGGTTCCGCTCCTTTCTTCTCATAACATGTATGGACCCAGAATTTATTTGAGCATCTGACTAATTATGCAAGACTTTAGTAAAAAGGAAGCATCGAGCAAAAGCCCTATCACCCCCTCCGTCACTGAGTGAAGCAACACATCACGAGTAGCACACACACACACACACACACACACACACACACACGTCAATCAGCTGTCTCATCCTCTTCTACATCGTCTGCTGACAAAAATAACAGCTCATCTTCTCATCACGTCGGTCAGTAGACAGGGATCTTATGTAACACATGACTTGGATGTTTCGTCTTCCTCTATATTATTCACTATCAGCCGTGTACACACACATACACAAACACACGCACACACACGCAAAAACACACACACACATACATACACACATACACACACACGCGCACACACACGCAAAAACACACACACACACGCACACACACACACGCACACACATGCAAAAACACACACGCACACACACACACACACACGCACGCAAAAACACATAATGCACGCACACACGCAAAAACACACACACATGCACACACACACACACACGCACGTCGATGATATTGGTAATCATTACCGTTACTTGAGAGCGCCTCCCTCCTCATTGAGTGCAGCATTCAGTCTGGTTTAACCAGGCTATCTTGCACACACCAAGCCAGGCTGATTAGTATCCAAGGTAGATTCAGCCGGTGCACAATCCATTGTATGTAGGTCACACAAGTATACAGTATATTAGAGAAGAGGAGAATCCCCCATCCGTCCTCCTTTTCTTTAGGCTAGTGCCGATGGGAATACCCAATTCATAGTGGGTGTGAGATACACTTATATATACAGTAGATGAGGGATGCTATTTAAATGCAAATTCCATGTTTTAATTATTTTGTTTGGGTTAGCATTTATAGTTATTAATTGGGTTGTTTGTGTTAATTCACTTAAACAAATAAGCTATTTGTAGTACCTGTTATACACATACTGTACATATCCATTTATGTAAGGGTATACATACTGTACATATCCATTTATGTAAGGGTATACATACTGTACATATCCATTTATGTATGGGTATACATACTGTACATATCCATTTATGTAAGGGTATACATACTGTACATATCCAATGATGTAAGGGTATACATACTGTACATATCCATTTATGTAAGGGTATACATACTGTACATATCCATTTATGTATTGGTATACATACTGTACATATCCATTTATGTATGGGTATACATACTGTACATATCCATTTATGTAAGGGTATACATACCTTACTTATGCATTTATGTAAGGGTATACATACTGTACATATGCATTTATGTAAGGGTATACATACTGTACATATCCATTTATGTAAGGGTATACATACTGTACATATCCATTTATGTATGGGTATACATACTGTACATATCCATTTATGTATTGGTATACATACTGTACATATCCATTTATGTAAGGGTATACATACTGTACATATCCAATGATGTAAGGGTATACATACTGTACATATCCATTTATGTAAGGGTATACATACTGTACATATCCATTTATGTATTGGTATACATACTGTACATATCCATTTATGTATTGGTATACATACTGTACATATCCATTTATGTATGGGTATACATACTGTACATATCCATTTATGTATTGGTATACATACTGTACATATCCATTTATGTATTGGTATACATACTGTACATATCCATTTATGTAAGGGTATACATACTGTACATATCCATTTATGTATGGGTATACATACTGTACATATGCATTTATGTAAGGGTATACATACTGTACATATCCATTTATGTAAGGGTATACATACTGTACATGTCCATTTATGTATGGGTATACATACTGTACATATCCATTTATGTAAGGGTATACATACTGTACATGTCCATTTATGTATTGGTATACATACTGTACATATCCATTTATGTAAGGGTATACATACTGTACATATCCATTTATGTATGGGTATACATACTGTACATATCCATTTATGTAAGGGTATACATACTGTACATATCCATTTATGTAAGGGTATACATACTGTACATGTCCATTTATGTAAGGGTATACATACTGTACATATCCATTTATGTAAGGGTATACATACTGTACATATCCATTTATGTAAGGGTATACATACTGTACATATCCATTTATGTATGGGTATACATACGGTACGATAACCCTGCTACTGCAGAGGAGGCTGGAATGGAATGCATTTTATGGTAGCAAGCAAATCAAACATATGGAAACCAGATGTTTGACTCCGTTCCATTGACACCATTCCAGCCATGACAATGAGCCTGTCTTCCTATAGCTCCTCCCACCAGCCTCCTATGTGCTACTGTGAAGACTCCGTAGGAGACAATGTCCACTACCTTTGGCGCCATTCATGCTATCATGTGACATGGCTTTGTCTTGTCTGTGAATAAATCAGTGACCTCACAGACATATTCATTTCACTGCATGTACTGTAGTCAGATATATGTGTCACCTCGAGCTGACAAGTACAACCCGGCACCACTGGAGAAATCTTTCATCTGCCATCTTGAAAGTGAAATGATGGTTCTTTGAAGAACAGCCCTCTGACTTACTTCTCTGTTGAATAACAAGTCGTGATACTTCTGACTAAAATTCAAACTGAAAATCGTAGAAAATATGCCTTGTTTATTCATTCGGTGAGTTTCTTATGTTCACAAATGGTTTTGAAGCATCGCCATGATTTTCATCATATCAACCAACGAGTGTCTTAATATGTAAACATACACACTTCTGTGCTTGTGAATAGCTTGCAGATTTGTGTTAATAGCTTCCGCTCTCATGTAAACTAGCAACATTCAAGTTGTTCATTCGGTTTGCTGAAATGTCCAGGACGTTCAAAATAAAATGAAGATAGAAATGGAATGTCTAGAGCTGACTTGATTAGGTACATTGCATTCTGTTCTACGTAGACAGTCATTCCTGTTCTACACACAATACATTTTTATCGGAACACTCCTAAACATTTCACCCCCCTGAACAGGCCCCATGTGTTGTGAGCCTGTGTTTCCCCACACAAACACATACACAGAATCTAAATGTCTGTCTCTCTGAGCCTGTGTTTTCTGTAGGGTGCTAGCTCTAGTCTGTGCACCACTCCAGCACTACAGCCTCTCTATAATGGATAGGCTACGCAGGTCGGCAGTCCCGATTCTGTCACTTCAACACTCCTCTGCTCCCAGCAATCCGTTTGAGCAATGAACGGCCTCTGCTAGGGGAATCCTATGGGGGCTTTGGGTTCTCTCTCTCTCTCTCTCGCTCTCTCTTTGCGTCTGGAGGGGAGAGTGCTTAGACGAAGACACGATTCTCTATGAAATGTTTAGATATATGGACTCTTGAATATGTCAGACAGAAAGAGAGACGTGTTTTTTGTAGCCTGTAATAGATTCAGAAGCTGCCTCAGTCTGGAGACGGCGTGTTTGAAGTGGTGTGTCTAGGAGATAGGTAGTCGGTAGCAGAGCAAGCAGAGAGATATGCCCACAACAACCATCACACCACCTGGTTGCTTTCAGGGTTAATAAAAAACATCCAAATACACTTGCACTGTTGTGAGACTAGGCTATTTAAAGTGCTGGCTGATTTTGTTAGTCAAATAATGTGGTCATTGACAATATGGTAGACTACTGTCAGTTTTTGATTTTGCCTCAACTTAGATCTCAGTATTGAGTATCAGAAGAGCAGAATATACTGTAGACACACACACACACACACACACACACACCATCTGTTTGATTCCTAGAGTTGGCGGCTGTTGGAAAAATTATTTAATGATAACAAGGAGGCATACTGTCTAATCTCCTTATACCACCTATCAGCTGCTGACTTACATACTCACAACTACTAGTCCTAAAGTACATAGTAACATGCATACTCACAACTATTAGTCCTAAAGTACATAGTAACATACATACTCACAACTATTAGTCCTAAAATACATAGTAACATGCATACTCACAACTATTAGTCCTAAAGTACATAGTAACATACATACTCACAACTATTAGTCCTAAAATACATAGTAACATACATACTCACAACTATTAGTCCTAAAATACATAGTAACATACATACTCACAACTATTAGTCCTAAAATACATAGTAACATACATACTCACAACTATTAGTCCTAAAGTACATAGTAACATACATACTCACAACTATTAGTCCTAAAGTACATTGTAACATACATACTCACAACTATTAGTCCTAAAGTACATTGTAACATACATACTCACAACTATTAGTCCTAAAGTGCATAGTAACATACATACTCACAACTATTAATCCTGAAATACATAGTAACATACATACTCACAACTATTCAACTGTACATAGAAGTCTTCCACCCATGTTAGAGCCAATACAGTCTCTGCATAGTACTGTTTGTCAACCTTCTACAGCCCTCATTTAAAACAACAATAATGCTGCTATTTAATAACCTAGGTCCTAGAGGTAAGCAATGTTTAATAATGTACAATTAACCAAATTATGAATTCATAATTCATCTGTATGGCATATATTCAGACCTGACATTTTCTAGGCTATCGGTATGTTGAGTCTGTGTTTTGCTTCCGGTAATGTGTCTCTTGAGAAAATGAAAACTTGTATAGTAGAGATTGTTTTGTCGTTGGAACATTGTCTTGTTTTACCAGTGATATAGAAGCAGTAGTGAGTGTGTGCGTGCGGGCCTACGTCCAGGCCTGTGGTATGAGTCATCCATCCTGGCCCTAGTTTCTCAGAAACTCAAACTCTCTGCCATTCTAGCCAATTACAGCCCGTCTCTCAGGTTGTCATGGTGCGGCTCTCCATTGTCTGATTAGTATGCGTGAGAAACAAACCTGTAGCTGAGATTACAGACATTAATAGCATAGTAATGGCCAGATAAGTGGCTGGTTCATAGCATAATTAGCAAAGGGAAAAAATTAAAACGTCTGCACTGTGAGTGTCACTAAAAAAAATAACGGTACAATAACGGTACATTAATCTGTCGTTGTTCATTGGCGCAGTTGAACTTACATTCCTGTCACTTGAATTCTACACAGAAGCACATGGCTTACTTCCAGTATCTGTAGTATCTGAATCAATGTGTTTCAGTATCTTTCTTCTATCTCTTATACATCTAGACTATCTGCCTTCTATCAGCCGTCAGCCCAAGCCCAACCGTGTCTGATTCAGTCCTGAGATCTTCTATCAGCCGTCAGCTCAAGCCCAACCGTATCTGATTCAGTCCTGAGATCTTCTATCAGCCGTCAGCCCAAGCCCAACCGTGTCTGATTCCACATCCACTCCATATTCCTATCTCCAGTGTCTTTCGTCAACGTGAGCTCTACACTCCCCTCGGACCATCCTCCCTCCTCCTCTGCCCAGATAAACTCTGCTCTGGCACCAGGGGACTTTATGTCCGTCCCCTCGCCCCGACCTGGGCGCGAACCAGGGACGCTCTGCACACGTCAACAGTCACCCTCGAAGCATCGTTACCCATCGCTCCCCAAAAGCCGCGGCCCTTGCGGCGCAAGGGGAACCACTACTTCAAGGTCTCAGAGCGAGTGACGTCACCGATTGAAACGCCACAAGCGTGCACCACCGCTAACTAGCTAGCCATTTCACATCGGCTACACTTGCACACACTTATTATCAGCTGCGCTGCTTTTCTCTGGGGTCTGCGGCTCAATCTCATTTTGTCATTCCGTGATCCCTTGCATTCTCTCCTCTCTTCCTTCTCAATTGTATTGGAGGACTTTCTTCCCCAAAGCATTTTGAGAAGGCGGCGAGGAGAGACGATGCAAGGAAAGATTAATTGAGAAAGAGTCGTCTTCGCTCCTATCTATCCCACGAAAGGGCCTTGCTTCTATAGATCCTACATTGTTAATGACCTCGCTGACTGCAGTCAATCATTTTCATCTCGAGAGGCGGCCGCCACGTCACATCTCACCGCCGTCGCCAGGCGCGCGGCTCGCACTGTCGTTGCTAGGCTGTTGTACCTGCCGCTGCGTGCATAGCGACGCGCGCCGTGGTTACCGCTGCCTCCGTTCAGTTCCTGCAGCCAGAGCAGAGTTGTGCTCAGGTCTCCCACTTGTCATTACGTGGACGTGCCACTGCTGCTGACAGCATAGACAATGAACAGGATCAGATTCACACAGCAGTGAAAGACGGCTATGGTTTATTTCATCTGTGTGTGTTTTAATAATGAACTTGAGTCATCATTTGTATCACCATGTGCCGTCACCTTTAACGTGTTTCTTTGTCACCGTTCTATTGTCATCATTTAACGCCAATTGCTAATGTTGATTGATTGAGAGATCATTGATTTGGCTGCAGGTCTTATCTTCCACCAGAGCAATTGTGTGTGTGTGTGTGTGTGTGTGTGTGTGTGTTGGTCAGAACAGTATGACTGATTAGTGCTGTGTCCAGCCCTGATTGTACTTTCCAACCATAACCAATCATTGCCTCACACAGACAGTAGCCCTCAGTAGTACTGGCTGGGGTGCTGGGGAACGAGGCAGAGTGGAGATACACAACTCAAATTGATCTAGGTGTAACCAGTGATCTATTGTTTTCATTTAACCTTTATACAGGTTTGTCTCATTGAGATACAATCTCTTTTGCAAGAAGGACCTGTCTGATGACTGACCTTCTCTGAGACTAAAGCCTTTAGTTCAGAGGGTTAACATAGTCTTCTGGGGCATCGGGTTCAAACACAATTACTTCCCTGCTTCCCTCACCAACCCTGTAACCCTATAGGGACCATGTCCTGAGGCGCTATGAGAACCTGTCCCAGAGCTTTAAGACCAGCTACATAAGACAACAACCAGTAGGAAACTTTGTCATTCAGTTCTCTTTGTGTATATGATCTCCCCTGTAAAACCCCTAAAGCAGCCCCTATACTGTAAATCAGTCACTCTATAAATGACGGAGGTGTGCGTGTGGGGTGAGCGTGCGTGTTAGGGCTGGGAATTGCAGAGGACCTCACCATACAGCATTATCACGATATTTAGGTGCTGATATGTATTACAATTCTCATCATTCTATAGGTATTGTGATTCTCACCATTCTATATGTATTGTGATTCTCATCATTCTATATGTATTGTGATTCTCATCATTATATATGTATTGTGATGCTCATCATTCTATATGTATTGTGATTCTCATCATTATATATGTATTGTGATTCTCATCATTCTATATGTATTGTGATTCTCATCATTATATATGTATTGTGATGCTCATCATTCTATAGGTATTGTGATGCTCATCATTCTATAGGTATTGTGATGCTCATCATTCTATAGGTATTGTGATTCTCACCATTCTATATGTAACGGTTTTCTAGGTGAGAAGGATAGTCGGACCAAAATGCAGCGTGTAGTTTGCGATCCATGTTTATTCAACAAACGAAACACGAATCTAAATACAAACACTACAAAACAATAAACGTAACAAAAACCGAGCCTATACTAGTGTAAACTAACACAGAATAAGGACATCAAGACACTAAGGACAATCACCCACGAAACACTCAAAGAATATGGCTGCCTAAATATGGTTCCCAATCAGAGACAACGATACACACTTGCCTCTGATTGAGAACCACTCCAGACAGCCATAGACTTTGCTAGATAACCCCACTAAGCCACACACCCAACACCCCACAAAACCCCAAGACAAAACACACCACAATAAACCCATGTCACACCCTGGCCTGACCAAATAAATGAAGAAACACAAAATACTTCGACCAGGGCGTGACAGAACCCCCCCCCCTAAGGTGCGGACTCCCGAACGCACCTCAAAACAATAGGGAGGGTCCGGGTGGGCGTCTGTCCATGGTGGCGGCTCCGGCGCGGGACGTGGACTCCACTCAAACACTGTCTTAGTCCCTCCTCCTCGCGTCCTTGGATAGTCCACCCTCGCCGCCGACCATGGCCTAGTAGTCCTCACCCAGAACCCCACTGGACTGAGGAGCAGATCGGGACTGAGGGGAAGCTCGGGATTGAGGCAGCTCATGACTGAGGGGAAGCTCGGGACTGAGGGGAAGCTCGGGACTGAGGGGAAGCTCAGGCAGGTTGATGGATCTACCAGATCCTGGCTGACTGGCAGATCCTGGCTGACTGGCAGATCCTGGCTGACTGGCAGATCTGGCGGATCCTGGCCGACTGGCGGATCTGGCAGATCCTGGCCGACTGGCGGATCTGGCAGATCCTGGCCGACTGGCGGATCTGGCAGATCCTGGCAGATCCCGGCCGACTGGCGGATCTGGCAGATCCTGGCGGATCTGGCAGATCCCGGCCGACTGGCGGATCTGGCAGATCCCGGCCGACTGGCGGATCCCGGCCGACTGGCGGATCCTGGCCGACTGGCAGTTCTGGCAGATCCCGGCTGAATGGCGGATCTGGAAGAGTCTGGTTGACTGGCGGATCTGGAAGAGTCTGGTTGACTGGCGGATCTGGAAGAGTCTGGTTGACTGGCGGATCTGGAAGAGTCTGGTTGACTGGCGGATCTGGAAGAGTCTGGCTGACTGGCGGATCTGGAAGAGTCTGGCTGACTGGCGGATCTGGAAGAGTCTGGCTGACTGGCGGATCCTGGCAGACTGAAAGATCTGGCTGCTCCATGCTGACTGGCGGCTCTGGCTGCTCCATGTAGGCTGACAACTCTGGCGGCTTCTTACAGACTGGCAGCTCTGTGCAGACTGGCGGCTTCTTGCAGACTGGCAGCTCCTTGCAGACTGGCAGCTCCTTGCAGACTGGCAGCTCCGGCTGCTTCATGCAGACTGACAGCTCCGGCTGCTCCATGCAGACTGACAGCTCTGGCTGCTCCATGCAGACTGACAGCTCTGGCTGCTCCATGCAGACTGACAGCTCTGGCTGCGCTGAACAGGCAGGAGACTCCAGCAGCGCAGGAGAGGAGAAAGGCTCCGACAGCGCTGGAGAGGCGAGGCGCACTGTAGGCCTGATGCGTGGTGCTGGTACTGGTGGTACTGAACCGAGAACACGCACAGGAAGCCTGGTGCGGCGAGCTGCTACCGGAGGGCTGGGGTGTGGAGGTGGCACAGGATGGGCTAGACCATGAAGGCGTACTGGAGATCTTGAGAGCAGTGCTGACACAGGACGTGTAAGGCTAGGGAGGTGCACAGGAGGCCTAGTGCGTGAGGCTGGCACCAACTTCACCAGCCGACTAACACGCACCTCAGGACGAGTATGGAGCGCTAACCCAGGTGCCATCAAATCCCCCCGACACGTTCCGTCGGGCGAATTCCATGCAAAAAGCACCAACACAGCAACTCCCTCATTTCTCTCTCCTCCAATTTCCCCATTAACTCCTTCACAGTCGCTGCTTCGCTCACCTCCAACACCGGCTCTGTTCTCCTCCTTGGCTCCTCACGATAAACAGGGGGAGTTGGCTCAGGTCTGAACCCTGACTCTGCCACACTCTCCCTGAGCCCCCCCCCCCAAGACATTTTTGAGGCTGACTCTCGGGCCTCCGTCCGCGCCGCCTTGCGTCGCAAGCTCCATTCTCCTATATCCTTCCGCGCACTGCTCCATCGAATCCCAGGCGGGCTCCGGCACTCTCCCTGGGTCGACCGCCCACCTGTCTATCTTCTCCCAAGAAGTATAGTCCATACTGTACTCCTCTTTGGGCTGCTCCTGCCTGTTTACACGCTGCTTGGTCCTTTTGTGGTGGGTGATTCTGTAATGGTTTTCTAGGTGAGAAGGATAGTCGGACCAAAATGCAGCGTGTAGTTTGCGATCCATGTTTATTCAACAAACGAAACACGAATCTAAATACAAACACTACAAAACAATAAACGTAACAAAAACCGAGCCTATACTAGTGTAAACTAACACAGAATAAGGACATCAAGACACTAAGGACAATCACCCACGAAACACTCAAAGAATATGGCTGCCTAAATATGGTTCCCAATCAGAGACAACGATACACACTTGCCTCTGATTGAGAACCACTCCAGACAGCCATAGACTTTGCTAGATAACCCCACTAAGCCACACACCCAACACCCCACAAAACCCCAAGACAAAACACACCACAATAAACCCATGTCACACCCTGGCCTGACCAAATAAATGAAGAAACACAAAATACTTCGACCAGGGCGTGACACTATATGTATTGTGATTCTCACCATTCTATATGTATTGTGATTCTCACCATTCTATATGTATTGTGATTCTCACCATTCTATATGTATTGTGATTCTCATCATTCTATATGTATTGTGATTCTCATCATTCTATATGTATTGTGATTCTCATCATTATATATGTATTGTGATGCTCATCATTCTATATGTATTGTGATTCTCATCATTATATATGTATTGTGATTCTCATCATTCTATATGTATTGTGATTCTCATCATTATATATGTATTGTGATGCTCATCATTCTATATGTATTGTGATTCTCATCATTATATATGTATTGTGATTCTCATCATTCTATATGTATTGTGATTCTCATCATTATATATGTATTGTGATGCTCATCATTCTATAGGTATTGTGATGCTCATCATTCTATAGGTATTGTGATGCTCATCATTCTATAGGTATTGTGATTCTCACCATTCTATATGTAACGGTTTTCTAGGTGAGAAGGATAGTCGGACCAAAATGCAGCGTGTAGTTTGCGATCCATGTTTATTCAACAAACGAAACACGAATCTAAATACAAACACTACAAAACAATAAACGTAACAAAAACCGAGCCTATACTAGTGTAAACTAACACAGAATAAGGACATCAAGACACTAAGGACAATCACCCACGAAACACTCAAAGAATATGGCTGCCTAAATATGGTTCCCAATCAGAGACAACGATACACACTTGCCTCTGATTGAGAACCACTCCAGACAGCCATAGACTTTGCTAGATAACCCCACTAAGCCACACACCCAACACCCCACAAAACCCCAAGACAAAACACACCACAATAAACCCATGTCACACCCTGGCCTGACCAAATAAATGAAGAAACACAAAATACTTCGACCAGGGCGTGACACTATATGTATTGTGATTCTCACCATTCTATATGTATTGTGATTCTCACCATTCTATATGTATTGTGATTCTCACCATTCTATATGTATTGTGATTCTCACCATTCTATATGTATTGTGATTCTCATCATTCTATATGTATTGTGATTCTCACCATTCTATATGTATTGTGATTCTCACCATTCTATATGTTTTGTGATTCTCACCATTCTATATGTATTGTGATTCTCACCATTCTATATGTTTTGTGATTCTCACCATTCTATATGTATTGTGATTCTCACCATTCTATATGTACTGTGATTCGATACTGTGATTTTATTGTGATTTGATGTTCCAAACATATTGCTCACTATTATGACTGCTGCAGAGAGACAGGGGAGACCATGGATCAGTCATGGAAATAAACATGCTGAAAACATGTTGGCTCACTTTTGAAGAAGAAGATGAAGAACAAGCTATAGGTGGAAAAATACCAGAGTTTTGGCGCAGGTACAGCTGACTAGCGCTAGCAACATCAAAGAAGTCTCATCAATATTTGGAGTCAAAGTATCGATATAATGTTGTCCGAAATAATATTGCGATATGTAATTGTATCGATTTTTTCCCCCTATCACTAGTGTGTATGTGTGTGTGCGCCTGCATGTGTGCGAATGTGCGTGCTCGCTATTTGTCATTGAGAAAAGGGTTCCTTGAGAGCCATAGCACCGTTTATATCGTTGTGACAACACACAGACATACTGCCATCTAATCCCGACACAGCAATGAAAAAAACATCTATCCTCCACCTTTCACTAGTCAGTGCAGCATAACTTAACCACAGGCTGACTGGCGGGCTCTTCCATTTACTCTAAAAAACAGGGGTGTTTGGTGGGGGAGGAGAGTGAGAGGGAGAGTGGCTGTTGGGCTGGTTACACCCCTCCATCTGCTCACAGTGTGCCGGGCTGCTGCTGCTTCCACCATCCTGCTTCTAATACAAACCCTCAATCCCTTGTTTTTATGGCTGAACACCTGCTTATGTCTTTCTCCTTGTAGCGAGCCCATTCCTCCTATTCTGTCGTTCCAGTTCAGCAGTATTGTTCCCAATTTCCATTTAAAGAAAGCAGAGTTTCTCCTTGCATTCCTCCTGGACTCAGTCTTTCCTTTACACTCCTTCCTTCAAAAACATGGTTATTCATGTTTATGCTTAAGACATTTCAAGGGAAGGGGAGTTTGATCTCTCCTCTCCCAGTCCAGTTATGTGCTTCCTGGTGTTGCGGTGTCTAGTAATGGACAGGAGGTGTTGATCATCATCAGAAGAACAGAAGGAATGAGACCAGGGGCTGCCGCGCTCTGAGAGAGAGAGAGAGAGGGAGAGAGAGAGAGAGAGAGAGAGAGAGAGAGAAACGGGTGTGAGAGCCCGAGAGAGATGGAAGGGAGTGAGAGCTGAAAGAGAGGGAGGCGTGTGAGTGCCAGAGAGAAGCGAGGGAGGGGTGTGAGTGAGAGTTTGAGAGAACACAACACTGAGAGCGGACTTCCCTAGGAGCTGCTCACTGCTACAACGCCACAACTCACAGCTAGGGTACAAAACACACCCCAACACACACTCACACTGTACACACACCCAGCCGAGAGGAGGCTTTATCCACTTCTGACCGAGAGGCTTTGTGAAATTTCCGTGTATTGAAATCGAAGTGGACACAAACCCAGTCACAATGGAAGAGAATATGGAAGAAGGACAGAATTCAAAAGGTACGGTATAAAATCTTTTTAAAAATGTTTTATGTAAATATCTCGGAGCTATCCATGTTTCCTTTGTGTTGCTGCTGCTCCAACTGTATGTACTGTATGCCGATGTTACACACTCTCTCTTTGACACAGACATGTATTTGGCTGCTGCCAAGCAGAGAATAAGCTACTGATGCAGACAAAGAAACACATGGATTGTAATTACTTGAGTGTTTTTGGGAGATTTTTTTCAGTTATTATTGATTGTCATCATCGTTCAGAGCTCATTGGAATTGCGCTGGTTTTATTGTGATTTGAGCGATGCTGTTTTGAAAGGTGGAGGGAGGGGAGGATGGAGGGAGGGAGAGAGAAGGAGGCGGGTGTTTGGGGGTCCCTTGTTTGTTGAGTGGTTGATTGGAGGGGGGGGGGGGGGTCCGTGGGAATTGTCTTGTCTTCTGCTTGAATGCTTGTCTTGACGGCTCACAAGAGACAGCAGAGAAGTGAATTGACTTCCCTCCATCCCTCCCTCCTTCTCTCACTCTCTCTATTTTCCCCTGGGTATGGCAACAATGCGGCCATTACTTTGCTATCTAAGCTCAAATCATCTCAAATCAGATTAGCGCGCCTGTCTGTCCTCCTGACCCTTTGACCCAGTAACAGTTGTTTGTTTAGTGGCGGGGTTGCTGCATGGCTGCTGTTCCATTCATCTCATTTAACGGCACTGTGCTGGAGGATGGGCGGGTGTTGTCTTGTCGAGGGGGATCAACAGAACACGTATGCAGCGCTAGCTAAGACTATATACCCATTATGAATGAAACATGAGAATGCATGGTCTGTTATGGAGATGGAATTAAGATTTGGGACTGTTTTTATAGATGACGCACACTCTTAGCCAATCAGAGCAAAGCATGGGGAGCCATCTTTATCCCAAGCAGATGCTTCCCTTCCCCTCCCCCCCCCCTTTGCCTCCTCGCCCACGCCGCTTTCACATACACAATTTACACATATGAACCACATACCCCCGCCCCTCCACTAAAAACAGGTTACAAAAGGTTACACTTGGGGTTGGAGTGTAGAGAGAGAGACAGAGGGGGAGAGAGACAGCGATAACCTTCCATAACAAAGTCATCTCCTACAGAGAGATGAACCTGGAGAAGAGTCCCCTAAGCAAGCTGGTCCTGGGGCTCTGTTCACAAACACAAACAGACCCCACAGAGGCCCAGGACAGCGACACAGAGAAAACAAAAAAGATAATTACTTCACACATTGGAAAGAATTAACAAAAAAAACAGCGCAAACTAGCATGCTATTTGGTCCTAAACAGAGAGTACACAGTGGCAGAATACCTGACCACTGTAACTGACCCCAAATTAAGGAAAGCTTTGACTATGTACAGACTCAGTGAGCATAGCCTTGCTATTGAGAAAGGCTGCCGTAGACAGACCTGGCTCTCAAGAGAAGACAGGCTATGTGCACACTGCCCACAAAATGAGGTGGAAACTGAGCGGCACTTCCTAACCTCCTGCCAAATGTATGACCATATTAGAGACACATACTTCCCTCAGATTACACAGACCCACAAAGAATTTGAAAACAAATCAAATTTTGATAAACTCCCATATCTACTCGGTGAAATTACACAGTGTGCCATCGCAGCAGCAAGATTTGTGACCTGTTGCCACAAGAAAAGGTCAACCAGTGAAGAACAAACACCATTGTAAATACAACCCATATTTCTGTTTATTTATTGTCCCTTTAGTACTTAAACTATTTGCACATCGTTACAACACTGTATATAGACATAATATGACATTTCAAATGTCTTTATTCTTTTGGGACTTGTGTGAGTGTAATATTTACTGTTCACTTTGAATTGTTTGTTTCACTTTTGTTTATCCATTTCACTTGCTTTGGCAATGTAAACATGTTTCCCATGCCAATAAAGCCCCTTGAATTGAATTGAGAATGAGAGACAGGGAGTGAGAGAGGGGGAAAGGAGAGAGAGAGAGAGAGAGAGAGAGAGAGAATGAAAGAGAAAGAGGGGGGGGATAGGGGGAGAGGGAGTGAGGGAGTGAAGGTTCCCTGCCATGGTCATTGTCCTCCCAGTGGTCCCTGGCGTGTATTTAAGTAACTGTTCTGCTGCCCGCTCATTAGTCCTGACCCACTTCTGAAATAGAGAGAGAGAGCATAAAGAGGGAGATGGGGAGAGAGAGAGAGAGAGACAGAGAGAGAGAGAGCGTAAAGAGGGAGATGGAGGGAGAGAGAGAGAGAGAGAGAGAGAGAGAGAGAGCGTAAAGATGGAGGGGGAGAGAGAGAGAGCTTAAAGAGGGAGATGGAGGGGAGAGAGAGAGAGAGCGTAAAGAGGGAGATGGAGGGGGAGAGAGAGAGAGAGAGAGCGTAAAGAGGGAGATGGAGGGGGAGAGAGAGAGAGAGAGCGTAAAGAGGGAGATGGAGGGGGAGAGAGAGAGAGCGTAAAGAGGGCGATGGAGGGGGAGAGAGAGAGCGTAGAGAGGGATATGGAGGAGGAGAGAGAGAGAGCGTAAAGAGGGAGATGGAGGGGGAGAGAGAGAGCGTAAAGAGGGAGATGGAGGGAGAGAGAGAGAGAGCGAGAGAGAGAGAGCGTAAAGAGGGAGATGGAGAGAGAGAGCGTAAAGAGGGAGAGAGAGAGAGAGAGCGTAAAGAGGGAGATGGAGAGAGAGAGCGTAAAGAGGGAGAGATAGAGTGAGTGTAAAGAGGGAGAGAGAGAGCGAGAGAGAGAGAGAGAGAGAGAGAGAGAGCGTAAAGAGGGACATGGAGGGGGAGAGAGAGAGAGCTTAAAGAGGGAGATGGAGGGGGAGAGAGAGAGCGTAAAGAGGGAGATGGAGGGGGAGAGAGAGAGAGAGAGCGTAAAGAGGGAGATGGAGGGGAGAGAGAGAGAGCGTAAAGAGGGAGATGGAGGGGGAGAGAGAGAGAGAGAGCGTAAAGAGGGAGATGGAGGGGGAGAGAGAGAGAGCGTAAAGAGGGCGATGGAGGGGGAGAGAGAGAGCGTAGAGAGGGATATGGAGGAGGAGAGAGAGAGAGCGTAAAGAGGGAGATGGAGGGGGAGAGAGAGAGCGTAAAGAGGGAGATGGAGGGAGAGAGAGAGAGAGCGAGAGAGAGAGAGCGTAAAGAGGGAGATGGAGAGAGAGAGCGTAAAGAGGGAGAGAGAGAGAGAGAGCGTAAAGAGGGAGATGGAGAGAGAGAGCGTAAAGAGGGAGAGATAGAGTGAGTGTAAAGAGGGAGAGAGAGAGCGAGAGAGAGAGAGAGAGAGAGAGAGAGAGCGTAAAGAGGGACATGGAGGGGGAGAGAGAGAGAGCTTAAAGAGGGAGATGGAGGGGGAGAGAGAGAGCGTAAAGAGGGAGATGGAGGGGGAGAGAGAGAGAGAGAGCGTAAAGAGGGAGATGGAGGGGAGAGAGAGAGAGCGTAAAGAGGGAGATGGAGGGGGAGAGAGAGAGAGAGAGAGCGTAAAGAGGGAGATAGAGGGAGAGAGAGAGCGTAAAGAGGAAGATGGAGTGGGAGAGAGAGAGAGAGCGTAAAGAGGGAGATGGAGGGGGAGAGAGAGAGAGCGTAAAGAGGGAGATGGAGGGGGAGAGTAAAGAGGGAGAGAGAGAGAGAGCGCAAAGAGGGAGATGGAGAGAGAGAGCGTAAAGAGGGAGATGGAGAGAGAGAGAGCGTAAAGAGGGAGATGGAGGGGGATAGAGAGAGAGAGCGTAAAGAGGGAGATGGAGAGAGAGAGCGTAAAGAGGGAGATGGAGGGGGATAGAGAGAGAGAGCGTAAAGAGGAAGATGGAGAGAGAGAGCGTAAAGAGGAAGATGGAGGGGGATAGAGAGAGAGAGAGCGTAAAGAGGGAGATGGAGAGAGAGAGCGTAAAGAGGGAGATGGAGGGGGATAGAGAGAGAGAGAGCGTAAAGAGGAAGATGGAGGGGGATAGAGAGAGAGAGAGCGTAAAGAGGGAGATGGAGGGAGAGAGAGAGAGAGCGTAAAGAGGGAGATGGATAGAGAGAGTGTAAAGAGGGAGAGAGAGAGTGAGCGTAAAGAGGGAGAGAGAGAGAGAGCGCAAAGAGGGAGATGGAGAGAGAGAGCGTAAAGAGGGAGATGGAGAGAGAGAGCGTAAAGAGGAAGATGGAGGGGGATAGAGAGAGAGAGAGCGTAAAGAGGGAGATGGAGAGAGAGAGCGTAAAGAGGGAGATCGAGGGGGATAGAGAGAGAGAGCGTAAAGAGGAAGATGGAGGGGGATAGAGAGAGAGAGAGCGTAAAGAGGGAGATGGAGAGAGAGAGCGTAAAGAGGGAGATGGAGGGGGATAGAGAGAGAGAGAGTGTAAAGAGGGAGATGGAGGGGGAGAGAGAGAGAGAGAGCGTAAAGAGGGAGATCGAGGGGGATAGAGAGAGAGAGAGCGTAAAGAGGGAGATGGAGAGAGAGAGCGTAAAGAGGGAGATGGAGGGGGATAGAGAGAGAGAGAGCGTAAAGAGGGAGATGGAGGGGGGGAGAGAGAGAGAGAGAGCGTAAAGAGGGAGATGGAGGGGGATAGAGAGAGAGAGAGCGTAAAGAGGAAGATGGAGGGGGATAGAGAGAGAGAGAGCGTAAAGAGGGAGATGGAGAGAGAGAGTGTAAAGAGGGATGGAGGGGGATAGAGAGAGAGAGAGAGCGTAAAGAGGAAGATGGAGGGGGAGAGAGAGAGAGAGAGAGAGCGTAAAGAGGAAGATGGAGGGGGATAGAGAGAGAGAGAGCGTAAAGAGGGAGATGGAGAGAGAGAGCGTAAAGAGGGATGGAGGGGGATAGAGAGAGAGAGAGCGTAAAGAGGAAGATGGAGGGGGATAGAGAGAGAGAGAGCGTAAAGAGGAAGATGGAGGGGGATAGAGAGAGAGAGAGAGCGTAAAGAGGAAGATGGAGGGGGATAGAGAGAGAGAGAGCGTAAAGAGGGAGATGGAGAGAGAGCGTAAAGAGGAAGATGGAGGGGGATAGAGAGAGAGAGAGCGTAAAGAGTGAGATGGAGGGGGAGAGAGAGAGAGCGTAAAGAGGAAGATGCAGGGGGAGAGAGAGAGAGAGAGCGTAAAGAGGGAGATGGAGGGGGAGAGAGAGAGAGCGTAAAGAGGAAGATGGAGGGGGATAGAGAGAGAGAGAGCGTAAAGAGGGAGATGGAGGGGGATAGAGAGAGAGAGAGCGTAAAGAGGGAGATGGAGGGGGATAGAGAGAGAGAGAGCGTAAAGAGGGAGATGGAGGGGGAGAGAGAGAGAGAGAGCGTAAAGAGGAAGATGGAGGGAGAGAGAGAGAGAGCGTAAAGAGGGAGATGGAGGGAGAGAGAGAGAGAGTGTAAAGAGGAAGATGGAGGGAGAGAGAGAGAGAGAGAGAGCGTAAAGAGGGAGATGGAGGGGGAGAGAGAGAGAGAGAGCGTAAAGAGGGAGATGGAGGGGGAGAGAGAGAGAGAGCGTAAAGAGGAAGATGGAGGGGGATAGAGAGAGAGAGAGCGTAAAGAGGAAGATGGAGGGGGATAGAGAGAGAGAGAGCGTAAAGAGGGAGATGGAGGGGGAGAGAGAGAGAGAGAGCGTAAAGAGGAAGATGGAGGGAGAGAGAGAGAGAGAGTGTAAAGAGGGAGATGGAGGGAGAGAGAGAGAGAGAGCGTAAAGAGGAAGATGGAGGGAGAGAGAGAGAGAGAGAGAGCTTAAAGAGGGAGATGGAGGGGGAGAGAGAGAGAGAGCGTAAAGGGGGAGATGGAGGGGGAGAGAGAGAGAGAGAGCGTAAAGAGGAAGATGGAGGGGGAGAGAGAGAGAGAGCGTAAAGAGGGAGATGGAGGGGGAGAGAGAGAGAGCGTAAAGAGGGAGATGGAGGGGGAGAGAGAGAGAGAGCGTAAAGAGGAAGATGGAGGGAGAGAGAGAGAGAGAGCGTAAAGAGGGAGATGGAGGGAGAGAGAGAGCGTAAAGAGGAAGATGGAAGGGATAGAGAGAGAGAGAGAGCGTAAAGAGGGAGATGGAGGGGGATAGAGAGAGAGAGCGTAAAGAGGGAGATGGAGGGGGAGAGAGAGAGAGCGTAAAGAGGAAGATGGAGGGGGATAGAGAGAGAGAGAGCGTAAAGAGGGAGATGGAGGGGGAGAGAGAGAGAGAGCGTAAAGAGGAAGATGGAGGGGGATAGAGAGAGAGAGAGCGTAAAGAGGAAGATGGAGGGAGAGAGAGAGAGAGAGCGTAAAAAGAGTGAGATGGAGGGAGAGAGAGAGAGAGAGCGTAAAGAGGAAGATGGAGGGGGATAGAGAGAGAGAGAGAGAGAGCGTAAAGAGGGAGATGGAGGGAGAGAGAGAGAGAGAGCGTAAAGAGGAAGATGGAGGGAGAGAGAGAGAGAGAGCGTAAAAAGAGTGAGATGGAGGGAGAGAGAGAGAGAGAGCGTAAAGAGGAAGATGGAGGGGGATAGAGAGAGAGAGAGAGAGAGCGTAAAGAGGGAGATGGAGGGAGAGAGAGAGAGAGAGCGTAAAGAGGGAGATGGAGGGAGAGAGAGAGAGAGAGCGTAAAGAGGAAGATGGAGGGGGATAGAGAGAGAGAGAGAGCGTAAAGAGGGAGATGGAGGGGGATAGAGAGAGAGAGAGAGCGTAAAGAGGAAGATGGAGGGGGATAGAGAGAGAGAGAGCGTAAAGAGGAAGATGGAGGGGGATAGAGAGAGAGAAAGAAAAACAGGGCAGCTTAAACATATCATTTTGTTTTTGTAGACCCCATAATCTTTTTTTTCTCACTGTCTCTCTCATTCTCTGTCTCTGTCTCTGTCTCTCTATCGCTCTCTCTCTATCTCTTCTCTCTCTCTCTCTCTCTCTCTCTCTCTCACTCTCAATTCAATTCAAGGAGCTTTATTTGAATGGGAAACATATGTTAACAACTCTGTCTCTCTCTTCTCTCTCTCTCTCTCTCTATATATATCTCTGTCTCTCTCTCCCCCTCCCTTCCAATGCCAAAATAACTACACCCATATGGCGATGGTTCTCTGTGACCAAATCCAAAATGTGCCCATCACAGTTTGTCAGCAACAGCAACAGAGTCTATGTTTATCGACAGGTTGGAGGGATTAGTTGGTTGTTCTGAGTGAGCACCACCCACCTCTGGGAGAAAATGTGTTTGCTCCAGCCTTTGCTCCGGAGAATCTTCAACAGCTGAACTCAAACCATTTGAAGTTCCCAGTTCAATAGGTTGTTTCCCTGCATGTCATCTCTTCATTACCATACTCTCTAGAGTCTAAAGCGTTAGGTGCTGAAAGCAGAGGGTCTGTGACTATTTGTCCAGGCAGTTGTTGCTTTCTTGAGATAATAATGAATGCCTTGGGGTGTTGAATAGCAGAATACTGATAGTCTCTCTCGCTCTCTCTCGCTCTCTCTCTCTCTCTCTCTCTCTCTCTCTCTCTCTCTCTCTCTCTCTCTATGCGGCTGCCGGTGTCCTATACTTCATTGCGGCATGCTTGGCTAACCACAAATATAGCCAAACCCACAGAAAGGAATGATCAATGCAAATCGCTTTAGCAGGCGAAGGGAAGGGACAATTGGAGGGAGAGGGCAAGGGATGACAGAAGAAGAGATGGAGGGAGGGAGGTAGCTGGGTGAGGAGAGATGTGCTGTGGAGAAACAACACGACAGCGATGGTGGTGATGACAGAGTGATGGGAGGTGCTCTTTCACTCTCTCTCTCGCTCTCGCTCTCTCTCTGATGGATGGAGGGATGTTGTTTTGGAGAAAGCAGGAGGGATAGCGGGAGTGGGTTTGAAGAAGGAAGGATGGAGATTAACAAGGTAATGGTGTCGATTTTTGAGGAAACAAATACCTCCTACCCATATATCAACGTGGCAGCACACGCTTACACAGACATTAATCACCGTACGCACACACACACACACACACACACACACACACACACACACACACACACACACACACACACACACACACACACACACACACACACACACACACACATGAACATATCTGGTCTCCCCAAACACTTAGATTTAGAAATACAGAGCATTAGGAAGTACTGTTGGGGGGATCACGGGCGGCTGTGGTCATAACGTAGGCTCATAACGGTGATGACGGTACTGACGAACATGGTGATGATTCTGATGGCGTTATGGTGTTGATTATGGCGATGGTGATGCTGAATGTTATGACGATGACTGGTTGTGACAAAAGTGCTATTTGTTGACTGAAAACTCCTGCCTGGTTTCAATAAACTATTCCTTGTCATCCTCAACCATCTCCAATCTCTTGTTGATTGTATCAGGAAGTACAGCACTTCCCCACATTGTGAAGCATTCATAGCTTGGAAAATGGAGGGCTTATAATATAATTCAATTTGAATCAAGCCGGTCTCTGAGGCAGTTTGAATATTGAAGCACTATTGATTTATCTGGGCGTGATAAGCCGCAGCGGGAGTGTAATGAAATACCCAGGCTGCACTCCCCCATCTACAGCTAGCGTCATGCTGCTGTTGCTATCAACAGAACTCCGACGTAGGAATGTATGAACATCCACCCTTAGCACTCTCTTGGATCTCTGTAACAGAGCTGTGTGGGATTTTTGCGGCTGATAGATTTATGTTGATCAATTTGAATGACTAATTGACTCTCTTCCTTCACTTGGGGTAAAGTTATTGGATGTTGCTTGTCTTTTAGGACAGTGGAGCTTTTTTCTGTTCGTAAAAACAGTCGAGTTGAGACAACTGTTGTCACATAGATAATTGACTCCTGGCCCACCGTGGATTGCATCAATGATTGAGCCTGGAAACATAGTTAGAGAGTGTACTGTGCTGTGAAATGGGTGCCGAAATGACACTGATCCCCTCAAACTGAGGTCCTGTTACAAAAATACTCTCATTCTCTATGCGTGTGGATAAAATGTTGAACCAGTGTTTTCAGTGATATAGTTCTATAGAAATCCCACTACCGACTACAAACTCACCTTCGGGCTTGTCTAGGCTCTTTGATTACATTCTTGAGGGTCTGTGACTCAGACTGTGGGTTCCAAGATAGATATCTGAATCGACTTGATACAGTACCCGTGCAAGCCATAAGGTACAAATCACCGTCCCCTTCACCCACCAGTGGGTACTGGCTAAGAGAAAGTGATCCATAACTCTCAGTATCCAAGAGGCAGAGGGAGTTAGTGGGGCGTGGGGGTCGTGCAGAGAAGGAGGCAGGCAGGGAGAGAGGCAGAGAGAGAGGGAGGGAGGCAGGGAGCAAAGGAAAATAAGCTTGTAGGGAGGCCTATGAGAGGCAGGGGGAATGGGAGGGAGGCCGAGAGGCAGGGAGAGAGGGAGGGAGGCAGGGAGCAAAGGAAAGAAGCTTGTAGGGAGGCCTATAAGAGGCAGGGGGAACGGGAGGGAGGCCGAGAGGCAGGGAGAGAGGGAGGGAGGCAGAGAGGCAGGGGGAACGGGAGGGAGGCAGAGAGGCAGGCATGGAGGCAGAGAAGCAACTCTACCGTGTTTCAGAAAAGGGTGCAGGGAGGGAGGGAGGCAAGTCTGGGAGTAGTGTTATGTTGCTCCAGGGTGATTGCAAGCCTGGCCTTGGCACTGATAGGACCTCAGCCATAAAACTTCCTGCCTGGCTGGTCCTAGTGTAGTCTATTTAGGCCAGAAAGACCCGGCCGGGGCTTCCCTCTCTTCCCTTCTGTCTGCTCCACTCCTCTCCGGCCTGCAATTATGCTAACAAGCTCTATCATTGTTACAGCTTGAGGAGCCTGGTGACTAAAGTTCTGAGAGGAAGGTCAAGGTACCAGGGCAACGCCACCGATTACGTCCGATGAGTGTTCTGACTGGGGTCTCTGGGAAAGCGGACTTTGGCTAGCGCTGGACTGGCTATAACTGGACAATAGTTCCTCTTACAGTCTTCTGGAATTTTTAGTTGTTTGCTTGTATTTTGGAGCAGAATTGTACTGAAGTCAAGCAACTGTTTTGTTGTTCTCTGTTCAGATGGGTACGATTGCTTACCTCAAGGCCTCTGTTGATTAGCTTCCTCTACCAGACTGTATGTTCCCCAGGGCGCCACTGTATAACCCCATTGTTAGGCTAAATGACGTGTGACACCAAGGTCGTGGGTTCAAAACCCAGCCAGGAATACAGTCATTGGTTGACATTACATCAACACTTACTGTCATTTAGTAAACATCAACGGATTATGACACATTTAACATGCAGCTTGGAGTAAATTACTCTGTGTGTACTGTCAATCTAGAGCACAGTAGAACATGCTAGAAGTGCATACTCAATCTAGCTGGACAGGGTTATCGTCCTTGGACTTTGATCGTGCACAGTGACAGACAATAACATCTATCGATTGGTGCAATGTCAGTGGTGTTTCAGGCTAATAGCAATGATCTAGCCTGAGATTTGTCCTTTCCCGTCCCATTGTCCTTGCGACCGGTAGCCTACATTGCGCCACCTATTCGTGTAGAGAATCGTTGTTTCACAATGATCGCTTTTACGGTCAAATTTTCATGCCACTTGCCAGTTCTAAAAGAACCCTCTTTTAAATGTACAATGGGAATGCTTGGCCTTTTTATTTTTGGAGCAGAGCATTATTGAAGTCAAGTCACGTTTCGTTATGCTGTGTGCAGACAGACAGACAGCCAGGCAGCAAACTGTCACGGTCCACTCGTCATGGCTCATTCTGTTCATTGTGTTGTCATCATAAAAGCATGTCAGCTTAAGAACAATTCATTCGTTTTCATTTTGCAGTTGTCAGACGGTACCAAGAACTTATTGAGGCGCTCATGGATACTATGATGCATTATACCTGTTAGCCTTATGTAAAGTGTTACCCTCGGGCTATATTGTACATTGTCAGTCTTTTGCAAGGGAACAGGGAAGGACCATGGATGCTATCTCCCTAGGAAGGCCACTAAAGATGTGTATACAACCAATGAAATGTGATTTGATTTCATTAGCAGAGCCATCAGCAGTGCTGCGGTGTCTTGCTGGATGGACTCCATAAAGAGACACTTTGTTTAATGCTGTTGCCGAGTGCTCCTGGTTTACGATGCTGCCTGTGCCGGTACTGACACGGAGGCTAATGAATGACCTCTAATTACAGTGCAGTTAGTACCAGCACCATCATTTAGCACTTCCTGTTTGTCCCCCCTGCAAGTGAACATGAATCAAACCCAGTTAGTAACACTATAGCAGGACACAGACATGGACACTTCTCATTCCCCAATGTCATGCTGGTGTTAGGAGATGGTTGTGGAATTGGTAGCTTAAAGTGAGACCAGAGGGGATTGAGTATAATGATGGGGAGGAGGATGATGTTGAGGAGGGGGGGAAGCGAGGGAAGGGAAAGGGGAAACCTAGTCAGTTGCACAACTGGATGCGTTCAACCAAAATGTGTCTTAGAGGATGATGGTGCAGCGAGACTCTCCTAATGCAGGTGAGAATACACGATGAGGTCGCAGTGATACATCGTTCCGAGCTGTCCGACTCCCAGCGTAATGACTGCAGAGGTAGTGAGCGCAGTGTACCATGTCCACAGACGGAGACACTTCAGAGTTTAAGATGAAGCACAGGGCCAGAAGGGAGAGGTCCGGGTTCAAAACGCTGCGTCTGTTGTTGTGTCTGCTGCTCTTGAGGGAAGCACCCAGGCACTTAACCCCTGTGTTTCATTACGAGCCCTCGCTGACGTCGTAAAAATAGACCTTTTATTTATTTTTATGCCTCTTTTGGTTGATCGCAGCCACAGACCTCATGTATTATGGAAGACGTGTGGAAAGCTTGCTGTTGGATTGTTGGACGGGTAAAGGGTTGTCACGGGCACCGATGTCTGTTTCCAGCCATGGGTGTTTCGTCCAAAGACGATTCTCTTTACCACAGTTGCTAGAGAGATCCGCTTTGTTATTGTCAGCTCTCGGGGGTGACGTGGTAGTGAATCTATCTATCTAAAAGCCTTTGTTACTGTCAGCTCTCGGGGGTGACGTGGTAGTGAAACTATCTATCTAAAAGCCTTTGTTACTGTCAGCTCTCGGGGGTGACGTGGTAGTGAAACTATCTATCTAAAAGCCTTTGTTACTGTCAGCTCTCGGGGGTGACGTGGTAGTGAAAGTATCTATCTAAAAGCCTTTGTTACTGTCAGCTCTCGGGGGTGACGTGGTAGTGAAACTATCTATCTAAAAGCCTTTGTTACTGTCAGCTCTCGGGGGTGACGTGGTAGTGAAACTATCTATCTAAAAGCCTTTGTTACTGTCAGCTCTCGGGGGTGACGTGGTAGTGAAACTATCTATCTAAAAGCCTTTGTTATTGACAGCTCTCGGGGGTGACGTGGTAGTGAAACTATCTATCTAAAAGCCTTTGTTACTGTCAGCTCTCGGGGGTGACGTGGTAGTGAAACTATCTATCTAAAAGCCTTTATTACTGTCAGCTCTCGGGGTGACGTGGTAGTGAAACTATCTATCTAAAAGCCTTTGTTACTGTCAGCTTTCGGGGTGACGTGGTAGTGAAACTATCTATCTAAAAGCCTTTGTTACTGTCAGCTCTCGGGGTGACGTGGTAGTGAAACTATCTATCTAAAAGCCTTTGTTACTGTCAGCTCTCGGGGGTGACGTCGTAGTGAAACTATCTATCTAAAAGCCTTTGTTATTGTCAGCTCTCGGGGGTGATGTGGTAGTGAAACTATCTATCTAAAAGCCTTTGTTATTGTCAGCTCTCGGGGTGACGTGGTAGTGAAACTATCTATCTAAAAGCCTTTGTTACTGTCAGCTCTCGGGGGTGACGTGGTAGTGAAACTATCTATCTAAAAGCCTTTGTTATTGTCAGCTCTCGGGGGTGACGTGGTAGTGAAACTATCTATCTAAAAGCCTTTGTTACTGTCAGCTCTCGGGGGTGACGTGGTAGTGAAACTATCTATCTAAAAGCCTTTGTTATTGTCAGCTCTCGGGGGTGACGTGGTAGTGAAACTATCTATCTAAAAGCCTTTGAGCAATGGAAGGTAGCGTTTCAAAGGGAAGAGAGACATATGAGCGTGAAAGACGTTCCACTTGATGAAAGACTGCGTTCCTCTTGCTGTGCGGGTATACATTAAATTAGTTTGTTGATGTGAAGACTGGAATGCAATTGGCATGCAGTTGGGAACCAACCAGTGGAAATGAATAGGATGCGGCTATCCCCTCTCTCACAGTGATGTGATGACACAACCTACAGTCCCTAATGCCCCTGCTTAGTGAACGGGGTGATTACAGGGTATCTGTTACTGGAGGGCATCACTTACTCTGCTCTCACAGAAACACTATACACCGCTATTGATTATAGTAGAATCCCCAACACTTAGCCCAAAGTTACATTATTCATTTTTTTGAGCACATTTTATTTTACAAATATTTTCACATTTTTATTGCTGGACATAGAAGACAGTAAATACACCAGGAAATCAGCTCCAAGTGGTTTTAATGTTGGAAATCTGTACCCAAGTATTCCCACGCATGACAGAGAGACACGTGTAAGCAAGGTTTGAAATGATTATGCTTTCGTCCAATATTATATATGTTTGGGCGTCATGCAGTCAATTTGCAGTCTATAATTTATTTGTAATTATGTTCCGGCCCCCAGACCATCCGCTCAAGAAAATAATCGGCCTGCGGCTAAATCTAATTGATCCCTGACAAGCTTTAATACTCCCAGTGACATATAGTATGATAACCACATTTATGCGTGCTTATAACAAGTGATACAATAATAATGCATTAAACAGGTGAGCTTTAAGTAAAGTCTTACCCAAAAAGCATACAGGTTTTCATTTATTTCAACGTTTATTTACCATGAGAGGTTAAAGTAATGGATATTAGGTTAAGCTGACCCGGAATTAAAGCTAGTGAACAAATAATACATTTACCATGAGAGGTTAAGGTAATGGATATTAGGTTAAGCTGACCCGGAATTAAAGCTAGTGAACAAATAATACATTTACCATGAGAGGTTAAGGTAATGGATATTAGGTTAAGCTGACCCGGAATTAAAGCTAGTGAACAAATAATACATTTACCATGAGAGGTTAAGGTAATGGATATTAGGTTAAGCTGACCCGGAATTAAAGCTAGTGAACAAATAATACATTTACCATGAGTCATCCTGTGGGAAATGGTGCTATGGATTAATACATTTGACAACACGTAAAAGAAGACAGAGCTGCTTTTCATCTCCCCAAAATGGCCACTTTCCCCACACAGCAAGTTAATTGAGCAACACTACGTGGAAGAGAGGACAGTGGCGCTTCTAAATTGTAGACAAAGACCCTAATCTGACGCAACCCAATAACAGGATGTGCTTTATACCATGATGCTATTGTTAGCGTTAGCTTTAAGTTATTTATACTTTAGGTTAACCTGTTCCTATCCTGTTAGCAGTTAGCCCAGATTCTGTTTAGCTACAGATGTAGGATCTTCATTTGAGCCAGTTTGCTACAGCAGGAAAATAATCCTGCAGCGACAGGAAATGTGGATTATGAATAAATTTTTCGTTATGGCAAATCAAATTTGAAATTTCAAGAAGTGGAAACTTTAGAAGCCTCAAATACACAACAAGTTTGCATTTCCTGCGTCGCAGGAAGATCCTACAACTGTGCATAAACTATAGCTAATGGTGCTTATTGACAGACATCCCTGACGCAGGACTTTTCCAGTGAAGTACCCTTCATGTAGAGGGGCTTTTGAGGGATAGCTTCCTGTGAAGTGGCAGCTTGCCTGCCAGTAGCCTGTGTTGTTTAGTTCTGTCAGGATTTAGCTTGTATAGCAGTTGTGGGATTCAAATCAGATTTGATTTGTCACATGGGCCAAATACAACAGGTGTAGGTGTTTCACCTTACAGTCAAATGCTTACTAACCAACAATGCTTTAAGAAGTTAAGAAGAAAAACGTGTTAAGAAAAAAATAGATAAGTAAACATTCTTTTTTTTAAAGTATTAAACAGCAACAATAAAATAACAATAACAAGGCTATATACAAGGGGTACCAGTATATATGCAGGGGTAATTGAGGTAATATGTACATGTCGGTAGAGTTAAAGTGACCATGCATAGATAATAAACAGAGAGTAGCAGCAGCGTATAAGAGGAGTCTGGCTAGCCCTTTGATTAGCTGTTTAGGAGTCTAATGGCTTGGGGGTAGAAGCTGTTTAGAAGCCTCGTGGACCTAGACTTTGCGCTCCGGTACTGCTTGCCATGCGGTAGCAGAAAGAACAGTCTATGTCTAAGGTGGCTGGAGTCTTTGACAATTGTTAGGGCTTTCCTCTGACACCGCCTGGTATAAAGGTCCTGGATGGCGGGAAGCTTGGCCCCAGTGATGTACTAGGCCATACGAACTACCCTCTGTAGTGCCTTGCGATCGGCGGCTGAGCAGTTGCTATACCAGGCAGTGATGCTCTCGATGGTGCAGCTGTAGAACCTTTTGAGGATTTGAGGACCCATGCCAAATCTTTTCAGTCTCCTGAGGGGAAATAGGCTCTGTCGTGCCCTCTTCATGACTGTTTGGACCATGATAGTTTGTTGGTGATGTGGACACCAAGGAACTTGAAGTTCTCAACCTGCTCCACTGCAGCCACGTCGATTAGAATGGGGGCGTGCTCGGTCCTCCTTTTCTTGTAGTCCACAATCATCTTCGTTGTCTTGATCACATTGAGGGAGAGGTTCTTGTCCTGCCACCACACGGCCAGGTCTCTGACCTCCTCCCTATAGGCTGTCTCATCGTTGTTGGTGATCAGGCCTACAAATGTTGTGTCATCTGCAAACTTGATGCTGGTGTTGAAGTCGTGCCTGGCCATGCAGTCATTAGTGAACAGGGAGTACAGGAGGGGACTGAGCACGCACCCCTGATGGGCTCCCGTGTTGAGGTTCAGCGTGGCAGATGTGTTGTTATCTACCCTTAGCACCTGATGGCGGCCCGTCAGGAAGTCAAGGATCCAGTTGCAGAGGGAGGTGTTTAGTCCCAGGGTCCTTAGCTTAGTGATGAGCTTTGAGGGCACTATGGTGTTGAACGCTGTGCTGTAGTCAATGAATAGCATTCTCACATAGGTTTTCCTTTTGTCCAGGTGGGAAAGGTTAATGTGGAGTGTAATAGAGATTGCATCATCTGTGGACCTTTTGGTGCGGTATGCAAATTGTAGTTGGTCTAGGGTTTCTGGGATGATGGTGTTGATGTGAGCCATGACCAGCCTTTCAAAGCACTTCATGGCTACAGAAGTGAGTGCTACGGGATTGGTTGGTCATATAGCCGCAGAGCAATCCAGTCGGGTTGTTGTGGAAACAGCTTGGTGATGCTGTGAGTTTGTTGTGGTACAGTCAGGATGTCTATGTGTTTATTTCCATCACTGTAGCCTGTCTATATGCTACATGAGGATCAAATACTGTATGGCCATGGAGATCCTATACAATTCTATATGTAATTCTATGTGAATGGCTAATTGCAGAGCCAAAATGAAACATCTCTGCAGTCAAACTGTGTACGTCACCACACATTCAGAAACGTTTATCTTTCTCCACCAGACTCAAAGCAGTTAGTTTCTCATCCAAATCTTCTAGATTTCAATTTTCGCTGACCGCCAAAAATACACGATGGGTTAAGACGTACATCACCATGGCAGGGCGTTTTAAATTAACCTTTCCTTGGTACGTGAAGCGGCTTTAATATCATCCGGTCCCCCCACCACCCCTCTCTCCTCCACTGTATCCTCTTTGTATTAATCTGAGTCTGTCTCTTAGCAACTGGATGATTGACAGTTGAGGATTGCTTTTAGCGGCAGGGGGAGATGCTGTCAGCTAGAATCATACGCTCCCACTACAAAGGCAATTATAGTCAAGGTCTTTTCTTTTCATTCACCTTGTGTAGATTCAATCCTTTGCTGTTTGACATGGAGGGATGGTCATCGTATTAGGTGTTTAGATCAACAGCTTTTTGTTTGTATTCATCGTTACATTTTATCAGTGACGTTTGAGACAATTATTGACAAAGGAACCTAGATTATTATGGTTTGATTGTTTGTTTTGTGATTTTGGTTAGTTCTCTCTGTGTGTGGTGTGAGATGTTTTGATGTGTTGTTTTTACACACACACACACACACACACACACACACACACACACACACACACACACACACACACACACACACACACACACACACACACACACACACACACACACACACACACACACGCACGTGCACACGCAAATACACACCCACACACAGTTTTAGTATCCCTGTAGGAATCAGACAATGTATTCCCTTTCAAAATCGTTTTTTCCTTAACCCTTAAACCTTAACCCTAGCCCTTAACCTAGCCCTAACCATAAACCTAACCTCTAACCCCTAACCTTAATTCTAACCCTAACCCTAATTTGAACCCTAAACCTATCCCCTAAGCCTAAAATAGCATTTTTCGTACCGGTGAAATGTTCCCACTTGGATAGTTTAACAAACACACACACACACACACACACACATACACAAACACACACACACACACACACACACACACACACACACACACACACACACACACACACGCCACATATTGCTTTATAAAGTCCTGAGAGCATCGATGTCTCTGGGCTTGGGTTGTGTTTTCAGTCTCACTGTCAGTGGTGGAAAAAGTACTCAGTTGTCATACTTGAGTAAAAGTAAAGATACCGTAATAGAAAATGACTCAAGTAAAAGTGAAAGTCACCCAGTAAAATACTACTTGAGTAAAAGTCTAAAAGTATTTGTTTTTAAATATACTTAAGTATAAAAGTAAATGTAGTTGCTAAAATATACACAGCACAAGATTATAATTATTATTATTTTTAACAGATAGCCAGGGTCACAGTCCAACACTCAGACATAATTTACAAACAAAGCATTTGTGTTTAGTGAGTCCACCAGATCAGAGGCAGTAGGGATGACCCTGGCACTGAATTGGACCATTTCTGTCCTGCAAAATGTAACGAGTACTTTTGGGTGTCAGAGATAATGTAAATAACTTTATTTAGGAATGTAGTGAAGTAAAAGTAAAAGTAGTCAAAAATATAAATAGTAAAGTAGAGTGCAGATACCCCCCAAAAATACTTAAGTAGTACTTTAAAGTATTTTTACTGAAGTACTTTATACCACTGCTCACTGTAGTGGAGGTCAGAGGAACTGTAAATAATACAATGGGAGTGTTGAATAGGAGGAGAGAAAACACCAGACCAGGGCCAGTGAAGGCTGGAAGAATTGTTTTAGGGGAGGCTTGTAATGTAGCCAGTGACAGCTGCTATCACATACCATTCCCCAGGCAGTACAGTGCATGACCTCTCTGGAGCATCACTCTGATTATCCTTCTATAGAAGAGCAATACTGTGTCAAGGACCAAGAACCTGCTACAGCCAGAGGAAGAGGAGTGGCACACTGCTAGTATCAGTGCAAAAGCAAATTTCCCTCCTCCATCCCTCCTCCTCCATCACTCCTCCATCCCTCCTCCTCCATCCCTCCTCCATCATCACTCCTCCATCCCTCCTCCTCTATCACTCCTCCATTCCTCCTCCTCCATCCCTCCTCCTCCATCACTCCTCCATCACTCCTCCATCCCTCCTCTTCCATCTCTCCTCCATCACTCGTGAATCCCTCCTCCTCCTCCAATGGGTTGGCTTGGGGAGCTAACACAAGTGTTCAGGTACCAGGCAAAGTTACTCATCACTGTTACACACTGTAGTTGATCTGAGTCCTATGAGACGTCACATGCCTTGGATGCAGGACTATATATCGAGTGAACAAGTGGAACATCTGTAAACCCTGGCACGGATTCCTCGTGCATCTCTCTGCACTGCACAGCGTAGTGCATGTTGATAGATGGACTTTAAATCCTGCAGAAGATTCTGCTGCTGTTACAAACCTAATGTTGCTTACTACCCTTGGCTGCCAACGCGGTTTTGTAATAAAGCCTAGAACCGCATTGAGCGCTTAGGTTATTTGATACTGACGTAGAGTAACATTGTAAAAACAGACACTTACAATAGGGGTAATTGGGGAAAGAAATCATGATTTATGAACATTCAAATCATAATAGCACAGTATTACCATTCAACCTAAGGAAAACCCATGAATTAAAACGGCGGCCATTTTGAAAAAGATAGCCATCTCGGTGTAATAGCCTAGATAATTGGCGTCAAAAGTTATTAGGGGAATTATTGCTGTGAGGTGAGTTTTCCTTTGTTTTCTTTGTTGTTTACATGAATTAGTGACGATATCATGGTTGCCTCGTCGCTAGCTGTTTTCCATGTCAGAGTTGAGTAAACACACGACAGGCACAAAGGGGTCTGTTGTTATTGTTTTTGTACAATCTGAGGCCCACTGCTTTATTGCTGTCTATTGTATGGTAATGGACCAGGCTGGGCTGGGCTGTTTGTCGTGTCACCCCTCCCCCAGTAGCTGTAGTCTGTCTGGGCTCTAGCTCAGTCACAGGATTCAGACCCTTCTCTATGACCTACAGGCCTGTTGGGCATGTGTGTGTGTTGGGACAGTGCTCCGGGTCTTATCATCAGGAGGGTTTTTGAGATGTTCATTTTCACATGGTATTTAAAAAGTCTCTCTCTCTCTCTCTCTCTCTCTCTCTCTCTCTCTCTCTCTCTCTCTTTCTCTCTCTCTCTCTCTCTCTCTCTCTCTCTCTCTCTCTCTCTCTCTCTCTGTCTCTCTGAGGCTGGTAGATGTACATCTAGCTAGCCAGATAGGCCAGCTGGACATGGTGTGAATAAGCCAGCAGGCTATAGCCACCTGACAGCCAGAACCCTCAGGAGTTTGGCCGTGAGACTCAACTCTCCCACCTCCCCAAGTGGGATAACACAGCATCCTCAGAGCTCGGGCCCTCCCCATCTCATGTCCTTGTTCAACCCCATCAGCCTAACCTGTCATCATAGCATGTTCTGTTCTGTATGAATGGCCTATTGAATACAAAAACCTTTGAACAACTTAATTGCTATGACGGGTGTTAATATACTGAATTAATTATATTCACCTTGCTCAGTTTGTATGCGACAACATACAATTAAGTGGCCCAACCCACAGTCCTCATATTGCTGTCATCATGCTCCAATGCAATCAACTGAGAAATTGGTAACCAATCTACCCGTCTACCCATCTACCCGTCTACCCATCTACCCCCCCCCATCCCTGGAACATAACACAAGCCCAATCAGTGGAAGACAAAAGAGCGTTCTAACATCCCAAAACACAGACCCCTCATTCATTCAGTCTGGCCTGTTGACGTCAGGACCAGACACAGAGTTTCTACAATGGGCTTTGGGTCAGCTTGGTATTTGTTAGTGAATACCAGTAATCACCATCAGTCCCGGCTCACAAAAGACCCTCGAAAAGACACGACCAGAGCAGTGTGCCCCTTCCAAATTGCTTCTACAAATGATACCATAGCGCCTTCCTTTTATCCAACCAGTCAAGCTTCAGTCACGAATCAGCTTGGTGTGCCAAACAAGCAAAGACCTTGACAGCCGCTGAAGAGGGTTAGCGTCCGTAGCTACCAAGGCTTACTTAATCAGACTGAATGCAGGCTCAAAAAACTGCTGGCTCAGAACTGTCTGCCGTCAATAATTGCTGCAATTCGGATTGTTGTTTTGTGATTGGACACAAAAACGCCATGCAAGGGTTCTCAGTGAATAAACATAGTGTTGCCAAGTTACGGCATTGATAAAAAGGCAAACAAGGAAAAGGAAAAGCACACTCCATGTCAGTGATTGGACCACATTGGACCACTGACACATTGAACCATATCATTTATACACAATAGGCTATCATTCATGTGTTGTCACGGACTCATCTTTTGAGACCGATATTGAGAATGTGGAAGGAATACTACAGTTGGCTATATTGGAGAACATTGTATTTATTGTCTCTACACCATATTGCTGTGGGCCTATCCAGCAGCAGGCTGTCTGCTGTACTCTCCCTACTGTGTAGTATAACACGTGACTGGTAGTGGATGAGTGGTAGTGGATCTGTCCTTAAAGCCGTATTAACCACATTACACTGCTGATACCCCTCAGAGCAGGTCAACAACACCTCAGGCTCAGGCCCAAGGACTCAGACGCCAAAGCTCTCTGGGTCATCTCTCTCTCTCTCTCTCTCTCTCTCTCTCTCTCTCTCTCCAGTTGAAGTCGGAAGTTTACATACACCTCAGCCAAATACATTTAAACTCAGTTTTTCACAATTCCTGACATTTAATCCTAGTAAAAAGTCTCTGTTTTAGGTAATTTAGGATCACCACTTTATTTTAGGAATGTGAAATGTCAGAATAATAGTAGAGATGATGATTTCTTTCAGCTTTTATTTCATTCATCACATTCCCAGTGGGTCAGAAGTTTACATACACTCAATTGGTATTTGGTAGCATTGCCTTTAAATTGTTTAACTTGGGTCAAACGTTTCGGGTAGCCTTCCACAAGCTTCCCACAATAAGTTGGGGGAATTTTGTCCCATTCCTCCTGACAGAGCTGGTGTAACTGAGTCAGGTTTGTATGCCTCCTTGCACGCACACACTTTTTCAGTTCTGCCCACAAATGTTCTATAAGATTGAGGTCAGGGCTTTGTGATGGCCACTCCAATACCTTGACTGTTGTCCTTAAGCCATTTTGCCACAACTTTGGAAGTATGCTTGGGGTCATTGTCCATTTGGAAGACCCATTTGAGACCAAGCTTTAATTTCCTGACTGATGTCTTGAGACGTTGCTTCAATATATCCACATAATTTTCCAGCCTAATGATGCCATCTATTTTGTGAAGTGCACCAGTCCCTCCTGCAGCAAAGCACCCCTGCAACATGATGCTGCTACCCACGTGCTTCGCGGTTGGGATGGTATTCTTCGGCTTGCAAGCCTCCCCTTTTTTCCTCCAAACATAACGATGGTCATTATGGCCAAACAGTTCTATTTTTGTTTCATCAGACCAGAGGACATTTCTCCAAAAAGTATGATCTTTGTCCCTATGTGCAGTTGCAAACCATAGTCTGGCTTTTTTATGGCGATTTTGGAGCAGTGGCTTCTTCCTTGCTGAGCGGCCTTTCAGATTATGTCGATATAGGACTAGTTTTACTGTGGATATAGATCATTTTGTACCTGTTTCCTCCAGCATCTTCACAAGGTCCTTTGCTGTTGTTCTGTGATTGATTTGTACTTTTCGCACCAAAGTACGTTCATCTCTAAGAGACAGAACGCGTCTCCTTCCTGAGCGGTATGACGGCTACGTGGTCCCATGGTGTTTATACTTGCGTACTATTGTTTGTACAGATGAATGTGGTACCTTCAGGTGTTTGGAAATTGCTTCCAAGGATGAACCAGACTTGTGGAGGTCTACAATTATTTTTCTGAGGTCTTGGTTGATTTCTTTAGATTTTCCCATGATGTCAAGCAAAGAGGCACTGAGTTTGAAGGTAGGCCTTGAAATACATCCACAGGTACACCTCCAATTGACTCAAATGATGTCAATTAGCCTATCAGAAGCTTATAAAGCCATGACATAATTTTGGGGAATTTTCCAAGCTGTTTAAATGCACAGTCAACTTAGTGTATGTAAACTTCTGACCCACTAGATTTGTGATACAGTGAATTATAAGTGAAATAATCTGTCTGTAAACAATTGTTGGAAAAATTACTTGTGTCATGCACAAAGTAGATGTCCTAACCAACTTGCCAAAACTATAGTTTGTTAACAAGACATTTGTGGAGTGGTTGAAGAATGAGTTTTAATGACGCCAACCTAAGTGTACGTAAACTTTCGACTTCAACTCTGTCTGTCTGTTTATCCATCCGTCTCTCTCTCCGTCTTTCTTTCTTGTACTCTCTTTTATTTCCCTCCCTGTCCCCAATTGACAGATTTTCAGACTTTGTGCTATGAATAATACAGTATTTGAAACTAGACTTTTGAACTGTACAAAGCAGTAAATATAAGCCAGGGAACCAGCGTTTACAGAAACGTACACACTCTGCTCTGCATGTTTATCTTTCAGTCGATTCTGACATCTGTTCCACATCTTAACTATCTCCAAATATGGAGATGTGGCATAGTAGGGGATTACTGTCAGTGGCTTTAAACCAGATCTTCCTAGACCTTACTTAATGTGAATTAACCCAGTCATAATATACAACACACACACACACACACACACACACGTTGTCCTTCCCAGTGTATCTGTTGTGACATTTTACAGTTAAGTGGGTCACTGAGTGCTAGAGCCAAATCTGCGCTGTTCTCCCTCCCTGTCGCCCGTCGACATGGCAACCACGCTGGTCGATTAAACATGCACAAATGAGTCGGGCGGGGAGGAGAGGTGGAGGAGGAGCCGGAGGAGGAGCCGGAGAGGCCTATACACACCGGCATGAGGAGGACAGGTTAGTACAGTGTAAAAGCTAACAGCTATAGGGAGCTATTCCTCACATCCGCAACAAAAGGGGAAAGAGGAAGCTGTCCTCTCTATTCCTTACTGTTACGTAGGTGGGTTGTTCCTTCTGAACAATAGAAGGTCACTTATAGCCACGTTATCAACGAAACCCATTTGCTAATTTACTTTGATTTATATACTACAGTATATAGTATTTCAAACCCTAACAATAGCTGCTTTGCCTAATGTCTATGACCCTTGTGTGTTTTGTTCAGTCTTGCTGCGTGTAGCGGGTTGTAATTCCCCTTCCATTGTCTCGTTACCCAGTCCCCTCCCTCACCTCACAGGATTAGCTGGTGTATAGTTGTATAGAGAAAGAATAGAGTGGCAAAGGGGACATCCTGCCTTGTATTCCAATTGCCCACTAGATCCTGGGTTCTGTTGAAGAAGCCTGTTCTAATTCTGTGCCCCTCTCAGAGGTAACCATTAGGTAATTATGACCTTTGATCCCCGTATGGATTAAAGTGGGAGGGGGGGTGGTGATCCCTGGGGTGCCTGTTTGACATGGGCTCTGACAGATGGAAAGACCGAAAAGGTGACGAGAGGGGGGAGAGGCGAGAGGAAGCGCGAGGTGGTGGGCAGGAGAGGAGTCTCATTGTCATGAGGGAGACGCCTTCTGTTGCTTGTACTGTAGCAGTGTGTGTGTCTCCACTAAACCATCTGAACCCATTAGAACTGTGTCAGGATGATCATTTAGAGGCCTTATTAAATTAAATTATATTTATTATATTATATTTATTATATTATATTATATTTATTATATTATATTTATTGTCCAAAATGCATCATGGATTTACTGTGTGAGATTGAGTATGAACACACCACAGAATGAGGGAGCTTCAATCATTTTTGTGTGTTCTCATAAAAGTCTATTTTATGTGCCGTTGTGCCTGATTGTCATTGCATTTCACCTAAGTGACTGTCATTGTTGACAACAATGTGTCATGGTCGATATTGTCTTGTTTTGGCATTGTTATGGTAATTATAGGACAAATACTTATTTCACTGACATTACCTAAACACACACACGCACACACACCACTCACACATACAGTGGCTTGCGAAAGTATTCACCCCCTTGGTATTTTTCCTATTTTGTTGCCTTACAACCTGGAATTAAGGTGGATTTTGGGGGGGTTTGTATCATTTGATTTACACAACATGCCTACCACTTTGAAGATGTAAAATATGTTTTATTGTGAAACAAACAAGAAATAAGACCAAAAAACTGAAAACTTGAGCGTGCATAACTATTCACCCCCCCCAAAGTCAATACTTTGTAGAACCACCTTTTGCAGCAATTACAGCTGCAAGTCTCTTGGGGTATGTCTCTATAAGCTTGGCACATCTAGCCACTGGGATTTTTTCCCATTCTCAAGGCAAAACTGCTCCAGTATATATACTGAGATCATGTGACAGATCATGTGACACTTAGATTGCACGCAGGTGGACTTTATTTAACTAATTATGTGACTTCTGAAGGTAATTGGTTGCACCAAATCTTATTTAGGGGCTTCATAGCAAAGGGGGTGAATACATATGCACCCACCCCTTTTCAGTTTTACATTTAAAACATTTTTTTAGACAATATTTATTTATTATTATTTATTCATTTCAATTCAACAATTTGGACTATTTTGTGTATGTCCATTACATGAAATCCAAATAAAAATATATTTAAATTACAGCTTGTAATGCAACAAAGTAGGTCAAAAGCCAAGGGGGGTGAATACTTTTGCAATGCACTATACACACACACACACACACACACACACACACACACACACATACACCTCTGATCCTGGTTATACCTTAATAATAAGTCCTCCCTCAGACCCGGCCACCTGAATGATTATCCCCACAGCATCACAACAGCAGCAGCAGTAGCTGCACAGAGCAAGGCGGTCCCAGCGCGACGCTAGGCTAGCTACATTATTAATGACCCTGGCAGGCTAGCAGCCCTAAATAATGGAAGAAGCATCCTCTCTGTCTCCCATCCCGAGCTTTCTGCCTCTGCCTCTGCACTCTCCCATTTGTCCAGCCTTCTCTAACATATGCCCCGTCAAGGCAACACCATCGCTACGGCTAACGCTAGCACGCCAGACAGATGCATAGAGCTCAAATCTAAATGCAGGTGATGGAGCAGATCGCTATAAGGGGACCTATGGACCTGTACGGACAGAGGAGGACAATGGGGTTGGATTTAGTTGATGCGGTTAATGCACTACAGTATGAAGTGTTCCGAATGACTAGAGATGGATAGTTACAGTAGGCCTATTGATATGTTTTAGAGGGATTTGAGTGGTTTAGGGCAGAGCCATAACCTATAGCCTACATATATGGCTATGCTTTATGGAAAGCCATGCATGTATTTCCATCTAAAGAAGATAGGACATATGGATAAAGCAAACATGCTTTTCTGAATGGTAGATTGTGTTGAATCGGAGAGGGATTTCGAGTTTGGGGTTCGCATCCACATCCTGACCTCACCACACAAGGTTGGAAGGGGTCATCTAAAGGCCACACTAGACCAGGGTATAAGCTTGAATATAACCACCTATGACCCCAAACACCATAGGTCAAAACCAACTAACCGACTCAGAAAGCCTACTAAAGATGACATCACTGAGAACTTCAGAACTGTTTTATCAAAGCTGTTTAAAGAGGGGGGAAAGCTGGTTGTGGTTTACCTAGACGAAGAGAAGGAAAGAGTCAGGGAAACACACACACACACACAGCCTGTTTGACGTGACTGTGAGCTCCAGAACTCTGTCAGCTGAAGGGATGCTAGTGACGTGTGACGGCTGTCTGCCTGGGCTATCCGGCATGTCCCCAGGGGAACGCCTCTGAAGTGGTGTCGAGGGAGGGAGGGAGGGGAGGTTTTGTGACAACTCTAAACATAGCATCACATCAGGGCAGTTAAATTCTGTTTCTCTCTTTTTCTCTCTTTTTTTCTCTCGCTCTCTCCCTTTCTCTCTGGCGCTCTCTCTTTCTCTCTATATCTCTTTCTCTCTATTTTGACTCCTCTGAACGTCATATCAAATTCTGGTATCTGACCTCACCACTCTGTTCTCAGGCAGGAGGAGTTAGACTCAACATGAGGTGTTGCATCTCTCTGTGTGTCGACTAGAAGCTGATGCACCTCTTTCACAGAACATAACACTGTCACAGGACATTGCATTCACAGCATTTTTGGCATTGAACTTTTGGGACGAATTATCACAACCCTGCACCAGTCTGTTGAGGAGAAAAACAATCATGCATCACACAAAGCATGGGTCCGACGGCTCCGACGCTCGTCGGATGTGGCAGGGCTTGCAAACTATTACAGGCTACAAAGGGAGGCACAGTCGCTAGCTGCCCAGTGACACAAGCCTACCAGATGAGCTAAATTACTTCTATGCTCGCTTCGAGGCAAGCAACACTGAAGCATGCACGGACGACTGTGTGATCACAATCTCCGTAGCCGATGTGAGTAAGACCTTTAAACAGGTCAACATTTACAAGGCCGCAGGGCCAGACGAATTACCAGGAAGTGTCTTCACTGACATTTTCAACCTGTTCTGACTGAGTCTGTAATACCAACATGTTTCAAACAGACCGCCATAGTCCCTGTGCCAAGAACACTAAGGTAACCTGCCTAAATGACTATTGACCCGTAGCACTCACGTCTCTAGCCATGAAGTGCTTTGAAAGGCTAGTCATGGCTCACATCAACACCATTATCGCAGAAACCCTAGACCCGCCCTAATTTGCATACCGCACCAACAGATCCACAGATGATGCAATCTCTATGCCACTCCACACTGCCCTTTCACACCTGGACAAAAATGAACACCTATGTAAGAATGCTATTCATTGACTGCAGCTCATTATTCAACACCATAGTGCCCTCAAAGCTCATCACTAAGCTAAGGACCCTGGGACTGAACACCTCCCTCTGCAACTGGATCCTGGACTTCCTGATGGGCCGCCCCCGGGTGGTAAGGGTAGGCAACAAGACATCTGCCACGCTGATCCTCAACACGGGGGCCCCTCAGGGGTGTGTGCTCAGTCCCTTGCTGTACTCCCTGTTTACACATGACTGCATGTCCAGGCACGACTCCAACACCATCATCAAGTTTGCCGATGACACAACAGTGGTAGGCCTGATCACCAACAACGATGAGACAGCCTATAGGGAGGAGGTCAGAGACCTGGCCGTGTGGTGCCAGGACAACAGCCTCTCCCTCAACATGATCAAGACAAAGGAGATGATTGTGGACTACAGGAAAAGGTGGACCGAGCACGCCCCCATTCTCATCAACGGAGCTGCAGAGGAGCAGGTTGAGAACTTCAAGTTCCTTGGTGTCCACATCACCAACAAACTATCATGGTCCAAACACACTTAAGACAGTCGTGAAGAGGGCATGACAAAGCCTATTCCCCCTCGGGGAAAAAGATTTGGCATGGGTCCTCAGATTCTCAAAAGGTTCTACAGCTGTACCATCGAGAGCATCCTGACTGGTTGCATCACTGCCTGGTATGGCAACGGCTCAGCCTCCCACCGCAAGGCACTACAGAGGGTAGTGCGTAAGACCCATTACTGGGGCCAAGCTTCCCGCCATCCAGGACCTCTATATCAGGCGATATCAGAGGAAGGCCCTAAAAATTGTCAAAGACTCCAGCCACCCTAGTCATAGACTGTTCTCTCTGCTACACATTTATCTTCTTAACTTCTTAAAGCATTGTTGGTTAAGGGCTTGTAAAGAAGCATGTGACAAATGCAATTTGATTTGATTTGATTCACACATTTTATTGAGTGCTTTGCCACTTTTATTGAGTGCTTTGCACCACTGACAATCAGAGGAAGTGTTGTCGGACTGTCTTTCAAGTGGCTTCATACTATGCCACCGATTTCTCCAATTAACCCATTTCACCCAAACAACAAAAAACACATCAATCAAACAAAACAATGATTTGCTGTGTATCTGTCTGTCTCCCTGTGTAAGGAAACATCCCATCACAGAGCCAAAGTAGACCACTTTGAGAGGTGCCTGAGAAAGCGGCACCTGCAGTTACAGTAGGGGACCCTGTTACTGCTCTTACTGCTACTTCTCTAGACTGATATGCAAATTATGCATATTAATTATTCACCAGGCTGCTTTCACATCTCCTGTCGTGTTAAAGGCTTGAACAGCTTCTTTTATTTTGTTGCTTGGTGTTGTACTGAAGGATCCTCCCCAGTTCCGTTTCTCCCAATCTCTCCTAGTCTCTCTGTTGTCTGGGCTGAGCCATATTACAATTTAATATTCATTTTAATACTCCGATGATGGACAGATAGAATGTGTGTTATCCTTCTTAACAGTATAAAAAAATAAATAGATGTTTTACCTTGTCCCCCCCCCCGACCCAAATCTCCCATCATCCTTTGAACTTTGGAAATGGAGAGAGGGAGGGCCGCGTCAACGCAGCATCTATCCCTTAATACTGACTTTAAATCCTATTAGTGGAAATGTACACCTTCTAGACCCAGACTAGTTGTATGCCACACACACACACACACACTTCTTCCTTCATCATTTTCCCGTTTTCTTTCCGTCTCTCTGTGTTTCCTGTATTTTGAATACCGGCATCTTCATAAATCATTTAAAAAGTGATGGTTTGAAGAGAAAGCCCCGTAGGTACCATAGCAACAGGGCTCTAATCATATAAAACGCATGTAGCTTGCCTGCCTCACTGTCGACGGGGATAATTCATCCACTTCTGGAAATGAATTCAGAAACGCTAGTCCAAACCCAATTTACACATGACATTGCATTACTAAAGGTAACCAGTTGTACCGACCAATCAATCCAATGAGTTCCCCATGAAACTGGTCGCCTAATTGGTTAGCAGACCTGACATTCATTTGAATGTTCTGGCATTTTTTTCAAACCTTATTGCATCTGATTTGATGGTAATGGTGATGAAAACACCTTCATATTTTGTGTGTGTGTGTGGGTGGGTGGTTAAAGTGGGGGTTCGCGTGTTATGGCCTGAGGAAAGTAGTGTTATTGTTGTGATCTTTGGCTTGTTCGTCCTGCTCTGAGGGCATTGGTTCCCTAACCGTCCCTGACAGTCACACTGTAGGTTTCCGTGGTAACACTACCACAACACTACCTACCACACGACATCCTCAGTCACACCCAGGGATTTCAAATCACTTGCGATCAATTCTTTATTAGAGATAGATACACATTTAAGCCTGCAAGAACTATAAAACATTCATATGTTATTGAATTGCGCCGAGTCACACATCGGTCTGAAACATTTACAATTCATAAAGGGATGTCAAATCAAATGTGAGTTCTGTGTCTTCTTTACTGTGTTTCATCTTGGATAATGATGTCTGTCTATCGGTCTCGCGTGCCGAGAAACTGTACTAATAACAATAACGATGATGAATATGCAACAAGATTAACAGATAGAATGCTGAGAGAGGAAAAAAAGAGGCCAATCGTCACCCCCTGTGGAGCCGAGCAGCATGGGAGATATTACCCAGGATGCAGGCTGTCGGTGGAGCATGAGTTGCCATGAGACAAAGGGTTTACTTGAGACACAAAGGGAATAATATCTGCAGTCAGTGCCAAAATCCACACTAGCATACCCACACTAGCACACCACTTCAACTAAAGCAATATGGTGGGACATACATTTTAAGTTCTATGCTCATGTGGATAATGGTATACATCATATTCTATGTGGTTACTGTAAGCAATATTCTCCCATCTCTTCCTGTTGTGACATAGAAAGTTGGTAGATACTGTATCGTTGGCTTATGATATCGTCCTCTATCCCAATACTGTGTACGGTTCCTGTCTCTCCCTACTCTGTGGCAGTAGATGGTACTCCAGGTAGATACTGCATCTGTATCGACTGTCTGGTATTGATTTAGCCTTCCAACAGACATCTCAGTGCTGCTTGATTCAATTATGAAGGGACAATGGAGTAGAATGAAGTGGCCTGTGACATTGGCACATCGGTTACTGCCCTATGAGACCTGGTGACTAGACTAAATGGGGTGTCTGGTTTCTATTGGTCTAGACTGCGAAAGGGTGAGCTGGACTGGAAGAGTGTGGTGTGAGTCAAGGATAGTTGATCTGATCATATTGGGATGAAGGTTTTGGATCTATATGCAATCTGTCTGTGTGTGTGTTAGAGCTTGGACGATAAATCGTACATTATTGACACCAACCATACCGATAATTTATCGCAGGCTTTTTGCTGATATCGTTCATTACAATAAGTAGCCTACTGTATACAGTTGAAGTCGGAAGTTTACATGCACCTTAGCCAAATACATTAAACTCAGTATTTCACAATTCCTGACATTTAATCCTAGTAAAAAGTCCCTGTCTTAGGTCAGTTAGGATCACCACTTTATTTTAAGAATGTGAAATGTCAGAATAAAAGTAGAGAGAATGATTTATTTCAGCTTTTATTTCTTTCATCACATTCCCAGTGGGTCAGAAGTTTACATACACTCAATTAGTATTTGGTAGCATTGCCTTCAAATTGTTTAACTTTGCTCAAACGTTTCAGGTAGCCTTCTACAACCTTCCCAATAAGTTGGGTGAATTCTGTGTAACGTTCGTTGTTTGAAGGAGACCAAGGCGCAGCGTAATTTGTGGTCTTCGTATTTATTTAAATGAGAACCAGCAACAAAATAACAAAGTGAAACCAAAACGACCGTACCGTTCCGTAGGCTACAAGAGCTGTACAAAAACAAGATCCCACCACATCACACCCTGACCTCCCAAAATAGAGAAATAAAACGTCTCTCTAACGTCTCTCTATGTCAGGGCGTGACATTTTGGCACATTCCTCATGACAGAGCTGGTGTAACTGAGTCAGGTTTGTAGGCCTCCTTGCTCGCACACGCTTTTTCAGTTCTTCCCACAAGTTATCTATAGGATGGAGGTCAGGGCTTTGTGATGGCCACTCCAATACCTTGACTGTTGTCCTTAAGCCATTTTGCCACAACTTTGGAAGTATGCTTGGGGTCATTGTCCATTTGGAAGACCCATTTGAGACCAAGCTTTAATTTCCTGACGGATGTCTTGAGATGTTGCTTCAATATTTCCACAGAATTTTCCAGCCTCATGATGCCATCTATTTTGTGAAGTGCACCAGTCCCTCCCGCAGCAAAGCACCTCCACAACATGATGCTGCCACCCCCGTGCTTCACGGTTGGTATAGTATTCTTTGGCTTGCAAGCCTCCCCCTTTTTCCTCCAAACATAACAGTGGTCATTATGGTCAAACTGTTCTATTTTTGTTTCATCAAACCAGAGGACATTTCTCCAAAAAGTACGATCTTTGTCCCCATGTGCAGTTGCAAACCGTAGTCTGGCTTTTTTTATGGTGGTTTTGGAGCAGTGGCTTCTTCCTTGAGCGGCCTTTCGGGTTATGTTAATATTGGACTTGTTTTACTGTGGATATAGATACTTTTGTACCTGTTTCCTCCAGCATCTTCACAAGGTCCTTTGCTGTTGTTCTGTGATTGATTTGCACTTTTCACACCAAAGTACATTCATCTCTAGCGGTCCTGAGCGGTATGACGGCTGCGTGGTCCCATGGTGTTTATACTTACGTACTATTGTTTGATGAACGTGGTACCTTCAGGCGTTTGGAAATTGCTCCCAAGGATGAACCAGACTTGTGGAGGTCTACAATTATTTTTCTGAGGTCTTGGCTGACTTATTTTGATTTTCACATGATGTCAAGCAAAGAGGCACTGAGTTTGAAGGTAGGCCTTGAAATACATCCACAGGTACACCTCCAATTGACTCAAATTATGTCAATTAGCCTAGGAGAAGCGTCTAAAGCCATGATTTTTCAAGCTGTTTAAAGGCACAGTCAACTTAGTGTATGTAAACTTCTGACCCACTGGAATTGTGATACAGTGAGTTATAAGTGAAATAATCTGTAAACAATTGTCTGTAAACAATTGTTGGAAAATTACTTGTGTCATGCACAAAGTAGATGTCCTTACCGACTTGCCAAAACTATAGTTTGTTAACAAGAAATTTGTGGAGTGGTTGAAAAACGAGTTTTAATGGCTCCAACCTATGTGTAAACTTTCGACGTCAACTCTACTAGAGAAATGTGAAGTTTGAAATGAAATAAGTTTGTTAATGGGACAATTGATGGTTACAACCATCAAACTAGTGGTAGTAGAACAAGGGGTAATAAAAAAACCCTCAATATTATAAACTTATCCTTCTATTTATCATTATCGCATAAATTCAGGCATTTGTCCATTATCGCCCAGCTCTAGCGTGCGTGCATGTGTGCCTGTAGCCACGCTGCCGTTGTATTAAGTGACTGGAATAAAAATTATAGTCAAAGGAAATTCATTTAGTCAAAGGAAATTCAGGTTAATTTCACATTGCCTGGCCTCAGGTCCATAACTCCCATAATTGCTGTACTGTCTGCCAAGGCAGCTGGGATATCTCTTTCTGTATGGATTAAGCATGGCTCCTCTTTATTCACATGCAAGAGCTCTAGTCCCCTTCTGTAATCTATCAATACCTGCTATGCTATTCTACTGGACGCCGATCAACATTAACAATGCGCTGGACAAACAGATACACCTCTCACCCCCCCTTATCACACACACAAACACACAGGCTCTGGGTTGTAGGTGAGCCTTAATGGATGTGCAGGCCTAGTGTGTGGTTCACTATGTCCTATAATAGTAATAACCTAATTCCCCTCATCCACCACTAATGAGTAACACCCACCTTGGCTGATTCCCGCCAAGGCAGCCATTTTGGCACCCGGGCTCCTCTCATCACGCATCACACTGGTGTTCACACTGAGATGGCGGGTGTGAAACATCAACTAGACTGGCAATGTGAGATAATGGCTCCGTCCTAACCGGCCCCTGTATCCTTTTAGTCTGCATGTATAGGGAATAGGGGGGCCATTTCAAACGGCGTCACAGTCATAGAAACGTGGAGGTGTGAAACATGGACTGTACTGCAAATGTCAACCAGAGAGTCAGTCTCAGTGTGAGAAACAGCCTTGGTATATATCGGCTAGTAGCTAACCCACGAACGATTAGGTCATTACCCATTTGCCTTTGGGCCATTCGGCCTGTTTGCTATTCCAGTCAGGAGTCCAGTTGGAGGAGGAAGACAGCGGAGCTTATCTCAGTACTGCCTCTGAGTCACACGCGCCGGCTGGCTGAGAGATGGGTAATAGCGCCGACCGCTAGCTGTCTGTATGTCTGTCTGAGGACAGGGAGGGAGGCGGCGGTGGTGAGGACGTGCTAGCAAGGCTAATGATTGATCCTCTCATCTCACTAGGGTTCGGCTGTCCATTACAAATGAGATTTGAATCGTGCAAAATGTTCATGCCTTAAGGAGCAGGACTCGATGCTGTGAGAAGTAGCTGTGACAGTAATTTGATCATGAACTTCTTCTCACAGGTGCTGGGGGGAAAGCAATGCACACACGGTTTTGTGTACGTTGGTGTGTGATGCAAGGTCTCAAGGCGGTCTTTAAAAAGTCCCAGTTTAATTAGCGAATTATCTCAGTATAGCGCCAAGCTCAGTTATAGACATATTTAGATGCAAGATCTTGATTTCCTTTGTTTGTGTTCAAAAGCACGACCATATGTAAACACATGCGCTCTGCCTTGTGCGTCAGAGCTCAAACGCCAGGCTTTGCATAAAGGAAGTCGTCAGTGCAGAAATGGACATTGACATGTCCCCCTATGCCCAAGGCTGCACAGCCTATATCGATGACTATGTATGCAAACACAGGATGGAATCAGTGGTTAACTGAATTGGCTCATTTAACAGTTGGATGAGCTTAAACAAAGAGCCTGAACAGACAGGGAAGCCAAACAGAAATCTTTTGGGGGATTGACAAGAATATAGACTATTATTGTGTAAGGAAGTTCACAAACCTGCTGATTTGTATCTTACCCTCACTATGGCCAATCAGAAGGCATGCATTCAAAATATATTAATATTTTAGGAAAATAAGTGGTTTATAGTGAAATGAATGTGTCTCTGTGTATTTTGTCTATCTCTATGAGTGTCTGAACAGCTCTCTTCCACAACTGTCAAAGTCAATGACTGATTGGCTGCATTCCTAATGAGGTTTATGAGTGACTGTTAGTAGTATGAGCTGATTGGCTATTATCCCACTGAAGTCGATGAGTGACTCTTGGTAGTATGAGCTGATTGGCTGTGATCTCACTCAGGTCGATGACTGACAGTTAGTAGTATGAGGTGATTGGCTGTGATCCCAATGAGGTCGATGAGTAACAGTTAGCGGTATGAGCTGATTGGCTGCATTCCCAATGAGGTCAATGACTGACAGTAAGAGCAGGGCGGGCAGAACCCCCAACTCTAAATCTCTAATACCCTTCAAAGGAGTGGGCACAGAGGCGGGTCAATGTGCCAGCTGGAATGGAATATCACACAGCTTTTAAAATAATTTATTAACAATCCGACTGACGCCATTTCTCCCCTCTGTCTCTCGTTTTATTGCCTCACTTTAACGTGTGTTAAGTGTCTGAGCGGCTGCTTCGTAATGACAGCCATTCTGGAAAAGGCCTATGCACCTGCAGGGGATAATAGTGTACAAAGCCAATCAATGCTTATGCCACAGCCTACACTCTTTTGTACTAGAAACGTCTATGTCATTAGCACTTGAGGTATAGCCTGGGCTAAAAATCCATTCTGCTCACTATCTCTGTAAGGGCTGGTTTCAAATCAAGTCCCGTTTTATTTGTCACACACTCCGAACACAACAGGTGTGGACCTTACAGTGAAATGCTTACTTACGAGCCCTTAACCAACAATGCAGTTTTAAGAAAATACCAACAAAAAATGTAAGAGATAACAAAAACAAATAATTAAAGAGCAGCAGTAAATAACAATGGCGGTGCTACATACAGGGGGCACCGGTACAGAGTCAATGTGTCAATGTGCGGGGACTCCGGTGTCGAGGTAATTGAGGTAATTATGTACATGCAGGTAGGGTTATTAAAGTGGCTATGCATAGATAATAACAGAGAGTAGCAGCAGCATGGGGGGGGGGGGTGCAAATAGTCTGGGTAGCCATTTGATTAGGTGTTCAGGAGTCTTATGGCTTGTGGGTAGAAGCTGTTTAGAAGCCTCTAGGACCTAGACTCGTTGCTCCGATACCGCTTGCCGTGCGGTAGCAGAGAGAACAGTCTATGACTATGGTGGCTGGGGTCTTTGGTTTCCCAGACACAGATTAAGCCTAGTCCTGGACGGAAAAGCAAACTCAATGGAGAGTATCTAGTCTGGGCTTAATCTGTGTCCTGGAGCCGGCCCTAAGAGTATATAAAGCAGGGAATTGTGGGGTATTGTTCCTGCCTATCAAGCTTCATAACCAGACATGGTATCTAACCCTATATAAATAGCCTGTCTTAAACACCCGCCCAGGATTTCAAAAAATAAGTAGGCTTCCTTAATTAAAATTCACAAGCGGGGGTTGCCTTGAAACGTCTTATTTTAAGTAAAGGGAACTTTTCCTCCGCAGGGCACAGGGAGGAGGCGAGAAGAGATGACCATTTTAATAAGTAGTGTAGAAGGCTGAGCAGACCAGATAGACAGACGAGGCCCTCACTGGGTGATTAGGCATCCAAGCCAAAGCCCCCTGGGAAATGGAGTTGATAGTGCTGAACTATCCATCACCATTCAATGTGAGTGTTTGTGTGCATGTGTCACCATCCATGTAGATGAAAAAACAACCACTTAAGACCCGCACAGCTCTTCAGTAAATTTCCCCTAGCCTCCCCATTAAGAGACTCGCATCCCCTTTAAGAGGCCATCCATCTACTGTTACCTCATCGATCAACAGGACATCCCACTGGGCACAGACGTCATTTATCATTTTGATTCAATATTTGGTTGAGTTTTCGACTAACATGAACTGAAAGTGAAATCCACAAAACATGCCACTGGGTTTAGGTGAAAAGCAAGACAATTCAATCCGTTTTCCACTTTGATTCAATGTCATCACATTGAATTCCTTTGTTGAAATGACGTGGAAACAACGTTGATTCAATGTCATCACATTGAATTCCTTTGTTGAAATGACGTGGAAACAACGTTGATTCAACCAGTTTTTGCCTACTGGGAGGGCTCTAACTACTTTGTGTCTGTTGGTTTATTGGGCCTTACATACAGTTATTAATCATCTATGTAGCACTATTCATGTTCATAGGGTGGACATAGAGAGATAGATCATGGATCTGTGTGATTATTTGAGTCCTTAGAGGACTGTCATGGATCAGATGGATCCCATATCAGGTGCCATTAGTTGTAGAGATGATGTGTGGTGTGTTAGCAACTCGGAAAGTAATTATTGCTTAGTTATCAATCAAATGTCAGCTATCTATCAATTCTGTATCCTAGCATAGATTAGACTAGATGAATACATGGGTTTATCCCAATCATGAATATGCTAGATCAATAAGACAATATGTTCTCTCCCAGATCTCAAACATGCACACACCGCCATAAGTTCTCTCTCTGTTGGCAAAATCATCCTTTTCCTGACATGCCTGTGGGCGTCTATGACGTATCGCTAAGAATGATGATCCAACATAGCCCTCCCCTTGCTGGCAACTGTGTTGAGTGTTGGACATTGTTGGACGTGTATTTGAACAGAGGGGTCTGAACCAGGCAGTCCGTAGGGTGTTCGATCATCTCTGATGACGTCCTGTTGGGCGTGTGTGGAGGGAGGGAGGGAGGGAGTGAGGGAGGCTGGTGGTGGGTTAGGGCTGGTGCCAGTGGTGTAAAGTACATAAGTAAACATATTTTAAAGTATTTTAAACTACTTATGTAGTTTTGGGGGGGCTTTCTGTACTTTACTATTTATATTTTGGACAACTTTTACTTCACTATATTCCTAAAGAAACTAATGTACTTTTTACTCCATACATTTTCCCTGACACCCAGAGAAATGGTGATGGGGTGGCAGGTAGCCTATTGGTTAGAGCATTGGTCTAATAAACCGAAAGGTTGCAAGATCGAATCCCCGAGCTGACAAGGTAAAAATCTGTTGTTCTACCCCTGAACAAGGCAGTTAACCCACTGTTCCTAGGCCGTCATTGAAACTAAGAATTTGTTCTTAACTGACTTGCCTAGTTAAATAAAGGTTTAAAAAACGTGCTAGTTACAATTTGAACGCTTAGCAGGACAGGAAAAGGGTCCAATTCACACACTTATCAAGAGAACATCCCTGGTCATCCCTACTGCTTCTGATCTGACAGACTCACTAAACACAAATGCTTCATTTGTAAATTATGTCTGAGTGTTGGAGTGTGCCCCTGGCTCTCCGTAAATAAATAAGAAAATGGTTCTGTCTGATTTGCTTTCAATAAGGAATTTGAAATAATGTATACTCTTACTTTCGACACTTAAGTATATTTAAACCAAATACTTTTAGACTTTTACTCATGTAGTATTTTCCTGGGTGACTTTCACTTTTACAATTTTCAATTAAGGTATCTTTACTTTTCCTCGTGTATGACAATTGGGTACTTTCTTCACCACTGGCTGGCGCTGGCTCTGGGTGTCCATGCCTATCTGCCGGCCTGTGTCCATGCCTATCTGCCGGCCTGTGTCCATGCCTATCTGCCGGCCTGTGTCCATGCCTATCTGCCGGCCTGTGTCCATGCCTATCTGCCGGCCTGTGTGCGTGTGCATATATGCAGGTTTCGGGAAAGGGGGATACCTAGTCAGGTGTCCAACTGAATGTATTCAATTGAAATGTGTCTTCCGCATTTAACCCAACCCCTCTGAATCAGAGAGGTGCGAGGGGCTGCCTTAATCGACATCCACGTCTTCGACGCCCGGGGAACAGTGGGTTAACTGCCTTGCTCAGGGGCAGAATGACAGAGTTTTACCCTGTCAGCTCGGGATTCAATCCAGCAACCTTCCAGTTACTGGCCCAACTCTCTAACCACTAGGCTACCTGCCGTATCCCCCATAGGCATGTTGCCATACAGACAACTACTACACTCCCCCACAGTGGGTAACAGCATGGCAGAAGAAGAGGATGGCATGGCTACGGACACATCCTCCTCACAGCGTCTAGCCTGACATATTGTATAGAGGAGGGCATGGCTACAGACACATCCTCCTCACAGCATCTAGCCTGACATATTGTATAGAGGAGGGCATGGCTACGGACACATCCTCCTCACAGCGTCTAGCCTGACATATTGTATAGAGGAGGGGAATGTAATTACAACCTGCCACCACCCTATTCAGTCATGTCTCTGCTGGGCTGAGGGTAACGGAAAACAAACATTGTCTTATTCCGTTGGCAGGCCTTCGCTGTGTTCGGGCGTACTGTGCACACACACACACACACACACACACACACACACACACACACACACACACACACACACACACACACACACACACACACACACACACACACACACACACACCACTCACATCAGCTAATAGATTTGTAGAATGAAGGATTTTTCCCCCTGGGAAAGATAGTGAACTGAGCTGCTCATTCCCACTTTGTGCTGACAATGGCTTTCCCAGATTCAGTCCTGGGGGCATCCGGCCGACCGTTTCCAATGAATATCCATGGACTCTTTCGAATGTTTCTCAACTGAGAGAGCACAGTTCGTGTTAGTATTCTGAGCTGGGCATTGGGGCAAGACTGAAAGGCGTACTTCGGTGAAAGCAGTGGAGGTGCAGTCGTGTCATCTTTGCAATTCATTGCACCAGTTATAGAATTAACCAGATGAAATAGTGAAGTTATAGCTATAGTATTTACAGCTGACTCTGGTAAATGCAGTACGATTTTTCAAGAAATGTGATCAACCCAGTATCACTTGGAATGGGAAAATACCCTGGTCTGTTAATCCAAGTTATACAGCTTGCTTGAATCATTCCCCAAGTCCTCACCCACATGATGTATCAGCTTTGTAAATAATTGATCAGCTGCCGTCATACAGATACTTATGACTACATCGTTTGGACGATTTATCGGGTGTGTTTGTAGATTAATGAAGGTGTCCACTGCCCATATTGTGCTTTGATCCCTGTGGACTGGGCTCAGAAATCAATACCCCACTGTGTCTGGTCTGCCACAGGAACACACACACACACACACACACACACACACACCCTTTCTCTCTCTCTCTCTCTCACACACACACACAGACACACACACACACACACACACCCTCTTTCTCTCTCTCTCTCTGTCTCTCTCACATACACACACACACACCCTCTCTCTCTCACTCTCTCTCTCTCTCACACATACACACACACACACACACACACACACACACACACACACACACACACACACACACACACACACACGCACGCACACACACACACACACACACACCAGAGCTGATAGCCTAGTGAAAGTCTACACACACCCCTTTTTTTTACATGAATTTGTAAAATGTTCTATAATTTTTCTTTCACTTTGAAAATGTGGAGTAGGCTGTGTAGATTGTTATCCCGTTATGTAATCCCTTTTTTAATTGGAATTTTATTAAGGAAGAAAATGTTGAAGACTGTGCAAGGGGTATGTAGACATTCACTAGCGACCGTATATAGGCATGCCCATTCAGTCCAACACCAAGGAACCAAAGTTACTAATATGACTAGGATTAGGGCAATTAGAAGCAGGTGACCCTGTACTGTTAATCAAGGTTACTAATATGACTAGGATTGGGGCAATTAGAAGCAGGTGACCCTGTACTGTTAATCAAGGTTACTAATATGACTAGGATTGGGGCAATTAGAAGCAGGTGACCCTGTACTGTTTATCAAGGTTACTAATATGACTAGGATTGGGGCAATTAGAAACAGGTGACCCTGTACTTTTTTGACACAGAGATTGGTTTTATCTTGCTGCATACCCCTGCATGATACAGTAATCTTCCCTCAATGCACAACGAGGAGGGTACCGTAAAATGATCATATAGCCTTTGCTTACTATTATCACTGTAATTTATTCACCAATATTTATTCATCATGAATATACAGGAAAATCAGTATACCACACGGCCTGATGGGATGATGGTGATATGAAACAGTATAGATTCTGATAATTTTGTCAGTTTCTCCTCTCCCTGTGTCAGTCTTGGCATGCTGAAGACATGGGGAGTGTGTTGACGGTCTTTCCTGTCTCCCGCCTGACTGCACAGACACATACACAGACAGGCGCGCACACACAAACTCTCCTCTGTGCCTTAAGGGGATAATAAGCATGATTGACAGTGAAAGAGACGTGCAGAGGATTCTGAACTAAGTCTGATTTCCTATTGGCTGAAGTCTGGTCCTGTGCTCACGGTAGACTCAATACCACCTGACATCAGCTGACTAACACACACACACACGGTTTACGCACATTCTCCAGGCTGTAGCAGTGGTGGTCTCCAGAGCATCCTGTGTATGCAGAGAGGGGTATAACAGAAATAGACAGGAGTGCTTTCAGGTGAAGTCAAGGTGTAGCGTAGGTGTGAGGGCTATTCATTCACATCACAACTGGGACCCTGCAGTTTAAATGCCTTCCAAGTGTTCTAACTAAAGCAAGTCCAGAGGCACTGATGTACAATAGAGGCAGAACAGAACTGGGATGTGTGCTGTAGTCACCTACTGCACATTAGTAATACAACAAGAAAAACCTAGCCTGAGTGCCAGTCTGTTTGAGCTATCATGCCAACTCCTTTTCATTCACTGTCATGCCAAACAGCAATGTTGTTGGCATTGGCAAGAGCACGAATGGATCTGGGACCAGGCTATGGAAAATAGGAGTTCAATATTGCAATTGGACATTTGCCGATTCGTTTGATAAGCGATATCTGAACCTCGCCTATCCAGTCCAGTTGAAGATAGATGGGAGCGTTACACTCAGGTATCACAAACACGCTTTTCTTCATCGGAGACAGTCAGATAGACACTTCCTGTAGTCTGAGATAATAAAACATACCCCCCCCCCTCACAGACACAGTATTATCCATTACACTGCATCTCTCCTTCTATCCCTCTCTCACTGCATCTCCCCTTCTATCCCTCTCTCACTGCATCTCTCCTTCTATCCCTCTCTCACTGCATCTCCCCTTCTATCCCTCTCTCACTGCATCTCTCCTTCTATCCCTCTCTCACTGCATCTCTCCTTCTATCCCTCTCTCACTGCATCTCTCCTTCTATCCCTCTCTCACTGCATCTCTCCTTCTATCCCTCTCTCACTGCATCTCTCCTTCTATCCCTCTCTCACTGCATCTCTCCTTCTATCCCTCTCTCACTGCATCTCTCCTTCTATCCCTCTCTCACTGCATCTCTCCTTCTATCCCTCTCTCACTGCATCTCTCCTTCTATCCCTCTCTCACTGCATCTCTCCTTCTATCCCTCTCTCACTGCATCTCTCCTTCTATCCCTCTCACTGCATCTCTCCTTCTATCCCTCTCTCACTGCATCTCTCCTTCTATCCCTCTCTCACTGCATCTCTCCTTCTATCCCTCTCTCACTGCATCTCTCCTTCTATCCCTCTCACTGCATCTCTCCTTCTATCCCTCTCTCACTGCATCTCTCCTTCTATCCCTCTCTCACTGCATCTCTCCTTCTATCCCTCTCTCACTGCATCTCTCCTTCTATCCCTCTCACTGCATCTCTCCTTCTATCCCTCTCTCACTGCATCTCTCCTTCTTTCCCTCTCTCACTGCATCTCTCCTTCTATCCCTCTCTCACTGCATCTCTCCTTCTATCCCTCTCTCACTGCATCCCTCTCTCACTGTGTCTTCTAGCTATCAGTGTTCTGTTTTGTAGCTCTCTCTCTCTCTCTCTCACTCACTCACTCACTCACTCACTCACTCACTCACTCACTCACTCACTCACTCATTCACTCATTCACTCACTCATTCACTCACTCACTCACTCACTCACTCACTCACCCACTCACTCACTCACTCACTCACTCACTCACTCACTCACTCACTCACTCACCATGTTTACGACTAGTCATAAATCCAGCAGCTGCTCTAGCCTGGGTGAAGGGAGGGATTCCATTTGCAGGGCCGCAATCCACAGATCAATACCGTTTGCGCTCTTTGTATTAAACCCATAAATCTGTCCGAGGAGCGATTATGATTGGCTGGAGTGACAGTAAACTTCCTTCCCGAGATGGCAACAGGCTCTGGGTCAACTGGAGAAATGTGGTTAGAGTGTTTGTTGTTATCGGATGATAGATGGGATATAATTTGATCCCTGTGCGTTTTAAATGAGATGCGGTGGGATTTGGTGTAGTGAAATAGATGTTATAAAATAAAAGGTTGAATGAAAAACGCTGATTTAATGATCTTCTGATTCTGAAACAACGATTCCCTCGCTGTTAAGAGTGATTTTATTTCCTTTGGTTCTGGTGTCAAACGTATTTCAATTCCTATCGAGCCGTGAATAGAGTGTGAGATGTACCGTATTACATAACTAGAGCACCTGTGAATAGCTAAGATGTTCTACCGCCATCTTTAGTCTAAACGTTCTCCTCTTCTCTCTCTTCTCTGTCCAGGATGCTTTGAGTGCTGCGTCAAATGCCTGGGCGTCCTCCCGTATGCCTCTCTCTTCGCCACCATCCTTCTGTACGCTGGGGTGGCGCTGTTCTGCGGCTGCGGGCACGAGGCCCTCTCTGGCACCGTCACCATCCTGCAGAACTACTTCGAGGTGGTCCGAGCTCCCGTGGAAACCCTGGACGTCTTAACCATGTGAGTGTGGGTGTGTTTGCGTGGGAGGGGCGTCACAGTGGGGGTTTTTTTTCCCCCGCCCTTTTTTCAAAATGACTCATGGTCTGGTTTGTCAAAACACCTACATGCAGCCTGGAGATGTGTTGAAACTCAGTGAGGAGAAGTTGCCGTTGAATTTTCACTTCTTCCTACTCCTTGTCTGTTTCGACCCCTGGAGGAACTAGCCTTGTCCTCACCCCCCAAAAAAATTGCCCTATTTTGAAAGTTTCAGTACCTGTAAAGGGAATGGTTCCAATCTCACCTGTGCTATGACTGGCACGCCTAGTTAACACCTTATCGAGACGCCGTATCCTCGGTCGCCCTAGATAGTATAATGTACATGTCCCTCAAGCAGTCCCTGGTGATTGGTACTGGAAGTGAGTCACAGTTACTTAACGGAACATTTCCTTCTCTTTCTTCCTTCTGAAGTGTTTAACCATTGGCGGTGCACGGCTGTCTTGTACGTGTAGACTGAGGTCGGCAAATCTCCCTTACACCTACCTTATTACTCACTATCTATACATATACCCAACAAGAGGAGTATTTAAAATGTGATCAAGTGTAACTATCCTTACTCTCCCTTACCTCATCTCAATACACAACAGTATAGTACTGTTGAAGCTATGGTGAGTCTCACTGCACAGTGACTGAAATGACTGCTTTTTAACTCTTTGTTAAGTGTTAGTTTCAGAGTGGGTGGCAAGGAATAAGTTAGCCCTAAATATTTCTAAAACTTAAAGCATTGTATTTGGGACAAATCATCCACTGAACCCTAAACTTCAACTAAATCTTGTAATAGATCATGTGGAAATTGAGCAAGTTGAGGTGACTAAACTGCTTGGAGTAACCTTGGATTGTAAAACTGTCAAAACAGATTGATACAACATTAGCAGCTCAGATGAGGAGAAGTCTGTTTATAATAAAGCGTTGCTCTACCTTCTTAACAGCACTATCAACAAGGCAGGTCCTACAGGCCCTAGTTTTGTCGCACCTTGACGACTGTTCAGTCATGTGGTAAGGTTCCACAAAAAAGGACTGCAATTGGCTCAGAACAGGGCAGCACGGCTGGCCCTTGGCTGTACACAGAGAGATAACATTCATAATATGCATGTCAATCTCTCCTGGCTCAAAGGGGAGGAGAGATTGACTTTATCACTACTTTTATTGAAGAGAGTTATTGACATGTAGAATGCACTGAGGTCTGTTTGAACTACTGGTGCACAGCTCGGACACTCATGCATACCCCACAAGACATGCCACCAGAGGTCTCTTCACAATCCCCAAGTCCAGAACAGACTATGGGAGGTGCACAGTACTACATAGAGCCATGACTACATGGAATTCTATTCCACATCAGGTAACTGATGTCAGGAGTACAATTAGATTTAAAAAACAGAAAACACCTTATGGAACAGCGGGGACTGTGAAGCAACACAAACATAGGCACAGACACATGCATACACACACACGATAGCATACGCACTATGCACACACGCACACATGGATTTTGTACTATAGATATGTGGTAGTGGTGGAGTAGGGGCCTGAGGGCACACAGTGTGTTGTGAAATCTGTGACTGTATTGGAATGTTTTTAAAATTGTATGAACTGCCTTCATTTTGCTGGACCCCAGGAAGAGTAGATGGACCCCAGGAAGAGTAGACACACATTCGTGCATGTTTAAGCTTTAATTCAAATCTAAAAATATATTCAGGATGGCTGTCTGGTGAAGAGAGGTGTATTTATCAGGTGTTTGATCATGAATATGTGCATGAGTGGGAGGGAGATTTTTCCCTGACGCAGCACGCTGACAGAGATCGATTTTTCCACTCCTGTGTGTGTGTGTGTGTGTGTGTCTGTGTCTGTGTGTGTGTGTGTGTCTGTGTGTGTGTCTGTGTGTGTGTGTGTGTGTGTGTGTGTGTGTGTGTGTGTGTGTGTGTGTGTGTGTGTGTGTGTGTGTGTGTGTGTGTGTGTGTGTGTGTGTGTGTGTGTGTGTGCGTGTGTTTGTACGTCTGCGTGATGTCTTGGCACGGGGCCGTTGGGGGATTTAAGCCCTCTGAAATCACTCTGGGTTGTCCCGGGCGCACCTGCTCACCGGAACTCCGCCTGCCGAGAGGGAGGGAGGGAGGGAGGGAGGGAGGGAGGGAGGGAGGGAGGGAGGGAGGGAGGGAGGGAGGGAGGGAGGGAGGGAGGGAGGGAGGGAGGGAGGGAGGGAGGGAGGGAGGGATGGAGGGAGGGACTGCAAGTGTGTGTGTGCTTCTACTAGATGTTGGCAATGGCAGGTGATTGTGCCATGAGCAGTAGACCTGGCCTAACTGATGTAACTGGGCTTTCTATACTGATGTAACTTGGCGTTCTATACTGATGTAACTGGTCTTTCTATACTGATGTAACTGGGCTTTCTAAACTGATGTAACTGGTCTTTCTAGACTGATGTAACTGGGCTTTCTAGTCTGATGTAACTGGGCCTTCTATATTGATGTAACTGGGCTTTCTGTACTTTCCATACTGATTTAACTGGTATTTTTTACTGATATAACTGGGCTTTCTATACTGATGTAACTGGGCTTTCTATACTTATGTAATTGGGCTTTCTATACTGATGTAACTGGGCTTTCTAAACTGATGTAACTGGGTCTTCTATACTGATGTAACTGGGCTTTCTATACTGATATAACTGGGCTTTCTATACGGATGTAACTGGGCTTTCTAGACTGATGTAACTGGGCTTTCTAGACTGATGTAACTGGGCCTTCTATACTGATGTAACTGGGCTTTCTGTACTTTCCATACTGATTTAACTGGTATTTTTTCTGATGTAACTGGGCTTTCTATACTGATGTAACTGGGCTTTCTATACTTATGTAATTGGGCTTTCTATACTTATGTAATTGGGCTTTCTATACTGATGTAACTGGGCTTTCTATACTGATGTAACTGGGCCTTCTATACTGATGTAACTGGGCTTTCTATACTGATGTAACTGGGCTTTCTAGACTGATGTAACTGGGCCTTCTATACTGATGTAACTGGGCTTTCTATACTTTCCATACTGATTTAACTGGTATTTTTTACTGATGTAACTGGGCTTTCTATACTGATGTAACTGGGCTTTCTAGACTGATGTAACTGGGCCTTCTATACTGATGTAACTGGGCTTTTTATACTGATGTAACTGGGCTTTCTATACTGATGTAACTGGGCTTTCTAAACTGATGTAACTAGGTATTCTATACTGATGTAACTGGGCTTTCTATACTGATATAACTGGGCTTTCCATACTGATGTAACTGGGCTTTCTAGACTGATGTAACTGGTCTTTCTATACTGATGTAACTGGGTTTTCTATACTTTTGAGGCCACTAATATGTGGTGTGAGCTGTACTAGGTGTGAAATTCACTTCAGATTGAGGGTACTAAAAGAACAAGGTTTACACCTCTATAAAATCATCTTTATCAGCGGAAAGTGTGTGAAATCTACCCACTGTGTTTGTCTAATGCTATCTTCGAAATCTCTTCCTAACCTGCAGGGATGGAGCTAACCCTAACTTTCCTACCCAGGTTCTTTCTGGGACATTAGAGCTTTTTACATAACCGTACAGAATTAAACACACAGTCATTAGCTAAATGAGAGCTAATCCACTAGTCCAAACTAATCCACTAGTCCAAGCTAATCCACTAGTCCAAGCAAGGAAAAAATGCAGAAGGACTGTGGAAGCAAACTGACTTGCAGTATCCAGTCAGAATACTGTCTGTTACTGCTGGAAGTAATGTCATTTGTAGTCCAATGCACTTGGACTACAAATGGGGCTGCTGGGCCTAAAGAAACCTGTAATAGTGAAGTACTGTACTAAATGGCCTGCACACTCAATGCACACATGTATTGTTTAGCAATGTTTTGATTCCAAAAATGGATCTTGGTAAGTTCCTGTCATAGAGATCCTATTAAATGAATATTTAATTGATATTCTAATCCCTGCTAGCCACACCAACTGAATGATCCCATCGCTCTGCTCCTGTCTCTCTGTCTTCCTCCGCAGGATTGACATCTTGAAGTATGTCATCTATGGCGTGGCGGCGGCATTCTTCGTCTACGGCATCCTGCTGATGGTGGAGGGCTTCTTCACCACCGGCGCCATCAGGGACCTGTACGGAGACTTCAAGATCACCGCCTGCGGACGGTGCGTCTCCGCCTGGGTAAGAAACACACTTAAATCAACCCCTATCCTCTGCGCCCTATCTGCCCCCTGTATATCTGAAGGCGTTGGATAGGTATAAGCATTAGGGTAGACAATTAGGACACATCTTTGTGGAGGAAGTACCCGAGAGACGGGATTAGAGATCTGGTGATGGAACATTTACAGTTTAAGATGTCTCTTCTTTGAATTATTGTCCAATGCTAATGACAGCTGATGAGCAAGTCAGCCTTCTACCGACTTATAACTGTCATCTTCTCTCTCTCTCTCTAATGGGCCCATACCTCACTTCCTTCTCCTCCTTCCTCCCTTTCTTCCCCTCCCTCTCTCTTCCTAATGGACCATCCGTCTCCTCCCTCCCTCTCTTCCCATGCCTTTCTCTCTCTAATGGACCATCCTTCTCTTCCTTCTCCTCCTTCCTCCCTCTCTTCCCCTCCCTCTCTCTTTCTAATGGACCATCCTTCTCTTCCTTCTCCTCCTTCCTCCCTCTTTCTTTTTCAAATGAACCGTCCTTCACTTCCTTCTTCTCCTCCTTCCTCCCTCTTTTCCCCTCCCTCTCTCTTTCTAATGAACCGTCCTTCTCTTCCTTCTCCTTCCTCCCTCTCTTCCCCTCCCTCTCTCTTTCTAATGGAACCCTCCTTCTCTTCCTTCGCCTCCTTCCTCCCTCTCTTCCCCTCCCTCTCTCTTTCTAACAAACTGTCCTTCTCTTCCTTCTCCTCCTTCCTCACTCTTTTCCCCTCCCTCTCTCTTTCTAATGGACCATCCTTCTCTTCCTTCTCCTTCCTCCCTCTCTCTTTCTAATGAACCTTCCTTCTCTTCCTTCGCCTCCTTCCTCCTTCTCTTCCCCTCCCTTTCTCTTTCTAATGAACCCTCCTTCTCTTCCTTCGCCTCCTTCCTCCCTCTCTTCCCCTCCCTCTCTCTTTCTAACGAACCCTCCTTCTCTTCCTTCTCCTCCTTCCTCCCTCTCTTCTCCTCCCTCTCTCTTTCTAACGAACCCTCCTTCTCTTCCTTCTCCTCCTTCCTCTCTTCTCCTCCCTCTCTCTTTCTAACGAACCCTCCTTCTCTTCCTTCTCCTCCTTCCTCACTCTCTTCTCTTCCCTCTCTCTTTCTAATGAACCGTCCTTCACTTCCTTCTCCTCCTTCCTCCCTCTCTTCCCCTCCCTCTCTCTTTCTAACGAACCATCATTGTCTTCCTTCTCCTTCCTCACTCTCTTCTCTTCCCTCTCTTTATTCTCCTCCCTCCCTCCGTTTCTTCCTGCAGTTCATTATGTTGACCTATATCTTCTTCCTGGCCTGGTTGGGTGTGACAGCCTTCACCTCGCTGCCCGTCTTCATGTACTTCAACATCTGGACCATCTGTCAGAACACCACTGTGGTGGAGGGGGCCAACCTCTGCCTGGACCTGCGCCAGTTTGGTAAGGGGCGGGCCCGGGTGGCACCGCCACTGTTGCCATTTACAGTATACGTACACAGTCACTGACACTGGCAGTGGTTAACCAGGGCGTTGGTGGTTTATTTCCAGTTGTTTGTTTGTTTGTGTTCTATCATGAATGTGGGTAAGATATCTGACAAGACAATGAACTATAGAGCATACTGTACTAAATAGTGTGTTGTTTAGTCTTCTCACATCGCGGGCACACAATTCAATCAATATATTTTACATTTCATTGCAGTTATTTAATGCTCCTGAAGGAGATCTATTTTACAGCCCTTTAACATGAGTGTTTGTTGTAACTCGCTGCAGTAGCTGTTGTCAGGTCTCTGTGGATCGAAGCGCCTGCCAAGCGAAGTCACTTGAAATGTAAATGTGAAATTGAATGTTGTTTTCTCGCAGGCATGGTAACTATCGGGGAGGAGAGGAAGGTGTGCACGGGCTCCGAGAAGTTCTTTAAGATGTGTGAGTCTAACGAGGTAAGGGTGTGTGTGTGTGTGTGGCTGGGGAGCGATGAGGGGGGGAGGCGAGGTTCTGTTGGCTGTGAACTTTAGTGATCGCCGCACCTCAGGAGTTAAATGCTTCAGGGAAGTGTTTCCCGATCCTGGCTCTGGGGACCAAAATGCACTTTTTGGTTTTTGCCCTGACACTCACACACTTGATTCAACCAATCAACTCATCGTCAAGCCTTTGATTTGAATTAGATGTGTCCAAAAACACAAAATGTGCACCCTTTTGGGATCCCAGGACTAGGATTGGGAACACTGCTATAGGGTTCCTCTGTCATTTTAAATGGTGATTTGTGTGAGTGAGATGAGAGCAGTGGCGCTTACCAGATTTCTCGGGGTTTGAACTTTAATAATATCCTCTTGTGGAAAGGGAACAAAAAACATAGCTTGATAAAGATTAGCCTGTCTTTTTGTTTAACCTTTATCCTCCTTTATCCTTTTGTCTTACCTCCGTTTAAGTCCCTTTGAAAAAGTGAGCTAATATTGCACTGGGACAAATCTTAATACGTCCTGCCCTATCTCACTCTCAAAGCAACCACTGTGATTTAGTTTTTTAATCTCAACATGACCTGGAAATATTGTAAACACAGACATGACAAGTTGGAACGATGCTTTGTGTCTCATTTTGAATACCAACAAAACAAGCACTGATGTTGTATATTGTCTTTATTTCCTGGTGACTAATAAAGCTGTGTTGTGTTTGATTGTCTTTCAGCTGGACATGACGTTCCACTTGTTCGTCTGTGCCCTGGCCGGGGCTGGGGCTGCAGTCATCGCCATGGTGAGACAATGACAGCTCCTCTTTATGTCCGAGGGTTGTGTGACCTGTCTATTGGTCCTTAAATGTCTGTCGATAGCATCGCCACTCTGTTCCCTCCCCTCTGTCTGAACACATAAAGATTGGCAGGCAGGGTAAACCTTAGTGGGAGAGGATTGTCTTGTTGTGTGGGGATATACCAAAGGTTATACTACAAAGGATTCAAGCGATTGGTAATCGGGAGGAAAAACGGACTGTTTGTTATGCGGCTGACTTTGAAAGGTTTGAGAGGAAAGGTTCTCCCAGTGTTAAGAGCGAGGCAGAGTGCAAAACAGAGGCAGAGTGATCGAGTGATAGACACAGAGAGAGACAGACAGAGAGAGACACAGAGAGAGAGAGAGAGAGAGAGAGAGAGAGAGAGAGACACACACACAGAGTAACACATAGCGACAGAGCGAGAGAGGGAGAGCGAGAGGGAGAGAGAGAGAGTGCTGTTGATTAGAGGGAGGCGTTAACCTAGCGATGGAGAAGCACAGGGCGCAGTTGCCATGGAAACTGGAAGAAGAAAGGAGCTTGTTGAGAGCAGCTAAGTGATGGTGAGGACTGGAGCAATCGTCTTCACTGGAGAAGACTGCTGCGTCTGCCAGGGTGGAAGGATACACATTTAATGAAGGCTGTTATTCGGTATCTAGTTCCTTTTTAAACAAAAACATATGTTCACAGTGAAAATAACAGAAATGTTTTGTCAAAACATCAATGACACTAGTTTCTTATGGTTTGGTTGTCATCAAATAGATATGTCCATAACAGCTTCCTGTTACCACAAAATATAAACAAAGTCATACACTTCCAGTCCTTAGACCCATGACGTAATGTTTTAAATCTACAAATAGGACACTGTTGCTGCGTTGTCTGAAGTCTATAAAAGACGAGAGAAAATGAAATGGTAATCAATTTGGGCGGGAGCGGCTCTTCACAACACAGTCTGAGGCTGTGGCCCAACTGTGTGCTCTTTGTCCACCCGGTGGATGTCTATGGTAATACACAATGGGATGACTCACCAAAGTGTGTTCGTGTTAGTTCTCACTGAGAGCTAAGGTAAAGAAAACGGGTAAGAAATCAATTTGCATAGACAATATTGATGTACCATCTTCTCGTCCAATATTTTCTGTGATAAATTATCTTAGATCATTGTGAGATTGTATGAAGGAAGTACTGTCTGTATCTCCAACTTGGATCTATCTTGGTGAGTCTGTTTATTCATGATGAGTTTGAGTCATGTCATTATATAACAAAAGAATAGAATAACTTAATTATCCCAAGCTTAGGTCAATTCGTTAGGCATGTTAATCTTCACATCATCATTACGACACAATATCACCAATAGATAAATGTCATACACTGGACCAGAGGAGTGCTGGTGTTTTTCTTTATGTAATTACCTCATAACTACTTCTTCAGAGCCTCTGCAGCAGATGCTCTGGTTAGCTCATCACTGACATCTCACTGCCACCTAGTGGAGAAAAGAGTTACTGCAGAAACACATCAGGGATATGTTCCTTAGGTCGGGCGCTCAACGCAGTCGCCACCTGTTTCAGTCCTTCTTCTTCCATTTGGTGCCTAATGAACGCGACCCAGAGTCCAATAACTGCTTCTCTCCTTTTCTCTTCCTCTCTGGTCTGATGCGGAACAGGCGTCAGCTGCCACGGTCCTCATCCGTAACAAAGTCCTCCTGACGTCTCAGAGTCTGGGCAAATACTGCACCCGCTTCTGACGGGGGCCTATCGGTTGGCCCATCACCTTTACCCCTGACCTCAGTGGTCTCAGTGACATCACTGTACGCCGTCAGGAGCTGAGAGGAGCCGACCGCCTCGATATCAACATGGCCGAACTGAACTCTGAACCTCGGAGCTTAGGGGTCACCCCCAAAGCATCGCCAGCTCTGTCATCGGTCACGTCACATGATTCTGTTGTTTTTCACTAAAATATGCTTTGCTGGCACCACTGATTATAATAACCAAGCTCCTCTGGTTGCTATCGATAGGTATGTTGATAACCGAGCTCTCCTGTCACGCCCTGTTCACCTGACTAGCACAAATGCTGACACAGTCGTAACAGACACAGAGCTCACTAAAGAATAAGGTTGATCAACTAATCCATCCCTTAAAGTTTGGTTGGTTTGTTTTGGTTTGAAACCAGTGAAGGCACAGTGCCACTAAACGATCTGCTTTGGGCTTTTGATTAGAGCTTTGTCTAATCATCTAACTAACTCTGTTTCAGCCTAATTAAGGAATCAATAAACTCTGCCCTGAGGTATAGGCTCGGTCGAGGGGTTAACAATCCTCCCACTAACATCCCTGTAACCCATGTGTCCCTCTAATACAGGTCCACTACCTAATGGTACTGTCTGCTAACTGGGCCTACGTGAAGGACGCGTGTCGGATGCAGAAGTACGAGGACATCAAGTCCAAGGAGGAGCAGGAGCTCCACGACATCCACTCCACTCGCTCTAAAGAGCGTCTCAATGCCTACACCTAAAGCACACGACCCCCCCCCCTCCCCCCCGTCCCATCCCGTCCCCCTATCCTTCCTTCCCTCCCTCCCCAACACACACACATGTCCATGACACACACGCAGCAGAACACACACAGAAATCACACAAGCTATTCAATGTCTGGTGTTTATGTTCGTAGGGGCACAAGTGTAAGGGGGGGAGGGAGGGTTGTGGTGTCGTGTTGTGGGTGGTTTCGACTTCACTAAGCTTACGGGTGTGACGAGACAAGTCGTTCCTACGGGATACCGTGTGTCTTCTCTGACGAACCCTTCTTTCCTGTATTGAGATTTCCTTTCTATTTCTCCTCCTCTTTACTCCTCCCTTTCCTGTCCCGTTTCTCCTTCTCATACCCTACCCTTTCTCCTCTTTACTCCTCCCTTTCCTGTCCCGTTTCTTCTTCTCATACCCTACCCTTTCTCCTCTTTACTCCTCCCTTTCCTGTCCCGTTTCTTCTTCTCATACCCTACCCTTTCTCCTCTTTACTCCTCCCTTTCCTGTCCCGTTTCTTCTTCTCATACCCTACCCTTTCTCCTCTTTACTCCTCCCTTTCCTGTCCCGTTTCTTCTTCTCATACCCTACCCTTTCTCCTCTTTACTCCTCCCTTTCCTGTCCCGTTTCTTCTTCTCATACCCTACCCTTTCTCCTCTTTACTCCTCCCTTTCCTGTCCCGTTTCTCCTTCTCATACCCTACCCTTTCTCCTCTTTCTCCTCTTCTACCTCTTCCCCTCTTTTTTTTCCCTTTGCATTTTGTATATTGGTAGTAGCACATCTTTTTACAATGTGTCATTGCTTTTGTTGTATATCTCGAGGTCGAGTGCTTCCATTTATTTATGTTTGGTTTTAGGAGGGGTCGGGGCTGGGGGCTGTTGAGTTTTTAATCGCTTTTTAATTCACATTTCTGTGTAATTTATATTTATACGTTCCTAAACACTCGTCATCCAATCATACATAGGTTTTAACATCCATTTTTATTTCAACATATCCACTTAACAAGACCAAAATGTGACCGAAACTTGTATCATTTACAGGTAAATTACAGCATAATAAGCTTCCGAAACAGTAAGCATCGCCGGTATAAAAACTATGTACAGAATCTTTTTTCAGAAAATTCTTTATTGGTTGGGAGTGCCAGGGATTCTCAAACAGAACAAAGTTCCTTCAAGTGACTTTTTACATATTGCTATAACTGTAGCTTGGCCTGTCAGAAACGTATGCTAGCTTTGTTGAGTAGCCTAGTCATTGAACGTGAAAAACACTGATTGTCTGTCAATAATAATAGTGTTCTGAAGCTGTGAAAAGAAAAACAGTTGTTTGAGTGGCAAGTCAGTGGAGTGAGGAAGACAATGATGATGATATGTCGTATAAGGAGGAAGGAGAAGAGGGTGATGTACATGATGTAGAAATCCATCTGATAGAAGGGCCTTTCAGGATTTCGCCGTGGGGGAAACTCTGTAGAAAACCACTTTTCTCATTCATCACAAGCCATAACTCACATGCAAAATAACATTTTACAGGTTTCATTTTTATATGTTTTAATCTTCAACTTTTTAAATGCAAGTTATCAGAAGAAGAAATATGAGATGTTTTTTTGTCAGTATTCTGCTCTGTATATATATCTACGGTATATAAAATATATACATATATGTGAGACACTTCAATTTCAGGTCATTCATTTCATTGGTCAAAGTTTGGTGATATTCTTGTGAACGTCCATTTCAGAGATTCCAGTGAAATAAATATGGTAACAGAATCTAGACGGCAAGCGGATGAACAAGCTTTAGGCCTGAAACGGCCGTATTGCTACACGTGGAAAAAGTTGAATATCACATTGAGAGATAACTTAACCGTCTGCAGGGTTGGGTTCAATTCCATTTAAGTCCAGTCAATTCCGGAAATAAACTAAAATTCTTGCAGAATTTACTGAATTGAAAGAAAACTGACCCAAACCCTGACTGTCTGTGAAGCTATACTAAAAAAACATGAAATGTCAATAAAACAATTAAAACCATATTACTCTTGAGTATGGACCAAACTCTTGTCTTAACTCTTCCTACTACTCTAGTTTTGCAGTACAGCGTTTCATCATTCCGTTGCTAACAAAAAAGAACAACATTTTTTAGTGCACTTATTCAACCATCGTGAGCTCTTTCTTGGTGTTACGTGCGTTTGGATTTGAAGCCTAATCTCTGTACTGTAGTCATGCAACGTTTGGTTATTAACCAATAAAAAAATTACTTGTATTATCTAGGTAAAAAAGAACCGTGAATCTAGCTGTTATTTGTGGCATGGTTATGCATTCAGTGGTAATAGTTTTTAACTGATTCAAAAAGTAAAAATATCCTCTCTCTTTATCATTTTCATTTCTCATTTTTACGCTTGGACTGTCTGAGTCAACTGATTTCCTATATGTGCAGCATTGCAGTTCCTGCGCTAACAGTATTGTGCTAAGTAAACAAATAGCCTATTAGGTTGTAGTGAATGATTTTGTTTCCCTTCCTCCTTTAGTTTGTAATATTCATTTTTGAAAGCCCTGTCTTAAAAAACAGATACTACTTTGTAATGATGTTGCGTATTCACTTCTTCGGCATAAACCTGATAATGCTTTCCGCTTTCTCCTCCCATATTAGTCTTTTGTACTTTCACTAAGAATGCTTTGTAGCAGGCTGTACGATTCTTCATAATCTGTTCTGTACATACATGTGCCAACGGCTTAAACAGTGGCTTTTTTTTAAACTGTAGGAACAAACTTGCTTGCGTTAAATAAAATACACTTGTGTACTTGTTAATAATTAAACCCCCGTGTCCATTTCTTTCTTTATGTATTTATGTCAGAGCTGTATATGTATATACCTGTATACCCACTGGGCGCACACGTCACTTCAACGTCTAGTTTTGATTTACATCACAAACGGGAATTCAATGTGAAATCGACAAAGAAACGTCACCATGTCATTGGATTTAGGTTCAAAGTTGGGTGGAAAAAAAAGAGTCAATTCCCGTACGCTGATGACTTACGTTGATTTACTTCTTGGCGAATCCAATCAGTTTTCCACGTCGATTCAACATTCATCACATACATTTTTTTTAGTATGTGGAAACAACATTGATTCAACCAGATGTTGCCCAGTGGGTATGTACATGCCTTCAAGGATTCCGTTTATACACACCTCTGGTGCTGTGCATGGAAGTGAAATGGATTTACATTATTAGCATATGAACAAAGTGGACCTTGCATAATGAGGATGATATTATAGCTCTTGCAAAAAGCTTTCGGAACCCATTTATGCAATGCAAGTGTGTTTGAAGACTGTCCAAAACACACACATCACCTAAGGCAGTTTCCATCCATCCACACAAATAGAATGGCCTTACTATACCCGACTATACCAGATAGCTTGACTTGAAGAAGAGTGCCTGATATCATATCACAAACATTCCCCGGCCTGGGGGAACATTATGCATGCTCTCGCTACACTGGCTAACCTTTACCTGTGGCATTTAAATAGCATATTACATTTGTGGATACAGTGTACCAAATGAAAACGTGTTCTGCAAACTCTCACCAACCCCGGTGAACTTCTCATCCTGAGCAGATAGACTGAAGCCCTTGAGCCAATCAAAGACAGCCAGTCTGACCTTAAGGTAGTGTGAGAAGAGAAACAAGCCTCGATCAGATAAAGACTAGAGCAGCTAAGATGACATTCACCATGTCACAGAAAGGCTAGAACAAGGGTGTGTCTGAAATGGCACCCTATTCCCTATACAGTGCAGTACTTTTTGACTAGGACTCTAGTCCAAAAATAGTGCACTAGGGAATAGGGTGCCATTTTGGGATCATTGCAGTGTATACCAGAGGATCACATCCTTTGAATCAGACATATGTGACATGTAACGTACATGTGTGTGTCTTATCCCCTCATTTACGCACATGACTTCAGCACATTTAACAGTTTGCCGCATTGGTGGTGGTGAAGGTATCCCTGTTTAGTAGGTCTTAAAGGGGAGTGAAGGTATCCATGTTCATAGGTCTTACAGGGGAGTGAATGTATCCATGTTTAACAAGTCTTACAGCGGAAAGAATGTATCCATGTTTAATAGGTCTTACAGCGGAAAGAATGTATCCATGTTTAATAGGTCTTAAAGGGGAGGGAAGGTATCCATGTTTAATAGATCTTAAAGGGGAGTGAATGTATCCATGTTTAATAGGTCTTAAAGGGGAGTGAATGTATCCATGTTTTATAGGTCTTACAGGGGAGTGAATGTATCCATGTTTAATAGATCTTAAAGGGGAGTGAATGTATCCATGTTTTATAGGTCTTACAGGGGAGTGAATGTATCCATGTTTAATAGATCTTAAAGGGGAGTGAAATTATCCATGTTTTATAGGTCTTACAGGGGAGTGAATGTATCCATGTTTAACAAGTCTTACAGCGGAAAGAATGTATCCATGTTTAATAGGTCTTAAAGGGGAGTGAATGTATCCATGTTTAAAAGGTCTTAAAGGGGAGTGAATGTATCCATGTTTAACAAGTCTTACAGCGGAAAGAATGTATCCATGTTTAATAGGTCTTAAAGGGGAGTGAATGTATCCATGTTTAAAAGGTCTTAAAGGGGAGTGAAGGTATCCATGTTTAATAGGTCTTAAAGGGGAGTGAAGGTATCCATGTTTAATAGGTCTTAAAGGGGAGTGCATGTATCCATGTTTAATAGGTCTTAAAGGGGAGTGAATGTATCCATGTTTAATAGGTCTTAAAGGGGAGTGAAGGTATCCATGTTTAATAGGTCTTAAAGGGGAGTGAATGTATCCATGTTTTATAGGTCTTAAAGGGGAGTGAATGTATCCATGTTTAATAGGTCTTAAAGGGGAGTGAATGTATCCATGTTTAATAGGTCTTAAAGGGGAGTGAATGTATCCATGTTTAATAGGTCTTAAAGGGGAGTGAATGTATCTGTGTTTAATAGGTCTTACAGGGGAGTGAATGTATCCATTTGTAATAGGTCTTAAAGGGGAGTGAATGTATCCATGTTTAAAAGGTCTTAAAGGGGAGTGAATGTATCCATGTTTTATAGGTCTTAAAGGGGAGTGAATGTATCCATGTTTTATAGGTCTTAAAGGGAAGTGAATGTATCCATGTTTTATAGGTCTTAAAGGGGAGTGAATGTATCCATGTTTAATAGGTCTTAAAGGGGAGTGAATGTATCCATGTTTAATAGGTCTTAAAGGGGAGTGAATGTATCTGTGTTTAATAGGTCTTACAGGGGAGTGAATGTATCTCTGTTTAATAGGTCTTAAAGGGGAGTGAAGGTATCAAGAATGGTCCACCACCCAAAGGACATCCAGCCAACTTCACACAACTGTGTGAAGCATTGGAGTCAACATAGGCCAGCATCCTTGTGGAACACTCTCGACACATTGTAGAGGCCATGCCCCGACAAAGTGAGGCTGTTCTGAGGGTAACGTTGTGTGGTTGCCAGTTTGAGTCTTGGGTCTGACAGTTTGCTGAATTGAGCTAGCAACTGATATCAAATCCTAGATGCCTGCAGTTGTTTGAGCAGAGCACTTAACCCCCCACAACAACTGCTCTTCTCTCATTGATCGAGACAGGTGTCTGTCATCATGACATGGAGCACTTTGGGGTGGACCCACCTGTCTCAATCAATTAGAGAAGATTTGAAAAAGACAAGATGGCAGCATACACATTGTTGAGTTGCTTCATGTAGGGAAACTTTTTTTTTAAATTTAATAACGGAGCATTTTCTAAATTCAAACGGACCCCTGCAACTGGACACGGTCATTTTAAGACTCTAGTTTCCACAAATCGAGGACAAAGATAGCATCGCCAATACCAGCTTAGTTGAAAAATTGCTGCCAACGTTTTGTATCGGCAAACATGTAACTCCCAGTATAATGGCTTCCCTCCAAAAAATGTAAATCACATTATCTGGTGTTACAATCTGTAGCTAGCTGGTGAGGAAACGAATATGACCTGGCAGCTGGATACAACCCAGACCTGCCAGGACCATCTACTGAACAATACCTTGGGGAACCAAGGGACGAGATCACAGACTGAAGACTGCAGAGACTCAAGTTAGTTCCCCCAGTTTATAATGTATAACCTTTTATTGTTGTCTTCTTTGGAAACTTGGTTTTCAGTGTTGTCTTATGTTTGTGAGTAAGAATAACAACATCTAGTTGATGCTGACAGTTGTTCTGTAGATGACAAAGTGTGTGCAATACTTGTTCTAGCCAGTTGGTGGCAGTGACAGCCTGTGTAAGACTTCACTTCTCTGAACAATGAAAGCTCATCTCAACTGTCGATGAACAATTGATCTGGGTGGCTCTGGCGAAGCACCAAAAGACACGCCTCCAAACCCACTCCGTCACTACTGACAGTGATGCACTGAAGCCTAACAAAACTATTCAGGAAATAAATGGAAGACTAAGCCCTTTATTGCATGAATTGTAAGTGTGAGCTTTCATTGGCCGGTTTTGGAGCAGGAGCTTGTGGGATAAATGGATGTTTTAAGAGATGTGACTGTGAATGGTAATGTGTGTGTGTGTGGGTTCATGTGTGTCTGTGTGTGTTCAGTGCCACTCTTCAGTGCTACTGTTCTCCACCCGCTCATCATTAGGGAGACAGCAGGGAATGGAGAAATGGACAGGAAGGCAGGTAGAAGAGCACAGTAGGTGTACCACAGTGTACTGCCTCAATGTATTACTAAATTCACTCAAGGCATACTGGGACTCAATGTGAAAAGTATCGATGTGAAAAGTAACACAAAGTTGCCACAGGTCAAACATCCCAAAAGTTCAGCTTCATTCCTGAGCGATTAAAAATAGCACCTGGCCTCAACATGTATACTATTCTGCCCCATGCAGCGCCGCTGACCTCAGTAACAATCCTAACCTGCCCCAGAAACGTAGGTCGGAAGGTAAAAGAGTAGAAAATAGGATGCTTTTCTTCTCCGTCTTCAGTTCTTCCACAGTCGTCGTTTGTGCTGCTGTTGAGTGTAGTAGCGTCCACAGCTGACTGGTTGCATGTACAGGTTAGGCTTTTGACTGCATTACCGTGCTGAGTCTGTTGTGTTTCGACAGGTGTGCCATCTCGTTTCACACTAGAGTGCTGAAATTATAGAGAGCGCCATAATGACTGGAGTTTGAGGTCAAAGGTTGGTTTAAGGACATGCATAGTACTGCTATGCTTTTCTCCCCCGTGGTGTCTGGCTATGTGTTGGGTCACTTTGGAAACTAAAGGGAGGGTAAAGTGCTTACTGGTGTTCACGTTCAATACGCTGGAGAGGGGGGGGGTGGGCACTTACATTGACATTTGCGGGGGCACAGATCTATGTTCAGACGGAAAGCATGGTGAACATAGCTGAAGTTGTTGCTGCCTCTAGTCTGAGGTGCTGTCACCTACCAAAAACGGGCTGAACTGGCAATCAGAACAAAGAAGAACATGTGAAGGAATGTAGAAGACAACATGTATCCTCAAAGGTCATCAACGGCGACAAGACGGCTCAGAGACATCAAACTTGAGACAGACATCCCTATGTGTCAATGAACATTTTATAGTGTACAGTACGTATCACTCTATGCTCTCAATAGCCTCTACCTTTGCCTAAGGGTTCCATTCAAATGCCAGTCAGTGTGACAGAACAGTGTCTCTGCTGAGGGCCAGAAGTGCCTGGTCCCAAAATAGAAAATACTAAGTAGACAAGCCCCCTATATAGTGCAATACTTTGAACCCGGGCCGTCTGGTCAGAAGTAGTGCACTCTACAGGGAATAGAGTGCCATTTCAGATGCAATCTTTGAGTGATGAAAGTTCGTTACTTCGCTCAGGGCCAGAAGTGTCTGGTCTCCGGTCTGAAAATAGAAGAGCTCACATTCTTCAGGCTCCCTATCAGTCAGTGATGATAGTCAGTCAGTGATGATAGTCAGTCAGTGATGATAGTCAGTCAGTGATGATAGTCAGTCAGGGGTAGTATTGTGTTGTGTTCACTGCTGAGTGAAGACACGACCTTGAGGAAGTGTAGGGAGAGAGAAACAACATTGATTTTGTCACGTGCGCTTGCTTCCAGCAGCCGGTGTCGACTTAACACCGGAGCTTAATACAAAGCGTATCCCTATGGTAATGTGTGTCTCGGTGACGCAGGGGAGCAGCAATACCCAGGCAGAGCAGATATAATCCACTCTGATGATGACTCTGCTGTCAACTCCAATCGACAATTCCCTTCTGTACATGGAGGCATAAACACAAAGGCAACACACATGCTCTTACAGACACCAACACATACGCACACACACAGACACACGACACGCACACACACGATGGTCTGTTGTGATAAAAGCATCACACGGGACTGATTCGCACGCCTCATCCCCTTATCTCGCTCCCCGTGTCATGAATTATGCGGAGGTGACTCTATCTCCATAATATCATAAACAGATTCTAAAGCCTCTCTCTACGCCTCTCCTCCGCTCCCTCACTGCACTGAGATTCACTTTTCCATTTGGAGTGGATGAGGGGATGATTACATTGGAATAAAGATGCAGTCGTACACACGCACAACCAGACTTGTGTGTGCATACACATGCAGTAAAACACACACACATACACTCACACAGCAGACACACACATGTAGCAAACAGAAAACACACATATACTCTTGACGAACACAAGCAGCCGTGAGAGTTTCCCTTGGCTTCGCTGCCGGGCTCCAGAATTCGAAATGAAACTTGCAGAGTTGCAGGAGAATTCTATAGCTCCCTTCCTTCTATGTGCAGGAGGATAATTGAGACAGTGACAGAGAAGAACCGAGTCTGAGAGAGAGAGTTGATCACCACTGTAGACACCAATACTTCCCTCACTGAGACAGTGTGTGTTTGTGTCCCCAATGGCTCCCTTTTTAGTGCACTACATTTGACCAGGGCCCATAAGGATCCTAAAATCACGGGGCTCCCTAAATCTCTCTCGGATCATATCCGATAGGCATTAGTCTGGTGTTTTATGTAGTGACCTTAGTGATCACTGTTTAAAGGCCTGTGTTTGTAATGCTCAGTTAAACAACCTGTCCTTATTTATTATAGACGCTTGCTAAAAACTTTTAATGAGCAAACCTTCCTTCATGACCTGCAAATAGTCTGGGTAGCCATTTGATTAGCTGTTCAGGAGTCTTATGGCTTGGGGGTAGAAGCTGTTAAGAAGCCTTTTGGACCTAGACTAATCACCACTTCATTAAGTCAAGAATCCTATTTGACTTAGCCATGCCTCCTTGCCCGTCCAACACTTCTTCATCTCCCAGCCCTTCTAATTCGACAAGCCCTAATGCTCCTCCCTCTTTTTTTCCTTGCCACCCTACACAGCTTCTCCCTGCAGTCTGAGGTGCTAAAGGAGCTCCTTAAGCTTGACCCCCCAAAAAAACATCTGGGTCAGATGGTTTAGATCCTTTCTTCTTTATGGTTGAAGCCCTTATCATCGCCGAGCCTCTCTCTCACCTTTTTAACCTGTCTATCCTCTCTGGGGAGATTCCCAGTGCTTGGTAGGCAGCCACCGTGCATCGTTTATTTAAAGGGGGAGGTCAAGCTAATGCTATCTGTTATTAGGCCAATTTTTATCTTGCCCTGCTTATCAAAAGTGTTGGGAAAACTTGTCAATAATCAACTGACTGGCATTCTTGATGTCTATAGTATTCTCTCTGCTACACAATCTGATTTCCGCTTTGGTTATGGATGTATCACTACAACCTTAAAGGTCCTAAATTATGTCACCTCTGCCATTGACTCTAAGCAGTGTTGTGCTGTTATTTTTATTGCCTTGGCCAGAGCTTTATATACGGGTAGACCATTCCATTCTTGTGGGTCGGCTAAGGACTATTGGTGTCTCTGAGGGTCTTTGGCCTGGTTTGCTAACTACCTCTCTCAAAGAGCGCAATGTGTAAAGTCAGAACGTCTGCTGTCTCAGCCACTGCCTGTCACCAAGGAAGTACCCCAAGGCTCAATCCTAGGCCCCACGCTCTACTCAATTTACATCAGCAACAAAGTTCAGGCTCTAGGAATCACTCTCATCCACTTGTATGCAGATGATACAGTCATACTTGTGTGTTGAACGCTCTACAACAAAGCTTTTTTAGTGCCCAGCAAGCATTCTGTGCCCTCAACCTTGTTCTGAACACATCCAAAACAAAGGTCATGTGATTCGGTGTGATGACTACCTCTGAGGGTTTAGAGCTTGAGTTAGTCTCCTCATACAAGTACTTGGGAGTATGCAAGCTGCAGGCCAAGGTTAAATCTAGATTTGGTTTCCTCTATCGTTATCGCTCCTCTTTCACTCTGATTCAGAGGACCATCCTACCCATACTAGATTACGGAGACGTAATTTATACATTAGTAGGTAAGGGGGCTCTAGAGATGCAGATTTGCCACCAATGCTCCTCATAGGACACATCAGTGCACTCTATACTCCACTGTAAACTGTCCATGTCTGTATACCTGGCGCAAGACCCACTGATTGATGCGTATTTATAAAGCCCTCTTAGTCCTCAATCCCCACTATCTGAGATACCTACTGCAACCCTCATCCTCCACACACGGCACCCGTTCTGCCAGTCACATTCTGTTAAAAATCCCCAAAGAACCCACTTCCCTTGGTCACTCCTCTTTTCAGTGCACTGCAGCTAGCAACTGGAACAAGCTGCAAAAAAAAAAAACACTCAAACTGGACAGTTTTATTTCCATCTCTAAACTCAGACTCAATCAAGGACACTTAATGACACTTGTGGCTGGTTCGTGTGATGCGTTTTTTGTGCAATTTTTTCCTTTGTGCTGTTGTCTGTGCCTAACAATGTTTGTGCTTCTGCCATGTTGTGCTTCTGCCATGTTGTGCTTCTGCCATGTTGTGCTTCTGCCATGTGCTTCTGCCATGTTGTGCTTCTGCCATGTTGTGTTGTTGTCATGTAGTGTTGCTTCCATGATGTGTTGTTGTCATGTAGTGTTGCTTCCATGTTTTATTTTATTCATTAGGATACCCATTAGCCGACGCCAATGGCGACAGCTAGTCTTACTGGGGTCCGACATATAGCCAAAAAGACATTACAGACAAGTAGTTTGTGTGTTTATCAGTTACACATACATGTCAGTTCATACACACAACAGGTAGGTCACATGGGGGAGAGGCGTTATGCCGTGAGGTGTTGCTTTATTTGTGTTTTGAAACCAGGTGTGCTGTTCACGTGCTCTATATAAGATGGGAGTTCCATGCACTCTGTACAATACTGTAAGTTTCCTTGAATTTCTTCTGGACCTGGGGACTGTGAAAAGACCCCTGGTGGCATGTCTGGTGGGGCAAGTGTGTGTGTCAGTGCTGTGTATAAATTGACTGTGCAAACAATTAGGAATTTCCAACAAATTGTTTCTTATAAAAACAAGAAGCGATGTAGTCAGTCTTTCCTCAACTGAAGAGCAAGACATGCTGCTTTGTTCTGGGCCAGCTGAGGCTTAACTAGGTCTTTCTTTGCAGCACTTTACCATATGACTGGACAATAATCAAGATAAGATATAACTAGAGCCTGCAGTACTTGCTTTGTGGAGTCATGTTGTGTTGCTATCATGTTGTGTTGTCATGTTGTGCTGCTACCATGTTGTCATGTTGTGATGATACCATGTTGTTTTGTCATGTTGTGCTGCTACCATGTTGTGTTGCTACCATGTTGTGATGTTGTCATGTTGTGCTACTAGAATATTGTGTTGTCATGTTGCTGCTATGTTGTGCTACCAGCATGTTGTGCAACTAGCAGAATACTGTGTTGCTGTCATGTTGTGTTGCTGTCTTAGGTCTCTCTTTATGCAGTGTTGTGGTGTCTCTTTTGTCGTGATGTGTGTTTTTGTCCAATTTTTTTATTTATTTTAATCCCAGCCCACGTACCCACAGGAGGCTTTTTCCCTCTTGCTAGGCCATCATTATAAATAATCATGTGTTCATAATTGACTTGCCTGGTTAAATAAAGTTTAAATAAAGATACTGTGTGGTGCAAATAATAGCTATAGCTCAAGTCGATATGTGCTACAGCATGTCCCTTTTTAGTAAATAATATAACTTTTGTGGCTGTATGACTTTGTAGTGTGACTCGCACAACACATTTTTAAGAAGACGAGGTAGCACATTTTAACAATGCAACATTAACTAATCTAAACGGACAGCGCCGGTGCCAGTAGGGTTGAAAAGTGCGTAGCCACATTCATTACGGACTATCACCTCTCGTTAAACGAGCGCACTAGAGTTGACATCCTCGTTAGCGCATCCACGTGGCCCGTTTAGATAACTGCCACAGTTCACTACATGTTTACGCCGTTACCAAGACTGTGTGCTAAACGGCACCCTAGTCCCTACACAATGCACTACTTTGGGTCAAAAGTAGTGCACTACGTAGGGAATTGGGTGCTATTTGAGACTTACACCAAGTTACAACCTAATGGGTTGCTACTGATGCCTCCAGCCAGTTCCAAGACAATCAGTGTCTGGATGTGGGTAATACGATGCTCTGGGTTTTGAGATGAGCGTCCATCCACTCTGAAGTCTTCTTGGGTTAAGGATTCTTCTTCTTTTTCCGGATGGTGCTTTGAATAACGTATGCTGTTGTGATGTATAGTCAATAAGTCTGGGTTATTGGTTTTGCTTCTGACCATATACATGGGATGGAGATTTGTACCAGCCTTAGGGTCATTTCTATTGTAGCTTTTGATATTGAATACAAACTATGAAATGCTTTAGTAACATTTTAGACGGACTGTTTTGCATTTTACGACCAATTTGGACCCTGGAATGGGAATTGTTCTGATCTCTTTTTGAAACAACAGACATAGTATGTATGTGTGCAAAGGGATCCACCAGGGTTTTCATTACAATACATACACCCATACGGCACCATCCCACCCCCAGAGACCTGTCCATACATGAGTTGGCCTGTTCCCTGCCATGTGGTCAGCACAGATGGACCGTTCCATCTCCAGCCACGGGTGACGAGTGGAGGTCCCATCTCACGGACCTGGGGCCTCAGTGGTGACGGTGGATGGGATGAGAGAGGGAGCAGGTGAGAGTAGAGGAGGAGGTGCGGTAGGAAGAGAGGGAGGAAAGGTGGATTTGAGGACAGCACAAGGAGGGAAATGGAGGGGGTGGAGGACGATGAGGACAAGAGGAGCTCTCTCAAGCAGAACTCTCCTGGGAATAAGGCTTCTGTCCAACTCAGGGAACCTTTACCGAACCATACAATAGGCCACCTTTTCATGGAAATCACAAAACTCGTGCAAAGGACCTGGCATTCAAAGGTTCCTCAAAGTTATTCCATTGTTAGATACCAGGAATATTGTGAGAGAAGACGGAGAGAGAATGCTCTGGAGAGAGAATGCTCTGGAGAGAGAATGCTCTGGAGAGGGAATGCTCTGGAGAGGGAATGCTCTGGAGAGGGAATGTTCTGTGAAGACAGTAAATAGTCTTTCTGGACTGAATGTTCACTGAATGTTCACTGCTTGACTTCGCACAAATGGTGCATACAAATTGTTCATGATATCGTCATTCCATATTTAGAAATATCTCATAAAACAGTATTGTCTATAAGCACTAACTGCTGTTTATGCCTTCATAAATATGAAACTATGTATGATAAACAAAATTGCTGTTAGGCAAACCCCATATAAATTCTAGAATTCAATACATGTTTGCTCCATTGGCCCCAGGTTTATCATACATAAAACATAACAGAATATGAATCCAGTTTTTCATTTTGCAGGATAATTGTCTTTCAAGCTGTGTGTGTGTGTGTGTGTGTGTGTGTGCGCGCGCGGAAACCGTGCCTGGCACAGAAAGTTAATTACAGAGAGCTGACCACTCTCCAGGTTCACTCACTCCGGTGGCAGAATTGGCTCGTTTGGGATCGTATTCCCATTTAGACGGTTACAGAGGAAACAACTTGTCTTTCATTCAGGCGGATTAGAACAGGGGCCCCCCTATGGAAAATGCCTTTTATTGTTTCTTATAACCCCCCCATTATGTTACACTTCGTTCTTAGAATATGCGTTGCTATGCAGGATGGGCATGTGTTGCTAGGGTGTTTTGCTTGATTTACCGACATGGTTAATTGAGAAGAAAGTGTCCGCTGTAATGCTAATGACTCTAGTCACACAGAGCGATGGGGGGAGAAAGGAAGGAGAGAGAACTGACTGGTGGAGAGGGAGAGAAGGGGGGAGAGAGAGAGAGAGAAGGAGAGAGAACTGACAGGTGGAGGGAGGGGGAGAGGGAGAGAGAGAGGGGGAGAGAGAGGGAGAGAGAGAGAACTGACTGGTGGAGGGAGGGAGAGAGAGGGAGAGAGGGAGGGGGAGAGAGAGAGAGAAGGAGAGAGAGAATAAGCAAGAGACAATGAAGACAGAGGAAGAGAGAGAGGGAGGACGCAGAGAGGTAGAATGAAACAGTGTACATACGCACAGACTACTGCACTCTGGTATCTCACTTCACTCAAAGCGCTTGTACACAAACAAACATAAAAGGCCTGACAGTTGAAATCAACATCACATTCAGGCTTGATTAGTCACTATAAACAGCATGACATTAGACTGTGGGAGCATCTCGGCTGTGTCCTTCCAAGCCCCCCCCCCCTTATCAGCAAGACCCTGATTATAATGAGATGAATCAAACTACCTCCCTGATTTCATCTAGTTGAATGTGAAAGGTTAATCACTAACTAAGACACTCACTGTGCTTGAGACATCTGCGGTACGTGTATCTGGAGATGCTAGGATATTGCAAATGGCTTCTGGTTAATTTGCTGGCAATAATCACACACTAGAAGTGCATCTGAAATGGTATCCTATTCCCTAGGCACTCCATTGGGAATAGGGTGCCTTTCAGACACCCTTAGGCCTATGGATATTATAATGGGATAATGAGTAACATTATGGAATGTGATGCCATTCTACTGACATTCCACTGATATTGTTATGTAACTGACACAAATGAATGATGCTGTTATGTGCCATAGGAAAAGGGCTTACAAGCCTTGAACATGTAACCAGATTAATTTAATATATGCTCCCTACTTAAACTCACATCAACACCCCAGGATACTTTCATAGCTAGTGTAGTATCACTGTACACGTGAATACCTTGTTCATTCATATCAGTCGGTGATGCACTAGTCAGACAAAGTCAGTTTGAGACTATACGGTAAACATTAACTCAGGTTGACAACGTGAGTTGGGCATCTTCTCTCCTGCTCTTTGCCCAGAGTGTTAGAGAACTCGAGACACCGGCGTCACAGGGTGTGTGTGTCACAGAAAATGTGTTCGGACAGGAGCGAAGGCGGGTGGCGTCACGGACACACTGCAGGTACCTGCCACTGCCCGAGCAAACGCCGCCAGAGCAACTGCGTGTGCGGCCTGATGGGAAGGCGGGGGGGAATGGGGTCGACACAGAGCGTGGGCGGTCCTCAGAACACCTAGCCCTGTCAGTGACTAGCGACATGCAGCTCCTGAGAGAAGGGCGTTGAATGCATAAGTGAAACACTGTGTTTATTTCTAATGATACCTTGTTTGTTGGGCCCACTTTTATGATGTAAGAATGTCAGTGGGGTTCTGTCTGGACCTGACAGTAACTGGCTACAGCTGCTGAGAGAAGGGAATTTAGTATGTAGTGGTTGCTGCAGTATGTCCACTTCTTTGACTGCACTTCATTTATTCTTTGACGGATGTGACGCAAGATGCCCGTGGTGTTCAGTGCCGCTTCACTAGCCTGGTGGGATTGTTGGAAGGTGTGTGTTCAGTGCCGCTTCACTAGCCTGGTGGGATTGCTGGAAGGTGTGTGTTCAGTGCCGCTTCACTAGCCTGGTGGGATTGTTGGAAGGTGTGTGTTCAGTGCCGCTTCACTAGCCTGGTGGGATTGCTGGAAGGTGTGTGTTCAGTGCCGCTTCACTAGCCTGGTGGGATTGTTGGAAGGTGTGTGTTCAGTGCCGCTTCACTAGCCTGGTGGGATTGTTGGAAGGTGTGTGTTCAGTGCCGCTTCACTAGCCTGGTGGGATTGCTGGAAGGTGTGTGTTCAGTGCCGCTTCACTAGCCTGGTGGGATTGCTGGAAGGTGTATGTTCAGTGCCGCTTCACTAGCCTGGTGGGATTGTTGGAAGGTGTGTGTTCAGTGCCGCTTCACTAGCCTGGTGGGATTGTTGGAAGGTGTGTGTTCAGTGCCGCTTCACTAGCCTGGTGGGATTGTTGGAAGGTGTGTGTTCAGTGCCGCTTCACTAGCCTGGTGGGATTGCTGGGAGGTGTGTGTTCAGTGCCGCTTCACTAGCCTGGTGGGATTGTTGGAAGGTGTATGTTCAGTGCCGCTTCACTAGCCTGGTGGGATTGTTGGAAGGTGTGTGTTCAGTGCCGCTTCACTAGCCTGGTGGGATTGTTGGAAGGTGTATGTTCAGTGCCGCTTCACTAGCCTGGTGGGATTGTTGGAAGGTGTGTGTTCAGTGCCGCTTCACTAGCCTGGTGGGATTGCTGGAAGGTGTATGTTCAGTGCCGCTTCACTAGCCTGGTGGGATTGTTGGAAGGTGTGTGTTCAGTGCCGCTTCACTAGCCTGGTGGGATTGTTGGAAGGTGTATGTTCAGTGCCGCTTCACTAGCCTGGTGGGATTGTTGGAAGGTGTGTGTTCAGTGCCGCTTCACTAGCCTGGTGGGATTGCTGGAAGGTGTGTGTTCAGTGCAGCTTCACTAGCCTGGTGGGATTGTTGGAAGGTGTGTGTTCAGTGCCGCTTCACTAGCCTGGTGGGATTGTTGGAAGGTGTGTGTTCAGTGCAGCTTCACTAGCCTGGTGGGATTGCTGGGAGGTGTGTGTTCAGTGCCGCTTCACTAGCCTGGTGGGATTGCTGGGAGGTGTGTGTTCAGTGCCGCTTCACTAGCCTGGTGGGATTGCTGGGAGGTGTGTGTTCAGTGCCGCTTCACTAGCCTGGTGGGATTGCTGGGAGGTGTGTGTTCAGTGCCGCTTCACTAGCCTGGTGGGATTGCTGGGAGGTGTGTGTTCAGTGCCGCTTCACTAGCCTGGTGGGATTGCTGGGAGGTGTGTGTTCAGTGCCGAATTCACTAGCCTGGTGGGATTGTTGGAAGGTGTGTCAGGGTGTTGAGGGGAGGGGGCCTGATGAAGTAGGTTATTGATTGAGGTGGGGAGGGAGAGTGGCAGATCGTTTAGGAATGAAGGGTTATTGAAAGGGTGGAGCAGAATGGAATGCTCAGTGATGAAGTAGTACGATTGATGAGGGTGGGAGCTGAGGCAGATGGCTTTGACTTTCCTCATTTCTGTTGATAGCATTTTGTTTGGCCTTGGGTTGGGGAGGGGGGAACCTCTGTCTGTGCTCAGCTTCGCTTTACCTCTCCATTAACCCCCCCACCCACTACTCCACCCTCTAACCCCCTCTCCCCTGCTCAGCAACGGCTCTGCTTTCCGTGGCGAGGGAGGGAGGGAGAGAGGGGAGACAGTTAATTCCATGCGACAGGATAGTTTTAGTGCATTCTGGGTTTCAGGGCTCCATGGTGCACCTCCATGACGTGACATAAAGACGAACAGCGTGGCATTGCATGTTTCATTACAGAGATTTAACCTCTAAGCACTGGCAGTGAGAGGGGGGCTATAATTGTGCAGTCTGTCGGCAAGGGTGCCTAGTAAACGGTTAATAGACCCATACATTGTGAGGATGAGACTAGAGCAAGGGAAATAGTATAGGAAAGACACTGTTCAAGGACATGACTGTTTAAGAAAATACTGTTTAAGGAAAAGACTGTTTAAAAAATCCTTGAGTTAATTGACGCACCCATGCATAAGTCTAAGTAACGTAATAAAACACCCATAAAAATCCATCAGTTTAAGCTAGAGATATCATGGGCATAGGCCACGAATGGAAGTGTGGAGGTCATTTTGTGCCAACATAAATAAGAGGTTAAAAATGTGTCCAAAAAACCAATGTATTTCTTAAGCTTTCTTTTATCTCCTAGATATTGGACAGACACTTCAAAACCTTATTTTTTTATGTCTTTCTTTCCGTTTCCGAATGTGTTATTCAATGGGCTATCATAGTAAAAGCCCAATTCAATATTTTATCAAATCATTTTTAAATCTGTTTTTATATACTTAAAGGGGTCCTAAAATTCGGTAAATCGACTGTAGGGGGTTAAAAGGACACATTCATTTTGTGTGGCAGATACAGCAGGTACAGATGTGGTTCATTTGTGACGACTGTACTCAACATATTGTAGCATAATATGTCAAGATTGGATATTTAATAAAGGTTGAACTATGAGCACGCTGTGTAATGTAATCTTGACAACAAATGGGGGAAAAGGCATCACAACATTGCCCCCCGCTCCCAGCAGTTTTGCTGATGAATCCATATGAAACACTGTTTATTAGCTCCTAACAGCCTATTAACAAATCAGCTCACAGCCATGTCGTCTTCAATATATCAACTTTTGCATGATGTTCGTAATATTGTCCACTTCGCATCAGGAGAATACCATTTTGTTGTTGCAATCTCCTAGGATGTAGGAGGAAGACCTGGGTGTGTGTGTGTGTGTGTGTGTGTGTTCGACAACTCTTTCTCTGATTTTTTTATTAATGTGGTAACGTTGGTGTTCCGTCCCTCTAACTCTCATTTACTGGCATGTGCACGCATCACTGGTTTATTAATTAGAATAAATGAACCAGTGCTTGGAAGCTAAGATAGGACACACACACACACACACACACTAGGATATCCGAATGCACCATCACTTATTGTTACCGCCCCAGCGACTCGAACTCAGACAATAAAACGAAATCCAGCTTACCACTGACTCTAGAATAGGCCCCACAGACCTCACACCACCTGAGCCATTCCCTGTAGACAATCACGTGGAGGCTTCAGTTATACACATCTCATAACAGCTATTATGCTAAAAATGTACAACTCAATAGTCAAGACACACCTAAGCTTCACACCTGAGCCTTTTTCCAATAGACACGCACACTGAGGCTTCACAGAACCCAACTGTCTACGACTGTACCCTACCTTTCCATACAAAGGTAGTTCACATCTTATAACAGCTGTGATTGACATGCTGAACATGTGCCACACAAGTCAAGACACATACGCTTTACAGCTGAGCTCATTCCCTGTAGACTCCCACATTCAGACTTCATGGAGAGCACCCACACACCGACACTCTGCGATTAACATGCGAAACGTGTACTTACTACAACACGATTCAGACATGCAAATGTGAGAAGTAAAGAGGGCATCATCAGCATTCATCATACAGTGCCTTCAGAAATTATTCAGACCCCTTGACTTGTTCACATTTTGTGACGTTACAGACTTATTCTAAAATGGATTAAATAAATAAAAACAGGCTTTTATACATTTTTGCACATTTTAAAAAAACAGAAATACCTTATTTACATACGTATTCAGACCCTTTGCTATGAGACTCAAAATTGATCTCAGGTGCATCCTGTTTCCATTGATCATCCTTGATGTTTCTACAACTTGATTAGAGTCCACCTGTGGCACATTCAATTGATTGGACATGATTTGGAAAGGCACACACGTCTATACAAGGTCCCACAGTTGACAGTGCATTAAAGAGCAAAAATCAAGCCATGAGGTTGAAGGAATTGTCTGTAGAACTCCGAGACAGGATTGTGTTGAGGCACAGATCTGGGGAAGGGGACCAAAACATTTCTGCAACATTGAAGGTCCACAAGAACCTCCATCATTCTTAAATTGAAGAAGTTTGAAATCACCAAGACTCTTCCTAAAGCTGGCTGGCCGGACAAACAGAACAATCGTAGGAGAAGGGCCTTGGTCAGGGAGGTGATCAAGAACCCGATGGCTCTAGAGTTACTCTGTGGAGATGGTTGTCCTTCTGGAAGGTTTTCCCATCTCTGCAGCACTCCACCAATCAGGCCTTTATGGTAGAGTGGCCAGATGAAAGCCACACCTCAGTAAAAGGCACATGACAGCCCGCTTGGAGTTTGCCGAAAGGCCCCTGATGAAACCAAGATTGAATGCCTGAATGCCTGAATGCCAAGCGTCATGTCTGGAGGAAACCTGACACCATCCAAACTGTGAAGCATGGCAGTGGTAGCAACATGCTGTGGGGATGTTTTTCAGTGACATGGACTGGGACACTAGTCAGGATCAAGGAAAACATTTACAGAGTAAAGTACGGAAACATCCTTGAAGAAAACCTGCTCCACAGCGCTCAGGACCTCAGACTAGTGGCGAAGGTTCACCTTGCAACAGGACAACAACTCTAAGTACACAGCCAAGACAATGCAGAAGTGGCTTCGGGACAAGTCTCTGAATGTCCTTGAGTGGCCCAGCCAGAGCCTGGACTTGAACCGGATCTAACATCTCTGGAGAGACCTGAAAATAGCTGTGGAGTGAAGCTCCCCAACCAGCCTGACAGAGCTTGAGAGGATCTGCAGAGAAGAATGGGAGAAACTCCCCAAATACAGGCGTGCCAAGCTTGTAACGTCATACCCAAGAAGACTTGAGGCTGTAATCTCTGCCAAAGTTGCTTCAACTAAGTACAGAGTAAAGAGTCTGAATACTTATGTAAATCTGATATTTCTGTTTTTTTATTTGTAATACATTTGCAGTAATTTCTTAACCTGCTTTTGCTTTGTCATTGTGGGGTATTGTGTATAGATTGTGAGGGGGAAATGTTAGAATAAGGCTGTAATGTAACAAAATGTGGAACAATTCAAGGGGTCTGAATACTTTCCGAAGGCATCATTTAAGCTTTGTGTTTTGTCTGTTTATTTGTTTGTTTGTTGGAGGCTTCGCCATCTTAATACACCAGCCTGTTTGAATTCCTCGAGGCAAATTGGAACAACCCTGTCATAACGATCAGAAATGTATTCGTTTGGGAGATGTAGTTGTTAATGTGATAGATATATAGTTGTTAATGTGATAGATGTATTATTAATATATGAGATGTAGTTGTTATTGTGATAATGTATTAGTATGGGAGATGTAGTTGTTAAGGAGATAATGTATTAGTATGGGCGAAGTAATTGATAATGTATTTGTAATGAACACGAGGGGAGACAGAGAGCTGGTTTCAAGCGCAGGGCGCAGCAGGTGTTTAATGTAAAGGAACACAGGAGGAAGAGGAGGCAGGTAGCTGGGTCCAGGGGCAGGCAGAAGGTCATACACAGGGGGTCCAAAAAGGCAACAGTACAGGCAGGGAAAAGGCTAGTAATGTTGTCCGGGAGGAGTGAATCACGGGATAAACAGAGCTCTGAATAGAAGTGTGTCAAAAACAAACAATACCCCACAATGACGGGGTGCAAAGAACTGAACTAAATAGTGTGTGATAATGACATACAGGTGTGTGAACAGGTGATCAGAATTCAGGTGATTGGGATCTGGAGAGTGAGCTGCGTTCAGGGGATCTAGGTGTTTTAGTGTGAGAGCTGGAAGCAGACGATACAGTACTAGTATGGGAGATGTAGTTGTTAATGTGATAGTGTATACTAATAGTTGTACTTAACCTGCTGTGTACTATCATAATGGATTTAGAACAATGTTATATCAGTGAGATATTTCAGTGAGATAGAGATGCTAAGACATACTATGACTGCTTAACACTGTCGGGATACATGTTGCTCGCCAAAATGACTTAATATATCCTATAACGGCTATCTACATCATGTCTCCTATACAAAAGTAGGATCATAACCTGAGCCAGTTTGCTACAACAGGAAAATAATCCTGCAGCAACAAGAAATGTGAATTATAACTAATGGACATTTTGTAGGGGTTGATATATTTTTCGTAATGGAAAATCAAGTCTGAAATTTCTAAGTGGAAATTACAAACATCAGAAGCCTTTTTAAACCTCAAATACATTACAAGTTTTACATTTCCTGCATTGTAGAAAAGTTGTCCTGGAACAGGGCGATCGGTTTAAGATGCTACATATGCAGTGTCAGCTGTCATAAGCAAAAGATTTGTTGTGATTAACAGTTGCATCGTGTTAAGCTAGGCTTATTCCCTTTCAGCAAATATGTTATAAGGCATTGTAAGACCATGTTGGTCAGTTGACACTGACAGAGCATCAGTTCTCATTTGAAAAGAGTTTTGAGAAGCTGACATACCACTTAGCAGTCAGCAGAAACAGACTTGAGACAGAGATCCAGCAGGAGACAGCGCTAGCTTTAGGATCGACAGGGAGGGACTCGACAAGGATGACCCTTGTCACCCATTTCTATTTACAAGTTTCCGCAGTCAAGCACAATTAGCCTTAATGTCACATAAATCGCTCTGCAGTGTTCTTTTGTCAGTGAAAGCTGCACTCGGCTAGATACAGTGTACTCCTATAGGCAAAACAACGCAGCAAAGTAAAATGTCAGTGAATGTACACATTTATGGGTGAAGCTGGCAAGAAACGTTCGTGCAAATCCGCCTCCTCCCCCCCCCCCCCCCCCCCCCCCCAAAGTTGACACAGTCACTATTACTTCCACGCCTGTGATCAGCTCAAGGTATTTTAATGAAAATGTGAATCATTTTGACATAATTCAGAGTATTCCTTTGTCTCTGGAAGGGAGGGAGCAGAGAGAACATATTTACATACTGTAAAACACGCCACCTTATCCTGCACTGCTGCATGCGTGACCAAGGAGAGAGCAGGAGGGCCTCAGCATGACAATGTAAAAAAGGGACTCTGAATTTGGTGCGTGTGTGTCTGTGTGCGTGTGCGGTATTTCCGCCCGACGCACAGGAAGACTACCGCTGTGCTTTTCTATGTTGAATGAGCGTCTATCTAGGAGGAGGCACATCTGTGGGTGGCGAGGAGGAGTGTGCTGACTCTCCGAGTTGACAGTTTCTCCCTCACCCCCAGGGAACCGGGAGTGACTCAAATAAAGAGATAGAAACAGAAAGCTAATAGATGCAGTGTGTTTAACTTCACTGCCTCTTAAGGTCAGCCATACAAGAGGAAGCAGCTATGATGTAACATCCTGCCTGCCTCAGAGTCAGTCGCGCAAAACAATGTCTTCTTCTACTCAACTTCTTCACAGGTATTGATGCAGGAACCAAAGAGGCATATTTATGGTAATATATGGGTATTTCTGAGTTTCATGTAATGGTTATATGTGCAGTTGTGTTTAAAAAATAATTACATTGTTGGATTCCATCTGGAAATAGAGGCATTGATGCACATGGGAAAGTTCAGGAAAAAACTGGGAAAAGGCATATTTGTAGATACTGGGGAAGTCTAGCAGTGTAATAGTTAAAGACATGAAGCTATAGGCTACTTCACTTAAGAGGATATCATGTTTATATTTTATATTGTTGGATTCCCAAGTGTGCCATTAACATAGCGAGCTGTATGAATGCCAAATATGCCCAGTAAGCTAGGAGGAGGTAAACAGGTTGTACTAGATATGGTAGGAAAGGCAAAGTCATAAAAGAAGAGTTTGAGGGTTTAACTAATGGATATAAAATGCTACCCTCGAAATCATGCAATCATTAATGTAGAAAACTGGTGATATAAGGTGACTGATATGGAAATGTCCATTGGGTCACAGCTAGATTAGGCTTCATCTACATAGATCAGCATTACTATAGTAATGTATGCCAATTAGCAGACACTTTCAACCAAAGTGACTTATTGTCATGCGTGCATACATTTTACGTATGATTGGCCCCGAGAATCAAACCCACAACCTTAGTGGTGCTAGCGCCATGCTCTACCATCCGAGGCATACACACTCGTATAGATATTGGATTACGTTCTATGTCCACTCAGCCAGCACCTTTAGACAGCAATCGTTTCTATAAACAAACGAAACCTAACTGCTATTTGTGAAATGATTCAATAAATTATTTCCTATCACTTTCAAGCGTTACTTTTTCATATGTTATCATTCTAGGACCCAGAGGCTCGTTCTGTATCTAAACATATCCGCAATCATCACAAGTGTTCATCCATGATTTGGTGCAATCACCAGCATATAGTAAAACATGGAATGTGCGAGTTTGTTTGATTGACTCGACCTCTCACCCAACAAAGTTATCCAACAGAGTGGGGTGGCAGGTAGTGTAGTGGTTAGAGAGTTGGGCCAGTATTCAAAAGGTTGCTTGTACAAATACCCAAGAAATCTGTATATGTGCCCTTGAGCAAGGCACTTAACCTTAATTCACTCCAGGGGCGCTGTAATACTATGGCTGACCCTGTAAAACAAGACTGCACCTATTTGGTGTATGTGACAAATAAACACTGTTGCATGATTCAATCTAATAATACCTTTCCAGAAACAAGATTATTTTTGGACACGGAGGAACCAACCACACACCACATGAGCGAAGGGGGCGATGTTGTGTGAATGTTACCTTGTGCAAATTACAGTGCCTTGCGAAAGTATTCGGCCCCCTTGAACTTTGCGACCTTTTGCCACATTTCAGGCTTCAAACATAAAGATATAAAACTGTATTTTTTTGTGAAAAATCAAAAACAAGTGGGACACAATCATGAAGTGGAACGACATTTATTGGATTTTTCAAACTTTTTTAACAAATCAAAAACTGAAAAATTGGGCGTGCAAAATTATTCAGCCCCTTTACTTTCAGTGCAGCAAACTCTCTCCAGAAGTTCAGTGAGGATCTCTGAATGATCCAATGTTGACCTAAATGACTAATGATGATAAATACAATCCACCTGTGTGTAATCAAGTCTCCGTATAAATGCACCTGCACTGTGATAGTCTCAGAGGTCCGTTAAAAGCGCAGAGAGCATCATGAAGAACAAGGAACACACCAGGCAGGTCCGAGATACTGTTGTGAAGAAGTTTAAAGCCGGATTTGGATACAAAAATATTTCCCAAGCTTTAAACATCCCAAGGAGCACTGTGCAAGCGATAATATTGAAATGGAAGGAGTATCAGACCACTGCAAATCTACCAAGACCTGGCCGTCCCTCTAAACTTTCAGCTCATACAAGGAGAAGACTGATCAGAGATGCAGCCAAGAGGCCCATGATCACTCTGGATGAACTGCAGAGATCTACAGCTGAGGTGGGAGACTCTGTCCATAGGACAACAATCAGTCATATATTGCACAAATCTGGCCTTTATGGAAGAGTGGCAAGAAGAAAGCCATTTCTTAAAGATATCCATAAAAAGTGTTGTTTAAAGCTTGCCACAAGCCACCTGGGAGACACACCAAACATGTGGAAGAAGGTGCTCTGGTCAGATGAAACCAAAATTGAACTTTTTGGCAACAATGCAAAACGTTATGTTTGGCGTAAAAGCAACACAGCTGAACACACCATCCCCACTGTCAAACATGGTGGTGGCAGCATCATGGTTTGGGCCTGATTTTCTTCAGCAGGGACAGGGAAGATGGTTAAAATTGATGGGAAGATGGATGGAGCCAAATACAGGACCATTCTGGAAGAATGATGGAGTCTGCAAAAGACCTGAGACTGGGACGGAGATTTGTCTTCCAACAAGACAATGATCCAAAACATAAAGCAAAATCTACAATGGAATGGTTCAAAAATAAACATATCCAGGTGTTAGAATGGCCAAGTCAAAGTCCAGACCTGAATCCAATCGAGAATCTGTGGAAAGAACTGAAAACTGCTGTTCACAAATGCTCTCCATCCAACCTCACTGAGCTCGAGCTGTTTTGCAAGGAGGAATGGGAAAAAAATTCAGTCTCTCGATGTGCAAAACTGATAGAGACATACACCAAGCGACTTACAGCTGTAATCGCAGCAAAAGGTGGCGCTACAAAGTATTAACTTAAGGGGGCTGAATAATTTTGCACGCCCAGTTTTTGTTTTGTTAAAAAAGTTTGAAATATCCAATAAATGTCGTTCCACTTCATGATTGTGTTCCACTTGTTGTTGATTCTTCACAAAAAAATACAGTTTTATATCTTTATGTTTGAAGCCTGAAATGTGGCAAAAGGTCGCAAAGTTCAAGGGGGCCGAATACTTTCGCAAGGCACTGTATGGTAGAGTTCAAATCTCAACGGAGGGGGCTCATCAAGTTCAGGAGGAGTTTAAGGGAAGCTGTGGGTGTTAGATCGCCCCATGGCCCCCAGCGTAAATGTCATGTTTATCTTTGCTGTCTTGAACATTCGGCCCCCATACTGTCCAGACAGTCTGCATTATCAACAGTAACATTTAGCCTTTCACAGAGGAGAATGGACAGTCTTTTAATCTGGTAACTCTGGCCTGTGCAGACCAGTTGGCAGGCATCTTCACACTTATTTTCAACCTCTCCTTGTCCCAGTCTGTAATCCCCACGTCTCAAACTGACCACCATCATTCCTGTTCCCTATAACTCTAAGGCTACCTGCCATTATGAAGCGCTTTGAAAGGCTGGTCATGGTACACATCAACTCCATCATCCCAGACACCCTAGACCCACTCCAATTTGCATACCGCCCCAACAGATCTACAGATGATGCAATCTCAATTGCACACCACATTGCCCTCTCCCACCTGGACAAGAGGAATACCTAAGTGAGAATGCTATTCATCGACTACATCTCAGCCTTCAACACCATAGTGCCCTCCAAGCTCTGGACTCGGGAACTGAACACCTCCCTTGGCAACTGGATCCTGGACTTCATGACGGGTTAGCACCAGGAGGTGAAAGTTGTCAACAACACCTCTGCTACGCTGACCCTCAATGTGGGGGCCCCTCAGGGGTGTGTGCTTAGCTCCCTGCTGTACTCCCTGTTTACCCACAACTGTGTGGCCACGAACGACTCCAACTCCCTCATCAAGTTTGTTGACGACACAACGGTGGTAGGCCTGATCACCGAAAGGCGATGAGACAGCCTATAGGTAGGATGTCAGAGAACTGGCAGTGTGTTGCCAGGACAACAACCTCTCCCCCAATATCAATAAGACAAAGGAGCTGATTGTGGACTACAGGAAACCAGAGGGGTGCACACCGTCATCCACATCTATGGGGCCGCAGCAGAGCGGGTCAAGAGCTTCAAGTTCCTGGGTGTCCACATCACTGAGAACTTAACATGTTCACACCAGAACAGTCGTGAAGAAGGCACGGCAAAGCCTCTTCTCCCTCAGGAGGCTGAAATGACTTGGCATGACCCCTCAGATTCTCAGGAACTTTTACAGCTGCACCATTCAGAGCTGGTTGTATCACCGTCTGGTATGGCAACTGCACCACCCTCGACCAGAAGGCCTCACAGAGGGTGGTGCAGACGGCCCAGCGCATCACTGGGGGGCGAGTGCCCAGCCATCCAGGACGCACATGCCAGGCGGTGTTTGAGAAAGTCTGATACATTTCCAAAGACTTCAACCACCCTGGACATCCAGTGGATAGTCCCACAGACTATCCACACGGACTCTATGCCCATCCACATGTCTCTACCCACTCAGACACCTACTCTGCTGCTAAAATCATTATTGATTAGATGTTACTCCATTATGCTGCTGTCTATTGATTACTATTGATCTATTTATCCTGCTAATTGTCACTCTTACTCCTGTTTTACATGTGTTTTTATAGTACACGCATTTATATATTCCTACTACCAGACACTTTTCAGCCCTGTTTACATGTATATCCTACTACCAGTCACTTTTTATGTATAAACCACTCTAGTATCCCTGCACATTGAATAAGGTACTGGCAATGACCGGTATATACACTGCCTTGCAAAAGTATTCATCTCCCTTGGTGTTTTTCCAATTTTGTTGCATTACAACCTGTAATTTAAATGGATTTTTATTTGGATTTCATTTAACATACACCAAATAGTCCAAATTGGTGAAGTGAAATGAAGTAAAGTACTTGTTTTCCAAATATGCATGCATATGTATTCACCCCCTTTGCTATGAAGCCCCTAAATAAGATCTGGTGCAACCAATTATCTTCAGAAGTTACATAATGAGTTAAATAAAGTCCCCCTGTGTGCAATCTAAGTGTCACATGATCTGTCACATGATCTCAGGATATATACACGTGCTGCTGCTCCAGTTTCAACTGTTCTGCCTTATTATTATTCGACCATGCTGGTCATTTATGAACATTTGAACATCTTGGCCATGTTCTGTTATAATCTCCACCCGGCACAGCCAGAAGAGGACTGGCCACCCCACATAGCCTGGTTCCTCTCTAGGTTTCTTCCTAGGTTTTGGCCTTTCTAGGGAGTTTTTCCTAGCCACAGTGCTTCTACACCTGTATTGCTTGCTGTTTGGGGTTTTAGGCTTGGTTTCTGTACAGCACTTTGAGATATCAGCTGATGTACGAAGGGCTATATAAATACATTTGATTTGATTTGATACACCTGTTCTGAAAGGCCCCAGAGTCTGCAACACCACGAAGCAAGGGGCACCACCAAGCAAGCGGCACCATGAAGACCAAGGAGCTCTCCAAACAGGTCAGGGACAAAGCTGGGGAGAAGTACAAATCAGGGTTGGGTTATAAAAACATGGCCGAAACTTTGAACATCCCACAGAGCACCATTAAATCTATTATTAAAAAATGGAAAGAATATGGCACCACAACAAACCTGCCAAGAGAGGGCCACTCACCAAAACTCACGGACCAGGCATGGAGGGCATTAATCAGAGAGGAAACAAAGAGACCAAAGATAACCCTGAAGGAGCTGCAAAGCTCCACAGCAGAGATTGGAGTATCGGAAGAGGGTTTTATGGAAGAGTGTCCAGGAAAAAAATAAGCAAACACGTTTGGTGTTTGCCAAAAGGCGTGTGGGAGACGGTACTCTGGTCAGATGAGACTAAAATGTAACTTTTTGGCCATCAAGGGAAACGCTATGTCTGGTGCAAACCCAACACCTCTCATCACCAGGAGAACACCATGTTTTTCATCGGCAGGGACTGGGAAACTGGTCAGAATTGAAGGAATGCTGGATGGCATTAAATACAGAGAAATTCTTGAGGGAAACCTGTTTTAGTCTTCCAGAGATTTCAGGCTGGGATGAAGGTTCACCTTCCAGCAGTACGATGACCCTAAGCATACTGATAAAGCAACATTCGAGTGGTTTAAGGGAAAACAATTAAATGGAATGGCCTAGTCAAAGCCCAGACCTCAATCCAATTGAGAATTTGTGGTATGACTTAAAGATTGCTCTACACCAGCGGAACCCATCCAACTTGAAGGAGCTGGAGCAGTTTTGCCTTGAAGAATGGGCAAAAATCCCAGTGGCTAGATGTGCCAAGCTTATAGAGACATACCCCAAGAGACTTGCAGATGTAATTGCTGCAAAAGGTGGATCTACAAAGTATTGACTTTGGGGGGGGGGGGTGAATAGTTATGCACGCTCAAGTTTTCAGTTTTTTTTGTCTTATTTTTTGTTTGTTTCACAATAAAAAAAATATTTTGCATCTTCAAAGTGGTAGACATGTTGTGTAAATCAAATGATACAAACCCCCCAAAAATCCACCTTAATTCCAGGTTGTAAGGCAACAATGTTTTATTCTATTTTCTATATAATCACTGCATTGTTTGGAAGACCTCTCAAGGTAAGAATGTCACTGTACTGTTTTACACCGGTTTTGTCCTGTGCATGTGGTGAATAACGTTTGAAGTCTAGCCTGTTATCTCTAGCCTGGTTCTTTTTTCAATGCAGAGAAGGGAAAGTATTTCAATCTTGCCTGGTTTATCTAGGCTGGGTTCTCACTGAGGAGAATGGAGGTTTCTTTTTTTGTGGTAATTAGAGAGATCACAAGCCGGGCTGTCAGATTAAATCCTGCAGTGCAGGACATCACAGGGAATGTTTGAGAAGCTGTGACTTAAAAGGCCAAAACAATGCCAGAGGGCAATGGGACAACCAGTAAGAAAAAAATATGTTACCTGTCTTGAGCAAAGATATGCACCAGTAAGTGAAATGGAAGTGCCTGCAAATGCCTGAAGGATTTTCTGGGTTTACTGTGTCTTAGTCAAATTCTAAAATCTAGACATTTTGTAAGAAGAAATAGAGAACAAACATGCACGCGCATACACACACACTCACGTACACACACACACATATATACACACACACACGTACACAAACACACTCACGTACAGACACACACACATGCATAAACACACACACGCTCACGTAGACACACAAACACACGCGACCGCAGTCAAGCCTAGTAGACGTTCAAATCAATACGGCGGCTATATGAAAAGGCTAAGTATAAAAGTACAATTAACATTTCCAAAATGTCACCCTGTTGATGGTAATACATCACGTCGACAGATTACAACCAAGTCTAAATTGAAGAGGTGTAGAGGGCAATGATCAGCCACCATAGGTAATGCTAATATGGGAACCGGCTCAGGGAACCGGCTCAGTCTGCATACTACCATTTTTTTTACTATCACTTTGGTACTAATTTCAGATCCTTGATGTCATTTTTCAAAACTCTAGACACAAAACTCACAACCGATGATCAAAATGCACATTTTTTTCAAAACTCTTAACACATTTTCCAATTTCTTGGATACAATACACATAAAGCTAAGATCATTTGTTCATTGAACTAAAATCACCTGTTCAAAATGACACAACTTAACATCAAAGTATTACCATTTCAAAATGCAATTCACACATTACGTCTGAGACGACTGTCTATCCATTTCATTACAATGATCTAACTATCAATTGATACAACTGCTCAAAATGAGAAGTAACTGTTGCATTACTCTTAATGCACAGTTTTATGGAAACTGACAAACAATACTCTATGTTTAGATCATGAAAGTTTCAGGATAACGAGATCCATTGATACCAATTACCGTGGAACATGAACCAATTGGACTACATTATCTATGGATGTAATATTTCATCATTCTTTATATCAGACACGGTTTCTATGATCCCATGTACCACTTTTCCAAACCATGTTTTCAGATTTGACATTACTGTACACTCACCGGCATCTTTATTAGGTACAACTATCTAGTACTGGGTAGGACCCCCTTTTGCCTCCACAACAGCCTGAATTATTAATGGTGTTGCACGTTAACAGATGCCCTTCTGCATATCTCTGTTTTAAATGGCTGTTATTTGACCATTTGTGGCCTTTCTGTTAGCTTGAATGAGTCTGGACCTCCTCTGTCCTCTCTCATTAACAAGGTGTTTTTTGCCCACAGAACTGCCGCTCAAATCCCAGGAAGGCGGAGGTTTCTGAGATGCTGGAACCTCCATGTGTGGCATCAACAATCATACCACGGTCAAAGTTGCTTAGATTACTCATCTTGCCCGTTCTAATGTTTGGTCGAACAACAGCTAAAGCTCTTTACTCTATATACTCTATATATTGAGTTGCAGGCAGCCACATGATTTGCTGTTCGAAGGAGTAGGCTATTTGCATTAACATGCAGGTGTACCTAATAAAGTGGCCGGTGAGTATGTATTCAGGTCCTTGTCATTGCTTTTCCAATACTGCCAGCTTGTTACTGATGATTGATTTCACATTGTGGTATGAGTATATAGTGAAATGAGCGTTATCCACCTACAACAACATAGCGATAACATGGAGCCGGCAGGTGATCCAGGTCACAATGGAGGTCAAGCAGTGGGACGAGGAAGACGTGCTGGTCAAAGGAATGGCAGGGGACAAGCATCCCTTCTGAGAGGTGGTCGTGGGCCTCGTTTGAGAGGTGTGGGGGAACGTGGTAGAGGACAAGACCACAGACCAAGACAGCGGCAGCAACAGCAAAGAGTGTCCAATGAAATCCGAGCAATAGTTGTAGACCATGTAGTAAGTCATGGCATGACAATGACTGAGGCAGCTACAATGATTCAACCAAACCTCAGATGATCAACCGTGGCCTCAATCATCGGAACTTTCTGTAATGAGAACCGGTAAGTCTTCAGCATGCACTAAACATTAGGCTACTCTCAATTGCCAAATGACTGTATACTGCATGCCAATGTGTACCACAGAGTAGGTGATGTGACTAAATGTGTTGTTACTGTCATTTTCCTTGCAGAATTGAGACTAGGCCACATAGAAGAGGCAGAGGCAAAATTCTGACTGACCAACAAGAGCTGGCTGTGGTCAATTTGGTTCAGGCCAGAAATGATGTTCGCCTTACAGAAATTTGGCAGTACATCTTGGACAATGACGACATGTTCAACAATGTGGAAGCCATAAGTTAGCCGACTATTGCACGCATGCTGAAAAGGCACCAGGTGTCTCTAAAACAGCTATACCGTGTGCCTTTTGAAAGAAATGCAGACAGAGTGAAGCAACTGAGGACTGAGTATGTTCAGGTATGTTCAGTTTCAAGATGCCTGTTGTGAAAAATTCCCCCATAATTCGACATCATTGTAATCAGTAATTCTCTTTCCAAAATGTCTTTTTAGAGGGTGATGGAGCTGGATGCTGACAAACCATCGCAAATTCCAATTTTTGGATGGCAGGCTTCAACCTGGCCAAGACAAGGAGGAGAGGTCGGAATTTAATTGGTGGAAGGTATATGATAGGCGCCCTCACGAACAAGCTACCCTTCTCCAGGCCATGGATGACGCATACAATGACTTCACGGCAGTCCAGTGTCAGGCCTGGATTCGCCATGCCCGGAGATTCTTCCCAAGATGTTTGGCTAATGAAAACATGCATTGTGATGTGGATGAGAACCTGTGGCCAAATCCACAAGACAAGGTTGATGGAAATATAGAAGTACAGTAATCAACCCTTTGTTTAGTATCACAGACTTATTACAATATGTAATGATTGAATGATTGAATGAACAACTACATAGTGAAACTATCGGTATCTGGTGTGTGGGGGATCTAAATTAATGTTCCTATGGTATTTCATGATTAATGAGTTATTTGAACCAATGATTCTGCAAGTGCAAGGTTTCTTTAAAGATATGAATGCACAATGTAATGTTTTGAACATTGGGACAGCCTGTGTTGCAAGTGATGACCGTTATGAGTTTTGTGTCTTGAGTTTTGAGAAATGACCACAAGGTTCTGAAATTTGTGCCAAAGTGATATAAAAAAAACGGTAAGTAGGCCATTAGCGCCGGGATAATCACCAGGATAATCACCAGGATAATCACCAGGATAATCACGATTGATTCGAGGTAAACAAATCATTATTTTTGCTATTCTTCAAGAACCAATGAGTATCATTAATTAAATGATCAAAACTGTCTGTAGGCCTTTATTGATAGAAGTTGAAGTCGGATGTTTACAAACACTCAGGTTGGAGTCATTAAAACTTGTTTTTCAACCACTCCACAAGTTTCTTGTTAACAAACTATAGTTTTGGCAAGTCGGTTAGGACATCTACTTTGTCCATGACACAAGTCATTTTTCCAACAATTGTTTACAGACAGATTATTTCACTTATAATTCACTATATCACAATTCCATTGTGTCAAAGGTTTACACACACTAAGTTGACTGTGCCTTTAAACAGTGTGGAAAATTCCAGAAAATGATGTCATGGCTTTAGACGTTGCTAATTGGCATAATTTGAGTCAATTGGAGGCGTACCTATGGATGCATTTCAAGGCCTACCTTCAAACTCAGTGCCTCTTTGCTTGACATCATGGGAAAATGAAAAGAAATCGGCCAAGACCTCAGAAAAAAATTGTAGACCTCAACAAGTCTGGTTCATCCTTGGGAACAATTTTCAAATGCCTGAAAGTACCACGTTCATCTGTACAAACAATAGTACGCAAGTGTAAACACCATGGGACCATGCAGCCGTCATACCGCTCAGGGAGGAGACGCGTTCTGTCTCCTAGAGATGAACGTACTTTGGTGCGAAAAGTGCAAATCAGTCCCAGAACAACAGCAAAGGACCTTGTGAAGATGCTGGAGGAAACGGGTACAAAAGCATCTATATCCACAGTAAAACGAGTCCTATATCTACTTAACCTGAAAAGCCGCTCAGCAAGGAAGAAGCCACTGCTCCAAAACCGCCATAAAAAAGCCAGACCACGGTTTGCAACTGCACATGGGGACAACGATGGTACTTTTTGGAGAAATGTCCTCTGGTCTGATGAAACAAAAATAGAACTGTTTGGCCATAATGACCGTTGTTATGTTTGGAGGAAAAGGGGGCTGTCACATCCTGACCTTAGTTCCTTTTTTATGTCTCTATTTTAGTTTGGTCAGGGCGTGAGTTGGGGTGGGCATTCTATGTTTTTGTTCTATGTTTTTGTATTTCTGTGTTTGGCCTGGTATTGTTCCCCAATCAGAGGCAGCTGTCTCGTTGTCTCTGATTGAGAACCAGTAGCCCACCATGGGTTTTGTGGGTAGTTATTTTCTGTTTAGTGTGTTTTGCACCTGACGGAGCTGTTTCGGTTGTTCTTTTGTTGCTTGTTTGATAGTGTTCAGTTTTAAAATGATGAACACTTACCACGCTGCACCTTGGTCCTCACCTTCTTCCACCAATGGCCGTTACAGGGGGAGGCTTGCAAACCGGTGAACACCATCCCAACCGTGAAGCACGAGGGGTATCAGCATCATGTTGTGGGGGTGCTTGGCTGCCGGAGGGACTGGTGCGCTTCACAAAATAGATGTCATAATGGGGTAGGAAAATCATGTGGATATATTGAAGCAACATCTCAAGACATCTGTCAGGAAGTTAAAGTTTGGTCGCAAATGGGTCTTCCAAATGGACAATGACCCCAAGCATACTTCCAAAGTTGTGACAAAATGGCTTAAGGACAACAAAGTCAAGGTATTTGAGCGGTCATCACAAGACCTGACCTCAATCCTGTAGAAAATTTGTGGGCAGGACTTTGCAAGCAAGGAGGCCTACACACCTGACTCAGTTACACCAGCTCTATCAGGAGGAATGGGCCAAAATTCCCCCAACTTATTGTGGGAAGCTTGTGGAAGGCTACCAGAAACGTTTGACCCAAGTTAAACAAGTTTAAAGGTAATACACTCAATTAGTATTTGGTAGCATGTAAACTTCTGACCCACTGGGAATGTGATGAAAGAAATAAAAGCTGAAATACATCATTCTCTCTACTATTATTCTGACATTTCACATTCTTAAAATAAAGTGGTGATCCTAAATGACCTACGACAGGGCATTTTTCAGGAATTGTGAAAAACTGAGTTTAAATGTATCAGGCTAAACTTCCGACTTCAACTGTGTGTATGTATACGTGTGTGTATGTATGTATGTATGTATGTATATATATATTTGTTGATTTGTTAACAAATCATTAACTTTGTTTTAATACAACAACAAAAAACATGACCATGCAATTTCATATATGTTATAGTCTGGGAAAGATGAAGACTGAAGACGGAGGTATTGATGAATGATGAAAACACTTAACAACAACAACAGCACATGTCCATTCAACAGGCGCCGGCGAGGGGAAAAGAAATCCAATGAGTCTACAGATTTACTGACAGGTTCGCTGGTGCCTGGCTCCTAGGGAATGAAAGGTACTCCTACCAAGTTGACAGAGTGTGTGTGTGTGTGTGTCGAGAGGTATCGAGCGAACGGCAGGACGATGGACAGTTGGGGCCCCTCAATAAACTTCACCATGGTTACAGACATGTCGTTAAACCTGATGTCATCCACATATTCATGTCCCCTGGCCCTAATAACATCTTAATGTGTTTGTATACCAGCATAATAACAGTCCTGGTACCAAGGTATGCATTCACATCATGTGAAAACCCAGAAAACAGTTTGGATTTACACTAGAACAGATTGTGATGTTGCTAATCAATAAAGGGTTTATCAGTCAAGTGATATTGGGTGGCCTACAGTATGTTACCACTGGGTTTCATAACGATGACATCACTTTTTCTGGTTATTTATTTTTAAACCTAGGGTGTAGCATCATATCAGTGCATAGCCATTTACAGCAACAACCCTTCTGTAACTAGCATGTAGCTACACTGGTATTCACAAACGCTCCTTCTCTGTGACAGCAGGAGGAGAGTGGGGATAGCATCATGCTGTCTACTACAGCACTTTAAATGGAACCCCTCCCTGCCCGACCGGAGATGGTAGAGTAAACTAGAGAGAGAACCCCTCCCTGCCCCATCTGTCTACTACAGCACTTTAAATGGAACCCCTCCCTGCCCTGACTGGAAACGGTACAGTAAACTAGAGAGAGAACCCCTCCCTGCCCCATCTGTCTACTACAGCACTTTAAATGGAACCCCTCCCTGCCCGACCGGAGACGGGAGAGTAAACTATAGAGAGAACCCTTCCCTGCCCCATCTGTCTACTACAGTACTTTAAATGGAACCTCTCCCTGCCCTGACTGGAAACGGTACAGTAAACTAGAGAGAGAACCCCTCCCTGCCCCGTCTGTCTACTACAGCACTTTAAATGGAACCCCTCCCTGCCCTGACTGGAAACGGTACAGTAAACTAGAGAGAGAACCCCTCCCTGCCCCGTCTGTCTACTACAGCACTTTAAATGGAACCCCTCCCTGCCCGACCGGAGACGGTAGAGTAAACTAGAGAGAGAACCCCTCCCTGCCCCGTCTGTCTACTACAGCACTTTAAATGGAACCCCTCCCTGCCCTGACTGGAAACGGTACAGTAAACTAGAGAGAAAACCCCTCCCTGCCCCGTCTGTCTACTACAGCACTTTAAATGGAACCCCTCCCTGCCCGACCGGAGACGGTAGAGTAAACTAGAGAGAGAACCCCTCCCTGCCCCGTCTGTCTACTACAGCACTTTAAATGGAACCTCTCCCTGCCCTGACTGGAAACGGTACAGTAAACTAGAGAGAGAACCCCTCCCTGCCCCGTCTGTCTACTACAGCACTTTAAATGGAACCTCTCCCTGCCCTGACTGGAAACGGTACAGTAAACTAGAGAGAGAACCCCTCCCTGCCCCGTCTGTCTACTACAGCACTTTAAATGGAACCCCTCCCTGCCCTGACTGGAAACTGTACAATAAACTAGAGAGAGAACCCCTCCCTGTCCCAACCAGAGATGGTACAGTAGACAAGAGATGGATAGGTAATAAGATGGCGGTGGAGATGGTATCACTGGTTAGTGCCATAAGTATCGGTCACCTTGGATGATGTGTAACTACTATGGTTAATATGATAACATTCTGTGGACTTTCTAATGACTTCTCTATCTTTGGTTATATCTCATAGTGTACTGTACTGTGTTCCTGACTATCATAACACACACTGAGGTACCCTGCTGTTGTATTTTTTACAGAAATGTCTCTTTCAATTAAGTAGAACACCAGCAAGAGGAGTCAAGCCTGTTGATCACAGAAAAGTTAGAGATTGAGAGAAGAAGAAAACAAAATACCAAATATGGAGAGAAGAAGAAAACAAAATCACAAAGATGAGAAGAAGAAAACAAAATGACAAAGATAGAGAGAAGAAGAAAACAAAATGACAAAGAGAGAGAAGAAGAAAACAAAATGACAAAGATAGAGAGAAGAAAACAAAATGACAAAGATAGAGAGAAGAAGAAATAAAAGACTACAGTTGGCTGGGAAACTTTACAACATCGCAAGATTAGAGGGAGCTAACTCTTCAGACAGTCAACCCACTGGGCACAGATGTCAATTCAACGTCTATTCCAAGTTGTTTCTACCAGTGTGTGCCCAGTGGGAAGTGTGTGATTTCCGATATTGAAGTGCTGTGAAGGTCTAGAATTGAACGCACGCGGACATGTTATTTTTGTCTGTGAGAGATGCAGCTGGCGGTTTGGCTGTGTACATGTCTCCGGCCCTGTCTGTGCCAAATGGTGTGTATGAAAACGCGGGTAGTGTTTTCAGACACAAATTCATGACCAAATTTCAGCAGCAACTGGACTGCAGAACGGTGAGGATGAAGAATAGACACCAGCCCTGGAAAAGGAACAACCGGAGCGCCTCCGTCGTAGGAAAGAAAATAAGTGCAAGGCCCATTAGTCTGATATCATGACTCTTTTCAACTCAGAAAGTGTGTGTGTGTGTGCACGCCGAGCAAAATGCACAGAGATAGAAGTCTAGCAGTTGTTGTTATCTAGCATTGTTATGTCATCACCCTCTGGGGGGGAGAGTGGATGAATTAGCTGTTATAACAGCATGCATTATTTAGTCTGTGCACCACAGAGTGACACCAAGCAAGAGTTCTGCTTCACTGGAGCACAGAGGTCTGGTCAGTCCCAGACTTTAGACACGTTTCTTCCCCACTGATGTTAACAATCAAACAAACTGGAGCGTCTGTTTAGTGATGGAATTACTGCAGCAGCAACAAACACTAGTTCTGCTCTTTGACGACAACCGCGACTGAAGCTATTTCCGTTTCTAGTGTGCACTCCTAACTTTACCTTCCAGTTGAACTACCGTACCTTCTAAAAATGACTGCAATATTCTGAATGAGAATATACTGTGTCTCGGGAGGAGTAGTCTTTGGTGATAGGCCTATGTGACTTGGACTCAAAATTTTGCCCGAAATGTGCAGTGGGCTATCTCTGAGAAAGCTGTTAGAGACAGTGTTAATAAAACAGTAAATGCGGATGCAGCTCACTGGGGTGATAGTAAAGCTTTGCCGAATTGTTCAAAGGGCTTTGTTTCTCTTCCTCATAGGTCGCTCACTGGAAAACAAATCGATTCGACTCCTCAGATTTATCAATTCTGTTTTCCTTCTCCATCTCTCCCCCCGTAGTGCAGTTTGCCCATGCTGAGAAAAAGACAAGACCCCTGGGTTACTCTGGGTCTATTGACTCATAATTCCTTATCCTTATCCTTCCTTGTCTTTTCAACAGCCCATAAAAGGCCCAACTTGAGTTGGGCCTTTTATGGACTGTTGAAAGGATAAGGCATTCACAGTAGCAGACACTTTTATCCAAAGCAACTTACAGAACTGTCAACAAGTATTCCGTATGTGGCCCATGACACTGTTTAAATGAGTTTACAAGGAACCATAACAGGAAGCTAGCTGGTGGATGTGTCACATGCTTTTATCACCAGAGTGTTCCTCTCTGGTGGGGGACACAACCCAAACTGGATGGGGTTATTGTGGGGTTACAAGGAAGTTCTCCAATTTTAAAAAAAACTTTTTACCAGGGAGGAACGGGATCGAACGTGACAGCTAAGTGTGAGAGAGGGGAGGATTCTCATTTTGCTCACTTCAGTACCCAAATGCACTTTTCTCTTTTCACTCCCCTGAAAAAATAGTTTTTTGCTCTTTGTTCAGGCTGCGAATGTCTCCTCGCATAACTCGTAGTATATTTACAGTATGTGTGCTTATCTATGTTCATCATTGTGAGGAAACTAGCAGTTCTACTACAATAATCCCACCTTGCCGCAGGCTGAGAAGAGATAATCCGTTTAAAAAAGATGAATTCCAAATGAATATTTTTAAACTGTTAGGAGCTCATCAAGGAAACCAATTTCACTAAAATACCTTTTCTAACTCGCGTAACAATTTCACAGCTGCACACAATCAATCCAAGTGTAATTTCCAAAACCAGTTAATTATTTATAAACTTTATCCATATTTAATGTTGTTCCAAGGGAACGAGGGGGAGTGAGAGAGTTGAAAATAAGACCAATAACTCCAGGTTTTTAAAGCCAGCCTGCTCTATGGACAATATATTCAACTAAAAGTAAAGGGGGCATGCCATTCTCCTTCAGGTTTCAATATACTTTTATTTTATTTAACCTTTATTTAACTAGGCAAGTCAGTTAAGAACAAATTCTTATTTACAATGACGGCCTACCCCGGCCAAACCTGGACAACGCTGGGCCAATTGTGCGCCTCCCTATGGGCCAGATAACGGCCAGATGTGATTCATCCTGGATTCGAACTAGGGTCTGTAGTGACGCCTCCTGCACTGAGATGCAGTGCCTTAGACCGCTGCGCCACTCAATTTTCAGGTCCAATTTTTTTTCTTCTCCATCTACACTGTCTTTTACACTAAAAGCATATCAAGAATGAATGGACATTACTCACTTTGAACTGCTGGTGTACAAGAGCTATGTCACGTCCTGACCTTAGTTCCTTTTTTATGTCTCTATTTTAGTTTGGTCAGGGCGTGAGTTGGGGTGGGCATTCTATGTTTTGGTTCTGGGTGTTATATTTCTGGGTGTTTGGCCTGGTATGGTTCCCAATCAGAGGCAGCTGTCAATCGTTGTCTCTGATTGAGAACCATACTTAAGTAGCCTTTCCCACCTGGGTTTTGTGGGTAGTTGCTTTCTGTGTCTGCACCAGACAGAACTGTTTCGGTTGTGCTCTTTATTGTTTTGCTATTCAGTGTTCAGTTCAACTAATAAAAGATGAACATGTACCACGCTGCACCTTGGTCCTCACCTTCTTCCACCAACAGCCGTTACAAGCTAATGTAGTAGTACTCGATGAACTAGAGCCTGCTCTGTTTGAGGACATTCCTTTGGGTGAAGTAGTATCTCATATAATACCTCCAATATTGTTGGGTCACTTGATGTTTTCTTGAACCTTACATTACTGACTATTCGTCAGTACATATGCAGTCTGTTATGTCACGTTAATGACGGCTGAAGTATTGCGTTGACTGAATACCATCGTTGACTGACTACCAATATACAGTGCCTTCAGAAAGTGTTCACACCCTTTAAATTTTTCCAAATATTGTTGTGTTACAAAGTTTTTGTCAATGATCTACACAAAATACACTAATGCCAAAGTTCAAGAAAATGTCAAAAAACTGTATGGAAAATAAAACGTTTGTGTAACTGTTCAACCCCCTGAGTCAATGTGAGTCTTTCTGGGTAAGTTCCTAAGAGCTTTCAACACCTGGATTGTACAATATTGGTCCATTAACCATTAAAATAATTCTTCAAGATCTGTCAAGTTGGTTGTTGATCATTGCTAGACAGCCGATTTCAAGTCTTGCCATATATTTTCAAGCCGAAATAAGTCTGAATGTTTCTGAGTGGCCAAGCTCTAGTTTTATGTTCATATCACCATCAAACTGAGCAGTAGCAGTTTATTTTTGTACTTTTTTTATTTCTCCTTTATTTAACCAGGTAGACCAGTTGAGAACAAGTTCTCATTTACAACTGCGACCTGGCCAAGATAGAACAAAGCAGTGTGACACAAACAACACAGAGTTACTCATGGGATAAACAAAGTAAATAACACAGTAGAAAGGCAATAAATAGTCCGTGTTGGCGAAATAATTACAATTTAGCAATTCAACACTGGAGTGGTAGATGTGCAGAAGATGAATGTGCAAGTAGAGATACTGGGGTGCAAAGGAGAAAAAAAAACAACATGGGTATGAGGTAGTTTTTGGGCTATTTACAGATGGGCTATGTACAAGTGCAATGATTGGTAAGATGCTCTGAAAGCTGATGCTTAAAGTTAGTGAGGGAGACTCCAGCGCCAGTGATTTTTACAATTAGTTCCATTCATTGGCAGCAGAGAACTGGAAGGAAAGGTGGCCAAAGGAGGAGTTGGCTTTGGGGGTGACCAGTGAAATATACCTGCTGGAGCCCGTGCTACGGGTGGGTGCTGCTATGGTGACCAGTGAGCTGAGATAAGGTGGGGCTTTACCTAGCAAAGACTTTTAGATGACCTGGAGCCAGTGGGTTTGGCGACGAATATGAAGCCAACGAGAGCATACAGGTCGCAGTGGTGGGTAGTAGATGGGGCTTTGGTGACAAAACAGATGGTACTGTGATAGACTGCATCCAATTTGCGGAGTAGAGTGTTGGAGGTTATTTTGTAAATGACATCGCCGAATTCAAGGATCGGTAGGATAGTCAGTTTTACGAGGGTATGTTTGGCAGCATGAGTGAAGGATGCTTTGTTGCGAAATAGGAAGCCGATTCTAGATTTAATTTTGGATTAGAGATGCTTAATGTGAGTGTGGAACAGTCTAACCAGACACCTAGGTATTTGTAGTTGTCCACATATTCTAAGTCAGAACCATCCAGAGTAGTGATACTAGACGGGCATGCGGGTGTGGGCAGCGATCGGTTGAAGAGCATGCATTTAGTTTTACTTGCATTTTAGAGCAGTTGGAGGCCACGGAAGGAGTGTTGTATGGCATTGAAGCTCGAGGTTTGTTAACACAGTGTCCAAAGAAGGGCCAGAAGTATACAGAATGGTGTCGTCTGCGTAGAGGTGGATCAGAGAATCACCAGGAGTAAGAGCGACATCATTGATGTATACAGAGAAAAGAGTCAGCCCGAGAATTGAACCCTGTGGCACCCCCATAGAGACTGCCAGAGGTCCGGACAACAGGCCCTCCGATTTGACACACTGAACTCTATCTGAGAAGTAGTTGGTGAACCAGGCAAGGCAGTCATTTGAGAAACCAAGGCTGTTGAGTCTGCGGTGATTGACAGAGAATGTAGTGATTGACAGAGTCGAAAGGCTTGGCCAGGTCGATTAATATCGCTGCACAATATTGTATTTTATTGATGGCAGTTATGATATCGTTTAGGACCTTGAGCGTGGCTGAGGTACACCCATGACCAGCTCGGAAACCAAATTGCATAGCGGAGAAGGTACGGTGGTATTCGAAATGGTTGGTGATCTGTTTCTTAACTTGGCTTTCGAAAACTTTTGAAAGGCAAGGTAGGATAGATATAGGTCTATAACAGTTTGGGTCTGGAGTGTCTCCCCCTTTGAAGAGGGGGATGACTGCGGCAGCTTTCCAATATTTTGGGACCTCAGACGATATGAAAGAGAGGTTAAACAGGCTAGTAATAGGGGTTGCAACAACTGCGGTGGATAATTTTAGAAAGAGAGTGTCCAGATTGTCTAGCCCTTTGGTAGGGGTCCAGATTTTGCAGCTCTATCAGAACATCAGCTATCTGGATTTGGGTGATGGAGAAATTGTATTTTTATTTTATTTATTTCACCTTTATTTAACCAGGTAGGCAAGTTGAGAACAAGTTCTCATTTACAATTGCGACCTGGCCAAGATAAAGCAAAGCAGTTCGACACATACAATGACACAGAGTTACACATGGAGTAAAACAAACATACAGTCAATAATACAGTATATACAAGTCTATATACGATGTGAGCAAATGAGGTGAGATAAGGGAGGTAAAGGCAAAAAAAGGCCATGGTGGCAAAGTAAATACAATATAACAAGTAAAACACTGGAATGGTAGATTTGCAGTGGAATAATGTGCAAAGTAGAAATAAAAACAATGGGGTGCAAAGGAGCAAAATAAATAAATAAATAAAATAAATACAGTAGGGAAAGAGGTAGTTGTTTGGGCTAAATTATAGGTTGGCTATGTACAGGTGCAGTAATCTGTGAGCTGCTCGGACAGTTTGTGCTTAAAGCTAGTGAGGGAGATAAGTGTTTCCAGTTTCAGAGATTTTTGTAGTTCGTTCCAGTCATTGGCAGCAGAGAACTGGAAGGAGAGGCGGCCAAAGAAAGAATTGGTTTTGGGGGTGACCAGAGAGATATATCTGCTGGAGTGTGTGCTACAGGTGGGTGATGCTATGGTGACCAGCGAGCTGAGATAAAGGGGGGACTTTACCTAGCAGGGTCTTGTAGATGACATGGAGCCAGTGGGTTTGGCGACGAGTATGAAGCGAGGGCCAGCCAACGAGAGCGTACAGGTCGCAATGGTGGGTAGTATATGGGGCTTTGGTGACAAAACGGATTGCACTGTGATAGACTGCATCCAATTTGTTTAGTAGGGTATTGGAGGCTATTTTGTAAATGACATCGCCGAAGTGGGGGAGGCTTGGGCAAGTTGCTGGGGGGGTGCAGAGCTTTTTACCGGGCCAGGTGGAAAGCATGGCCGGCCGTAGAAAAATGCTTATTGAATTTCTTTATCGTGGATTTATCGGTGGTGACAGTGTTTCCTAGTGCAGTGGGCAGCTGGGAGGAGGTGCTCTTATTCTACATGGACTTTACAGTGTCCCAGAAGTTTTTGGAGTTTTTGCTACAGGATGCACATTTCTGTTTGAATAAGCTAGCCTTTGCCTTCCTATCTGCCGGTGTATATTGGTTCCTAACTTCCCTAAAAAGTTGCATATCGCAGGGGCTATTCAAAGCTAAATGCAAAACGCCATAGGATGTTTTTGTGCTGGTCAAGAGCAGTCATGTCTGGAGTGAACCAAGGGCTATATCTGTTCTTAGTTCTAAATCTTTTGAATGGGGCATGCTTATTTAAGATGGTGAGGAAAGCACTTTTAAAGAATAACCAGGCATCCTCTACTGACGGAATGAGGTCAATATCCTTCCAGGATACCCGGGCCAGGTCGATTAGAAAGGCCTGCTCGCTGAAGTGATTTAGGGAGCGCTTGACAGTGATGAGGGGTGGTCTTTTGACTGCGGGCCCACTACGGACGCAGGCAATGAGGCAGTGATCGCTGAGATCCCAGTTGAAGACAGAAGTGTATTTTGAGGGCAGGTTGGTCAGGATGATATCTATGAGGGTGCCCGTGTTTACGGATTTAGGGTTGTACCTGGTAGGTTCCATGATAATTTGTGTGAGATTAAGGGCATCTTGCTTAGATTGTAGGATGGCTGGGGTGTTAAGCATATCCCAGGTTAGGTCACCTAACAGTACAAACTCTGAAGATAGATGGGGGGAATTTAATTCACATATGGTGTCCATGGCACAGCTGGGGGTGTCTATAACAAGCGGCAACAGTGAGAGACATTTCTGAAAGGTGTATTTTTAAAAGTAGAAGCTCAAACTGTTTGAGCACAGACCTGGATAGGATGACAGAACTCTGCAGGTTATCTCTGCAGTAGATTGCAACTCCACCCCTTTTGGCAGTTCTGTCTTGGCGGGAAATGTTGTAGTTGGGGATGGAAATTTCCAAATTTTTGGTGGCCTTCCTAAGCCAGGATTCAGACACGGCAAGGACATCAGGGTTGGCGGAGTGTGCTAAAGCAGTGAATAAAACAAACTTCGGGAGGAGGCTTCTGATGTTAACATGCATGAAACCACGGCTTTTACAGTTACAGAAGTCAACAAATGATAGCCCCTGGGGAATAGGAGTGGAACTTGGAGCTGCAGGGTCTGGGTTAACCTCTACATCACCAGAAGAACAGAGGAGGAGGATAAGTGTATGGCTAAAGGCTATAAGAACTGGTTGTCTAGTGCATTGTGGACAGAGAATAAAAGGAGCAGATTTCTTTGCGCGGTAGAATAGATTCAAGGCATAATGTACATGCCAGGGTGTGGTAGGATGTGAGTGCAGTGGAGGTAAACCTAGACGTTGAGTGACGTTGAGAGAGGTTTCGTCTCTGGAGGCACAAGTTAAACCAGATGAAGGCTCCGCATGTGTGTGGGGTGGGACGAAAGAGCTATCTAAGCATTTTGAGCGGGACTGAAGGCTCTACAGTGAAATGAAACAGTAAAAACTAGCCAAGACAGCAGTAGACAATGCATATTGACATTAGAGAGACGCATAAAACAATCACAGGTGTTGATCAGGAGAGCTAAGACAACGGGTAAATGGCGATGAATGGGCAGAGCGGGTCAGTTAGGTACAGTGCCTTGCGAAAGTATTCGGCCCCCTTGAACTTTGCGACCTTTTGCCACATTTCAGGCTTCAAACATAAAGATATAAAACGGTATTTTCTTGTGAAGAATCAACAACAAGTGGGACACAATCATGAAGTGGAATGACATTTATTGGATATTTCAAACTTTTTTAACAAATCAAAAACTGAAAAATTGGGCGTGCAAAATTATTCAGCCCCCTTAACCTGTCTACGATACTGGTTCCCAATTGGGGATCAACCCTCCCACGTTCAGCTGAAACGGTGGCGCATGGAACGCAAAAATATTCTTAAAAATATTTAACCTCCACACATTAACAAGTCCAATAGCTCAAATGAAAGATAAACACCTTGTTCATCTAGCCAGCAAGTCAGATTTCTAAAATGTTTTACGGCGAAAACATAGCACATATATATGTAAAACCACCACCAGACACAGCTCATTTGAATAGCCAAAACATGCAATCAACAAACGCAGGATTAAAAAATAAATCGCTCACTAACCTTTTGAAAATCTTCATCAGATGACAGTAATATGACATGTTACACAGTACATATTTATTTTATTTTATTTATTTTACGCCAAACATAACGTTTTGCATTGTTGCCAAAAAGTTCAATTTTGGCTTCATCTGACCAGAGCACCTTCTTCCACATGTTTGGTGTGTCTCCCAGGTGGCTTGTTGCAAACTTTAAACAACACTTTTTATAGATATCTTTAAGAAATGGCTTTCTTCTTGCCACTCTTCCATAAAGGCCAGATTTGTGCAATATACGACTGATTGTTGTCCTATGGACAGAGTCTCCCACCTCAGCTGTAGATCTCTGCAGTTCATCCAGAGTGATCATGGGCCTCTTGGCTGCATCTCTGATCAGTCTTCTCCTTGTATGAGCTGAAAGTTTAGAGGGACGGCCAGGTCTTGGTAGATTTGCAGTGGTCTGATACTCCTTCCATTTCAATAGTATCGCTTGCACAGTGCTCCTTGGGATGTTTAAATCTTGGGAAATCTGTTTGTATCCAAATCCGGCTTTAAACTTCTTCACAACAGTATCTCGGACCTGCCTGGTGTGTTCCTTGTTCTTCATGATGCTCTCTGCGCTTTTAACGGACCTCTGAGACTATCACAGTGCAGGTGCATTTATACGGAGACTTGATTACACACAGGTGGATTGTATTTATCATCATTAGTCATTTAGGTCAACATTGGATCATTCAGAGATCCTCACTGAACTTCTGGAGAGAGTTTGCTGCACTGAAAGTAAAGGGGCTGAATAATTTTGCACGCCCAATTTTTCAGTTTTTGATTTGTTAAAAAAGTTTGAAATATCCAATAAATGTCGTTCCACTTCATGATTGTGTCCCACTTGTTGTTGATTCTTCACAAAAAAATACAGTTTTATATCTTTATGTTTGAAGCCTGAAATGTGGCAAAAGGTCGCAAAGTTCAAGGGGGCCGAATACTTTCGCAAGGCACTGTACATACAGTACCTGAGTTCGAGGCTGAGGCCGACAGGTAAACAAAATGAGGTACTGTGTCATTGAAACAGTCCAGGGGGCATCAGCTGTGAAGCCAAGTGATCATAGTGTCAAAAGATCAGCAATAGGTGAGTCCAGGTGCTGTTCGGTAGTCACTACTACGCTAGGTGAGCAGGGGACACAGTGTTCAGAAAAGCTAGTGGGCCGGGGCTAGTAGATGGTTCTTCGGCGACATCGTAACAGAATAGCCTGTTGAGACCACATTGGGCGATCACATCGGCAGTCCAGTCGTGATGGATCGGTGGGGGCTCCGTGTCGACAATAAAGGGTCCAGGAAAATTGGCAAAGGAGGTATTGTAGCCCTAGAATTAGCTGGTATATGGGGCTAGCTCAAGGCTAGCTGGTGCTTGCTTCGGAAGCGTTAGCTAACAGTAGCCACCCGTTGGCAGCTAGCTAGCTGTGATGATCCGGTGTAATGATCCGGTGTAATGATTGAGAGCGGCAGGAATCCGGTGATTTGGTAGAGAGAAGCAGTCTGATATGCTCTGAGTTGATATCGCGCTGTGCAGACTTGCAGGTGTTGTCCGAGTTAATGCTCTGAGAGCTCCTCCTAAAATGTGAATATTTTTGTTTAAAAAATGTTTAAAATTAGTGAACAGTTTGGTTGTTTCAATGCAGTGCTGTGTTCTCCACATCTGGATATGTTTTTCCTTTGAAAAGATAGTGGATAAAATATAGAATAAAGCCTCCAGAAAAGGAATTGGTTTGGAGGATTTCTGGAGGAAAGACAATACAAGGCATTGGAAAGGATACAAACAAACATGGAACATTTGGCCCACATCATGATTATAAAAAAACAATGACAGCTCATCTGGTTAAGGGGGTGGGATTGTTCTGGACATCGTAATTGATGTGTACAGTGTTAATCACACGAAATTACATATTGAATAGCTTTTATATTTTCATTATAAAAAATAGTGCTTAATTGAAAAAAAATAATGGCAGAAGTACCCTCCCCCCCCCCCCCCCCCCCCCCCCATGTAGGTACTTTGGCCATGTTAGAAAGAGAGGAATCACTAATGGTCAACAGATCTTGGTATTTGATGAACAGGAGCCTGATTCAAGGCCCTTGCCCTCTATATACGTGAGTTTACATCACTGAAAGAGCTAGCAGACACCTTGAAAGATAACTGCTACACTTCAATCAGAAATTAGATTGGATGAATCCCCCAACCCTCATTTAACCAAGCCACCCTAGTAGACATGGAGAGAGACAACCTGTCCCTGGCCTTTGGGAGTATCTCCCTGAGCTTGGTGGTGAGGGGACAGTTCTGAGGCAGGATAAGGAGGAGCTGAGAGAGAAACAGGCATCGATGGAGAGCATCATGTGGAGAGAGGTAGCAGACATCAGAGAGGAGTTACAAGGGGAGTTGTCAGGAGTCATAGAATGGCTAGAACACAGAGACACCACCATCCCCAATCTAAGAGAACAACTGGAGCCTACTTTCATCACCACACCCTCACATCCCCGTATCGGCAATACCACTTCTTCTCATAGTGAACCTCCGGTACTCACACAGACTCAGCACAAGAGGTCAGTAACCAGACCCAGTACAACTCCTCCTCCCACACCAGCACATTCCCCTTGTCAGAAAGGTCTGACCAGACCTCCCTAAGATCCTCACATCCCAGCCCCAGAGCACCAGCGCCAGCGGAGCCATGCTGGGACCCTCAGGAGAGAGGAAGACAAGGAAAGGCCACCTGTGGTCCCCAGCCAAAGAACATCGTTCCAGACACCACAGCCCACAACACCAGCACATGGGCTGAGTGCCCTAGAGCCTTCATTTTATGTGACTCCAAAGGGAAATTTCTCAGCGAGAAACTGCTATCCCCTGGCATGTCAGTGTGAAAGCTATGGAGCCCAACAACAGCAAGTGCCTTGAAAAGTCTGTCAAGCAACAAACATATTATAATCCACACAGGTAGTAATGATTTGATGGCAATGAGAGGACATGTACTGTTGCTACTGCAATGCAGCAAGTGGCAGCCAGAGACGCAGAGAGGTTTCCTAACACCAAAATCACTATGTCCAACCTGTTGCCATATGGAGATGTGCCCTTCCACATTATTCAGAGCAACAACACTGAGCTGTCTAGAGGCTGTGCTCTCTTGGACAATGTTTACCTATCGAACCACTGTGACATTCACCCCCGGCTGATGTACGACCTAGTACACTTGAACAAACAGGGTGTCAATGTGTTTTCTAGGAAACTAAAAGAAACTGCTCTGGGACAAAGCAATAACCAAAATAAGAGGAACTCTGCCATACATCCTCCAATATCATGATGCAGCCATCAATATATGATTCAGAATATGGAGAGTAGTACTCAGTAATGTGTTGTATTGGATTTGCACTAAGCATAACACATTGTATTCAGGGAAAAAAAATAATTTGCAGTATTACTTCAGTGCGTTGTTGCAAACAGGATGCATATTTTGGAATATTCTGTACAGACATCCTTCACTTTGTCAATTAGGTTAGTATTGTGGAGTAACTACAATGTTGTTGATCCATCCTCCGTTTTCTCCTATCACAGCCCTTAAACTCAGTAACTGTTTTAAAATCTCCATTGGTGAAATACTGAGCGATTTCCTTCCTCTTCGGCAACTGAGTTAGGAAGGATGCCTTTATCTTTGTAGTGACTGGATGTATTGTTACTGTACACCATCCAAAGTGTAATTAATAACTTCACCAAGCTCAAAGGAATATTATTATTTTAATTTTGCCCTTCTTTACAAGGCATTGGAAAACCTCCCTGATCTTTGTGGTTGAATCTATGTTTGAAATTCACTGTTTGACTGAGGAACCTTACAATTATCTGTATGTGTGGGAAAGATGAGGTGGTCATTCAAAAATGACCTTAAACACTATTATTGCACACAGAGTGATTCCATGCAACTTATTAAGTGACTTCTTTAGCAAATGTTTACTACTGAACATATTTAGGCTTGCCATAACAAAGTGATTGAATACTTATTTGACCCAAGACATTTCAGCTTTACATTTTCTATTAATTTCCCCAAATTCCTAAAACATAATTCTGCTTTGACATTATGGGGGTATTGTGTATTGATCAGTGACACAACATCCACTTTAAATTTGGGCTGGAACACAAAAAAAATGTGGGAAAAGTCAAGTGGTCTGAATACTTTCTGGAGGCCCTGCTCTTTTGTGCCTTTACTCCAAAGAATTGCCTGACTGACAGCTGAGTGGAATCCATGTAGCAGAAGACTGGGGATTTCTTGTGTATTGTGTATCCATATTTAATGGTTAGATCTACATGGATTAGAAGCCTGTTCCTCCTTGATTGTGGCTCCTGGGGACAACTGTAACATAATGCAACTCATGTAGCCTCCAATTACTCCCAAGTGAAAGCAGTAGCGTATCTCTTCAACATTCTGAAACTCTCCAAGATTTCGTTCCAAATTTATTTCCCGCTGCCATTCATATGAGTCACTAGCGACACGAGTGATTAAAAATGAATTCAGAGTGGATTTTCATTCTTTAACTCGCTGGGTAACACTGGGGCTGATACATTTCCTTGCCTCCTAGATATTGATATTGTCTGGCAGTTTGAGTTACTGTCAGCCCAGTTGGTTTTTCTGAGGGAAACCAGCCCACATTAGCCCTTCAGTGTGACAATGTTCTTATGAAAATGTAAAGTGTGTGAATGTAGAGCATGGAGATTTGACTCTCTATCTCTCTGTCTCTGTCTCTGTGTGTGTATTTTCCACTGGAAGTGTACTTGAGTGTACATTCCACACTGAGATGTATTTGAATCTTTATAGGCAGATACAATACACACTGAAGATAGGGGCACATTTGGGAAAAGTTGTTGTAATGAGGTTTCTTGACGTGTAAGGGTCAGGTTGGTTACCAGTTGTGGTAACACTTTATTTCTCTTCACAACACTTTCATAACCATTCTATAACACCTAAGCAGTACATAAGCATTTCATAAAGACGCCTTTATCTGGTTGTTGTCTGGTTATCTGATATCCCCCCACCCCCCCAAAAAATAAGTATATTACATTTTGACGTCTCATGCCAGGCCACTGATGTGTGCATTGTATCCTCTACAAACCAAGGATAGCTCACAACATTATATACAGGGGATTGTTCCCATCCCTTGTCTAGCTGTCTGCTAAATGGAATGAAAAAAAATCCAGGGATCCTTATAAAGGTCTCACTGATAGACATTCGCTAGAGGACAAGAACGTCCATTCATCTCCCTCTTCCTCTTGTCTTCTCTACTTGACTTAGTGAAAAGGCATTTCCTGTCTTTTGATTTCCCATCCAATCAGTACCATAGAGCAGAAGCAGACCGTATTGGACTTGACTGACTCAGCCACTTGCCTGAGGTGAGCGCATCTAGTCGTCCGCCTTGATATCAGTGACCAAAACCTATTGTTGCGCTTGTTCGAAACCTTGTTTGTTTCTTGTTTCCAAGGAGACGACCCCCATCTCTGTGGTAACCCGTCTGTTTGCATTTGTCCATCGAACTTCACCTCGCGTCCTCCGCCGCTTTGCGTTTGTTGTATAGACTGGGAATGCCCTTGGTGAATAGAATCCAAACCAACTGACAAATCGGCAGTGACATGATCACCTAGCATTGGACGCTAATAAGTTCACTCTTTGCCCAGAGAGCTTGTTTCCATTCGAGCGAGCGTTAGCATGCAGTGAGTCCAGGTTAGCAAAGCGTCTAGGCCTCAGGGCAATGCATTGGACCCTGATCATCATGAATCATGGCAAGCTGGACATTTATTAGACATCTCCTGTGTGCGAGTCGCAAGACTCCATCAAACAGGCTTTTTAATTCAACAGGCATTTAGGGAATCCATTTTTTGATGTAGAAGTAAATGTTGAGATAGTTCTAGTAGCAGTAAATCTGCTTGACATAAAGTAAATGTTGAGATACGTGTAACAGTACATACATTTTACATACAGTTATTAATTAAGCTATAGATAAACAAATGGGGAGTCTGTGGGACCTGTCACTTGGCTGACACTACGGTCATAACTGTTAAGGGGGGTTGTCCTCGGTCAGCACAGTTTGGCAGGTTAACACATCCCAGGGGCGACCCCATCAATTAGACTCCTTCTACACTTAGGACATCAAAAATAGAAGACTACATAAGGTTAAAATAATACATAAATTGTAAATACAATGAAATGTAATGAAATTAAATGTAATACAATAGCTATACATAATAAATGGCACTTTAATAATGTTTACATATCTTGCATTACTCATCTCATATGTTCAATTGAAGTCGGAAGTTGACATACACTTTGCAGTCATTAAAACTTGTTTTTCAACCACTCCACAAATTTCTTGTTTAACAAACTGTAGTTTTGGCAAGTCGGTTAGGACATCTACTTTGTGCATGGCAGCCGTCATACCGCTCAGGGAGGAGACGCGTAATGTCTCCTAGAGATGAACGTACTTTGGTGCGAAAAGTGCAAATCTATCCCAGAACAACAGCAAAGGACCTTGTGAAGCTGCTGGAGGAAACAGGTACAAAAGTATAGTAAAACGAGTCATATATTGACATAACCTGAAAGACCGCTCAGCAAGGAAGAAGCCATTGCTCCAAAACAGCCAAAAAAAGCCAGACTACGGATTGAAACTGCACATGGGGACAAAGATCGTACTTTTTGGAGAAATGTCCTCTGGCCTGATGAAACAAAAATAGAACTGTTTGGCCATAATTGGAGTGGCCATCACAAAGCCCTGACCTCAATCCTATAGAAAATGTGTGGGCAGAACTGAGAAAGTGTATGCGAGCAAGGAAGCTTACAAACCTGACTCAGTTACACCAGCTCTGTCAGGAGGAACGGGCCAAAATTCACCCAACTTATTTTAGGAAGCTTGTGGAAGGCTACCCAAAACGTTTGACCCAAGTTAAACAGTTTAATGGCAATGCTACCAAATACTAATAGAGTGTATGTAAACTTCTGACCCACTGGGAATAAATCATTCTCTCTACTATTATTCTGGCATTTCACATTCTTAAATAAAGTGGTGATGCTAACTGACATAAGACGGGGAATTTTTACTAAGATTAAATGTTAGGAATTGTGAAAAACTGAGTTTAAATGTATTTGGCTAAGGTGTATGTAAACTTCCGACTTCAACTGTATATACTGTATTTTATACCATCTATTGCTTCTTGCCTATTCGGCTCGGTCATTGCTCATCCATATATTTATATGTACATGTATACATTCTTATTCCATTCATTTTCTTAGATTTGTGTGTATTAGGTAGTTGTTGTGGAATTGTTAGATTACTTGTTAGATGTTGCTGCACTGTCAGAACTAGAAGCACAAGCATTTCTCTACACTCGCAATAACATCTGCTAAGCATGTGTATGTGACCAATAATATTTGATTTGATTTAAATTAAGTAAAAGGCTAGATAAGGTCATTCTGGCCTGATTAAAGGTTTAAAAAAGAAACTAAAAAAACAAGTAGACATTTTAAATGTTAATGCTGTACAGAGACTGAGAACACCTTTATGAATCATTAACCAAAAGGTTGGGAGTACCAAGCACAATTTCTATAATTTATCAATATCATCAGACCTAGGGATGAAGTTACTTTTCATTCCATTAGTTGTTTTTTGTCCACAAATGTTATTTTCATTAGTGGGGTATGTACTGTAGTACTGCAGTTTTCAGCCTCCCAAGATTCTCGATCAATATCGTATTTTTTTTGTAAAAATAATTCAAATAAAACAATTATTATTTAACCATTATTTAACTAGGCAAAACAGATTCTTATTTACAATGACGGCCTACAACGGCCAAACCCGGACGACGCTGGGCCAATTGTGCGCCGCCCTATGGGTCTCCCCATCACGGCCGGTTGTGATTCAGCATGGAATCGAACCAGGGTGTCTGTAGTGACGCCTCTAGCACTGAGATGCAGTGCCTTAGACCGCTATCTCCACCCACCGCCCTGTCTCCTTCACCTTCCTCCCCCTCTCCATTCCTCCATCCTCTCTCCCTTCATCCAGTTGTGGAAAAAGTACCCAATTGTCATACTTGAGTAAAATTAAAGATACCTTAATAGAAAATTACTCAAGTAAAAGTGAAAGTCACTCAGTAAAATACTACTTGAGTAAAAGTCTAAAAGTATTTGGTTTTAAATATACTTCAGTATCAAAAGTAAATGTAACAGCTAAAATATACTTAAGTATCAAAAGTAAAAATATAAATCTTTTCAAATTCCTAATATGAAGCAAACCAGGCAGCACCATTTTCTTTTCTTTTTAAATGTACCAATAGCCAGGGGCTCCAACATTCAGACATCATTTAGTCCGCCAGATCAGAGGCAATAGCGATGACCAGAGATGTTCTATCCGGCTAACTATTCAAAATGTAACGAGTACTTTTGAGTGTCAGGGAAAATGTATGGAGTAAAAACTACATAATTATGTATTGAAGTAAAATCTAGTGAAGTAAAAGTAGTAAAAATATAAATAGTAAAGTAAAATACAGATACCCCAAAAAACGACGTAAGTAGTACTTTCAAGTACACCCCTGCCTTCATACTCTTCCTCCCATCCACTCTGCTGCGACTTTCAAGCCATATTCCCCAATGAGCTCAACCTCCCTTATGATACAACCAACGTCCTCTTCTTTTTCTTTTTCATGACAATACTTTTTGCTGACTATGCTCTCCATCCAATGCTCTACTATCCCCTTTGCGTGACTCCGATCCGGAGAGAGGAGAGAAGTTTGACTTCAAAGAAAAGCAAGCGTGTCCCTGTGAATCAGAGGCTCAGCAGAGCAAGCTCCATGTAGCGACATTTGCATGACTCGGATGCTGTTCTCTTTTGAGAGGGGAGTCACGGGAGCCGATGAACAAACGGTTGCCCCGTTGTCTTTCCACCCTCCGGAGGCTTGGAGTCTCTCAGAGTGACTCGTTGCCAGTCGCAGTTTGTTCCTCGCTCAGCTCAGCAGGACTGTTCCTGCCAGAAGATGGAGAGGACAGATGGGAGAGACTGGGCCGGAAAATGGCCGGCTCAGAGGCAGATGGTACAGCGTAGAGCAGTGGTTCGCAAGCTTTTTTGGTCACTATACAGCCTGCTTGAAGTCCCCGCTCATGTGCAACTGATCATTAGGCTTATGCACATATGGGGTTTTCCAAGTACCCCCTGTGGCAAGGCCAGGTACTCAAGGTTTAGAAACAAAGTCTTCTTCATAAACAAAGAAGTTATGTGAGATGTTTGTTTTTGTCTTTACACTCCATTCCTCTAACAGTCTTGTTATCTTGGATGCACCGGGAAAAAGCTGTCTTCATAATTGGCTTCCCAATTGACTTTGTTTGTCTTACACAGCTCTACCTCCACTACACTGCTCTTGTCTTCTTGTGTTTAAAGAAGGGAGGTGTTGTTCTTGTTTTGAAAAAACCTCATCCTCTGCAAATGCAAGAGCCATGTTACAAAGGGCTGCATGTTAAATTACTAATGGGCCAGGGATATACTTGACAAGCGCAAAAGATACACCTTGACATTTCCGTAATTGGGTTTCTCAATAGTTTTCAAGGTAAGACAAAGGGTTTAATGAAAAAAACAATTTTGAGATTAAACTTTTGTTGTGTAATGGTAAAGTAGTGTGGATTTGCACAGTAAGTGGGGAAAACTGAATGGGGTGAACTGACACAGTGAATGGGGTGAACTGACACAGTGAATGGGGTGAACTGACACAGTGAATGGGGTGAACTGACACAGTGAATGGGGTGAACTGACACAGTGAAGGGAGTGAACTGACACAATGAATGGGGTGAACTGACAGTGAATGGGGTGAACTGACACAATGAATGGGGTGAACTGACAGTGAATGGGGTGAACTGACAGTGAATGGGGTGAACTGACACAATGAATGGGGTGAACTGACAGTGAATGGGGTGAACTGACACAGTAAATGGGTTAAACTGACACAGTAAATGGGTTAAACTGACACAGTAAATGGGTTGAACTGACACAGTAAATGGGTTAAACTGACACAGTAAATGGGTTAAACTGACACAGTAAATGGGTTGAACTCCTTACGGTAAACAGGGGGAGTTGGCTCAGGTCTGACTCCTGACTCTGCCACACTCTCCCTGTGACACCCCCCCCCCCCCCCCCCCCCCACCCTGCCTCTCGGGCTTCCAGCCACTCTGCCGTGCTAGCTCCTCATAATGCCGCCTCTCTGCTTTCGCTGCCTCCAGCTCTGCTTTGGGGCGGCAATATTCCCCTGGCTCTGCCCAGGGTCCTTTCCCGTCTAGGATCTCCTCCCAAGTCCATTTCTCCAAATAGTGCTGCCTCTCCTGCTGCTGCTGCTGCTGCCTCTCCTGCTGCTGCTGCCTCTCCTGCTGCTGCTGCCTCTCCTGCTGCTGCTGCCTCTCCTGCTGCTGCTGCCTCTCCTGCTGCTGCTGCCTCTCCTGCTGCTGCTGCCTCTCCTGCTGCTCCTGCCTCTCCTGCTGCTGCTGCCTCTCCTGCTGCTGCTGCCTCTCCTGCTGCTGCTGCCTCTCCTGCTGCTGCTGCCTCTCCTGCTGCTGCTGCCTCTCCTGCTGCTGCTGCCTCTCCTGCTGCTGCTGCCTCTCCTGCTGCTGCTGCCTCTCCTGCTGCTGCTGCCTCTCCTGCTGCTCCTGCTTACCACGCCGCTTGGTCCTTTTGTGGTGGGTGATTCTGTAATGGTTTTCTTCCGTTGAAGGAGAGGACCAATGCGCAGCATGGTAAGTGTCCATGGTATTTATTTAAACACATAATCTGAACACTCCATACAAAAACAATAAACGTAAAGTGAATAACCAAAACCGAAAACAGTACCATGTGGTGTACAACACAGACACGGAAACAATCACCCACAAAGCAACAGTGAAAACTCAGGCTACCTAAATATGATTCTCAATCAGAGACAACTAACGACACCTGCCTCTGATTGAGAACCATACTCTGCCGAACACAGAAAAACAACCTAGACACACAAAACATAGAATGCCCACCCAGCTCACGTCCTGACCAACACTAAAACAAGGAAAACACAAAAGAACTATGGTCAGAATGTGACAAAATGGGTTAAACTGACACAGTGAATGGGTTAAACTGACACAGTGAATGGGGAGAATTGACACAGTAAATGGGGTGAACTGACACAGTAAATGGGTTAAACTGACACAGTAAATGGGTTAAACTGACACAGTAAATGGGGAGAATTGACACAGTAAATGGGGTGAACTGACACAGTAAATGGGTTAAACTGACACAGTAAATGGGTTAAACTGACACAGTAAACGGGTTAAACTGACACAGTAAACGGGGTAAACTGACACAGTAAATGGGGTGAACTGACATAGTAAATGGGGTGAACTGACACAGTAAATGGGTTAAACTGACCCAGTAAATGGGGTGAACTGACACAGTAAATGGGTTAAACTGACCCAGTAAATTGCCAAATAATCATCATTTGTGAACTTACTTAGAAGAGGGAGAGAGAGAGAGAGAGAGACCTTGTCTTCTTTCTGCTTGATAGCGCATTAATTACTTTTCATAAACTCATCAAACAGAAGTTTTTATGATGCAATCTGTGTATGAGTTTTGACCCTTCACTTTGTTTATAATTATGTTTGCAAATTTGATTGAGGCATAGAACCCTTTTCTACGAATTTATTGAGTATCAATGTTGATTTTACACAACTATTGCTTTCTTTCTAAAATACTTTCACAATGGTGTATTGGAGGCGAAGTCAAGTGCAGAAGAGCAGATTATAATGAATAGGCGCACTTTTATTATAGTTCCAAAAAAACGAGAGCACGACATGAATCAAACGCGCTCAAAAAATGGAAGTAGAGCTCGTCAACTAACACCACCTAACATGAAAACAATTACACACAAAACATGATGGGAAACAGAGGGTTAAATACAAGTAGCTTCATTGGGGAAATGAAAACCAGGTGTGTATGAAAACAAGACAAGACAAATGGATATATGAAAAATGGAGCGGAGATGGCTAGAAAGCCCGTGACGTCTATCGCCGAACGCCGCCCGAACAAGGAGAGGGGCTGACTTCGGCCGAAGTCGTGACACTGACGTTAATGGCCTTGTTAAAACACAGAGAACATTATTATCATGTACTTAAACACTTAAGATCCCCCTTGGCCCTTTGCTAACGGATGTACCGTACTGTACCGTACAGTATGTGATTTACTTAGCAGAAATATCCCTGAGTATCTCTGGAGATCTAATAGCTTCCTGTGTGTGTTTTTAATGTGGTCAGATCACTCCTTACTTTTACACAACTCTGAAACACATCCATCATGAAAATCACAGGGGATGGCACACACACACATACTGTACACACACTTGCATACACACACGCCCACTCAATGGCATGGATGCACACATACACACCTCTTCTTAAGCAAGGCATCTACATATACAGTGCCTTGACACCCCTTGACTTTGTCCACATTTTGTTGTGTTACAGCCTGAATTTAAACTGGATTCAATTGTCACTGGCCCACACACAATACCCCATAATGTTAAAGTGGGATCATGTTTTTTGAAATTTGTGCTAATTAATACAAAAATGAAAAGCTGAAACGTCTTGAGTCAAAACACTCAATGACTACTTATTCTCTGTACCCCACACATAAAATGTGTTTGTAAGGTCCCTCAGTTGAGCAGTACATTTCAAACACAGATTCAACCACAAAGACCAGGGAGGTTTTCCAATGCCTCGCAAAGAAGGGCACATATTGGTAGATGGGTAAAAAAAAGCAGACATTGAATATCCCTGGATGGTGTATCAATACAACCAGCCGCAATGAAGAGACAAGGTTTCTTCCTAAGTCGGTTCCCGGAGAGGAAGGAATCCGCTCAGGGACTTCACTTATGAGGCCAATGGTGATTTGATGAAAACAGTTAAAGAGTTGAATGGTTGTGATAGGAGAAAACTGAGATGGATCGATAACATTGCGTTTACTCCACAGTACTAACCTAAATGACAGAGTGAAAAGATGGAAACCTGTACAGAGTCCAAAATATTACAAAATATGTATCCTGTTTGCAATGAGGCACCGCGGTAAAACTAAAATTAACTTTATGCTCTGAATAATATTTTCAAGTCTTGTCGTAGAATTTAAAGCCGATTTTAAGTCAAAATTGTAACTAGGTCACTCAGGAACATTCAATTTGGCCTAGGTTAGCAACTCCATTACCTTGTGTTTTAGGTTACCGTCCTGCTGGAAGTTGAATTTTCCCCCACAGTGTCTGTTGGAAAGCAGACTTGAAAATATTTGTCCAGCAATGATCAACAACCAACGACAGCGCTTGAAGAATGAAGAAAGAATACTGTGCAAATATTGTACAAGTGTCCAGGTGTGCAAAGCTCTTGGAGACTTAACCAGAAATACTTGCATCTGTAATTGGTAGCTACTTGATTCCATATGTGTTATTTTGATGTCTTATTGTACAAATAAAGAAAAACCCTGGATGAGTAGGTGTGTCCAAAGTTTTGACTAGTACTGTTTGTAAAGGAGATATTTCTATATTTCATTGCCAATAAATTTGCAAACACTTCTAAAAACATTGTTTTCACTTTGTCGTTATGGGGTAATGTGTGTAGATGGGTGAGGGAAAAAAAATATTGAATCCATTTTGAATTCGGGCTGTAAGGCAACAAAATGTGGTCAAGGGGCATGAACTTTCTGAAGGCACTTTCTGTATACACCTGTCACTATCTCTCTACCTTTCTCTCACAACCTTATGAATTTCCATAATGAAATTATCCCAGAGCTTTTCTATATGGCACTCTCAATAACCCTCCCTCCTCTACAAGAGAGGGGGATATTCTATCACGTCTCTCCTCATACCTCAGTGCTCGAGTGGGCTTGAGTGAGCAGCAAACGAAGGGGGTTAGAAAGAGAGGAGGGGTGGAGGTGGCTGGTCCCATGGGAGGTCCCCTCCTCCCATTCCTCCTGTCATCTCCTCCTCTCTTCCCTTTCTCCCAGAGCCTGTTGAAGCTGCAGATGAAAAGCCCTGAGCAGATCATTAGTCTGCAGTGGCACTGCCTTAGCTTTGTCTCTCATCCTCCTCTCCTGCTGTGTTCCTGTGTCGCTAAGCTGTGTAGTCCGTACGGTTTCATGTTGAGTTTATGACTGGGTTGTTTGTTTCATGTTTTGTCATGACTTGTTAGCAGGTTAGTTTAAATTTGGGACTATTTCTGTTAGTCGGTAATGAGTTGCTTATGTTCTCTGCTGGTATTCAGAATCATGGACTTTGTCTAGAAAACCCCTCAAATAGACCTTACAGCAGCAGATGCCCATTACCGTAGACGATTCAATTAATAATCAAATACGTGGGATTTGAAAGCACCCCCAAAAAAATTATCTGAAAGAATCTAGGTTGAGAAGTTCCGACGAGCTCTGAGCACTCTCCATCTAACTTTTTCAAGTCGCACGTCAGATCTTCAGAGGGAGAAACGAAGCATTTGAAACAAATAGTATTTTAAAGCGACCTAGATTCTCCTGCTGCCTGCCTGCACGGAGTGCGTGAGTCAAACACAGGAGAGAGGAACATCACAGAGTCAAAATGCCACTTCTTATTACCGCCATATTGGCTTCCTGCTATCCCACGTATTCTTCCTCCCTCCCACAATGCTTTAGCCCCAACACTGGTAAGGTACATCACAGTACCTCTCATGTATGCTGTATCAATACTGTACATATACCATAGTCACGCGAGGCACTACTACCACCACTCACGGCTATAGTTCCCACTCTGTAACCGTGAACATAATGCTGTCATGCACATCGAATTGACAGACTCCCACAGCTAAATCCTACATGTTTAGTATAGCCAGGTATCCCAAAGCATTTGAAATCTCCCACATTTTATAGTTTTCAAATGTGGATTAATTTAGAAGTCAGCAGGTTTAGTACATACATTTTTTTTGGGGGGGGGGGGGAATAACTACCAATATAATATCACTATATACTAGCGCAGAACAGAATCTAATGTAGCTAGCTATATGTCAACATTTTATCAAGGTGAAACTGACATTTTGTCCGACTCCATAATAACATCAGGTTATTGCTATAGGGAGAAAGGCACAAGGCTAAATCCATGACCCGTCTACCAGCTGAACACATTAAGGAAGCGGAGAAACTATTACCTTCCACTCACAAATCAGGCAAGAGTCCCTAAAGGGGAAGAAAGTCAGCTCAGATTAAATGAAATGCTAAACCTATAGGCTAACAGAGGGAACGTGCTGACCCAGACAGGCTAAAAAAGAACAAGGCAAAGCCGCCATGATGAATTTAGCTTCTGGTCATTACATTGCTAATATCCATTTATTTGGACATGAAACTAGCTCTTTGTTAGTGATTAACAACAGAAATAACAGGCCGTAAATTTCCGACTCTCTGTTTTATTCTCTGGGCTTCGACAACTGATGAAAAATTCAAGTCTGATGTAGGATCGGAAGATCAGAGGGTCTGGCTTTGGGCCAGAAGGACCTGTTAGAGACCAGTTTACTGGCCCATTGTACAGGCAGTGCATTGCCACATCTCATTTTACCATTCCTAAGGCATAAAGGGGCCTATCCTGCTGATATTACTGTATATCCTATCCATTATTTACCAGGCTCTCTCTTTCTCTCTTCCTCGTTCCCTCTCTCTTTTGCTCTCTTCATCTCCCTCTCTCTTTCTCTCCCCTAAAGGAGGAGAGTGTGATGAGAACTAAAGAGGTGAGAGAGGGAAAGAGAAGAAGGGATGAAGAGAAGAGGTAGCTCTAGGGATAAGAATCTCTCGGCCACACTTAAGGCATCGCGGCAGGTGCGTGTCAGGAATCACAAGCAGACATGACACCCTGCCTAGGACCACATACGCACTGAGACACACACTGAGACGGAGACAAACTTACACACACACAGACACAGAAACTTAATTGTTATCGATTGCAGAATAACGTTTTTAATGTCAGCATGTTATGGAATAACCCTTCATTTGACTAATTGGAGGATGATAATACGTCATAGATCAGATGTGTGGGGAGTCAGCCCACTCCTCCCTTGTATCCTCATTCCCTTGATTGACTTAATTCCATCTAGTCTACACAATTAAATTCCACGGAATCTCTCAGTATACAGTGCAGTGGACATGATAATGCCAGTCCAGTCTACCGACCAAAAACCACTTGTACCCTCCACTATAACACACTCCAACACATTGCCCTATTACTCACTCCATTTGCTGAGATGCTTAAGACGACATCCAATAGGATGCTAGATAAACTCCCAGATGGGCGTAACGGGCTCAGTGCGTCTCCATTGCTGAGGCATAATGGAATGGCCAATAATTGATGTGGCTCAGTGTATGTGTGTGTGTGCGTGAGTGCGTGCACGTGCTTCTGTCCATCTCTCTATTAAGGCTCAATTGACCATTCCGTCAGCTATTGTTGGACACCAGTCTGGGCTAATTCCCATGTTGTCATACAGACTGCCATTCATTAGATATATCGCTGATGCTGTGCTGTGGGGTAGCCAGGCCAAAGTCGGTTATCCAATGGGAGAGGAGGAAATCAGAGACAATAGAGTGACCATCACCATCCCTTTGGTCCAAGGTTTATATTTTCATTACAGTAAGAAAGATTGTTGAATGCTCCCGCGGTTCCATTGTGCAGTGTTTCGACCCTGAGGGCTATGTTTTTATTAATCCATCCAACCGTTCAGTCTGGGAAGGGGATTCTTGCAGGTGTATGGATATTGTGGTTATTGGTTTCAGGTCTACTGTTTTCATTACCACTCGTTTTATTGAACTTTGCCACTCAGCAATGATTCTCTCAATCCCAGGTGCTGAATAATTGACTAGAAAATAAAACATATACTATAAATCAAATCAAACTTTATTGGTCACATGCGCCGAATACAAGTATAGACTTTACCGTGAAACGCTTACTTACAAGCCCTTAACCAACAGTGCAGTTCAAGAAGAAGAAAATGTTTACCAAGTAAACTAAAGTAAGAAGTAATAATAAAAAGTAACACAATAAGAATAACAATAACAAGGCTTTGTACAGGGGGCAACGGTACTGAGTCAGTGTGCAGGGGTACAGGCTAGTTGAGGTAATCTATACATGTAGGTGGGGGCGAAGTGACCATGCATAAGTAACAAAAAAAAACAGCGAGTAGCAGCAGTGTACAAGGGGGGGGGGGGGGGGGGGGGTCAATGTAAATTGTCCAGTGGCGATTTTATGGATTGTTCAGCAGCTTGGGGGTCGAAGGTGTTGAAGAGCCTTTTGGTCCTAGACTTGGCGCTCCGGTACCACTTGCCGTGCGATAGCAGAGACAAGAGTCTATAACTTGGGTGACTGGAGGCTTTGACACTTTTTTGGGCGTTCCTCTGACACGCCTATTGTATACAGTGCCTTGCGAAAGTATTCGGCCCCCTTGAACTTTGCGACCTTTTGCCACATTTCAGGCTTCAAACATAAAGATATAAAACTGTCTTTTTTTGTGAAGAATCAACAACAAGTGTGACACAATCATGAAGTGGAACGACATTTATTGGATATTTCAAACTTTTTTAACAAATCAAAAACTGAAAAATTGGGCGTGCAAAATTATTCAGCCCCTTTACTTTCAGTGCAGCAAACTCTCTCCAGAAGTTCAGTGAGGATCTCTGAATGATCCGATGTTGACCTAAATGACTAATGATGATAAATACAATCCACCTGTGTGTAATCAAGTCTCCGTATAAATGCACCTCCACTGTGATAGTCTCAGAGGTCCATTAAAAGCGCAGAGAGCATCATGAAGAACAAGGAACACACCAGGCAGGTCCGAGATACTGTTGTGAAGAAGTTTAAAGCCGGATTTGGATACAAAAAGATTTCCCAAGCTTTAAACATCCCAAGGAGCACTGTGCAAGCGATAATATTGAAATGGAAGGAGTATCAGACCACTGCAAATCTACCAAGACCTGGCCGTCCCTCTAAACTTTCAGCTCATACAAGGAGAAGACTGATCAGAGATGCAGCCAAGAGGCCCATGATCACTCTGGATGAACTGCAGAGATCTACAGCTGAGGTGGGAGACTCTGTCCATAGGACAACAATCAGTCGTATATTGCACAAATCTGGCCTTTATGGAAGAGTGGCAAGAAGAAAGCCATTTCTTAAAGATATCCATAAAAAGTGTAGTTTAAAGTTTGCCACAAGCCACCTGGGAGACACACCAAACATGTGGAAGAAGGTGCTCTGGTCAGATGAAACCAAAATTGAACTTTTTGGCAACAATGCAAAATGTTATGTTTGGCGTAAAAGCAACACAGCTGAACACACCATCCCCACTGTCAAACATGGTGGTGGCAGCATCATGGTTTGGGCCTGATTTTCTTCAGCAGGGACAGGGAAGATGGTTAAAATTGATGGGAAGATGGATGGAGCCAAATACAGGACCATTCTGGAAGAAAATCTGATGGAGTCTGCAAAAGACCTGAGACTGGGACGGAGATTTGTCTTCCAACAAGACAATGATCCAAAACATAAAGCAACATCTACAATGGAATGGTTCAAAAATAAACATATCCAGGTGTTAGAATGGCCAAGTCAAAGTCCAGACCTGAATCCAATCGAGAATCTGTGGAAAGAACTGAAAACTGCTGTTCACAAATGCTCTCCATCCAACTTCACTGAGCTCGAGCTGTTTTGCAAGGAGGAATGGGAAAAAATTTCAGTCTCTCGATGTGCAAAACTGATAGAGACATACCCCAAGCGACTTACAGCTGTAATCGCAGCAAAAGGTGGCGCTACAAAGTATTAACTTAAGGGGGCTGAATAATTTTGCACGGCCAATTTTTCCGTTTTTGATTTGTTAAAAAAGTTTGAAATATCCAATAAATGTCGTTCCACTTCATGATTGTGTCACACTTGTTGTTGATTCTTCCCAAAAAAATACAGTTTTATATCTTTATGTTTGAAGCCTGAAATGTGGCAAAAGGTCGCAAAGTTCAAGGGGGCCGAATACTTTCGCAAGGCACTGTAGGTCCTGGATGGCAGGGAGCTTGGCCCCAGTGATGTACTGGGTCGTTCTTCCTTACGGTCAGATGCCGAGCAGTTGCCATACCAGGTGGTGATGCTCTCGATTTTACCCTCGTAAAACTGACTATCCTGCCGATCCTTGACTTCGGCGATGTCATTTACAAAACAGCCTCCAACACTCTACTCAGCAAATTGGATGCAGTCTATCACAGTGCCATCCATTTTGTCACCAAAGCCAAATATACTACCCAGCACTGTGACCTATATGCTCTCGTTGGCTGGACTTCGCTCCATATTCGTCGCCAAACCCACTGGCTCCAGGTCATCTATAAGTCTTTGCTAAGTAAAGCCCCATCCTATCTCAGCTCACTGGTCACCATAGCAGCACCCACCCATAGCACGCGATCCAGCAGGTATATTTCACAGGTCACCCCCAAAGCCAATTCCTCCTTTGGCCGCCTTTCTTTCCAATTCTCTGCTGCCAATGACTGGAATGAATTTCAAAAATCACCCCGGTATCTGTACTTGCACATTCATCTTCTGCACATCTATCACTCCAGTGTTTAATTGATAAATTGTAATTATTTCGCCACTATGACCTATTTATTGCCTTATCTCCCTTATCTTACCTGATTTGCACACACTGTGTATATATACTTTTTTTGTATTGTGTTATTGACTGTATGTTTGTTTATTCCATGCTTAACTCTGTGTTGTTGTTTGTGTCGCACTGCTTTGCTTTATCTAGGCCAGGTCGCCGTTGTAAATGAGAACTTGTTCACAACTGGCCTACCTGGTTAAATAAAAGAGGAATAAAAAAATAAAATGAATAAATACATTTAAAGACGGTGCAGCTGTAGAACCTTCTGAGGATCTGGGGACGCATGCCAAATCTTTTCAGTCTCCCAAGTGGGAAAAGGTTTTGTCGTGCCCTTTTCACGACTGTCTTGGTATGTTTGGACCATGATAGTTTGTTGGTGATATGGACACCAAGAAACTTGAAACTCTCGACCTGTTCCACTACAGCCCCGTCGATGTTAATGGGGGCCTGTTCAGCACCCCTTTTCCTGTAGTCCACGATCATTCCAAAATCCGCAGCAGCATATCACTTAGAACGCATGCCCTTACTTTGTTCATTCTCAGTGCTACACCAGTATGGACATAGGAACAGATATAACAGGGAGACTACACCGTCTTTAATGAAAATACCTTCTTCAGCATCTCCAGCAAACAGACCAAACATGACCCACTGACCTGCATCCAGCTAACAGCACAGATACAGCAGTCGTGCTGTGCTGTAAGGCAGGTTAAAGAGGCAAACCAGGATCTGCGGATGGAGCTGAAACGCATGACGGAGGAACTCATCATGAGAGAGCAGCACAGCCAGTCCCTGGAGAGACAGCTGGAGGAGATGAGGACCATCGTCCTCTCCACCCTGAAGACAGACATCCACACACACAGATCAGTCAAATCAAAGCTACAGTAGATGTGACGTAATTTTATCTGTGGCCAATGACCTTGAGCCTTCTTGGATGGGCACTTCTAACGTAAATCTATGGCAGCACCCAAGAGGATTGAATTTTCGAGCTCTCCCTGAAGATTGTTTTGGTGGCGTAGTGTCTCCATGAGTGACAGAACACTGAGCCAATTACGGTGCAACTAGAGAACATTACCAACCCCTAGCACAGAGCTAGTCTGAAATACCTGCATGTTTGCAAACTGATATGTGACACGTATTCATTCATGCTAACCTGAATGACGGGTCACCACTGATCACTCCAGACACCCACAACAGCAGCACACAGCCTGAGCAGCGGACAGGGGACAACACGTGTGACTCCAACTGCAAATGCCTTGATGGAAGACTGCTCAGTGACTTTCAACGTGGCACCGTCATAGGATGCCAACATTCCATCAAGTCAGTTCCTCAAATGTCTGCCCTGCTAGACATGCCCCAGTCAACTGTAAGTGCTGTTATTGTGAAATGAAAACATCTAGGAGCTCTAATAGCTCAGCCGCGAAGTGGTAGGCCACACAAGCTCATAGAACAGGGCCGCTGTCCTGACTACTGAGTTCCAAACTGCCTCTGGAAGTAACGTCAGCACAATAACTGTTCTTCGGGAGCTTCATGAAATGGGTTTCAATTGGCCGAGCAGCCGCACACAAGCCTAAGATCACCATGCACAATGCCAAGCATAGGCTGGAATGGTGTAAAGCACCTCAATTGGACTCTGGAGCAGTGGAAACAATGAATCACGCTTCACCATCTGGAAGTCCGACGGACGAATCTGGGTTTGGTGAATGCCAGGAGAGCGCTACCTGCCCCAATGCATAGTGACAGGTGTCAAGTTTGGTGGAGGAGGAATAATGGTCTGGGGCTGTTTTCCATGGCTCGGGCCCCTTAGTTCCAGTGAAGAGAAATCTTTACTCTACAGCATACAATGACATTCTAGATGATTCTGTAATTCCAACTTTAATGGTTGTAGCATTAGTTTTTATTAGTTATATTAGTAGGTGTAGCTGTAGTTTGTATTAGTTATATTATTAGTTGTAGCTGTTTTTTGTATTAGTTACATTAGTATTTGTAGCAGTAGATTTCATTAGTTGTATTAGTAGCTGTGGCAGTAGTTTTTATTAGTTGTATTCGTAGATCTAGCAGTAATTATATTAGTTGTATTCGTAGATCTAGCAGTAATTATATTAGTTGTATTCGTAGATCTAGCAGTAATTATATTAGTTGTATTCGTAGATCTAGCAGTAATTACATTAGTTGTATTAGTAGCTGTGGCAGTAGTTTTTATTAGTTGTATTAGTAGATCTAGCAGTAATTATATTAGTTGTATTCGTAGATCTAGCAGTAATTATATTAGTTGTATTCGTAGATCTAGCAGTAATTACATTAGTTGTATTAGTAGCTGTGGCAGTAGTTTTTATTAGTTGTATTCGTAGATCTAGCAGTAATTATATTAGTTGTATTCGTAGATCTAGCAGTAATTACATTAGTTGTATTAGTAGCTGTGGCAGTAGTTTTTATTAGTTGTATTCGTAGATCTAGCAGTAATTATATTAGTTGTATTCGTAGATCTAGCAGAAATTATATTAGTTGTATTCGTAGATCTAGCAGTAATTACATTAGTTGTATTAGTAGCTGTGGCAGTAGTTTTTATTGGTTGTATTCGTAGATCTAGCAGTAATTACATTAGTTGTATTAGTAGCTGTGGCAGTAGTTTTTATTAGTTGTATTAGTAGATCTAGCAGTAATTATATTAGTTGTATTCGTAGATCTAGCAGTAATTACATTAGTTGTATTAGTAGCTGTGGCAGTAGTTTTTATTAGTTGTATTCGTAGATCTAGCAGTAATTATATTAGTTGTATTCGTAGATCTAGCAGTAATTACATTAGTTGTATTAGTAGCTGTGGCAGTAGTTTTTATTAGTTGTATTCGTAGATCTAGCAGTAATTATATTAGTTGTATTCGTAGATCTAGCAGTAATTACATTAGTTGTATTAGTAACTGTGGCAGTAATTACATTAGTTGTATTAGTAGCTGTGGCAGTAGTTTTTATTAGTTGTATTCGTAGATCTAGCAGTAATTATATTAGTTGTATTCGTAGATCTAGCAGTAATTACATTAGTTGTATTAGTAGCTGTGGCAGTAGTTTTTATTGGTTGTATTCGTAGATCTAGCAGTAATTATATTAGTTGTATTAGTAACTGTGGCAGTAATTACATTAGTTGTATTAGTAGCTGTGGCAGTAGTTTTTATTAGTTGTATTCGTAGATCTAGCAGTAATTATATTAGTTGTATTCGTAGATCTAGCAGTAATTACATTAGTTGTATTAGTAGCTGTGGCAGTAATTATATTAGTTGTATTCGTAGATCTAGCAGTAATTATATTAGTTGTATTAGTAGCTGTGGCAGTAATTATATTAGTTGTATTCGTAGATCTAGCAGTAATTATATTAGTTGTATACTGTGGCAGTAGTTTTTATTAGTTGTATTCGTAGATCTAGCAGTAATTATATTAGTTGTATTCGTAGATCTAGCAGTAATTATATTAGTTGTATTCGTAGATCTAGCAGTAATTACATTAGTTGTATTAGTAGCTGTGGCAGTAGTTTTTATTAGTTGTATTCGTAGATCTAGCAGTAATTATATTAGTTGTATTAGTAGATCTAGCAGTAATTATATTAGTTGTATTCGTAGATCTAGCAGTAATTACATTAGTTGTATTCGTAGATCTAGCAGTAATTATATTAGTTGTATTCGTAGATCTAGCAGTAATTATATTAGTTGTATTCGTAGATCTAGCAGTAATTATATTAGTTGTATTCGTAGATCTAGCAGTAATTATATTAGTTGTATTAGTAGCTGTGGCAGTAGTTTTTATTAGTTGTATTCGTAGATCTAGCAGTAATTACATTAGTTGTATTAGTAGATCTAGCAGTAATTATATTAGTTGTATTCGTAGATCTAGCAGTAATTACATTAGTTGTATTAGTAGCTGTGGCAGTAGTTTTTATTAGTTGTATTCGTAGATCTAGCAGTAATTATATTAGTTGTATTAGTAGCTGTGGCAGTAGTTTGTATTAGTTGTATTCGTAGATCTAGCAATAATTACATTAGTTGTATTAGTAGCTGTGGCAGTAGTTTTTATTAGTTGTATTCGTAGATCTAGCAGTAATTATATTAGTTGTATTAGTAGATCTAGCAGTAATTATATTAGTTGTATTCGTAGATCTAGCAGTAATTACATTAGTTGTATTAGTAGCTGTGGCAGTAGTTTTTATTAGTTGTATTCGTAGATCTAGCAGTAATTATATTAGTTGTATTAGTAGATCTAGCAGTAATTATATTAGTTGTATTCGTAGATCTAGCAGTAATTATATTAGTTGTATTCGTAGATCTAGCAGTAATTATATTAGTTGTATTAGTAGCTGTGGCAGTAGTTTTTATTAGTTGTATTCGTAGATCTAGCAGTAATTATATTAGTTGTATTCGTAGATCTAGCAGTAATTACATTAGTTGTATTAGTAGCTGTGGCAGTAGTTTTTATTAGTTGTATTCGTAGATCTAGCAGTAATTATATTATTTCTATTAGTAGCTGTGGCAGTAGTTTTTATTAGTTGTATTCGTAGATCTAGCAGTAATTATATTAGTTGTATTCGTAGATCTAGCAGTAATTATATTAGTTGTATTCGTAGATCTAGCAGTAATTACATTAGTTGTATTAGTAGCTGTGGCAGTAGTTTTTATTGGTTGTATTCGTAGATCTAGCAGTAATTATATTAGTTGTATTCGTAGATCTAGCAGTAATTATATTAGTTGTATTCGTAGATCTAGCAGTAATTACATTAGTTGTATTAGTAGCTGTGGCAGTAGTTTTTATTGGTTGTATTCGTAGATCTAGCAGTAATTACATTAGTTGTATTAGTAGCTGTGGCAGTAGTTTTTATTAGTTGTATTCGTAGATCTAGCAGTAATTACATTAGTTGTATTAGTAGCTGTGGCAGTAGTTTTTATTAGTTGTATTCGTAGATCTAGCAGTAATTATATTAGTTGTATTCGTAGATCTAGCAGTAATTATATTAGTTGTATTCGTAGATCTAGCAGTAATTACATTAGTTGTATTAGTAGCTGTGGCAGTAGTTTTTATTAGTTGTATTCGTAGATCTAGCAGTAATTATATTAGTTGTATTCGTAGATCTAGCAGTAATTACATTAGTTGTATTCGTAGATCTAGCAGTAATTACATTAGTTGTATTCGTAGATCTAGCAGTAATTACATTAGTTGTATTAGTAGCTGTGGCAGTAGTTTTTATTAGTTGTATTCGTAGATCTAGCAGTAATTATATTAGTTGTATTCGTAGATCTAGCAGTAATAATATTAATTGTATTAGTAGCTGTGGCAGTAGTTTTTATTAGTTGTATTCGTAGATCTAGCAGTAATTATATTAGTTGTATTCGTAGATCTAGCAGTAATTATATTAGTTGTATTAGTAGCTGTGGCAGTAGTTTTTATTAGTTGTATTCGTAGATCTAGCAGTAATTATATTAGTTGTATTCGTAGATCTAGCAGTAATTATATTAGTTGTATTAGTAGCTGTGGCAGTAGTTTTTATTAGTTGTATTCGTAGATCTAGCAGTAATTACATTAGTTGTATTTGTAGATCTAGCAGTAATTACATTAGTTGTATTAGTAGCTGTGGCAGTAGTTTTTATTAGTTGTATTCGTAGATCTAGCAGTAATTATATTAGTTGTATTAGTAGCTGTGGCAGTAGTTTTTATTAGTTGTATTCGTAGATCTAGCAGTAATTATATTAGTTGTATTAGTAGATCTAGCAGTAATTACATTAGTTGTATTAGTAGATCTAGCAGTAATTATATTAGTTGTATTAGTAGCTGTGGCAGTAGTTTTTATTAGTTGTATTCGTAGATCTAGCAGTAATTATATTAGTTGTATTAGTAGATCTAGCAGTAATTATATTAGTTGTATTAGTAGCTGTGGCAGTAATTATATTAATTTTATTCGTAGATCTAGCAGTAATTATATTAGTTGTATTCGTAGATCTAGCAGTAATTACATTAGTTGTATTAGTAGATCTAGCAGTAATTATATTAGTTGTATTCGTAGATCTAGCAGTAATTATATTAGTTGTATTAGTAGCTGTGGCAGTAGTTTTTATTAGTTGTATTCGTAGATCTAGCAGTAATTATATTAGTTGTATTAGTAGATCTAGCAGTAATTATATTAGTTGTATTCGTAGATCTAGCAGTAATTATATTAGTTGTATTCGTAGATCTAGCAGTAATTATATTAGTTGTATTAGTAGCTGTGGCAGTAGTTTTTATTAGTTGTATTCGTAGATCTAGCAGTAATTATATTAGTTGTATTCGTAGATCTAGCAGTAATTATATTAGTTGTATTAGTAGCTGTGGCAGTAGTTTTTATTAGTTGTATTCGTAGATCTAGCAGTAATTATATTAGTTGTATTCGTAGATCTAGCAGTAATTATATTAGTTCTATTAGTAGCTGTGGCAGTAGTTTTTATTAGTTGTATTCGTAGATCTAGCAGTAATTATATTAGTTGTATTCGTAGATCTAGCAGTAATTATATTAGTTGTATTAGTTGCTGTGGCAGTAGTTTGTATTAGTTGTATTAGTAGATCTAGCAGTAATTATATTAGTTGTATTCGTAGATCTAGCAGTAATTACATTAGTTGTATTAGTAGCTGTGGCAGTAGTTTTTATTGGTTGTATTCGTAGATCTAGCAGTAATTACATTAGTTGTATTAGTAGCTGTGGCAGTAGTTTTTATTAGTTGTATTCGTAGATCTAGCAGTAATTACATTAGTTGTATTAGTAGCTGTGGCAGTAGTTTTTATTAGTTGTATTCGTAGATCTAGCAGTAATTATATTAGTTGTATTCGTAGATCTAGCAGTAATTATATTAGTTGTATTCGTAGATCTAGCAGTAATTACATTAGTTGTATTAGTAGCTGTGGCAGTAGTTTTTATTAGTTGTATTCGTAGATCTAGCAGTAATTATATTAGTTGTATTCGTAGATCTAGCAGTAATTACATTAGTTGTATTCGTAGATCTAGCAGTAATTACATTAGTTGTATTAGTAGATCTAGCAGTAATTACATTAGTTGTATTTGTAGATCTAGCAGTAATTACATTAGTTGTATTAGTAGCTGTGGCAGTAGTTTTTATTAGTTGTATTCGTAGATCTAGCAGTAATTATATTAGTTGTATTCGTAGATCTAGCAGTAATTATATTAGTTGTATTCGTAGATCTAGCAGTAATTATATTAGTTGTATTCGTAGATCTAGCAGTAATTATATTAGTTGTATTCGTAGATCTAGCAGTAATTACATTAGTTGTATTAGTAGCTGTGGCAGTAGTTTTTATTAGTTGTATTCGTAGCTCTAGCAGTAATTATATTAGTTGTATTCGTAGATCTAGCAGTAATTATATTAGTTGTATTAGTAGCTGTGGCAGTAGTTTTTATTAGTTGTATTCGTAGATCTAGCAGTAATTATAATAGTTGTATTCGTAGATCTAGCAGTAATTATATTAGTTGTATTAGTAGCTGTGGCAGTAGTTTTTATTAGTTGTATTCGTAGATCTAGCAGTAATTACATTAGTTGTATTCGTAGATCTAGCAGTAATTACATTAGTTGTATTAGTAGCTGTGGCAGTAGTTTTTATTAGTTGTATTCGTAGATCTAGCAGTAATTATATTAGTTGTATTAGTAGCTGTGGCAGTAGTTTTTATTAGTTGTATTCGTAGATCTAGCAGTAATTATATTAGTTGTATTAGTAGATCTAGCAGTAATTACATTAGTTGTATTAGTAGATCTAGCAGTAATTATATTAGTTGTATTAGTAGCTGTGGCAGTAGTTTTTATTAGTTGTATTCGTAGATCTAGCAGTAATTATATTAGTTGTATTAGTAGATCTAGCAGTAATTATATTAGTTGTATTAGTAGCTGTGGCAGTAATTATATTAGTTGTATTCGTAGATCTAGCAGTAATTATATTAGTTGTATTCGTAGATCTAGCAGTAATTACATTAGTTGTATTAGTAGATCTAGCAGTAATTATATTAGTTGTATTCGTAGATCTAGCAGTAATTACATTAGTTGTATTAGTAGATCTAGCAGTAATTATATTAGTTGTATTCGTAGATCTAGCAGTAATTATATTAGTTGTATTAGTAGCTGTGGCAGTAGTTTTTATTAGTTGTATTCGTAGATCTAGCAGTAATTATATTAGTTGTATTAGTAGATCTAGCAGTAATTATATTAGTTGTATTCGTAGATCTAGCAGTAATTATATTAGTTGTATTCGTAGATCTAGCAGTAATTACATTAGTTGTATTAGTAGCTGTGGCAGTAGTTTTTATTAGTTGTATTCGTAGATCTAGCAGTAATTACATTAGTTGTATTAGTAGCTGTGGCAGTAGTTTGTATTAGTTGTATTAGTAGATCTAGCAGTAATTATATTAGTTGTATTCGTAGATCTAGCAGTAATTATATTAGTTGTATTAGTAGCTGTGGCAGTAGTTTGTATTAGTTGTATTAGTAGATCTAGCAGTAATTACATTAGTTGTATTAGTAGTTGCAGCAGTGGTTTGTATTAGTTGTAGGCCTAAGTCGTTTTTTAAATTGTTAATGTATGTTTTTTATTTGTATTATTATTATTATTAGATAGTAGTTACCATTGTTGGGTTGTAAATAAATAGAGTAAAAAACTCACGGACTCTTATTAAACCTCAGTCATTCAGCTGCATAAGACAAGGAACATGTTTAAACAAACACGGGTATTTAACCCTTTCTCCTATGCTGAGCCCCTCCTTACACATCTGTTCAGCCAACACACCTCACCACCTCTATCCAGAACTTTAGTGATAGCTGTCCTTCCTCACGTCATCTGACCTGACCTCAACCCCCACATTCCTCACTCCTCCCCATAGGGTCCCTGACGTCGAACAATATCATGTTCTGACAGTATTTACAGGTCCTGCTTTCCTCTCTCTCCCTCTGCGACATGATTTTGGACGTTTGAAGTTTATAGGTCAAAACCCATCACCCTATTATTCTTGTTAACATTCTCGATTCACATTTTTTATTTACACTCTCGAAAACAAGAGATTTCATCCGGCAAAATGTCAAATAAATAAATAAACAGATATCCTGTTATGACACATCGCGTATTGTACACCGTCGCCACTTCCTGCTTGGCCAGACATATGTGCTCATCCCGAATATGAGGAAAAGGGAAAGTAATCTTTGGTGACAAGCCTGATAAGGCTAACACCTGGGACCACCTGGGAGCTGTTGCATATAATCCAGTTTAGCCTACCCGTTTTCTCATAATCAGTAATCAGTAATAACAGTTATCTCTAACCATAACATATTGTAGAGGGGTTGGGTTAAATACGGAAGACACGTTTCGGAGAAATGCGTTCAGTTTCCCCATTCCCTATTGACAGGTTTTGTAAGCGATTCTAGCCTCTGGAAATAATTGCTGTTTGTTACTAGAGGAGATGTGACAGGTGTGGTAACAACGGTTTCAATCAGAATCATTTGTTTTAATAAACAGAGCAGGTGAGGGTATATCCATGGAAACCATTCGTGAGGCACTAGTGAGGGGGAAATGTTCTTTGCTGTCTCTAACGTCAACTTCACCTCTCTACATCTTGATTTGATTTAATGTGGCAAACACACACGAGAAATTGCATCAAATGCATTTGTGGGTGGAGGTAGTGTTGTGTGTTTTAAAGGCACTTCCATTACAATCACCTCCTTGGATTGTGAAAACATCAGGTTGAACAATGGCAAGACCAACGGATGAGACAAATCAGCTCATTCCAATCCTATTGATCTGTGAAATATAACATAACCATTTGAGTCGGATAACTCTATTGAACTTACAAAATGGTGCCGTTTCCCAGCATCCCTGGCGAGTTCCAACCATCCCCTACTCATGTCTCGATACATGTGGCTTGATTGTAATGTCATCTAGATTGTATTTTCTTAGTCACAAGGGAATAACACAACAATCTCAAATGTGACTATGTTTCATGTTGAATCTATTCTAATTCCTTTTCTCAAAACATCCGCTTCTCCCTTTCAAGAGCTCTATCCTGTCCGTGTTGCTTTCTTGAGCATAGGTAATGAGCAAAAGGCAGAGAGGCCCACCCTGATTGTTCTCACTGCTTTGATGTGAAGGCATCGGTCTCTCCGTTGGCAGGCCTTGTTTCAAATCGCATGTGGTTTTCGGAGGTTGTGAAATGCATCTTACATCGCCCATTTGAATTTTTTAAAAGATCAAGACTACGCCGTTTATTATGCAAGCACTTTAAATAACCCAAGAAAAAAGAAGGGGGGGGGGGGGGGGGGAGAGAAAGGCTATAAATATGATTCTATCATTTATTATAAATAACACAAGGCTCAGTTGTTGAATGCCTCCCTGTCAAAATGGTGAAGTTTGCCCCGGCTTATGAAAAATACATAGAATTACAACTCAATTCCCTTTTCAGGTCTCCAGATTTGCTATTATACGTAATGTTTTCCCTGTTATTTCCGTTGCCCTGTCATTAATGGGTCATAATCATATTAAAGTGAGACACACAAACACACACACTCATTCACTAACTCACTCACACACACACACACACACACACACTCTCTCTCTCTCTGTTTTTTCCTCTGCTGGGGGCTGTGGTTTCAGACTGAGTGTGTGAGACATGCTTTATCCTGTTGTCCCAGAGTTGGTTAATAAGACCTCTAGACTATGTGGAAGTTGTCTAGTGCTTACCTGGTGCCTAGGCAGAACGTGGCTGCTCTACACGGAATAAAGGAACATTGTTTGTTCCATGTGCCAAAACTATGACAATGCAATTACATTTTATATAATAATGGAAATCACATACTTATCACAATCCACACAGACACACACACACAGACACACAGACACAGACACACACACACACACACCATTTGGAGAGGAGTAAATGTCTTCCCTAGTATATCATCGTTGAGAATGTCAGCCGGTTGGTTGGTAGCTGTCATCAGCTCCCTGTTTGGGCTCTGTGACCTCTCTATTACGCCTTTCACAGTGGGGTTAAGAGGAAAATGTCTCCATTTGGGATCAGTTACGGCTCAGTTGGTCTTGGATGGTCAGGTTTGATCGGTGCTGGGGAAAGGTCAAAGGTTTTCCTCACAGGACTTTAAAGAAGACTCATCTAACTGGTCTTGTAATGTGTGTGTCCCCGATTGATTATGTCAACTTTGGGTCCTATATATCTTACTGCTGCTGGAGTTTGAAGACCTTTTTCGGGCGAGAACGTGATTGGAAAGTTCTAAGAAAACCAGTTCTCAGAAAGTCTCAAGAAATTAGCAGTTTTCAAAAGGCTTCTTCTACTGCCGTATGCCTTGGAGCTGATACCCAGATGGATTGTTGAAAGAGCATGTGCACTGTGTGTAATGCTCTGATGAGACAGAGAGAAATGCATTGCTGTGCACTGTGGGGAAATCAAATGCACCATGAAGAATAGCTTCGGTGGAAAGCTAGCTACCAACTGCTGCTGAGCTGTAGCTCCGTGGTAATGATGAGCGCTTCATGTCTCCCAGCTCTGCTAACCAAGATGCAGTCATTCTCATTTCTAGCTGGTGCCCGGCTCCATCTGTGCCCCTATTGGCTGATTAGATTAACTTGAGGCCCATGTGACACTCTGCTATCTAGGAGAAAGGATGGCAAAGAATGCATGCACACACACACACATTCTCTCCCACGCTCACACACACATATTTGCGTGGAGATTGAATTAACCTGAATAATGACATTGAAAATAGGCCACCCTCAACTCAGAGAGAGAGAGAGAGAGATCTTTATTAGACTTACAAATTGACTTGAGACTGTATTGGATGAGACACGTGTTTCTCTGTCGCGCCTGATTGTAGTGATCTGGAGGTGTTAGTCTGTTTTCAGTGATCTGGACGTGTTAGTCTGTTTTCAGTGATCTGGAGGTGTTAGTCTGTTTTCAGTGATCTGGACGTGTTAGTCTGTTGTCAGGGATCTGGAGGTGTTAGTCTGTTTTCAGTGATCTGGAGGTGTTAGTCTGTTTTCAGTGATCTGGAGGTGTTAGTCTGTTTTCAGTGATCTGGACGTGTTAGTCTGTTTTCAGTGATCTGGACGTGTTAGTCTGTTTTCAGTGATCTGGAGGTGTTAGTCTGTTTTCAGTGATCTGGACATGTTAGTCTGTTTTCAGTGATCTGGACGTGTTAGTCTGTTGTCAGTGATCTGGACGTGTTAGTCTGTTTTCAGGGATCTGGACGTGTTAGTCTGTTTTCAGTGATCTGGACATGTTAGTCTGTTTTCAGGGATCTGGACGTGTTAGTCTGTTGTCAGTGATCTGGACATGAAAGTCTGTTGTCAGTGATCTGGACATGTTAGTCTGTTTTCAGTGATCTGGACGTGTTAGTCTGTTGTCAGTGATCTGGAGGTGTTAGTCTGTTTTCAGTGATCTGGACGTATTAGTCTGTTTTCAGTGATCTGGACGTGTTAGTCTGTTGTCAGTGATCTGGACATTTAGTCTGTTTTCAATGATCTGGATGTGTTAGTCTGTTTGTATGTGTTAGTCTGTTTTCAGGGATCTGGACGTGTTAGTCTGTTTTCAGTGATCTGGAGGTGTTAGTCTGTTTTCAGTGATCTGGACGTGTTATTCTGTTTTCAGGGAGCTGGACGTGTTAGTCTGTTTTCAGTGATCTGGACATGTTAGTCTGTTTTCAGTGATCTGGACGTGTTAGTCTGTTGTCAGTGATCTGGACGTGTTAGTCTGTTTTCAGGGATCTGGACGTGTTAGTCTGTTTTCAGTGATCTGGACATGTTAGTCTGTTTTCAGGGATCTGGACGTGTTAGTCTGTTGTCAGTGATCTGGACATGAAAGTCTGTTGTCAGTGATCTGGACATGTTAGTCTGTTTTCAGTGATCTGGACGTGTTAGTCTGTTGTCAGTGATCTGGAGGTGTTAGTCTGTTTTCAGTGATCTGGACGTATTAGTCTGTTTTCAGTGATCTGGACGTGTTAGTCTGTTGTCAGTGATCTGGACATTTAGTCTGTTTTCAATGATCTGGATGTGTTAGTCTGTTTGTATGTGTTAGTCTGTTTTCAGGGATCTGGACGTGTTAGTCTGTTTTCAGTGATCTGGAGGTGTTAGTCTGTTTTCAGTGATCTGGACGTGTTATTCTGTTTTCAGGGAGCTGGACGTGTTAGTCTGTTTTCAGTGATCTGGACGTGTTAGTCTGTTTTCAGTGATCTGGACGTGTTAGTCTGTTTTCAGTGATCTGGAGGTGTTAGTCTGTTTTCAGTGATCTGGACGTGTTAGTCTGTTTTCAGGGATCTGGACGTGTTAGTCTGTTTTCAGTGATCTGGAGGTGTTAGTCTGTTTTCAGTGATCTGGACGTGTTAGTCTGTTGTCAGTGATCTGGACGTGTTAGTCTGTTTTCAGTGATCTGGACGTGTTAGTCTGTTTTCAGTGATCTGGACGTGTTAGTCTGTTTTCAGTGATCTGGACGTGTTAGTCTGTTGTCAGTGATCTGGACGTGTTAGTCTGTTGTCAGGGATCTGGACGTGTTAGTCTGTTTTCAGTGATCTGGATGTGTTAGTCTGTTGTCAGTGATCTGGACGTGTTAGTCTGTTTTCAGTGATCTGGACGTGTTAGTCTGTTTTCAGGGATCTGGACGTGTTAGTCTGTTGTCAGTGATCTGGACGTGTTAGTCTGTTTTCAGTGATCTGGACGTGTTAGTCTGTTTTCAGTGATCTGGATGTCTTAGTCTGTTTTCAGTGATCTGGATGTGTTAGTCTGTTTTCAGTGATCTGGACGTGTTAGTCTGTTTTCAGTGATCTGGACGTGTTAGTCTGTTTTCAGTGATCTGGACGTGTTAGTCTGTTTTCAGGGATCTGGACGTGTTAGTCTGATTTCAGTGATCTGGATGTCTTAGTCTGTTTTCAGTGATCTGGATGTGTTAGTCTGTTTTCAGTGATCTGGACGTGTTAGTCTGTTTTCAGTGATCTGGACGTGTTAGTCTGTTTGTATGTGTTAGTCTATTGTCAGTGATCTGGACATGTTAGTCTGTTTTCAATGATCTGGATGTGTTAGTCTGTTTGTATGTGTTAGTCTGTTTTCAGTGATCTGGACGTGTTAGTCTGTTTTCAGGGATCTGGACGTGTTAGTCTGTTTTCAGTGATCTGGACGTGTTAGTCTGTTTTCAGTGATCTGGACATGTTAGTCTGTTTTCAGTGATCTGGAGGTGTTAGTCTCTTTTCAGTGATCTGGACGTGTTAGTCTGTTTTCAGTGATCTGGAGGTGTTAGTCTGTTTTCAGTGATCTGGACGTGTTAGTCTGTTTTCAGTGATCTGGACGTGTTAGTCTGTTTTCAGTGATCTGGACGTGTTAGTCTGTTGTCAGTGATCTGGACGTGTTAGTCTGTTGTCAGGGATCTGGACGTGTTAGTCTGTTTTCAGTGATCTGGACGTGTTAGTCTGTTTTCAGTGATCTGGACGTGTTAGTCTGTTGTCAGTGATCTGGACGTGTTAGTCTGTTTTCAGTGATCTGGACGTGTTAGTCTGTTTTCAGGGATCTGGACGTGTTAGTCTGTTGTCAGTGATCTGGACGTGTTAGTCTGTTTTCAGTGATCTGGACGTGTTAGTCTGTTTTCAGTGATCTGGATGTCTTAGTCTGTTTTCAGTGATCTGGATGTGTTAGTCTGTTTTCAGTGATCTGGACGTGTTAGTCTGTTTTCAGTGATCTGGACGTGTTAGTCTGTTGTCAGTGATCTGGACGTGTTAGTGTGTTGTCAGGGATCTGGACGTGTTAGTCTGTTTTCAGTGATCTGGACGTGTTAGTCTGTTTTCAGTGATCTGGACGTGTTAGTCTGTTTTCAGTGATCTGGACGTGTTAGTCTGTTTTCAGGGATCTGGACGTGTTAGTCTGTTGTCAGTGATCTGGACGTGTTAGTCTGTTTTCAGTGATCTGGACGTGTTAGTCTGTTTTCAGTGATCTGGATGTGTTAGTCTGTTTTCAGTGATCTGGACGTGTTAGTCTGTTTGTATGTGTTAGTCTGTTTTCAGTGATCTGGACGTGTTAGTCTGTTTTCAGTGATCTGGACGTGTTAGTCTGTTTTCAGTGATCTGGACGTGTTAGTCTGTTTTCAGTGATCTGGACGTGTTAGTCTGTTTTCAGTGATCTGGAGGTGGTAGTCTGTTTTCAGTGATCTGGACGTGTTAGTCTGTTTTCAGTGATCTGGACGTGTTAGTCTGTTGTCAGTGATCTGGACGTGTTAGTCTGTTGTCAGGGATCTGGATGTGTTAGTCTGTTTTCAGTGATCTGGACGTGTTAGTCTGTTTTCAGTGATCTGGACGTGTTAGTCTGTTGTCAGTGATCTGGACGTGTTAGTCTGTTTTCAGTGATCTGGACGTGTTAGCCAGCAGTGGAGGGTGAGTGAGTCTGCTGCTTTTCAGGAGTCCGGTCACTTCTTCTCCTCCTCATCTCTGCACACGTCAGCTCATGTGGAATCATATTAGGGAGTGCCAGGGTTGAGTGAAATCTCCAGGCATTTTCAATTTCTCCCCTCTGGTTCTCTGATTCTATCCCTTCTACTGGGACTCCTCACACCATCTCCCCTTCTCTCATTCGCTCAGTGTTCACTTTCTTCCCCATTCCCTCTCTCCCTGTTATTCTTTCTCCCTCTCCTTCACTTCCTCTCCTCCTACATCTCACCCCCATCTCACTCCATTCCCCCTACCCCGCTGTCGTTCTCTTCTCCTCCTCTCCCAGTTGATCAGGGCCCATCTAGGCCCAGTGGTATATTGATTGCCAGTCTGTGGTGACTGCTAGCCCATTCTGACAGCTTCAAATGACCGTGGCGACCTCAGTCAGCCGACTCACGTTTTCAGGGGGGATTAAGCCTGAGTATGTGACTTAAAAACGGTGACACATTGGGGTTAATGTGATGGAACTTTATTGCTCAAATATTGTGTTTCGGCACTCACGTTTCCTTTTTGCAGTTTTCTGTCATATCAAAGTAAACAGCTTTAAAGCTAAGTACTATAATTACACTCCGGATAATTAAGCATATGACTACTGCTTGGCATGCCATGATATTGTATCATCCTGAACAATCTCTCCATCTCTTATAGGCACTCTCTGACCTATATTTATGCATAGGGAGTCTTGCACACACTCCTCACTCTCTCACTCACTCAGATAAACACACACACACCATCTCTCTCTCTCTCTGCCCCCCCCCCCCCCCCATACAATTGGCTGATAATCCCATTTCTCCTGGCTGACAAAAGTCCTTTTTTCTCTCACACTAATGCTCATATGCGCTCAGCCACTTCCCCCTACTTTCTCCCTCACTCGCATCGCACTGTGCTGAATTGTGCAGGCTGTTCAGGGAGGGGAAGGTGGGGTGCCACAGAAATGTATCACACTGTTAAAGAGCTTGGCTGAGAAGCCAGAAAGAGCAGCTCACCAACTCCGACCTGTCCCCAAAATGGCTTATTGTTGATGCCTTGGCTGGCTTCCCTCCCCATCCACCCGCTGAGACTTTGGGAATAATACTCCCTGTCTATTTGACATTCATCTATAAGACATGTTCCATGCCTGTGATCTTGGAAGAGAAGAGAGCTTCTGGATGTTTAGTGTTATGTGAGAGCAGAGATGGAGTATGAGCACTACGGCACTATTAATCAACCTCTTAGATGTAAAGTCCCCTGTTTAGGGGACCTGCGTGGTTCTGGTACCGGTTCCCACCAATATTTCTGCTTATGAATCGATCTGTGCGCCTGTGTGACATAGGATGTGAAATCTGAAACCACTTAAAGATGGGATGTCCCTCCTACCATTTCATTCGCTCATCTGACTGTCCATCAACTCCTGGCTGAACCCTATGTCACAGTGAACCCTGACAAAGCACATGTCTGGAATCCTTACATCGTAGCGCAGCAGGAGGGGCTGGTTTTGTCACTGGAGCACATTCAGAGATCAATTTAAAGCCATTAATCAAAAATAATTCATAGATTTTAAACAAAAGGAAACATTCTGTTTGTCATAGATTGACAGGAATAATGTGAAATGAAAGGTGAATTCTTAATGAGTTCAGGAAGCCAAGCCAGAGCTCCCTGAGACGGTCACAGCGATGGGGGTAGATGTTTTGATCAAGAGAGACCTTTTGGAAATAATAAATATACAAATATGTATTTTACACGTATAAGGAAGGTGAAATCTTATAGTTAGTCGAGTTATGATTTGATTATACTATATTTAGCGTATAAGTCATTTCAAGCCTTCATACAGTGTTGTTGAATAGGAACATATTTCTGCTGTTTCTACTTCATATTTGTACTGTGTACTTAAGCTTGTGTCCTCAAATGTGACTACATTTTAAACTATTTTTTTTACCAGAAAGGTGAGATTTGAACCTTTCTTGGAGTATGCAGATTTACTAGTTTTTGTTAAATAATGACTTTCGTTGTTACGTAGATTACATTTTCAATTACATTTAGTTGCATTTAACTGGTTTTAATGAAGCTGGTAACAGTAGAATGGCTAATTGATTGATTTGCCCCGTTTCAGACAGGGACCTCCACTAATGAATACAGTGTGTGTGTGTGTGTGTGTGTGTGTGTGTGTGTGTGTGTGTGTGTGTGTGTGTGTGTGTGTGGTGTGTTTCCCACAGTATACGCTTCTAGCATCTGTCAAGTGTGTTGTCTTCTATCATCATGTCATGTCATGTCATTATGATTCATGAGTTAACAAATGAAATCCGTGCAACTTGTTTTAATCAGTAGACCATTACCATTTCATTGTAAAGGGGTTCATCAGCCCTGTGTCGGTTTGAAACTCAACATCCTGTGACGATAAGACCGCAATTAAGATGATGGCTCAGTCCCAACACTCTCAAAGGGCTTCATCTGCGTCCCTCTCTGTGATCTCTGATCGGTGTAAATCAAATCAAATGTATTTATGAAGACCTTTTTACATCAGCAGATGTCACACAGTGTGTATGCAGAAACCCAGCCTAACACCCCAAACAGCAAGCAATGCAGATCTGGAACCCATGTAACCCAGAGAGTAAAGGAGACAAGGAAAATTATTCATATTTGTTCAATACTTGAACGTACATCGCGGTCCTTGACCTCCAGCCCCTTCCTCTTGAGTGTTGGGCTGAGCTGTCAATCAAGACGGGCTGTGTCACAAGGCCTGTATAACATGATATGCCCTCCCCTTCGGTCTGCCCCTCCTCCAGTGTTGACAAGACCCAGAGCACATTCACACCCCTTCATACATATTTACACCCACCCACCCACATCAACATGTCTGTTGAGTTACTTCAGAAGGGCTTCTATGGTTCAAGGACAAAGTTGGCATGGCATGTTGTGAACATTGAAAGAGCAGCCGTGACAGCTAATGCCACAGTTGTAGCGTGACCAATGTATGTGAAAGGATAATGTGCTACGGTTATTTGGATCCTGTGTGAATGTGGCTGAAATGTGATGTGCTGTTGTGTGCTATTCTTGCTTTGACTATGCGTTGCAGCTATGAAACTACTTAAACATGTAATATACCTCACACACACACATAGAAACACTTGAATTATCTCTCTCTCTCCTACCTTTCCTCTGTCTCTCTCTCTCGCTCTCTCTTCCCTTCTGCCTATTTTCACTCTTTCCTTCTGCCTATTTTCTCTCTTTCTCTCTCTCTCTCTCCTACCTTTCCTCTCTGTCTCTCTCTTCCCTTCTGCCTATCTTCTCTTTTTCTCTCTCTCTCTCCTACCTTTCCTCTGTCTCACTCTCTCGCTCTCTCTTCCCTTCTGCCTATCTTCTCTCTTTCTCTCTCTCTCTCTCTCCTACCTTTCCTCTCTCTCTCTCTTCCCTTCTGCCTATCTTCTCTCTTTCCCTCTCTCTCTTCTCTCTCTCTCTCGCTCTCTCTTCTCTTCTGCCTATCTTCTCTCTTTCTCTCGCTCTCTTCTCTTTTGTCTTTCTCTCTTGCTCTCTCTTCTCTTCTGTCCATCTTCTCTTTCGCTCTCTCGCTCTCTCTCTCTCCTGTCTTTCTTCTCTCTCTCTCTCTCTCTTGCTCTCTCTTCTCTTCTGTCTATCTTCTCTTTCACTCTCTCTCTCTCTCTCGCTCTCTCTCCTGTCTTTCTTCACTCTCTCTCTCTCTCTCTCTCTCTCTCTTCTTTTCTCTTGTCTTTCTTCTCTCTTTTCTCTGGTTACAATAGGGATTGTGCTTCTGCCTTGTTAGCTTATATTTCCAGGTCAGGTGTGCTCAATGATTTTAAAAGCCTTTTGGAGCAGGATGATAATTTGCCTCACTATTCCTGTCAGTATCATTCACACTTCAATGTGGGGAGTACACGGAAAACACTTAAGAAGAAATACAAGGAATCAACACATTACGCTCAACATCATTACGCATCATCATGCCAATGCTATAATTACAACAGTGGTTGTTGGGCTTTGAAGTTTTTTTAAAGAAGTACTAGGTCATTTTGTAGTCTGCTCAACTGCTTTAAAGGAAAATACCACACCAAAAAAAAAATATATTTTGGTATTTGCTTTATTAGTCCACTGTTGATACAGTCCCAAAATGTTTTGTATGTCTGCAGTGAAGTTTTCAAGACATAGAACTTTCAAAATACAGAGTGTCACAGTGTGATGCGTTTTGTATCAACAGTGGACAAATGAAACAAATAACAACATTTTGTTTTTGAGTGGAATTATTTTTAAACTGTTTGTTTTTGTCCAGAAAAAAAGAATCACGTCGTTTAAGAACCAAATGGAAGCTATAACAGAGAAAAACGTTCTATTGGACAAATTCAGGTAGGTCCCTCCCCGTTTTGTTCCGTTTGCTTATGTTTAATAAACAGAATGGGCTGAATGAATACACCCCTGGTCTACTGATGATACTGTACTTCTGTCAGTGATGTTCCACAACATTTTGAATGCATTTACATTTGAGTCTTTTAGCAGACATTGTTATCCAGAGCGACAGTAAGTAGTGAGCGCAGACATTTTCGTACTGGTCCCCCCGTGGGAATAGAACCCACACCTCTGGTGTTGCAAGTGCCCTGCTCTACCAAATGAGCCACGTAAAAGTTGTGCACAATCTCACATTCAATTCGTGCATGTACAGTGGTTCTTCCTTTAAAAGTTGTGTCGTACTGCGGCACAGCTTGCGGGCTGCCGCAGAATTCTATGGCATGTTATTTAAGTGTCAGCCATTGTTGCCATTAATGACAATTAGTGCTAGTTTCAGTTAATTTCACTCAATTTATGTAAAAAAAAAAAAACGTAAGGAACTTGTCTGTCGGTGTCACGTTCGTCGTAATGATGAGACCAAGGTGCAGCGTGATAAGAATGCATTCTTCTTTAATTACCGAAGAACACTTAAACTAACTAAACAAAACGAACGTGACGCTATGATAAACCGAGTGCTGACACATAGACTATAACCCACGAAAAACCCAAGGAATACGGCTACCTAAATATGGTCCCCAATCAGAGACAACGATAAACAGCTGCCTCTGATTGGGAACCAATCTAGGCAACCATAGACATATAAACACCTAGATATACAAAACCCCTAGACAATGCAAAAACTACACAAACCACCCTCGTCACACCCTGACCTAACCAAATAATAAAGAAAACAAAGATAACTAAGGTCAGGGCGTGACAGTCGGCCCTGCATTAAAGACTGAAATTGGTTAAAGAAAATTGTGATAAATAAAAATATATACCAGTTTCATGGACCAAAACATTGACAGTTGTGCAAAAATAGATTGCGAAATAGTTGGGAAGAGATTTTTGATGTACCAATTCCATGGCACATGGTTTATGAATTAACACACAACTTTCCGTTTATTATAACCTACTGCAGGCCTAAAACCTATGGGTTTAACCTTCTGGATGAATTACTCTACTGAAGTTAGAAGCCACCTCTTAATGAGTTCCGGGAGCCGATCTGTTATTCAACGATGATTATTACTAATGAATGACAGAGCATAGGGACTGGTCTTTTCATTTTTCTTGGAATAGAAACACCATAATATTAATACAGTTAATTAAGCTCAATTTCTTAAAATCAATCCCATATACTATGTTCTTACAATAAAGGTTTTACATTTTCTAGTACAGCCAATATTAAAGACAGTGAAATGCTTCTCAAAGACGCCCTCTGGTGGTCAAACTAGCAACAACGGCTGGCACTTAAATAACGTGCCATAGAATTCTGAGGCTGTGCTGCAGTACGACGCAACTTTTTACGAAGAACCACTGTCGCCTTTAATCAAACAACCCAATTCCTTCCACCTGTGTTAGTGAGCTAGTCAGTGGTGATGGCCAACACACAAACAACATGTCACAATTGAAATAGAAAATGAAACCGCAAATGGCTTTTTACATTCAACAATCCTTTATACGTTAAATTCGAAAATGTGTAGGTCTGTTGTTTCTTACACATTGTCGATGTGTTGGTGAAGCCACTCGTCCGCAAAAGCTAAACCAAAGAGCAAGTCACACGGAGGTCGTCATGGAGATATGCAAATTAAACCATTCTCAGGCATCTCCTCTCTCTCCTCCCCTCAGTGATCAGATGGTGTAGCTCTTCCTGAGTGATTACTAAGTGCTGAGCCATTCCTAAATTAGAATCTCTAATGCAGTTGGGTTTTGCTGGCCCTCCTGAGCCTGAGCAGAGGGATGGAATGACCAATAACTCTAATGTAGTCCCTGTCTGTTCCCTAGAGCCTTCCCTCCTTCTGCATCCCTTCTTCCCCTCACATCTGCTGAGTCCATGGATGGAAGGATGAGCCTGATCTGAAGATTATTTTTGGGAAGGTAAGAGTTAGGACATACCCCTATTAAAGCTACACTCTGGCATTCGGAAAACCGCAAAACGATGTGTGTATATCAAGAATGAAAATGACCATTGGACCGATTCCCAGACTGTAACTTTGAACAAGGCTAAGCTATGCTGTATTGGGTGATGGATTGATTTGACTCCTATACCACAATCCACATAGTTTACACCAACATAACGTGTTTACCCTTCATTTGAATTTGTCCACATTGTATTCATGTCTAATTGGTGTCCATATTATATTGAAACCACATTTTGATTTCCAGGTAAAGTAGTACATTTTCTGATTCACTGGAACCCCAGTGTTGACACTGAATTACATTTGAATGGATTCCGTATTTTAAAACTGTGGCTGTATTTGAACTAGGTGGATATAGGCTTATTGCTTGTCCATTGGAGCCCGTAAAGTCATTCAGATTGATCAATTGTCAACACAACTGCTTTTTTATTCTCCCACGAAATAGCTGTTCAATAAAACTCCCCTCTTAGTCAACTCCACATTCACGTCTGACTCTATCCTATCTATTAGAAGTCTCAGTCGAGTCCAACCCCCGTATCCAGTGTTATTTCATATGCTTCATTTCAGAGGCACAGAGCCACAGACATGGCCATCGAGAAAGAAGCCAGATGCAGTCATGTTGAAAAGCCCCAGAAAATTGGATTCGTTTTTGAGATGAGCAAGCCGGACGGGAGAGAGGTGAGGAGTAAAAAGCACAGCAGAGATCACTGAATTTATTCAGTCTTACACAGTATCACAGGTCTAAATGTAAATTCCCTGCTTCCATCCACACAATGATATTTCTCTTGATATATATCTCCCATAGCAATAGAATCTAATGATTCTATTTCTATGATTTCTCCTGTGGAGTATTGTTTTTGTGACAAAGCTGAAATGATTCTGCCTCGACAATATAGGAGCACGTTCGTTGACTCACTCACGTCGCTGAGGGCACTTCTGACTTCCCACTACACATGCCTCTCTCGCGCCGTCACACACAGGATTGAAGGTTCAAACAGCCTATAAAGAGCATGTCACTGTCAATAGCAGAATGCCTTCAATGAGAAAGGTCAGGAACCCCAGGAGCAAGGTCATCCCGTTTCGCTTTTCAGCCGATTGACAGAACAAAGGGATGATCAGATGTATGCCTGAGCAGGAATTCCCTGAACCCCATCTCTCAGCAGTCCTGATTGGCATGCATTCCATTCTCGGGATGGAGGGATGGAGAGACGGTGTGATGGGATGGTCTGGGTTTTGTTGTGATTTGAGGTCCCTTCTTTTGTTTCTGGTCAGATGTTGTTGATTTCTCTTGAGCCTGTCACGGTCATAGGCTTATAGGTTACCTGTGCAACCTTGATTAAACTGCACTACGGTATTTATTTCATCTGATGAAAGTTTATACCGTCGCTAGGCTAGACTATTCAAATCAAAATCAAATCCAATGTATTTATATAGCCCTTCGTACATCAGCTGATATCTCAAAGTGCTGTACAGAAACCCAGCCTAAAACCCCAAACAGCAAGCAATGCAGGTGTAGAAGCACGGTGGCTAGGAAAAACTCCCTAGAAAGGCCAAAACCTAGGAAGAAACCTACAGAGGAACCAGGCTATGAGGGGTGGCCAGTCCTCTTCTGGTTGTGCCGGGTGGAGATTATAACAGAACATGGCCAAGATGTTAAAATGTTCATAAATGACCAGCATGGTCAAATAATAATAATCACAGTAGTTGTTGAGGGTGCAACAAGTCAGCACCTCAGGAGTAAATGTCAGTTGGCTTTTCATAGCCGATCATTAAGAGTATCTCTACCACTCCTGCTATCTCTAGAGAGTTGAAAACAGCATGTCCGGCGAACAGGTCAGGATTCCATAGCCGCAGGCAGAACAGTTGAAACTGGAGCAGCAGCATGGCCAGGTGGACTGGGGACAGCAAGGAGTCCTCATGCCAGGTAGTCCTGATTCATGGTCCCAGGGCTCAGGTCCTCCAAGAGAGAGAAAGAAAGATAGAAAGAGAGAAAGCATACTTATATTCACACAGGACACCGGATTAGACAGGAGAAGTACTCCAGATATAACAAACTGTCCCTAGCCCCCGACACATAAACTACTGCAGCATGAATACTGGAGGCTGAGACAGGAGGGGTCAGGAGACACTGTGGCCCCATCTGATGATACCCCTGGACAGGGCCAAACAGGAAGGATATAACCCCACCCACTTTGCCAAAGCACAGCCCCCACACCACTAGAGGGATATCTTCAACCACCAACTTACCATCCTGAGACAAGGCCGAGTATAGCCCACAAAGATCTCCGCCATGGCACAACCCAAGGGGGGGACGCCAACCCAGACAGGAACCCCTGGACAGGGGTCCTGTCAGGCATGGAAGAGCACCAGTAAGTCAGTGACTCAGCCCCTGTAATAGGGTTAGATGCAGAGAATCCCAGTGGAGAGAGCGGAATCGGCCAGGCAGAGACAGCAAGGGCGGTTCGTTGCTCCAGAGCCTTTCCGTTCACCTTCACACTCCTGGGCCAGACTACACTCAATCATATGACCCACTGAAGAGATGAGTCTTCAGTAAAGACATAAAGGTTGAGACTGAGTCTGCGTCTCTCACATGGGTAGGCAGACCATTCCATAAAAATGGAGCTCTATAGGAGAAAGCCCTGCCTCCAGCTGTTTGCTTAGAAATTCTAGGGACAATTAGGAGGCCTGTGTCTTGTTACTGTAGTGTACGTGTAGGTATGTACGGCAGGACCAAATCAGAGAGATAGGTAGGAGCAAGCCCATGTAATGCTTTGTAGGTTAGCAGTAAAACCTTGAAATCAGCCCTTGCCTTAACAGGAAGCCAGTGTAGGGAGGCTAGCACTGGAGTAATATGATCAAATTCTTTGGGTTCTAGTCAGGATTCCAGCAGCCGTATTTAGCACTAACTGAAGTTTATTTAGTGCTTTATCCAGGTAGCCGTAAAGTAGAGCATTGCAGTAGTCTAACCTAGAAGTAGCAAAAGTATGGATGAATTTTTCTGCATAATTTTTGGACAGAAAGTTTCTGATTTTTGCAATGTTACATAGATGGAAAAAAGCTGTCCTTGGTTACCATTATTCTAGGTCCTATATTCTGATTACTTGTATTACTTCCTCGACAAGAGTAGCTTCAGGGAATCCCAACATTGTGTTGGTTATATAAGCAAGTAGCCCTTGGTAAATTTCCCTGGCTTGCTTGCTTGTCCGACTTCGCTGTGTAGGGTCAGAGTTGAATGAAGTATTGAGGTATTGATTGTTTTTAGGACCGTGACTTTCCCTCTAGTTCCCTGAACCATGGCGCTGTATCTGGACCAGAGGTCATTGACCCGTGTCTGGTCATTGAAAAATGTGTGGGTTGAGTGTGCTTCCTTGCATCAATTAGTTATTTGTATTCCCCAGAAAAAAGTGCTAACATAGGTTTTTATAGACTTTGATACAGTTGAAATAAATGTACTTGGCAAATACTTTTTGACCTCTGTTATGTCAGAAAGGGTTTTCTTTCATTGTGATGAATGATCCAGTCAGAGCAAACAGCAGTAAAATCACTCGTTTGTTTGGCCTAGAAATCCTTTTTGATGTATTTTCAAAAGTCTATCAATATGTTGTGTCATAGTGACTGGTCGAGTGGCTGTGCGCACACACACACACACACACACACACACACACACCACTTTGTTCGAGGGAAGGAAATAACCTAAACCACTTAATGCAGCAGGCATGTGTTTGATGTGTTGGGAGAGAGAAATATGTTAACCAGCTATGATGTACCCACTCCAAGATGAAAGCACATCTAAAATACATGCATGTACTGCATATAGAGTAGAGAAAACACCTCATGATGAGCAGAAAAGGGATGTACTGTAAAATCCCCTTGCAAACAGGCACAGTATGGGTTAAAACAGCCAACAGCCATGTTCATGTTGGCTTTTGATTAGTAAGCACTTGGCAAGAACTGCATGCTGTGTGCATTCATAGGATATTCATAATTATATATCTTTCATACCTGAAGGTAAATAACAACCCGGCCACACCTGACTTTCAATAGATTATTGCTCTCTAATTCTCTCTTTCTCTCTCTCTCTCGGAGGACCTGAGTCCTAGGACCATGCCTCAGGACTACCTGGCCTGATGACTCCTTGCGGTCCCCAGTCCACCTGGCTGTGCTGCTGCTCCAGTTTCAACTGTTCTGCCTGCGGCTATGGAATCCTGACCTGTTCACCGGACGTGCTACCTGTCCCAGACCTGCTGTTTTCAACTCTCTAGAGACAGCAGGAGCGGTAGAGATACTCTGAATGATCGGCTATGAAAAGCCAACTGACATTTACTCCTGAGGTGCTTGTCTGTTGCATCCTCGACAACCATTGTGATTATTATTACTTGACCCTGCCAGTCATCTATGAACATTTGAACATCTTGGCCATGTACTATTATAATCTCCACCCGGCACAGCCAGAAAGGACTGGCCACCTAGGTTTCTTCCTTGGTTCTGGCCTCTCTAGGGAGTTTTTCCTAGCCACCGTGCTTCTACACCTGCATTGCTTGCTGTTTGGGGGTTTTAAGGCTGGATTTCTGTAAAGCACTTTGAGATATCAGCTGATGTAAGAAGGACTTTATAAATACATTTGATTAGATTTGATTGTTGCTGTCATCCACGGAAAAAGCAATAAACATACCACCCACGCCCCCACGTGTCTGATTCAACAACAATATGCCCAAGACTAACCTAAGGCTATTTCATCCCCCTTTACTAACACACTACTGCAAGAGAGACATTGTAGATATGCACAGTGATTATTTTACACTGCTTCATAACATCTCCCTGTTGTAAACTACCATAAGCTGTAGCCCCCCCCCCAAACCATTGGCCATGATGAAGTTATGGAAGATGCGATTTATTTCCATACTTTGTTTTGATTAATTTGCTCCTGAATAATTGATTTGAAAGTTATTCATCTTTACCAAGTAAATTAAACTGTAACAAAATCAAACGCCTCGACACATCAATTATTTATCGGTATTCATCTTTTTGTAAATCCTATGAGCAATCTCATAAAGGCGTTATTAAGGGATACAGATATGCAACAATAAAATGGATCCATGCATTATTTATCTAGACAAATCTGATTCACCTTTGTGTTCTTCTACACTAGTTATGAACTTTTAATCGTGAATTTGGCAAAGACATTTCTGGAGTGAAGTTCTTGCCACACATCAACAGATAAACACGTCTTTATGACTCATTAAACTTTGTTTGATAAAATTATCCCTTTTCGATGACCATATATGGATAGAATTTGGAAGATTTATTAGGAAGCAGGAGGACAAGGGAGGGAACTTTGATTTGAGATGTGAGGGGCACAGCTTCTCGTGGGCCCTCCTTTCAGAACGTGTGTGGGGGGAGTAAACGTCCCCCATCCTTCGTGGAAGTTACCCCCACACAGGAGGCGAGGAACACGTGAAGTAGCTGTTAATCTCACATACTGTTTTACCATTTGATAGCCTGTGGTTTAGTTTTAATTGACTGAATACAGATGAGAAAATTCCCCTTTCCAGAATTCATAATGTGTGTGTGTGTCTGTGTTTTTAATGCGGTGCAGGATGCAATCACTCTTAAAGGCCCAATGCAGCCATATTTATATCAATCTCAAATCAGTAAGTGCCTCACTGTAATGGTGTTCCAATAAATTGTTAAAAAAAAATAAAAAACTTTTAGCCTGAGATTATTTCTCAAGAAAAATGTTGCTAGGACTGTCTGGGCGTGGTCTGAGTGAGGAGGGGAAAACTGAAAACTAGCAGTTATTGGCAGAAAGGTCTGAAACTCTCTTTGTTATTGGTCTATTAATAACCAGTTTGGTACTGTCGCCAGGCAAACCACCATCAAAACAAACTGATTATGAGGTCCTGTGTAGATTGTTTTCAACCAGCAACTATCAGGAAATAACACTGATCCAATTTATTCATCAGCAGATGACACAAAACACAGGAAAAACTAACTTTGCACTGAGCCTTAAACACACTTTTGAAAAAGCGAGTGCATTCTATGCGGGAGCGACATTTACATGGGAGGAGTGTTGCATATTTTATGCGTGATTCATTAGAGATGTGGAACAACATGAATGATGAATATCAAGACCTTTAAATTATACTTCAGGACACGGCAACAAATGATGTAACAGGCCGTCACTAGTTTGTCACACAAGAGGAATATCGTTTTGCAACAACAACAACAAGTTAAACATTTTGTAGTTCCCAGGCTTGGCTAAATTGGGTAACGTTTGCGCATAATTTTGTCAGTATAGTAAAGTAAGGGCTGGCTTGAGTGTTGAATGCAGCTTAAGAGAAGCCAAGTATGCATGGCTTCCTCAGGAAAACTTTAAGTCAAAGAGACTTTTGAGAAGGGGGTAGGGGGGGAACCATTATGCTTAGACCACGGCTTTAGTCGTTGCTCCAGGTCATCCGGTTTGAACTGATGGGATGTTCTGACTCTCCTAGCTCCCCTCCCGTTCCCTCCACTCCCCAGCGGTGGTAATCCTGACACACTAGGGTGCACTGATCCCACTCTGGCTCCAGATTTGAACCATGATGCGCCCACCAGCCACCTCTCATCTAGGGATGGGTATAGTTAAGATTTTAACTGTATTGCTACTCTTACCGATACTGCTTATCAATCTTTTTGTTATTTTTTTACAACAAAAAATGAAACAAAACAGAATTAACATTGCTATATTTTCTGAAACGTAAAATAAACAATATTTTCCTGCAAAAGACAATACAGTGGTATAGAGCAACACGGGCGGGGCATGCAGGTGGGCTGCAAAAGGACTAACAGTTCTTAGCAGTTCTCCTGGAGAAAGATCAACATATTTGCCTTCTCTGGCAGAAGTCGGGACCTCTCCTGACTTATTGTGTTCCCTGCAGTCAAAAATACCCTCTCACTAGGGGTGGAGGAGGCTTGAGCACAGAGGTGGCTTGTTGCAATGTTTGTGAGGAGGGGCAGAGTAGCTCTCTTCTCCCACCACTACATCACAGGATCTTCAGCCATGGAGACGGGAGGCAGGCCTTCGTAGAGCTCCACCTCTAGGTCAACACACTCACTGAGGTTGAGGGACGAGGTGTCCTGTTGGATCGTCAACCTCAACTCCCTGTCCTCCTCTGAGAACAGCTCCTCCAAGGCACTCCTTGTTGTGTGCAATGGAGGGACTGTCTCCTCCATTTCCTCTCTTCCTCCGACAGACTCCTCCTCCTGTTGCTGGTGCTCTGTGTCTGTCTGCTCCGGCTCCTCTGACGGCCCTTCTGTTGCTCCTGTCACATTGGCCTCGACAGTTGCTTTCCTCAACCTGTCCCAGGTGACGTCACTCACCGGCCTCCCTTTAAATCTGGGGTCCATTGCTGTGGCCTCTTGCAGGAAGGCTTGAATGTCCTCGTCGTTGATGGTTGCCACAAACTTTGTATCTTCATGCTTCACAGTGAATTGCTCTTCCAGTTTGTGGAGGATGGGTATGATCTCTCCACAGGGGGCTTCTTTTCACATGACACACAGTGTGGATGTATAGAGGATTCTCATGAGCTGGACAAACTCCTCAGCCTTATGGAAGTCCTCGTCCTTCAGACGGTCCAGGTTGTACTTCATGTCATTGCTTTTCACGGTCGTGGGTCCAAGGCTGCTGCTTGGATCGCTGGATACTGCTCCATGAATCTCTCGGTCATTAGATAAAACGAGTTTGATCTGGTCTTCACATCAAGGATGAGTGAGAGTTAAATATTGAATTAAATATATTGAATTATAATATTGAATTATTTCAAAATATTACTTTAATAGATTGAACTGGCTTTTCACCAAGGAGCTGCTGATTTTCCTTAAAGACTGTTTTGGACATTGATGATCTCTTGAACCACACGACCACTGCTCTGATTCGGGCTGCCCATTTATCAATGGAAGTAAATTTGTAGATTTTCTGCGCTGCCAGATTCAATGTGTGTGCAAAGCATCCTATTGTTAGGATGTGTAGCCTCTTGGTGGCAACATCCATTGCGAAAATATTCAGCCTTCTTGGCATTTTTCCTATTTTGTTGCCTTACAACCTGGAATTAAAATAGATGTTTTATTGTAAAACAAACAAGAAATAAGACAAAAAACTGAATTTGAGCGCGCACAACTATTCACCACCCCAAAGTCAATACTTTGTAGAGCCAACTTTTGCAGCAATTACAGCTGCAAGTCTCTTGGGGTATGTCTCTATAAGCTTGGCACATCTAGCCACTGGGATTCTTCAAGGCAAAACTGCTCCAGTTCCTTCAAGTTGGATGGGTTCCGCTGGTGTACAGCAATCTTTAAGTCATACCACAGATTCTCAATTGGATTGAGGTCTGGGCTTTGACTAGGCCATTCCAAGACATTTAAATGTTTCCCCTTAAACCACTCGAGTGTTGCTTTATCAGTATGCTTAGGGTCATTGTCCTGCTGGAAGGTGAACCTCCATCCCAGTCTCAAATCTCTGGAAGACTGAAACAGTTTTCCTCAAGAATTTCCCTGTATTTAGCACCATCCATCATTCCCACAATTCTGACCAGTTTCCCAGTCCCTGCCGATGAAAAACATCCCCACAGCATGACGCTGCCACCACCATGCTTCACTGTTTGGATGGGATTCTCAGGGGTGATGAGAGGTGTTAGGTTTGCACCAGACATAGCATTTTCCTTCATGGCCAAAAAGCTCAATTTTAGTCTTATCTGACCAGAGTACCTTTTTCCATATGTTTGGGGAGTCTCCCACATGCCTTTTGGCGAACACCAAACATGTTTGCTTATTTTTGTCTTTAAGCAAGGGCTTCTTTCTAGCCACTCTTCCGTAAAGCCCAGCTCTGTGGAGTGTACGGCTTAAAGTGATCCTATGGACAGATACCCCAATCTCTGCTGTGGAACTTTGCAGCTCCTTCAGGGTTATCTTTGGTCTCTTTGTTGCCTCTCTGATTAATGCCCTCCTTGCCTGGTCCGTGAGTTTTGGTGGGCGGCCCTCTCTTGGCTGGTTTGTTGTGGTGCCATATTTTTTCCATTTTTGAATAATGGATTTAATGGTGCTCCGTGGGATGTTCAAAGTTTCAGATATTTTTTTATAACCCTGATCTGTACTTTTCCACAGCTTTGTCACTGACCTGTTTGGAGAGCTCCTTGGTCTTCATGGTGCCACTTGCTTGGTGGTGCCCCTTGCTTAGTGGTGTTGCAGACTCTGGGGCCTTTCAGAACAGGTGTATATATACTGAGATCATGTGACACTTAGATTGCACACAGGTGGACTTTATTTAACTAATTTTGTGACTTCTGAAGGTAATTGGCTGCACCAGATCTTACTTAGGGGCTTCATAGCAAAGAGGTGAATACATACGCACCCACCACTTTTCCATTTTAACTATTTTCTTTCCTTTCACCTCACCAATTTGGACTATTTTGTGTATGTCCATTACATGACATCCAAATAAAAATCTATTTCAATTACAGGTTGTAATGCAACAAAAATAGGAAAAACACCAAGGGGGATGAATACTTTTGCAAGTCACTGTACCAATCCACTGACCTCTGACCTTACCTGATGCATTATATTATCTACCTGTGCCCTAGTCACCTAGCCACTGACCTCTGACCTTACCTAGTACATTATATTATCTACCTGTGCCCTAGTCACCTAGCCACTGACCTCTGACCTTACCTGGTGCATTATATTATCTACCTCTACCCTAGTTACCTGGCCACTAACCTCTGGCTGCTGGCTTCAGCTACTGCTGCTCATCTGCCTTCCATCATCAGTGTGATGTAAATTATCATAATGGCTAACAGCAGTATGATAGCAATATTATTACACAATGTGAGGCATAAAGCTGTGTGGAATTATTCAAACCTACAGCTAAAATTAGCACAGTCTGTTATTTCTAGCTAATTGAGATTTTTTCTGTGGAAAACAGGGGTAAATAATTCAAAAGTAAAACCTGTAATTTTGTGGGTGTACATAAATTAAGTATATTAATCTCAAATGACCAGCTGCAGCATCAGGAGAATACCAGATGTGAGCAACTCAAGCAAGCCATTCAGGTGAACTAGACCTATAGCTATATAGCCCTGAAAGTCAGGTTTGTTTGACGTCCTATATCATTGCACTTCACTGATGCCTGTTCAATAAATGACTCTCCTTTGATTTTTCTAGTGAAATGTTGGTTTGATTTAGGCTGATGGAAGATGTGTATGGGTTCATCCCCAACCCCCACTGTACTGTAGATAGACTACCATCTACCTCCACCAATGCTGAGAAGACAGGACGGTCTATTTAGTCTTTTGTCTGCACTAGAACATTAGCATTACAATCAGTTCGGTCGAATCAAAATATCAAAACAAGAATTTGTGAATAGTTGATATTTATTCATTATGGGACTCTATGAATATTTACTTATTATTTAAGTGGTTGTAAACGGAACATTTATTAACCGTTTTTTCCCTCTCCCGCCCTCTCTCTCTCTCTCTCTCTCTCTCTCTCTCTCTCTCTCTCTCTCTCTCTCTCTCTCTCTCATTCTGTCTCTCTCTCTCTGCGTCTCTGCCTCTTGGACCTAGACTTGGCGCACCGGCACCGCTTGCCGTGCGGTAGCAGAGATAACAGTCTATTACTAGAGTGGCTGGAGTCTTTGACCATTTTTAGGGCCTACCTTGTGTTTACAATGGTGTTTGTTCTTCACTGGTTGCCCTTTTTTCGTGGCAAAAGGTCACAAATATTGCTGTTGTGATGGCACACTGTGGTATTTCATAGATAGATATGGGAGTTTATCAAAATATGATTCGTTTTCGAATTCTTTGTGGGTCTGTGTAATCTGAGGGAAATATGTGTCTCTAATATGATCATATATTTGGCAGGAAGTTAGGAAGTTTTTGGGTAGTGTGCACCTAGCCAGTCTTCTCTTGATGGGGACCTTTCTCAATAGCAAGGCTATGCTCACTGAATCTGTACATAGTCAAAGCTTTCCTTAAGTTTGGGTCAGTCACAGTGGTCAGGTATTCTGCCACTGTGTACTCTCTGTTTAGGGCCAAATAGCATTTTAGTTTGGTCATTTTTCTCTCTCTCTCTCTCTCTCACTCTCTCTCTCTCTCTCTCTCTCTCTCTCTCTCTCTCTCTCTCTCTCTCGCTCTCTGTGTCTCTGTCTCTGTCTCTCTCAATCTCTCGCTCTTTATAGGTCTCTCTCCCACACACACACACTCTCTCTTTCTCTTCCCCCATGTCTCTCGCTCTCTCTTCCCCAATTTCTCTCTCTTTCCCATCTCTCTCTCTCTCTCTCTCTCTGTCTAACAACCATTTGACAACGTGATGGTCTTGGTCTGTTCGCTTTAGAGTCGAGGCCTTATCATGACTCCACCCAATTCCTTCTCTTTAAGAAAACTGCGTAGGAGGGAGAACTAACCCGGAAAATTGCATCTGTGATCCTCAAGAACAGCTATTTAATCGTCCTCTAGCGACAGATTATTCAACTCAATGCTGAAGGAAGATGTTTATTTTAAGGAAATTTGAGACTCCTTCTATTCATATACATTATGTACATATGGCCTCTCCATCACATACAGCTACATTCTAAACCCCCATGCCCATTAACATCCCTGGTACCTGATACGTTACCATGTCCTCCACAATGAACAACATCAACTACTAGGTTGATTGTTTGTGTCGTAATCCCACATCGCACGCTAAGTGGTGAAGGAAGCATGTTGTGTTTGCACATCACGTCCTCGCCACGGGCATTTCTGACAACTCATTCTGGTCTTGTTGTCATTCCAGTCGGTCTGACAGATCCAGATCCCGATCTTGTCAGATCTGGAGCGCTTTGAGGGGGATTAGAGAGGCCGCACATGTACACGATTCAATTGGAAAGCCCTCACTATGCAGGCTCTTTGGCTCGGTCTCCCATCTCATTGAATTGGGGCATTCCCAACTCAGACGACTCAAAGTAGCTGTGTGCGTGACATTATGGGAGAGAGGGATACAACGGTGTGTGTGTGTGTGTGTTTGGGGGTCGCAGTTGTGTGGGTGGGGGAGAGTGATATTATGACGAGTTTTTTTCTGAAAGTATTTTTTTGGTCCATTTTTGATTGTATAATTTATATCAGGGATGGGCAACTTTGATTGGGTTGGTGGAGTATTGCTGCACATTTTGCCATGGGGCGTAGAGAAAATGGTGTCGTTTTTAAAAAATGGTGTCGTTGCTGCAATACTACACATTTTTCCACAGGGCAGAGAAAAGATTTTGAAATGTTATAACTCATTTCATTAAATTCTACTAATTTTACTATGGGGCAGAGAGAAAAATATGAATTTTTACAGCTAATTTCCTGCAATTCTACATACAGTAGGGCAAAAAAGTATTTAGTCAGCCACCAGTTGTGCAAAGATGAAAGGCCTGTAATTTTCATCATAGGTACACTTCACCTATGACAGACAAAATGAGAAAAAAAAATGCAGAAAATCACATTGTAGGATTTTTTATGAATTTATTTGCAAATTATGGTGGAAAATAAGTATTTGGTCAATAACAAAAGTTTATCTCAATACTTTTTTATATACCCTTTGTTGGTAATAACAGAGGTCAAACGTTTTCTGTAAGTCTTCACAAGGTTTTCGCACACTGTTGCTGGTATTTTGGCCCATTCCTCCATGCAGATCTCCTCTAGAGCAGTGATGTTTTGGTCCTGTTGCTGGGCAACACGGACTTTCAACTCCCTCCAAAGATTTTCTATGGGGTTGAGATCTGGAGACTGGCTAGGCCACTCCAGGACCTTGAAATGCTTCTTACGAAGCCACTCCTTCGTTGCCCGGGCGGTGTGTTTGGGATCATTGTCATGCTGAAAGACCCAGCCACGTTTCATCTTCAATGCCCTTGCTGATGGAAGGAGGTTTTCACTCAAAATCTCACGATACATGGCCCCATTCATTCTTTCCTTTACACGGATCAGTCGTCCTGGTCCCTTTGCAGAAAAACAGCCCCAAAGCATGATGTTTCCACCTCCATGCTTCACAGTAGGTATGGTGTTCTTTGGATGCAACTCAGCATTCTTTGTCCTCCAAACACGACGAGTTGAGTTTTTACCAAAAAGTTATATTTTGGTTTCATCTGACCATATGACATTCTCCCAATCTTCTTCTGGATCATCCAAATGCTCTCTAGCAAACTTCAGACGGGACTGGACATGTACTGGCTTAAGCAGTGGGACACGTCTGGCACTGCAGGATTTGAGTCCCTGGCGGCGTAGTGTGTTATTGATGGTAGGCTTTGTTTCTTTGGTCCCAGCTCTCTGCAGGTCATTCACTAGGTCCCCCCGTGTGGTTCTGGGATTTTTGCTCACCGTTCTTGTGATCATTTTGACCCCACAGGGTGAGATCTTGCGTGGAGCCCCAGATCGAGGGAGATTATCAGTGGTCTTGTATGTCTTCCATTTCCTAATAATTGCGCCCACAGTTGATTTATTCAAACCAAGCTGCTTACCTATTGCAGATTCAGTCTTTCCGGCCTAGTGCAGGTCTACAATTTTGTTTCTGGTGTCCTTTGACAGCTCTTTGGTCTTGGCCATAGTGGAATTTGGAGTGTGACTGTTTGAGGTTGTGGACAGGTGTCTTTTATACTGATAACAAGTTCAAATAGGTGCCATTAATACAGGTAACGAGTGGAGGACAGAGGAGCCTCTTAAAGAAGAAGTTACAGGTCTGTGAGAGCCAGAAATCTTGCTTGTTTGTAGGTGACCAAATACTTATTTTCCACCATAATTTGCAAATAAATTCGTTAAAAATCCTACAATGTGGTTTTCTGGATTTTTTTCTCATTTTGTCTGTCATAGTTGAAGTGTACCTGTGATGAAAATTACAGGCCTCTCTCATCTTTTTAAGTAGGAGAACTTGCACAATTGGTGGCTGACTAAATAATTCTTTGCCCCACTGTATATTGCCATAGGGTGGAGGAAAATGTTTGCAGTTTTTAATATGATAACTGATTATCAATGGGCCCCACCCGGTTGGTAATTCGACCTTGCTTACTACAAGTTTAGATAGCTGGCCTCTAGACTAATTTACCAATCTATAAATGTTTTTCTGACATGGGTTAATTGACTTACTGTTGAAGCATAACCAAAATTGAAATTACGAAATTGCACATTGTGTATTCTGTTATTTTAACTCTCAACAGTAAGTTGAGACCCCGTCTGAATTTTTTTTTTTTTTTTATTATGTGAAATTGGTCCGTGGGCCAGTTGCCCAACCCTGATCTATATATTCTGTGGGGACTGACTGACTACAGTAATCTGATTACAAAAAAAATGAACTGAAATCAGTTACGTTACCAGCAAAAATATTGTAATTAGATGATAGATACCTTCGAATAACTAGATAATTACTTCTTAGAAGTGTGATTAAAATCATGTTTGCGAAAGCATGTTTGCGAGAAAAAAAATACATTGTGACACCTTTCTGTTTTCTCAATGACGTTCAATTCAGCATTGGAAATATATATTTTTTACGTAAAATTACTGATTACAAATTTTGGACAGGTAACTATTTAAAGAAACATATCCAATCCTGTGTGGAAGTAGTATATCTAAAGGAGTGGGCAGTGGCTGTGAGGATATTATGATACTGGGATATGAGCGTTGTCTTTTTGGATATTATGTGTGGTTTATCCTCATTTTCGGTCTATATTTTGATTGTATCATTAGTATTTCCTCTGGGGTACTATACAGATGTAGGATCTTAATTCAATCACACATTTCTGTTGCAGAGAATTTTCCTGCACAGCAGGAAATACAAACTTGTAGTGTATTTGAGTTTTTTTTTCAAATTCAGCCCCTACAAAAAAGTTTGATTATAATTCACATGATAATTCACAATTCACATACTGGCTCAAATTAAGATCCTACATCTGTCGCTAAAAGAGTGGGCAGTGGCAGTGTAGTTAGTGGAACACTGGGATATGAGTGTTGGCTGTGTTGGCTTTTGCGGTTGGCTGGGTTGGTGTGGTGATGATACTGCATCGCTCCCGGTGTAATTTCTTCCCTGTAGGCAGACACCTTTCGGGTAAATTATGTATAGCAACAATTGATGATTGGTTGGAATGATCGAACCCATGGGAGGTTTACATTAGTAACGGTTCAATTTCATGTTTCTGTAGAATGGTGTGATCACAGTTTGGGGACAAATGGTGGCCCTGTTTTCTTGATAACGACAAACACAATATAGCCTTGGATCAAGGTTTTGAGTTGATATGTTTTCATTGGCGTCTCTTCTTCCATCATTCATTCTTCCCTTCTTTTCTGTCATAATGTTTGTGTTACATCATCTTTTATGTTTGACTGAATACTCAGTTCTTGCAGACAAATTATGTGGCTTTAGGTACATCTGCATATTTCAGAAGTCTTTGTGCAGCTACAGATGTAATATATTAATTTGATCACCCTGTTGTAGAAAATGTCAAATCTGTAGTGTATTTGTGGTTTAAAAAGGCTTCTGAAGTTTGTAATTTTCACTTTGAAATTTCAGACTTGATTTTCCCTTTCATAAAAATGTATCAACCCCTAGAAAAATGTCCATTAATTATAATTCACATAATAATTTACATTTCCTGTTGCTGCAGGGTTATTTCTCTGCTCTAGCAAACTGGATCAAATTAACATCCTACATCTGTTTGACAACAGTTAGACTGTGATTATTCTGAATACAGGCAGCTACTTGAAAATAAGATGTTTTTCTTCACTTACTCGTTTGGTTAAAAAAAGGTTAGATCAAAAATAAAGTAATTATTTTATAGTCCTTTCAAGATGGTTATAGTAGGCTAGCACACTGACTTGCCTAGTTAAATAAAGGTTAAAATAAATGTAAAAAGAAAATAGAGGGCTTTGGTCCTGAGAGTACTGTGAGATTGCGAGCTAGCCTGGACAGCTAGCCCCATGGATGGATCCAAACAGAACAGGCAATTTGGGGGAGAGAGAGGGAGAGCTATCCCTCCATCGAGTCATCAACATTGGGCCTACAGTCCTCTTAAGGGAGGTCCGTATAGGCACTAGCTAGAGGGTTATTTAGCATTGGTTTGTGCTGCTACAGTACAAGCCTCCCTTTGGCAGCTTGTGAGTAAATCATTAACGACTGCAAAGCTCCTGGAATTAGTATACCCCCAGAGTGCTAAAGATGGCATAAAACTGCATGAAAGGGAAGACGTTTGTCCTTGTTCCAGGGTACGCTATGTGATAAAGTGAGTTCTGTTAGAGCGTGAATCAGGGGCCATGTTGTGATCACGGCTGTGCAGGACAGAGAGATCGGTGTTGATTTCAACAGAAAGAGCTGTTATGTTATGGCTATTCTTCTATTGTCTTACGTCAAATACAATACAATGGACACTAGCACACAAATATATGTGGACACCCCTTCAAATTAGTGGATTCGGCTACTTCAGCCACTCCCGTCGCTGACAGGTGTATACATTCAAGCACACTGCCATGCAATCTCCACAGACAAACATTGTCAGTAGAATGGCCCGAACTGAAGAGCTCAGTGACTTTTAACGTGGCATCTTCATAGGATGCCACCTATCCAACAAGTCAGTTCGTTGCCAAGGTGATGGTGTTGAAGTGTAGTGTGGTCTGGTGCTGGTTCCTCAACAGCTGTGATGACTACACCACAGGTCAGGACAGGTCTGTAATGCCAAGGGCTGCTAGTGATAGCTTGCTGAAGGTGTGAGGAGCACAGCCCTCTCCAATGTTACTGTGATGATGGTGTGAGAGGGAGGTGTGTGTATTTAAGAGAAAGAGAAAGGAGGATTGTCCTGTTAAATTATACGCTGTCAAAATATTCTCAAAACACTATGATTGTGTAATGAAACCATGAAAGGTAGTGTACCTAGCCTGAGATATGGTTTTTGGAGGGTGTTTGAATATAAACCTAATGCAAGTGTTATGATACACAGAAAGTGGTTTAAAACAGTTGAAGTACTCTGAAACATCCAAAGTGCTTCTTAAATCAGAATATTGGTGTTTTTAAGAGAATGTCATGAAAATGCTTTTTGGGGTTTCAGTGCATGTAAAAGGCAGCATCAAAACACTAAACAATATTTTGCAGACTGTGCCTCTCATACAATCAAATGGTAAATAAATGAAAATGGTTTATAGCCTAAATATTGATTGATGATAAGGGAATATGGATTTTTTTTTGTGGAATTCCACCGTAATTTTTTTAATGCTTTGTTTAGACAGATTATTAATAGGAGACAGAGAAGGTGTGACAGTGGGACAGGCGGAAGCAGAAATTTAACCCCCAACTTCTGGGGTAGTAAGATGGTACATTTCATTGGAATTTAATTGCCATTTTATACACTCAACCACACAGCCACACTGTAAATGATTTGTTCATTTCATTTTACCCCAACATTTTATAATAAATGTAATATGTTGCTCAAAAGATGGAGAAAATTGAGTGATTGAACTCATTGGAAGTCTGGTTTAAATCTCTTTGCACTTCTTATCTTGACATGTGGCTCTGTTTTCAGAGGACTGTGGGTAATTCAAACATTTTAGACTTATTCATTATTTTACACACTGTTGTATGCAACTGTAAGTGTTGTTATTGTGAAGTGGAAACGTCTAGGAGCAACAACGGCTCAGACGCAAAGTGGTAGGCCACACAAGCTCACAGAACAGGACTGTCGAGGGCATGAAGAGTGTAGCGAGTAAAAACTCACTACCGAGTTCCAAACTGCCCCTGGAAGCAACGTCCGCACAGAAGCCTAAGATCACCATGCACAATGCCAAGCGTCAGCTGGAGTGGTGTAAAGCTCACCTCCATTGGACTCTGGAGCAGTAGAAACGCGTTCTCTGGAGTGATGAATCATGCTTTACCATCTGACAGTCCAATGAAATCTGGGTTTGGCGGATGCCAGGAGAACGCTACCTACCCAAATTCATAGTGCCAACTGTAAAGTTTGGTGGAGGAGCAATAATGGTCTGGGGCTGGTTTTCATGGTTCGGGCTTGGCCCCTTAGTTCTGTGAAGGGAAATCTTAATGCTACAGTATACAATAACATTCTAGATGATTCTGTGCTTGCAACTTTGTGGCAACAGTTTGGGAAGGCCCTTAACTGTTTCAGCATGACAATGCCCCCATGCACGAAGCGAGGTCCATGCAGAAATGGTTTGTCGAGATCGCTGTCAAAGAACCTGCACAGAGCCCTGACTTCAACCCCATCAAACACCTTTGGGATGAATTGGAACACCAACTGCGAGCCAACATCAGTGCCCAGCCTCACTAATGCTCTTGTGGCAGAATGGAAGCAAGTCCCCACAGCAGTGTTCCAAAATCTAGTGGAAAGCCCCAGAAGAGTGGTGGCTGTTTATAGTAGCAAAGGGGGAACCAACTCCATATTAATGCCCATTATTTTGGAATGAGATGTTCGACGAGCAGGTGTCCACATACTTTTGGCCATGTAGTGTGCTATAGACAACATACACAAATGTAGGATCTTAATTTGAGTCAGTTTACTGCAGCAGGACAATATTCATGGCGCAACAGGAAATGTGAATTATTATGTGGATTATAATTAATGGACGTTTGTGTAGGGTTAGTACATTTTTCAATAGGGCAAATCAAGTCTGACATTTTATAGTGCAAATTACAAACTTTAGAAGCATTTTAAAACCTTGAATGCACTGCAAGTTTGTATTTCCTGAAGTGCAGGAAATTTCTCAGCAACAAAAGAGTGAGCAAATTATGATCCTACATCTGTACATACAATGATATTGTCTAGTTATTTATATTCCATTGTGTATCATGTCAATAAACACAGAAGACATTGTAGCGTTTGTCTTGAATGGCCCTATAGGAATAAAAACAAGGCTAATAATAACAATTCCATCATTTATGAATCACTCCATATGCTTTAGATTCCAGACCCGCTGAACTACAACCATGCCCCACCGACACCTCCAATATAAACCTCTCCATAATACTCTGCCACAGCACACTGGGGGGAGATTTATAACGGCTGGCCACAAAACCACAATTGAGCAATTTATCTTTTCCGCAGCTACGATACAGTAGCCATAATCTCTGTCATATGGAGCCACTCCACTATGTCATGCTTGGCTTTCATCCCGTAGATTAAGAAATATTTGTCATAATACGATCAGCAGCTTGCCTGTTAACTGTGAAGCTGAGATATACAGTGTATTCTGTTTAATGGTGGATGTGAATGGGGGAAGTCGTTTGGCTGCCTGTGTGTAGAATATCGTTCATCACCTGCCTAACAACCTCTAGTCACGTTGATGGGAGTGTCTGTTAATCCATGCACACGCATATCGTTTTAGCGACGAGGCCGGACTCAACATAATGAGGTATCATACACCAGATGAATCCTATTGGTTAAGCAAACGGAAGCACCATCATCCCAGGGAGGGATGCCTGAGAGATGACAGTTAGTTAATATGCACGATCAAAGATATGGACGCTGCCCCGTAGAAAGGGTTTCTGTAGATACATTTGTCGAGTTATAATACGGGTGCCTCGTTCAAAGGTAATTGAACTAGATGTCTGGATAGCCTCACAGTGTCATTCTATTCAAAACTATGTGTTCATTTGCACTTAAAATGGTAGATCGAAATACTTCCATAAGACTTCGAAGCTACTTGTTATTACTCCTGCAATTTCCCTATTTTGAGTTTTGTGGGTTTTGTGGGTACTCCACTCTGACCACACTCTTCAATCATCATCCAGGGCTTACAGACTATCACTCTCGCGCTCCTCTCTAGTCCCTCTAGTCTCCCTGATGCCACTTAGGTCTGATATGTCCTCCTTATCCTGGCTCTCCTAAATTACATTTTACCAGCAAGGCCATAAGAGTTGTCCAAACTCATACTAGACTTTGTACAAAGATGCATGAGTCCCGAGCTCTATTCCTAAATCCACACTAGCAAACCAATTCAAATGAAGCACTGTTTATGTCATGCATTCTAGTGTGAATATGGGAACATAGTCCCTGATATGAATCTATTACAGGGACAGAGACAGGGACAGGGACAGTGACAGGGACTGATCAGTCATGGATCACTGGCCTTGCTGGACATCTCTCTCTCTCTCTCACCGAGGAAGGATGGGGAAATTATCAAGGGCAAATTGACAAGCGGCTGTAGATAAGTATGGATAATAAAAGCCCTTAGATACCAGACCACCCCCTCCTCTCCACCTATCCACAGCATCCATAACATCCCAACCACCCTCTCTCTCACCTTCTTCATCTGTCATACCCTCTCACCCACCCACGCAGACTTTCAAACTTCTCATCCTCTCTCGTTCTCTCACCCCAAGCTCTGAGCCTGACTGAGAACGTTGACAGTGGCAGACATGGCCTTGCGATGAACTTAGCATCCATAAGAGCTCTCTCTTTCTCACTGTGGGTCAGAAGAACATTTGCAGATACCGGCATCGACTTCACACTCACCAGGATATTTTGTAATTAGACTGTAAACCTCCAACCAGGGGGCGTTTTGAGTTCTGAAGCTATGTGGCATATGCCAGTTTGAGTCACCAGGCACTCTAGGGAGGCAAGTGGGTAGGGAATGTTGCAAACTGTGAAACTGAGTTTATTAGGGTAAATAAATCAACCTTCTCCAAAGAGGAGATTCTCGTTTTCCCTTAAAGATGCACTCCGGGATCTTTTTTTTATTTTAATTTTACCCCGTTTTCTCCCCAATTTCGTGGTATCCAATTGTTTAGTAGCTACTATCTTGTCTCATCGCTACAACTCCCGTACGGGCTCGGGAGAGACGAAGGTTGAAAGTCATGCGTCCTCCGATGCACAACCCAACCAAGCTGCACTGCTTCTTAACACATCCAACCCGGAAGCCAGCTGCACCAATGTGTCGGAGGAAACACCGTGCACCTGGCAACCTTGGTTGGCGGGCACTGCGCCCGGCCCGCCACAGGAGTCGCTGGTGCGCGATGAGACAAGGATATCCCTACCGGCCAACCCCTCCCTAACCCGAGCGACGCTAGGCCAATTGTGCGTCGCCCCACGGACCTCCCGGTCACGGCCAGTTACGACAGAGCCTGGGTGCAAACCCAGGGTCTCTGGTGGCACAGCTGGCGCTGCAGTACAGCGCCCTTAACCACTACGCCACCCGGGAGGCCGCACTCCGGGATCTTAAGAACAAATTCGTAACAGATTGCGAGAATTGGATCTGTAAACATTTCACAAACATTGCAAAACACAAAATGAATGACTTAGTACACAAATAATGGCAAACTGTTTTGGCTGGTGAGCACCACTTTCAAAACTACTCGCTGAAATTATAGAGAAGTTTGAGAATCATTCCTTAACAGGATAGAAAAAACTATCAGGAGATCAAGGCCAGTGCTTTAGCGCTAGATGGCATACAGCAAGCAATTAGGGAGCCAGCTAGGAGAAGTTGCATGTCATGTGTCACTTTTTTATACATTTTTATAAGAAATGAGCTGCCTGACAGCAGACATCCTTTTTTCAAATATGTCTTTGCTCTTTTACTGTTCATACACTGTTAAAATGAAGTGCTTTGTTGTCATGTATTGTCATGTTGTGTCTTGTTTCTGTCCTTTCCCTTCACCCTGTCTCCCTCTGCTGGTCGTTATTAGGTTACCTTTTCTCCCCCTCTTTCCCCCAGCTGTTCCTTGTCTCCTCCTAACTACCTCGTCACCCCTTTTCCCACCTGTTCCCTTTTTCCCTCTGATTAGTCCTCTATATCTCTCTCTGTTTTTGTTCCTGTCTTTGTCGGATTCTTGTTTGTGCTTTTCATGCCTGAACCAGACTATCGTCATGTTTGCTGCAACCTTGTCCTGTCCTGTTGGAATCTGCCGGTCCATCTGAGCCTACCTATGTTTTGTTATTAAAGAAGTTCTGTTTACGTTAATTCGCTTTTGGGTCCTCATTCACGCACCGTAACATTTGTAACACCAAAACTACTGGCAACTGAGCTGCCACCAACGTGAAGGAGACAAAACCTTAACTTTGCTGCAGTATTGAAACATGGCCCTGAGATGTTCTGAAACATTACATGGCGTGTTGTAACACCACCTAATCGCGTGTTGTGCAACACCTTTGCCAAGAGCCGGGAGCACTAACAGAAAAGGCTGAAAAGATCTGTTTCGAGATCTGTTAAGTGCACAACCTTAGTACCTTCTCTTTAGGTGTTGTTTCCGCTCTATACCTTCTAAACACTATGACGCTGTTTTTCGAGATCTGTTAAGTGCAGAACCTTAGTACCTTCTCTTTAGGTGTTGTTTCCGCTCTATACCCTCTAAACACTATGACGCTGTTTCGAGTCTAGTGCATAATTAGATACCTTCTGAAGTATTTTAATGTTTATGTATGTGATCATTTGCCAGTTTAACCCATTTTGGCAGGCAGTGTTCATCACAGTACTCAAACCACCAGCAGTGGGTAGAGATTTTACGGTAAACAGGGCAGGATACTGTATTTGCCTCTGCTATAACAAGTGGGAAACGTGGGAATGGCTCATCTCACCATTCAATGTGATTTTGCCAGATGGTTTTGATGTCCTTTCATCATAATACATTAGACTACACCTCGTGGCAGAACAACCTAATAGTAATATAGATGGTACTTTTCTTTCTTCAAGCATGCATACAACATTGTGTAAAATAATGGCTAGGTCTAAAATGTTTGAATTACCCACAGTCCTCTGGGAACAGAGCCACATGTCAAGATAAGAAGTGCAAAGGGATTTAAACCAGACTTCCAATGAGTTTAATCACTCAATTTTCTCCATCTTTTGAGCAACATAATGTGTTTATTATAAAATGTTGGGGTAAAATGAAATGAACAAATCATTGAAACGACTGGCATTCATTTTTTTTGTCAAATCATACTTTTTTTTTACAGTGTGGCTGTGTGGTTGAGTGTATAAAATGCCAATTAAATTCCAATTAAATCTTCCAATCTTACTACCCCAGAAGTCGGGGGTTCAATTGCTGCTTCCGCCTGGCCCACTGTCACACCTTCTCTGTCTCCTGTTAATAATCTGTCTAAACAAAGCATTGAAAAAATTAAGGTGTAATTTGACAACAACAACAAAAAACCCATATTCCCTCATCATCAATCAATATTTAGGCTATAAACCATGTTCATTTATTTACCATTTGATTGTATGAGAGGCACAGTCTGCAAAATATTGTTTAGTGTTTTGATGCTGCCTTTTACATGCACTGAAACCCCAAAAAGCATTTTCATGACATTCTCTTAAAAACACCAATATTCAGATTTAAGAAACACTTTGAGTGTTTCAGAGTACTTCAACTGTTTTATACCACTTGCTGTGTATCATAACACTTGCATTAGGTTTATATTCAAACACCCTCCAAACACCAGATCTCAGGCTAGGTACACTACCTTTCATGCTTTCATTACACAATCATAGTGTTTTGAGAATATTTTGACAGCGTATAATTTAACAGGACAATCCTCCTTTCTCTTTCTCTCTTAAATACACACACCTCCCTCTCACACCATCATCACAGTGACATTGGAGAGGGCTGTGCTCCTCACACCTTCAGCAAGCTATCACTAGCAGCCCAAAGGCATTACAGACCTGTCCTGGCCTGTGGTGTAGTCATCACAGCTGTTGAGGAACCAGCACTAGACCACACTACACTTCAACACCACCCCCCCCCATCACCTTGGCAACATCAATAAATCATTACAGACCATTCTATGGACATCAGGGTTCGACCGAGTTCAACAGCAATTTTCACATGTGTAGAGACTGGATTTCTGATAGCATCAGTAAAGCCTGTCAAACTGACAGGGACAGGCCAAATAGTCTGACTGCATGAGTGCTCTGTTTGGCAGGCTAAACTAGGAGTGCATGCCTGCTGCCCTATGCCTGCTTATCATCTGAATCCAGATCGGTTTGACAAAAACATGGCACAGGACATTTGGTTGTGAATGTGTGTGTGTCTATAGTACAGCACACACAGATGCAACCACCTCCACCCAGCTGTGCTGGACACCCTGCCCATGGCACCACACTGCCAGTCCCCATCAGCCTGGCATCATACACCCCCTTTTTTACTCACGATCTTACTCGTCATCCCGTGTGTGTGCGTGCAGATCCGACTTGTCCTTACCCATAATATCATATGCATACGGATGTTCTCAATATTGTATACATGAACGGACATATTACTCATATGAAGGTAAGCTTTGGTTGAAAGGTCACATTCCCTGGCAGTAACTCTGTCCTAATTGTCCATGTTCTAAAATCCATGAATGGACTATTTATTTATTTATTAAGCTTTCCGGACTGCTTTTGCTCATAGTCATAGTAGTGGATAATGATACTTGAAATCAATCATGAATAACATTCAATCTTGTTGTTTTTTAATATTCTGTGTAAAATAGTAAATAGTCACGTGTTTCCCCAGACAGCCCAACCACTCACTGGACCCATATGTTCACTGGGCTACACATGCCTCTCTCTAATATCAATATGCCTCGTCCATTACTGTCCTGGTTAGTGATTCCTGTCTTATTTCACTGTAGAGCCTCTAGCCCTGCTCAATATGCCTTAACCAACCATGTTGTTCCACCTCCTACATATGCGATGACATCACCTAGTTTAAACGTCTCTAGAGACTATATCTCTCTCTTCATTACTCAATGCCTAGGTTTACCTCCAATGTACTCACATCCTACCATACCTGTGTCTGTACACTATGCCTTGAATCTATGTTATCGTGCCCAGAAACCTGCTCCCTTTACTCTCTGTTCCGAACGTGCTAGACGGCCAGTTCTTATAGCCTTTAGCCGTACCCTTATCCTACTTCTCCTCTGTTCCTCTGGTGAGGTAGAGGTTAATCCAGGACCTGCAGTGCCTAGCACCACTCCTACTCCCCAGGTGCTCTTATTTGTTGACTTCTGTAACTGTAAAAGCCTTGGTTTCATGCATGTTAACATTAGAAGCCTCCTCCCTAAATGTGTTTTACTCACTGCTTTGGCACACTCTGCCAACCCGGATGTCTTAGCTGTGTCTGAATCCTGGCTTAGGAAAACCACCAAAAACCTTGAAATCTCCATCGCTAACTATAACATTTTCCGTCAAGATAGAACTGCCAAAGGGGGCAGTGTTGCAATCTACTGCAAAGATAGCCTGCAGAGTTCGGTATTACTATCCAAGTCTGTACCCAAACAATTTGAGCTTCTACTTCTAAAAATGCACCTTTCCAGAAACAAGTCTCTCACTGTTGCCGCTTGCTATAGACCTCCCTCTGCCCCCAGCTGTGCCCTCGATACCATATGTGAATTGATTGCCCCCCATCTATCTTCTGAGCTCGTGCTACTAGGTGACCTAAACTGGGACATGCTTAACACCCCGGCCATCCTACAATCCAAGCTTGATGCCCTCAATCTCACACAAATTAGCAATGAACCTACCAGGTACAACTCCAAATAAACACGGGCACCCTCATAGATGTCATCCTAACTAACTCACCCTCCAAATACACCTCTGCTGTTTTCAATCAAGATCTCAGCGATAACTGCCTCATTGCCTGCATCCGTAATGGGTCAGCGGTCAAACGGCCTCCACTCGTCACTGTCAAACGGTCCTTAAAACACTTCTGCGAGCAGGCCTTTCTAATCGACCTGGCCGGGGTATCCTGGAATGACATTGACCTCATCCCGTCAGTAGATGATGCCTGGCTATTCTTTAAAAGTGCCTTCCTCACCATCTTAAATAAGCATGCCCCATTCAAAAAAAAATTGAACTAGGAATAGATATAGTCCTTGGTTCACTCCAGACCTGTCTGCCCTTGACCAGCACAAAAACATCCTGTGGCGTTCTGCATTAGCATCGAATAGCCCCCGTGATATGAAACTTTTCTAACTCAAAAAAGTTCTGGGACATGGAGAATAAGAGCACCTCCTCCCAGCTGCCCACTGCTCTGAGGCTAGGAAACACTGTCAACACAGATAAATCCACTATAATTGAGAATTTCAATAAGCATTTCTCTACGGCTGGCCATGCTTTCCACCTGGCTACCCCTACCCTGGTCAACTGCCCGGCACCCTCCCCAGCAACCCACTAAAGCCCTCACCATTTCTATTTTACCCAAATCCATATAGCTGATGTTCTGAAAGAGCTGCAAAATTTGGACCCCTACAAATCACCCGGGCTTGACAATCTGGACCCTTTTTCTAAAAATGATCTGCCGAAATTGTTGCAACTCCTATTACCAGCCTGTTCAACCTCTCTTTCGTATAGTCTGAGATTCCCAAAGATTGGAAAGCTGCCGCGGTCATCCCCCTCTTCAAAGGGGGTGACACTCTAGACCCAAACTGCTACAGACCTATATCTATCCTACCCTTTCTCTAAGGTCTTCGAAAGCCAAGATAACAAACAGATTACCGACCATTTCGAATCCCACCGTACCTTCTCCGCTATGCAATCTGGTTTCAGAGCTGGTCATGGGTGCACCTTAGCCACGCTCAAGGTCCTAAACGACATCATAACTGCCATCGATAAGAGACATTACTGTGCAGCCGTATTCATCGACCTGGCCAAGGCTTTCGACTCTGTCAATCTCCACATTCTTATTGGCAGACTCGACAGCCTTGGTTTCTCAAATGATTGCCTCGCCAGGTTTACCAACTACTTCTCTGATAGAGTCCTGTGTGTCAAATCGGAGGGCCTGTTGTCCGGACCTCTGGCTGTCTCTATGGGGGTGCCACAGGGTTCAATCATCGGGCCGACTCTCTTCTCTGTATACATCAATGATGTTGCTCTTGCTGCTGGTGATTCTCTGGTACACCTCTACGCAGACGACACCATTCTGTATTCTTCTGGTCCCTTTTTGGACACTGTGTTAACTAATCTCCAGACGAGCGTCAATGCCATACAACTCTCCTTCCGTGGCTTCCAACTGCTCTTAAACGCAGGGGAAACTAAATGCATGCTTTTCAACTGATCACTGCCCGCAGCTGCTCGCCTGTCCAGCATCATTACTCTGGACGGCTCTGACTTAGAATACGTGGACAACTACAAATACCTAGGTGTCTGGTTAGACTGTAAACTCTCCTTCCAGACTCACATTAAGCATCTCCAATCCAAAATCAAATCTAGAATTGGCTTCGTATATCGCAACAAAGCATCCTTCACTCATGCTGCCAACATACCCTTGTAAAACCGACGATCCTACCGATCCTCGACTTTGGTGATGTCATCTATAAAATAGCCTCCAACACTCTACTCAACAAACTGGATGCAGTCTATCACAGTGCCATCCATTTTGTCACCAAAGCCCCATACACTACCCACCATTGCGACCTTTACGCTCTCGTTGGTTGGCCCTCGCTTCATACGCGTTGCCAAACCCACTGGCTACAGGTTATCTACAAGTCTCTGCTAGGTAAAGCCCCACCTTATCTCAGCTCTCTGGTCACCATAGCAGCACCCACTTGTGGCACGCGCTCCAGCAGGTATATCTCACTGGTCACCCCCAAAGCCAATTCCTCCTTTGGTCGTCTTTCCTTCCAGTTCTCTGCTGCCAATGACTGGAACGAACTGCAAAAATCTCTGAAGCTGGAGACTCATATCTCCCTCACTAGCTTTAAGCACCAGCTGTCAGAGCAGCTCACAGATCACTGCACCTGTACATAGCCCATCTGTAAACAGCCCATCTATCTACCTACCTCATCCCCATACAGAATTTATTTATTTATCTTGCTCCTTTGCACCCCAGTATCTCTACTTGCACATTCATCTTCTGCACATCTACCATTCCAGTGTTTAATTGCTATATTGTAATTACATTGCCACCTGCTCCTTTGCACCCCAGTATCTCTACTTGCACATTCATCTTCTGCACATCTACCATTCCAGTGTTTATTGCTATATTGTAATTACTTAGACACCATGGCCTATTTATTGCCTTAACTCCCTTATCTTACCTCATTTGCACTCACTGTATATAGACTTTTTGTTTTCTTTTGTTCTACTGTATTGTATTGTATTCCATGTGTAACTCTGTGTTGTTGTATGTGTCGAATTGCTATGCTTTATCTTGGCCAGGTCGCAGTTGCAAATGAGAACTTGTTCTCAACTAGCCTACCTGGTTAAATAAAGGTTAAATAAAAATGTTAAACAAATGTGTAAGCTATGGCTGCTATAGCTTACACATGAGGCTGATCTGGACAGCAACTCGACAAGTAACATCTAATAAATGACAACAAATTCGTGCTGTAATATGTCAATGAAACAGAGCGAGAGAGAGAGAGAGAGAGAGAGAGATGGGGGATGCTCATGCAGTAATTACGTTCCACATCGGTGCCTGTCTAATTGAAGCTTTAGCGTGGCTCTGCTGGAACATTTATAGGAGCGAGTGGAATAATGCGCTGTCAGTCACCGGTGCCGCGCGCGTCTGGGGCGGGCTCTCTATGCCCCCGCTCTTCAAGACCGCTGAGATGTTGTGAATGTGTCAAGAATCTGTTCAGCCTCCGAGCGCTACCCCAAATTACTGGTATTCCTACTTTAGAGTCGTATTTCAGAATATACTATGCTCTCTTGTTGGTGTCGTTGCTAGGTCGGTAAAAACCTGTCCAGTTATGAGTAGTAAAGTAGATTAGTATTATGTGGGATTCCGAAACTGTTATGCGTTTGCGTTCACCGTGCGCCACGAGCCTGCCGCGTGTTGGATTGTGTCGACATCAGTTGGAGCACTGTCCACGGTGCTGAAAGTCAAGAGTCTTACCCTAAGTGGCGAACAGAGGCAGTTGAGGCGTTCCCGGGTACATGTATATGCAACTCAAATCTTGAGATGACGCGGAAAAGGCTGCACTTTGTAGCTGTATGGGGATTCTTCGCGTGGGAAATAGCTGTGTTGCTAAGGTAAGGGAGTTCGGCAGCAGCCAACATTACGCGGCCTGATTTACTCACACTGATTGTTGAAGTTCCCGAACTGTTTGATTAATGTTAGGTGCTTTGAGGGCGCCAATGATTTGAGTGGTTCGCAAATAGGCTAAATGACCCTAAAACACTGGAAGCGTTCAATACGGAGTGGATTTTCCTCTCACATTCTGGGATTGGGCTACAGGCACATATATATAATAATCATATCAAGTACAAAAGCCTCTAAGAGAGTCATCTATTCATGATGTTTTATCTCGACAAACATACATGTGGTGATCCTTCCACGAGGGATTTTGGCCATTGCTCAACAAATCAGTCAGAAACGGTACGATCATGATGCACGCGCCGTTTAGTATTCGTGATAAGTGAATTCAATTTCTGTCTGTATTAAATGTAGACCCTGTAAACTGCCTGCGTATTTCTCAAATCCCCGTTTCCCAGGAATTCGATCGTTATGCTCAGTGTGCTGATCTGATCCTGACAAGGATTTCTCTTCTCTCTCTCAGTAACAGGTGCCGTAATCGAGAAATCTCATGGAATTTCTGGGCCGAGATCAAAGAAAAAGCCGCTTGAATTATCAAAATAAATTGTATATTTGCATGCAATCCGAATGAGCAGAATTATATATATATATATATATATATATATATATATATATATATATATATATATATATATATATATATATATATATATATATATGTAACACCTTATATGATTGACAGTTATTAATGCTTAAACACTAAGGGCTATTGGATGTGAAAGTGAAGGTATTTCTAGATCAAGTTATAACATAAGCTTTCTCACATAGAAACAATCTTTATAGTGCAATTATGGTCCCAGCCAGCCACAATGTTATGTAATACAACATGCTGGAGAGGCTGGTGTGTTGGATTTGGTCAAATATTAGGGCTTTAATATCTCTCTCTCTCTCTCTCTCTCTCTCTCTCTCTCTCTCTCTCTCTCTCTCTCTCTCTCTCTCTCTCTCTGATACATACATGTGTGTCCACGAAACATGATATGAAACATTGATAGATACAACAAAAGCCTTTTTCATGTTGATACAACTCAAGCACATACCCAAGTCTACTTACCATCTAGAGAGCAGGTTACACATGTCTGATCCACATATGTTTGCTCAAGCCAAGTGCAGTGTTCAGATGTCAGTTTGGTTCATGTGTAACACGTTTGACAGTCTACCCACGTCATAGGGCCATGTTAATTGACATTATGTCAGGCTTGACAAGCAGCTATGCTACAGAGCAAACCGTCGGGGCCATTCATCGCTATTCGTGGTAAGCGGGCTGGACTCCCCTTTCAATAGCTACTCTCTCTCTCTAAGGATATCTCTAGCCCGCCCACATCAATACTCTCTTCCCACTTCAGTACTCTCTCCGGCTCTCATTCCTTCCCTGAGTCCTTCTCAACTAAGCACAGTACAACGCCACAGAGGTAATGCAATTGCTGCAAAGTCTAGTCCCAACTCAAGCCGTGCATCACCGCCACCAACACAAGTCTTCTCATTCAAAGGCCCCGTGCATGCATCGTCGATCATCCTCCATTATTTAACGGCACAACGCATTATTCTCGTGTGATGTGTCTGTGATAGTAATGGTCCTCCGCTGGCATCCCCCTGTATTGAATTATTGATATCATGGCTGTGTCCCGAACGGCACCGTAAGCGGTCAAAAGTGGTACACTATTTAGGCTATCAGTTACCATTTGGGATGCAGGCCATGCCTGTTGCCACGTCCCTGACTGGCACACACTGCAATGTGTATTGGTTTAGTGTCAGCTCAGAGTCCAAGGTGACTGGAGAGTTTTCTATAGGGTTTATAGTGTTTAAAGCCTAGACCCCTCAACCAAGAATATGCTTCTGACCTATATATCCTCGGGATTCTAATTACACATATGATCTGAGTCTCAGATGGCACCCTATTCCTTACATTGTACACTACTTTTCGGCCCTGGTCAAAAGTAGTGCACTATTTAGGGAATAGGGTGCCATTTGGCTTTAAACACTGTTCTCCCTCATCTTCATTACTATAGGCCTGCATAGCAGCCATTCCATGTTGGAGCACTTTACTTTCCCCGGTGGGTTTGTCACTTCACTTGAATGGCGAAAGGGACTCTTTGCACACTGTGTAGGGCAAGCTATGTACTTGCAAATGAAACATTTCTGGGAAAGTCTGTCTATGTTTTTCTGGCCAGATAGATCTTCATCAAGGGAGACATTTCACTTGGGTACCTAGCCCACTGTTTGCAAAGCTTGCACTGTGCCGGGCATTGTGGTCCGCGAGGGGTGCTAGCTTTCCTCTAGAGCAGGCCCTTGTCCTGTACTATGGCAATGTGGAGCAACATGAGCAAACGGTCAGAAACCATTGAAGCGGCATCAGACAGGGTTTTAGACTTGGTGGCAAGGGGCATGGTGAAGAGGGTAGGGGTAAGCCCTGGTAGGCACCATTTTAGAGGCAGTATTCCACTATAAAGCTCTCTGTCATACCAGGGTTGGGAGAGGAGAGAAAGGTGACCTGGCGGGCAGCACTGCCAGGAGAAGTAGTCGATTCCATTTTTAGCACTCAAATAAAATAAAATAAAATTGTATTTGTCACATGCGCCAAATACAACAGGTGTGGACCTTACTGTGAAATGCTCACTTACAAGCCCTTAACCAACAGTTCAGTTTGAAGAAAATAGAGTTGAAGAAAATATATACTAAATAAACAAAAGTTTAAAAAAATGTAAGTAACACAATAAAATAACAACGAGGCTATATACACTCTTGTACTTTTGCGCGATTCCTGACAACTCGACAAGAAAGGGATGTTTGGAAAGCATCTCACATATCATTCTGCTCTGCTGGAAGTTCGCCTTGTAAAACTTTTGTCCTGCTTCTCAAAATTGAATGACCTCCATTTGGGCTCTTTATAGGATCTGTTTTTTTTTAATCCATGTCGTTGCTGGACTGCTTACAAAATGGCAGTCTAAGGGAGAGGATGTTACAGGCAGACTGGAGTTTTGGGAGTTGGATTTTTAGAAAGCAGAGCTTTTAATATTTCACTATAGATTTCATGCTTGGACTCATTCGTGTCCCCCTGCGGACGTTTAGGCAGGCAGTCACTATATTTTGGCGAGTAACTCATGTACACCAGGTTTTCCCAAACTTCTCCTGGAGTCAGCCTACTCCCAGCCCGTTCCACTTATTTGATTTATTCCACAACTGGAACCTTATTCAACTAATCAAATTGCTACCAGTGCTGAAGCACATCAAATAAGTATAGCTACATGGCTGTGTGTTCTCGAGGAGAGGTTTGGGGAACACTGATAAACACTGATAGGCTTTTTCAGCCCAGCCCAGTGAGTCATTAACTTAGAACAAAGAGTCTAAATCACTGATAAACGCAAACAGCTAGACTTCTTCAGCCCAGCCTCGTGAGTCATTAACATAGAACAAAGAGTCTAAATCTCCAAATCCTCTGTCGGACAATCTGACATGAATGTCACCAGAACCCATGTGGTGTGTGCATCTACTGTGTGTCTATCCGCCCTCACTGGGACACACACACACACGCACGCACGCACGCACGCACGCACGCACGCACGCACGCACACACACACACACACACACACACACACACACACACACACACACACACACACACACACACACACACACACACACACACACACACACACACACACACACACACACACACACACACACACACACACACACACACACACACACGTTTGATAGTGTCCTCCAATCCATCCCCCTGGGTTTAGTTTAACATGCGCTGTTTTACGTGCACTGCCGTTCTGTACGTGCCTGCCCTGTGGGGATTACTAAATGATCTTCGAGGTAAACAGCGAGTGTTCCTACGCCCCACCGGGCATTACCGTGCCAACCAGCAGGCGACACGCGCAGGCGGGCCACACCACGCAGAGAGAGCACGCTGGAGGAAACCTATTTAAACTGTCATATATGGTAATGATGATATGCTCATTCATCCTAAACGATTTACAGTTCAACACCTAGTAATATTTATACATGTGTCCAATGCAGGAATCAGACATCGTAGGGAGAGCACACTAGAGGCAGTTCAATCTGTAATCTGATAATATCATATAATATGGTCGTTTAGCAGACGTTGTTGCGCAAAAGTGATTAACAGTTGAACATGTAATTATGTTTAGTGTCCCATGCAGGAAATCAAACCAAATCCCAGCTATGGTAGTGCAAACGAACACCATGCTCAGCCAAACATACTGAGGTCACTAAGAAGCACCTTCTTGACTGCTGTCACTCAACTTCATCTCTCTCCTTGTACTATTCAGCACAGACAGTTAAGGTCCTGTGTCGAGAGGGAGATGTGCTGCTGTTAGTGGTGGGGGTGTTTTGAGAAGTCAGGTTTCTGTAGTGCGGAACTCTCTCTCTCTCTCTCTCTGTCTATCTCTCTCTCTCTCTCTGTCTCTCTCTCTCTCTCTCTCTCTCCCTGTCTCTGTATCTGTCTCTCTCTCTCTCTCACTGTCTCTCTCTGTCTATCTCTCTCCCTGTCTCTGTCTCTGTCTCTCTCTCTCTCTCACTGTCTCTCTCTCTGTCTCTGTCCCTCTCTCTCTCTCTCTCATCTCTCTCTCTCTGTCTCTCTCTCTCATCTCTCTCTCTCTCTCTCTCTCTCTCTCTCTCTCTCTCTCTCTCTCTCGCTCTCTCTCTCTCTCTATCTCCCTGTCTCTGTCTCTGTCTCTGTCTCTCTCTCTCTCTCTCTCACTGTCTCTCTCTGTCTCTGTCTTTCGCTCTCGCTCATCTGTAATTCTCAGCATTCAGGTCATTATAGTGATCTTCCCTTCAGTGACTTTAAAGTTTATTTTGTTAATCAGATCTGCTAGGTTGATGATATTGAACATGTGGATGGATGGATGGATGGATGGATGGATAGATGGATGAACTGACTGACTGACTGTGGTATTATCTGCTTTATAGGATGTGGGGGTGGTTATTGTTTATCTGACATCTTCACGGATTGAGGACTCACATTAAACAAGGACTGATGATTTTAGCAATTAAAACAGTATAATATAGCAATCCCTCCCACTCCTCTGTGTCTCAATGTTTGTTTGAGAGTACATTTCCCATCCTCCAGCTGATAAGAACATAATGTATTGGAGGATCTCTTCTAACAGAGCTTTGACCAATTGTAATACTGTACAGTAATGTGTTGTTGGCTGGAAGATACCTTTAACCATTTGACCCCTATTTGGTGTACAATTCGAAGTGTAAATGCCAGAGAAACCCTTGGGGACTCTGGAATTGGTGTCAATTATCTGGAATCTCTTTGGCTACGTTTACACAGGCAGCACAATTCTGGCCTTTTCTTCACTTATCGCTGACCAGCTAGCAAGTGTCTTCACTGATATTTTCAACCTCTCCCTGACCCAGTCTGTGATACCTGCATGTTTCAAGCAGACCACCATAGCAGACTATCGCCCCGTAGCACTCACATCTGCAGCCATGAAATGCTTTAAACGCCTGGTCATGGCTCACATTAACGCCATCGTCCCAGATACCCTGGATCCACTCCAATTTGCATACCGCCTCAAAAGATCCACAGATGACGCAATCTCTATTGCACTCCACACTGCCCTCTCCCACCTGGACAAAATTAACCTATGTGAGAAGGCTGTTCATTGACTACAACTTACCGTTCAATCACTAAGCTAATGACACCTCCCCCTGCAACTGGATCCTGGACTTCCTGACAGGCCGCCCCCAGGTGCTGAGAGTAGGCAAACACCTCCGCCACGCTGACCCTCAACACGGGGGCCCGCCGAGCTCCCTGGCGTCCATCACCTCTATACCAGGCGGTGTCAGAAGGAGGCCCTGAAAATTGTCAAAGACTCCAGCCACCCAAGTCATAGACTGTTCTCTCTGCAACCGCACTGCAAGTGGTACCAATGCACCAAGTCTGGAACCAAAAGAACCCTGAACAGCTTCTACCCCTAAGCCACAAGACTGCTAAATAGTTAACTAGTTAACAGCTACCTAGACTAACTTTTTTGACTCATCACATACACTGCTGCTACTGCTTATTATCTATCCTGTTGCCTATTCACTTTACCCCTACCTAATTGTACATATCTATCTCAATTACCATGTATCCCTACCCGTCAACATGGTACTGGTATCCCGTATATATAGCCAAGTTATCGTTACTCATTGTGTGTTTATTCCTTGTGTTATTATTTGTTCTATTATGTTCTAAGTCATTCTTTCTGCATTGTTAGGACGGGCCCGTAAGTAAGCATTTCACTGTTAGTCTACACCTGTTGTTTATGAAGCACGTGTTAAAATGTGATTTGATTTAATTTGGTCTTTTTGACCAATCCGATCAGCTCTGAAAAATATCTGATGTGGAAAGATCGGAAGAGATTGGTCGAAAGACCAATAGCTGGAAAAAAAATATCAGAATTGGGCTGTCTCTGTAAAAACAGACTTAGTGTATTAGCCTACATCCCAAATGGCAACCTTTTCACTATAGTGAACAACTTTTGATCAGAGCCCTATGTCAAAAGTAGTTCACCATATAGCGAATAGGGTGTCATTCGGGACGTAGGCTTTTTCCTCTAGTGTATTTACAGGCGTGTATCAATCCATTGTGGAAGAATACAAGATGTGACAATAAAAGCTGGATGTTGTGACAGGCAATCTATGTTTTGGGGAAAAGTGATGAGCACTAAGGATGGAAATTGGTTTTGAATGGTGTGCGCTCGTGTGCGATTGTGTGTGTCTGAGTTGGTCATGTGAGTGCCTGCTGTCTCTCTGGCCCCTACACTTTATTGGTTGTCATGAATGTGGCCACACTGGCTTGCTGACTCATACAACCCTGGTTGTGTCTTACACACACAAACACATACACACACTCACACACAGAGTGACTCAACCCTCTGTATCAGGGCGATTGAGTGAGTGGCCTGTGACAAGGTGCTGGACAGGCCTGACAGGGTCTCCAGTAAGAAATAAGGCATGAGAACCTGGGGATTGTCATACGATAACTCCCGAGGCGAAGCCCATAGATGGGAGTTACAGCCCTTAGATGGTAGTCACAGCCCTTAGATGGTAGTTACAGCCCTTAGATGGGAGTTACAGCCCTTAGGAGGGAGTTACAGCCCTTAGATGGTAGTTACAGCCCTTAGATGGGAGTTACAGCCCTTAGGAGGGAGTTACAGCCATTAGATGGTAGTTACAGCCCTTATATGGGAGTTACAGCCCTTAGGAGGGAGTTACAGCCCTTAGATGGTAGTTACAGCCCTTTGATGGGAGTTACAGCCCTTTGATGGTAGTTACATCCCTTAGATGGTAGTCACAGCCCTTAGATGGGAGTTACAGCCCTTAGATGGGAGTTACAGCCCTTTGATGGTAGTTACAGCCCTTATATGGGAGTTACAGCCCTTATATGGGAGTTACAGCCCTTATATGGGAGTTACAGCCCTTAGATGGTAGTTACAGCCCTTAGATGGTAGTTACATCCCTTAGATGGTAGTCACAGCCCTTAGATGGGAGTTACAGCCCTTAGATGGGAGTTACAGCCCTTTGATGGTAGTTACAGCCCTTATATGGGAGTTACAGCCCTTAGATGGTAGTTACAGCCCTTATATGGGAGTTACAGCCCTTTGATGGGAGTTACAGCCCTTAGATGGGAGTTACAGCCCTTTGATGGGAGTTACAGCCCTTATATGGGAGTTACAGCCCTTAGATGGTAGTTACAGCCCTTAGATGGGAGTTACAGCCCTTAGATGGGAGTTACAGCCCTTATATGGGAGTTACAGCCCTTAGATGGTAGTTACAGCCCTTTGATGGGAGTTACAGCCCTTAGATGGGAGTTACAGCCCTTAGATGGTAGTTACAGCCCTTTGATGGGAGTTACAGCCATTAGATGGGAGTTACAGCCCTTAGATGGTAGTTACAGCCCATAGATGGGAGTTACAGCCCTTAGATGGTAGTTACAGCCCTTAGATGGGAGTTACAGCCCTTTGATGGGAGTTACAGCCCTTATATGGGAGTTACAGCCCTTAGATGGGAGTTACAGCCCTTAGATGGGAGTTACAGCCCTTTGATGGGAGTTACAGCCCTTATATGGGAGTTACAACCCTTTGATGGTAGTTACAGCCCTTTGATGGTAGTTACAGCCCTTTGATGGTAGTTACAGCCCTTAGATGGGAGTTACAGCCCTTTGATGGTAGTTACAGCCCTTATATGGGAGTTACAGCCCTTATATGGTAGTTACAGCCCTTATATGGGAGTCACAGCCCTTATATGGTAGTTACAGCCCTTAGATGGTAGTTACAGCCCTTAGATGGGAGTTACAGCCCTTTGATGGTAGTTACAGCCCTTTGATGGTAGTTACAGCGCTTTGATGGTAGTTACAGCCCTTTGATGGTAGTTACAGCCCTTTGATGGTAGTTACAGCCCTTATATGGGAGTTACAGCCCTTATATGGTAGTTACAGCCCTTATATGGGAGTCACAGCCCTTATATGGTAGTTACAGCCCTTAGATGGGAGTTACAGCCCTTTGATGGTAGTTACAGCCCTTATATGGGAGTTACAGCCCTTTGATGGTAGTTACAGCCATTAGATGGTAGTTACAGCCCTTAGATGGGAGTTACAGCCCTTTGATGGTAGTTACAGCCCTTATATGGGAGTTACAGCCCTTTGATGGTAGTTACAGCCATTAGATGGTAGTTACAGCCCTTAGATGGGAGTTACAGCCCTTTGATGGTAGTTACAGCCCTTTGATGGTAGTTACAGCCCTTTGATGGTAGTTACAGCCCTTTGATGGTAGTTACAGCCCTTAGATGGGAGTTACAGCCCTTTGATGGTAGTTACAGCCCTTATATGGGAGTTACAGCCCTTATATGGGAGTTACAGCCCTTAGATGGGAGTTACAGCCCTTTGATGGTAGTCACAGCCCTTATTTGGGAGTTACAGCCCTTATATGGGAGTTACAGCCCTTAGATGGTAGTTACAGCCCTTTGATGGTAGTTACAGTCCTTATATGGGAGTTACAGCCCTTAGATGGTAGTTACAGCCATTAGATGGGAGTTACAGCCCTTAGATGGTAGTTACAGCCCCTAGATGGGAGTTACAGCCCTTTGATGGTAGTTACAGCCCTTATATGGGAGTTACAGCCCTTTGATGGTAGTTACAGCCCTTTGATGGTAGTTACAGCCCTTTGATGGTAGTTACAGCCCTTTGATGGTAGTTACAGCCCTTTGATGGTAGTTACAGCCCTTTGATGGTAGTTACAGCCCTTATATGGTAGTCACAGCCCTTATATGGGAGTTACAGCCCTTATATGGGAGTTACAGCCCTTAGATGGGAGTTACAGCCCTTAGGAGGGAGTTACAGCCATTAGATGGTAGTCACAGCCCTTATATGGGAGTTACAGCCCTTATATGGGAGTTACAGCCCTTAGATGGGAGTTACAGCCCTTTGATGGTAGTTACAGCCATTAGATGGTAGTTACAGCCCTTAGGAGGGAGTTACAGCCCTTAGATGGGAGTTACAGCCCTTAGATGGGAGTAATTCCTTGTTTCTTGGGCCTTATTGCTTTTATAAAAGATGGTAGTTACAGCTCTTAGATGGGAGTTACAGCCCTTAGATGGTAGTTACAGCCCTTAGATGGTAGTTACATCCCTTAGATGGTAGTCACAGCCCTTAGATGGGAGTTACAGCCCTTAGATGGGAGTTACAGCCCTTAGATGGTAGTTACAGCCCTTAGATGGTAGTTACATCCCTTAGATGGTAGCCACAGCCCTTAGATGGGAGTTACAGCCCTTAGATGGGAGTTACAGCCCTTAGATGGGAGTTACAGCCCTTAGATGGTAGTCACAGCCCTTATATGGGAGTTACAGCCCTTTGATGGGAGTTACAGCCCTTAGATGGGAGTTACAGCCCTTAGGAGGGAGTTACAGCCCTTAAATGGTAGTTACAGCCCTTAGATGGGAGTTACAGCCCTTAGGAGGGAGTTACAGCCATTAGATGGTAGTTACAGCCCTTATATGGGAGTTACAGCCCTTAGGAGGGAGTTACAGCCCTTAGATGGTAGTTACAGCCCTTAGATGGGAGTTACAGCCCTTAGGAGGGAGTTACAGCCATTAGATGGTAGTTACAGCCCTTATATGGGAGTTACAGCCCTTAGGAGGGAGTTACAGCCCTTAGATGGTAGTTACAGCCCTTTGATGGGAGTTACAGCCCTTTGATGGTAGTTACATCCCTTAGATGGTAGTCACAGCCCTTAGATGGGAGTTACAGCCCTTAGATGGGAGTTACAGCCCTTTGATGGTAGTTACAGCCCTTATATGGGAGTTACAGCCCTTATATGGGAGTTACAGCCCTTATATGGGAGTTACAGCCCTTAGATGGTAGTTACAGCCCTTAGATGGTAGTTACATCCCTTAGATGGTAGTCACAGCCCTTAGATGGGAGTTACAGCCCTTAGATGGGAGTTACAGCCCTTTGATGGTAGTTACAGCCCTTATATGGGAGTTACAGCCCTTAGATGGTAGTTACAGCCCTTATATGGGAGTTACAGCCCTTTGATGGGAGTTACAGCCCTTAGATGGGAGTTACAGCACTTTGATGGGAGTTACAGCCCTTATATGGGAGTTACAGCCCTTAGATGGTAGTTACAGCCCTTAGATGGGAGTTACAGCCCTTAGATGGGAGTTACAGCCCTTATATGGGAGTTACAGCCCTTAGATGGTAGTTACAGCCCTTTGATGGGAGTTACAGCCCTTTGATGGTAGTTACAGCCATTAGATGGTAGTTACAGCCCTTAGATGGGAGTTACAGCCCTTTGATGGTAGTTACAGCCCTTTGATGGTAGTTACAGCCCTTTGATGGTAGTTACAGCCCTTTGATGGTAGTTACAGCCCTTAGATGGGAGTTACAGCCCTTTGATGGTAGTTACAGCCCTTATATGGGAGTTACAGCCCTTATATGGGAGTTACAGCCCTTAGATGGGAGTTACAGCCCTTTGATGGTAGTCACAGCCCTTATTTGGGAGTTACAGCCCTTATATGGGAGTTACAGCCCTTAGATGGTAGTTACAGCCCTTTGATGGTAGTTACAGTCCTTATATGGGAGTTACAGCCCTTAGATGGTAGTTACAGCCATTAGATGGGAGTTACAGCCCTTAGATGGTAGTTACAGCCCTTAGATGGGAGTTACAGCCCTTTGATGGTAGTTACAGCCCTTATATGGGAGTTACAGCCCTTTGATGGTAGTTACAGCCCTTTGATGGTAGTTACAGCCCTTTGATGGTAGTTACAGCCCTTTGATGGTAGTTACAGCCCTTTGATGGTAGTTACAGCCCTTATATGGTAGTCACAGCCCTTTGATGGGAGTTACAGCCCTTATATGGGAGTTACAGCCCTTAGATGGGAGTTACAGCCCTTAGGAGGGAGTTACAGCCATTAGATGGTAGTCACAGCCCTTATATGGGAGTTACAGCCCTTATATGGGAGTTACAGCCCTTAGATGGGAGTTACAGCCCTTTGATGGTAGTTACAGCCATTAGATGGTAGTTACAGCCCTTAGGAGGGAGTTACAGCCCTTAGATGGGAGTTACAGCCCTTAGATGGGAGTAATTCCTTGTTTCTTGGGCCTTATTGCTTTTATAAAAGATGGTAGTTACAGCTCTTAGATGGGAGTTACAGCCCTTAGATGGTAGTTACAGCCCTTAGATGGTAGTTACATCCCTTAGATGGTAGTCACAGCCCTTAGATGGGAGTTACAGCCCTTAGATGGGAGTTACAGCCCTTAGATGGTAGTTACAGCCCTTAGATGGTAGTTACATCCCTTAGATGGTAGCCACAGCCCTTAGATGGGAGTTACAGCCCTTAGATGGGAGTTACAGCCCTTAGATGGTAGTCACAGCCCTTATATGGGAGTTACAGCCCTTTGATGGGAGTTACAGCCCTTAGATGGGAGTTACAGCCCTTAGGAGGGAGTTACAGCCCTTAAATGGTAGTTACAGCCCTTAGATGGGAGTTACAGCCCTTAGGAGGGAGTTACAGCCATTAGATGGTAGTTACAGCCCTTAGGAGGGAGTTACAGCCCTTAGATGGGAGTTACAGCCCTTAGATGGGAGTAATTCCTTGTTTCTTGGGCCTTATTGCTTTTATAAAATGGTTGTCCACATATAAAAAAAGATGAACAACATGTTTTCAGAAATGTTGTTGTATTGAGTAAATTTGTAAATTAATTTTTCCACCATACAAAATAGTCAGTGGTTAGTTCTGAGATTGTGAAGTTGCTCGCCAAATGGGCTGGGTGTTCATTCTATCCATTCTATTTACAGTGGGTAGCGATGCTAAACAAATCACTGGCATGCAGCTATAGAAGGGTTAGCTGACAACGTCACAAAAATGATGCGTGTGCTTCAATGGGGCAGAAGGCCGTGTGTTGTTGTGATTCTGGATGGCCAGATAGCTAGAGACAATGACAAGAAACTGCAATGTGTGGAATCATAGGTGGTTCGTTTCAGCTAGTTTTATATTTTTCTTGATACCATGACTTGTTTTGACAGATGTCACGTCTATGCTAATATGCCCGCAAAAATTGCTGGCTAGCTAACCAACAACTGTAATGATGTATTTTGAGAGACAACAAGTGCTCTTTGTGCAAATATATTTATGTTTTCAATAAACATCAGAGAACAAAATTTAATTGACATGTTTCAAGTTTTAATGTCACATGCACAAGTACAGTGAAATGCCTTTATTGCAAAATCCAAACCCAACAATGCAATAATCAATATCAATGTAGCACTAAAAAGAACAAGGTAGAACAAAAACACACGAGAAATAATAAGAAGACATAAGGACACGAGAAAGTAAAAAGCTATGTCCAGGGTCGGTTCCAATACCATATTTACAATGTGCAGGGATGCTGGAGTGATAGAGGTAGATACAGTGGAGCAAAAAAGTATTTAGTCAGCCACCAATTGTGCAAGTTCTCCCACTTAAAAAGATGAGAGAGGCCTGTAATTTTCATCATAGGTACACTTCAACTATGACAGACAAAATGAGAAGAAAAATAACAGAAAATCACATTGTAGGATTTTTAATGAATTTATTTGCAAATTATGGTGGAAAATTAGTATTTTGTCACCTACAAACAAGCTAAATTTCTGTCTCTCACAGACCTGTAACTTCTTCTTTAAGAGGCTCCTCTGTCCTCCACTCGTTACCTGTATTAATGGCACCTGTTTGAACTTGTTATCAGTATAAAAGACACCTGTCCACAACCTCAAACAGTCACACTCCAAACTCCACTATGGCCAAGACCAAAGAGCTGTCAAAGGACATTTGGATGATCCAGAAGAAGATTGGGAGAATGTCATATGGTCAGATGAAACCAAAATATAACTTTTTGGTAAAAACTCAACTCGTCGTGTTTGGAGGACAAAGAATGCTGAGTTGCATCCAAAAAACACCATACCTGCTGTGAAGCATGGGAGTGGAAACATCATGCTTTGGGGCTGTTTTTCTGCAAAGGGACCAGGACGACTCATCCGTGTAATGGAAAGAATGAATGGGGCCATGTATCGTGAGATTTTGAGTGAAAACCTCCTTCCATCAGCAAGGGCATTGAAGATTAAACGTGGGTCTTTCAGCATGACAATGATCCCAAACACACCGCCCAGGCAACGAAGGAGTGGCTTCGTAAGAAGCATTTCAAGGTCCTGGAGTGGCCTAGCCAGTCTCCAGATCTCAACCCCATAGGAAATCTTTGGAGGGAGTTGAAAGTCCGTGTTGCCCAGCAACAGCCCCAAAACATCACTGCTGTAGAGGAGATTTGCATGGAGGAATGGGCCAAAATACCAGCAACAGTGTGTGAAAACCTTGTGAAGACTTACAGAAAATGTTTGACCTCTGTCATTGCCAACAAAGGGTATATAACAAAGTATTGAGATAAACTTTTGTTATTGACCAAATAATTATTTTCCATAATTTGCAAATAAATTCATTAAAAATCCTACAATGTGATTTTATGGATTTTTTTCTCTCATTTTGTCTGTCATAGTTGAAGTGTACCTAAGATGAAAATTACAGGCCTCTCTCATCCTTTTAAGTGGCAGAACTTGCACAATTGGTGGCTGACTAAATACTTTTTTGCCCCACTGTATGTGTAGGGGTAAGGTGACTAGGCATCAGGATATATGAGTGTGTGTGTGTGTGAGTGTGTGTGTGTGCGTGTGCGTGTGTGTGTGTGTGTGTGTGTGCGTGTGTGTGTGTGTGTGTGTGTGTATATAGTCAGCATAAATGTGTGAGCATGTTATGTGTGTGTTGGAGTGTCAGTGAGTGTGTAGAAATAATGTGTGTGTGTGCATATAGACAATGCAAAAATGTAATAAATCAAATAAAACAATCTAAACCAACCCATCTGTTTTGCCCCATAGTTGCGCTACGCGTCTGTTTTGTTGCTAAACAACCACATTATCTATGCATGCTAGCTACTTCTCCTTTGCTAGCTAGCCCACTAAATCCCACCAAGCAGCTGAAATTACAGCCAACTATGTGCACTTTCATTTGTTTTACCTTCGTTTACATTGCCAATTCTTTGCATATATCCATTAATGATCCTGATAAATGAATTGGCGTGGATCAGATAAGTCTCATCACGTTCATATGCATGGCACAGTGGAGATCATAAAAAAGTGCAACATTCTTCCGGTCAGAGGCAGACAGCAAGGTTTAGACAAATCCCAACTGTTGCAAACCAAACGCTAGCCTGGTAGCATGGTGAAATATTGTCTAGACACTTTTTTCCACGGGAGATTAAGCTTATAAATTGACTGCCGGGGCTGTGGGAAAGTGGATGCGCATTGATCAATCTAATGGAACTGTTAACAGGCATTACCTGGATAATTTGGGGATTGTGGTGCTATAACTCCCTGCTATCATCCAATCGGCTTCCGGGGTCCAAACAACCCGTTTTAAAATATGTCATAGCAGCTCACATGGTCACTGTGCTCTAACATGGAGGTCCCAGGAGATAAGCTCTGGAAGATAGATATCTGCCTGCTAGAAATATCAACCATGTCCCAGGAGGTAAGCCCTGGAAGATAGATATCTGCCTGCTAGAAATATCAACCATGTCCCAGGAGGTAAGCCCTGGAAGATAGATATCTGCCCTGCTAGAAATATCAACCATGTCCCAGGAGGTAAGCCCTGGAAGATAGATATCTGCCCTGCTAGAAATATCAACCATGTCCCAGGAGGTAAGCCCTGGAAGATAGATATCTGCCCTGCTAGAAATATCAACCATGTCCCAGGAGATAAGCCCTGGAAGATAGATATCTGCCTGCTAGAAATATCAACCATGTCCCAGGAGGTAAGCCCTGGAAGATAGATATCTGCCTGCTAGAACTATCAACCATGTCCCAGGAGGTAAGCCCTGGAAGATAGATATCTGCCCTGCTAGAAATATCAACCATGTCCCAGGAGATAAGCCCTGGAAGATAGATATCTGCCTGCTAGAAATATCAACCATGTCCCAGGAGGTAAGCCCTGGAAGATAGATATCTGCCCTGCTAGAAATATCAACCATGTCCCAGGAGATAAGCCCTGGAAGATAGATATCTGCCCTGCTAGAAATATCAACCATGTCCCAGGAGATAAGCCCTGGAAGATAGATATCTGCCTGCTAGAAATATCAACCATGTCCCAGGAGGTAAGCCCTGGAAGATAGATATCTGCCCTGCTAGAAATATCAACCATGTCCCAGGAGGTAAGCCCTGGAAGATAGATATCTGCCTGCTAGAAATATCAACCATGTCCCAGGAGATAAGCCCTGGAAGATAGATATCTGCCTGCTAGAAATATCAACCATGTCCCAGGAGATAAGCCCTGGAAGATAGATATCTGCCTGCTAGAAATATCAACCATGTCCCAGGAGATAAGCCCTGGAAGATAGATATCTGCCTGCTAGAAATATCAACCATGTCCCAGGAGGTAAGCCCTGGAAGATAGATATCTGCCTGCTAGAACTATCAACCATGTCCCAGGAGGTAAGCCCTGGAAGATAGATATCTGCCTGCTAGAACTATCAACCATGTCCCAGGAGATAAGCCCTGGAAGATAGATATCTGCCTGCTAGAACTATCAACCATGTCCCAGGAGATACACTCTGGAAGATAGATATCTGCCTGCTAGAACTACCAACCATGTCCCATGAGATAAGCCCTGGAAGATAGATATCTGCCTGCTAGAACTACCAACACTCACAAAGCCTGATAGCGGCTCTTCTTAAGCACTGTTATAAAGCTTTAAGGAGGTTTGAAGGTGTGGTTATGATCTAAGCTCTGGTAGATATCCGCCTGCTGCATCGAACTAACAACACTTCTAACATTGTCTGGCTGGTGTCCACTCTAATCTAAAGTACTGGTATGCAGCTGGATGGCTTTCTTTGAGATACATGTGACTGTGATGTAAGGTTCTGAATATAAAAGGAAAAAGAGCTGTCTGCTTGATGGCTCGTTTCACTGACTTGGCCTGTATTAACATGAGATGGTTGCATATCTACACCAGCTAGCTACTGTACATTCCCTTGAGCCTGCCTGTCTGAGTCAATTGGACATATCCCTCTTCCTACTTGAGCTTTAACTCTGAGATATACAGATAGCTAAGTAACTATACATCTGCATGGTACTTGATGTTTGAGTGAATACGACAATATAAACGTCTTCTACATGATGCTAGGGCAGATGTGAAACCACATCTGTGCCCTCTCTCTCCAGATAGGGCGACTCACTGGCTGCTCGCTGGAGCGTAATGTTCCGGGTGCAGGGCAAGGGGCATGAGGCGGGCATCTACACTACCCGCCGGGGCACAGATAGCTGCTCATTTATAGTTTTGGTCTATTCCCTATATATAGTGCACTTATTTTGACCAGGGCCCAGCCATAGTTCCCCTGCTCCATTATACTGTAACTATACTTCCAGGTGTGCTTTGGGAAAACTCACAGTTTCTATGCTCCAGCAGTGGCTCTGCCATTCTAACTCTACTTGAATGTGTGCTTTGGGACGATTCCATTCTATGTTTTTCAGTGTCTGATTTGCCCTGCTTAGGGACACATCCATTATGTTTTACCATTGACTACATTAGCACATAGAAGCCGTACGCTTGACGCCGCTGGCTCGCTGACTCTCGGTAAGAACTCTCTCTGCGAAGAGAGAGAGGAGAATCTGGTAGTCTTTAACTCGATGCGCTTCCTTCTTCCCCCCGCCGTCGGCCTTGTGTCACTGGCTTGCATTTTAACAGATAGATTAAGGAGGGGAAGCGTTGAGTTATTGATGACGTTTGCCGGACGCTTCGCTCGTTGTCCCAACACTCTTTTATTTCTTGAAGGTATTTTCTCTCTCTTTCTCCCCCCTCTCTCTGAATGGGCACTCTGTCCCCCCCCCTCTCTGTCTTTCTCCCCCCTCTCTCTGAATGGGCACTCTGCCCCCCCCCCCCCCCCCCCCTCTCTCTGTCTTTCTCTTCCCTCTCTCTCCCTCTCTCCCTTCTCTTTTCGCTGGGTGAAGATCTTCAGAGCAAAGCAGAAGCAGCTAGCTGGCCTAGTAAGCTGCTTAAAACTATGTTTATTTAAGTTATCTCAGAGCTATGGAGGATCTGGAGCAGAAACATTCAGGCCTGATTTCACTGCATGGCAGCACTAGCTTAATGCTAATGCTATGCATGCACACACACACACACACACACACACACACACACACACACACACACACGCACACAGTACATTTGGAAAGTATTCAGACCCCTTGACTTTTTCCACTTTTTGTTACTTTACAGCCTTATTCTAAAATGGGGGGGGGGGGGGGGGAAATCACCAATCTACACACAGTTCCCCATAATGGCAAAGCAAAATCAGGTTTTTATATTTTTTTCATATACAGAAATACCTTATTTACATAATTATTCAAACACTTTTCTATGAGACTCAAAATTGAGCTCAAGGTGCTTCCTGTTTCCATTGATCATCCTTGAGATGTTTCTACGACTTGATTGGAGACCACCTGTGGTACATTCAATTGATTGGACATGATTTGGAAAGGCACACACCTGTCTATATAAAGTCCCACAGTTGACAGTACATGTCAGAGCAAAAACCAAGCCATGAGGTCGAAATAATTGTCCGTCGAGCTCCGAGACAGGATTGCTTTGAGACTCAGACCTGGGGAAGTGTACCAAAAAATGTCTGCAGCATTGAAGGTCCCCAAGAACACAGTGACCTCCATCATTCTTAACTGTAAGACGTTTGGAACCACCAAGACTCTAGAGCTGGTCACCTGGCCACACTGAGAAGTCGGGGGAGAAGGGCCTTGGTCAGGGTCACGTCTGGAAGAACCTGGCGCCATCTCTACGGTGAAGCATGGTGGTGGCAGCATCCTGCTGTGGGTATGTTTTTCAACTGCAGGGAATGGGAGACTAGTTAGGATCGAGGAAAAGATTAACGGAGCAAAGTACAGACAGATCCTTGATGAAAACCTGCTTCAGAGCACACAGGACCTCAAACTGGGGCGAAGGTTCACCTTCCACCTGGACAACGACCCTAAGCACTCAGCCAAGAAAATGCTGGAGTAGCTTCGGGACAAGTCTCTGAATGTTCTTGAGTGGCCCAGCCAGAACCCGGACATGAACCTGATCGAACTTCTCTGGAGAGACCTGAAAATAGCTGTGGAGGGAAGCTCCCCATCCAACCTGACAGAGCTTGAGAGGATCTGCAGAGAAGAATGGAAGAAACTCCCCAAATACAGGTGTGCCAAACATGTAGCGTCGAACCCAAGAAGACTTGAGGCTGTAATCGCAGCCAAAGGTGCTTCAACAAAGTACTGAGTAAATGGTCTGAATACTTATGTAAATTTGATATTTCAGTTTCTAAAAACCTGTTTTTGGTTTGTCATTATTCCATTTTAGAATAAGGCTGTAAAACCTAACAAAATATGGAAAAAGTTATATATATACGTATATATAGATAATAGGATTTATAAATCCTATTATCTATATATATATGAATCCTATTATCTTAAGAACATAATGTTTATTGCATGAAAATAGTGTTTTCTTCTTGAATTATGATGAAACACTATTTTAATGCAACAAACATTATGTTCTTAAGATAACAGGATTCATGATGGTTTTGACATAAAGAGGTTAATAACGCCTTAGCTCATTTAAACCCAACTCACCCGTGTAGAATGTGGAGACAAATACAGGAACAATGTTAATATTAAGTCGAAGAAAGCCCCTCTTTTGACAGAGGATATGTTTTTGTGTTGACAGTGATTCAACCCCTCTGTGTTCTGTAGATAACCAAGTGGTAGAGTGTATAGCCCAGTGTTCAGTGGCCTACTGAGTTAACTGAGTGAGCACATCAAGAGTAAGTCAGGGTCAGGCATGGCTGCACTGAACACACACACATAGATACATGCACACACACACACACACACACTGGGCTTTGTCATATGGCACACTGCCAAAAGATTCCCAAGCAGACCTTTATTTCACCCTTTAGCTATTAGAAATAGAGTGAACTGGACACTGAAGCAGTTCTCCCGACAGCTTGTTATATGAGTTCTACAAAGATACTAGAAAACAATGGAATCTAACCCAACCTGGGTAGTTTTTCTTCTTTACTTACTTCCGTACAACTGCATGACCCGAGGAGGTAGGGTCAGTGAGCGAGTGAGCAAGCAAGCGAAAGGGCCAGGCGGTTAGCCCAAAATAATCATGTCGTGCCACTCCGCAGCCATCTCTTTACCCATGGCTGTGCCTGTGACTCTGCCATTTGAGCGAATCCCAAACAGCTGGGCTGCAGCCTGTCGCGTTCTCTTGTGAGGCAGGCCATTCCGGTGTCACCTCCCTTGAGTTGTCATCCCCTTCGTCCGTAACCCTCCGTGACACGCAGGGGTGACACAAGGGGCAAGGGGGAATGGTGCATGGTCAAGAGGTCAGCGGGCACCGCTGTCCATGCTGAGGGGTTGGAGGGTTGGCCCAGTGTCAGCCTAGTGTCCACTCAGCATGTGTGTGCATCTTATTGTATGTGTGTCTTTGTGCGTGTGTGTGTGACAGGCATGACACTCATTGTAATGTCCTTGTGGGAACAAGAGTACAAACTGACACTCTGGAGAGGAGAACACGTCGCAGAAGATGAGAAACGCCAGCGAAGGCCCGCTGTTTTGTCACTAGTCATTCTAATCAGACAAGGGAGAGGCCTGGCTGGAGCCAAGGGAAAGAGAAGGCAGTATTTTACGACCACAATACGACGTCAAATACTATTTGTCTCTCAGACTGGATATCTCTTTGGCCGGCTGAATGATATGAACAGCAAGCTTTTTTCTTAGATATATAGAAACAATTATCACATAATCCCAAATCTTTTTCCCACCATAATATGTAACATACCCCGCTGGAGCAGATCTGAATGGCTTCTTCTTCGGTGGTTGAGGCGGCAGTCAAACTGGCGTTATATATCGTAATGGTGAATCGCGCTGTGCATTTGATAGGCACTGAAAACCAGGTGGGTAAAGGCCAAGAGGAGTTTAGTGTGAGCCTGCTTCATATGCAGGCAGATGAGAAGGAAGCAAGGATCTGGAGGGAGGCTTTAAATATACCTGGTAGCAATTAGACTTCACAAGGAATCATTTTTTTGACTGTGTATCACTAGGCTAGAGAGACTAGAGCATCGCTATGGCAATAAGACTAGGGGGGTGGTTTGTATTCTTGTGGCTTTATGTTTACGAAATAAATGAATCAGTAGCTGTGGGACATTTCTGAGACAAACTGCTCATCTTGTGGGTTGACTCTGAAAATAAATAAACTCACAGAGAGAGATATTGACGCAAAAGATTTCCATGCACAAATTAAGGTGACTCAAGTCATTATTGTGAGTTTTTGTCAACATAAATGCATTATACTGCAGTTGTTGCTCTTTGGGGTCCTCGAGCTACGCAGTGATGGGGTTTACGTTTCAATATGAACGTAATGTTACAGACTAGTAGGAATGAAAAATAACAACTTCTACTTCTTCACTTTGTTGGTTTGTGATAGATATCGTTTCGTAATGACCCCTTGAAAATACAGCATTTGCAAATCATTTGGCATAAGCTACACAAAAAGTCATGCCCTAATAGATGTATTGTAACTACACTATTATAAGTCATCATAGTCTAGCACTTGTTGGAATGCGCTCAAATCCGCTCAAAAGCACACAGCTGAAGTCAATTCCCCCCTCTAGGGTGTAAACAAAGACAGAGATGAAAGACCTTAAATCGCTACCAGCCCACATGGAAAAAAATACTATAGTATACTATGGTATAAATACGATAGTATTCACTGTAGTGTTTTTGCTGACTTTACTGTAGTATTCACTGTCATCTTTTTGTAGACTTTACTGTAGTATACTGTATTAAGTAAACTGCAGTTGAAATATTGTAGGGGAAACACTGTAGTATATATTATAGTAATTACTGTAGTGTTTTATTTTCTTTGACATAGAAGTGGGGTCTTTCTCTTTGACTTGTAGTTAGATAAGTCTGAGGTTATTTGTAACTTATTTTGTACATAATGTTTTCGACCAACGTATCATCTGACCGAAAAGAGCTTCTTGATATCAGGGCATCGATTACTCACCCCGTACTGGAGGAATTCTTCTTCAACGAGTCGGATGGGAAGGATTTACTCCAGACACCTGACAAGGCCCACATCCCCGTCATTCGCAGGAGGAAAAGACGGAGGTATCGTGGACGACGGTCCGGGTGCCTTGTAAGAATCCGTAGCGAGAGGGTAATCTGCCTATACCATCGGTCTAAAGCAGGAAGTACCAGTGACTCGGTCAATAAGAAAGTGGTCAGATGAATCAGATGCTAAGCTACAGGACTGTTTTGCTAGCACAGTCTGGAACATGTTCTGGGATTCTTCTGATGCCATTGAGGAGTACACCACATCAGTCACTGGCTTCATCAATAAGTGCAACGATGACGTCGTCCCCACAGTAACCGTATATACAGTACATACCCCAACCAGAAGCCATGGATTACAGGCAACATTCACACTAAGCTAAAGGGTAGAGGTGCCGCTTTCAAGGAGCGGGACTCTAACCCGGAAGCTTATAAAAAATCGTGCTATGCCCTCCGACTAATCATCAAACAGGCAAAGCATCAATACAGGACTAAGATTGAATCGTACTACACCAGCTCTGACGCTCGTCGGATGTGGCAGGGCTTGCTAACTATTACAGACTACAAAGGGAAGCACAGCCACGAGCTGCCCAGTGACACAAACCTACCAGACGACCTAAGCTACTTCTATGCTCATTTCGAGGCAAGTAACACGGAAACATGCGTGAGAGCACCAGCCATTCCGGATGACTGTGTGATCACGCTCTCCGTAGCTGATATGAAAAAGACCTTTAAACAGGTCAACATTCACAAGACCGCAGGGCCAGCCGGATTACCAGGACGTGTACTCCGTGCATTTACTGACCAACTGGCAAGTATCTTCACTGACATTTTCAACCTGTCCCTGAAATACCAACATGTTTCAAGCAGATCATCATAGTCCCTGTGCCCAAGAACACTAAGGTAACCTGCCTAATGACTACCGACCCATAGCACTCACGTCTGTAGTCATGAAGTGCTTTGAAAGGCTGGTCATGGCTCACATCAACACCATTATCCCAGAAACCCTAGACCCACCTCAATTTGCATACATCCCCAACAGATCCACAGATGACGCAATCTCTATTGCACTCCCCACGAATGTTTCCCACCTGGACAAAAGGAACACCTACGTGAGAATGCTATTCATTGACTACAGCTCAGTGTTCAACACCATAGTGCCCTCAAAGTTCATCACTAAGCTAAGGACCCTGGGACTAAACATCTCCCTCTGCAACTGGATCCTGGACCGTCCCCAGGTGGTAAGGGTAGGTAACAACACATCTGCCACGCTGATCCTCAACATGGGGGCCCCTTAGGGGTTTGTGCTCAGTCGCCTCCTGTACTCTCTGTTCACTCATGACTGCATGGCCAGGCACGACTCCAACACCATCATCAAGATTTCCGATGACACAAGAATGATGAGCCAGCCCATAGGGAGGAGGTCAGAGACCTGGTCGTGTGGTGCCAGGACAACAACCTCTCCCTCAACATGATCAAGACAAAGGAGATGATTGTGAACTACAGAGGACTGAGAACACCCCCATTCTCATCGACAGGGCTGTAGTGAAACAGGTTGAGAGCTTCAAGTTCCTTGGTGTCCACATCACCAACAAACTATCATGGTCCAAATACACTAAGACAGTCGTGAAGAGGGCACAACAAAACCTATTCCCCCTCAGGAGACTGAAAAGATTTGGCATGGGTCCTCAGATCCTCAAAAGATTCTACAGCTGCACAAACGAGAGCATCACTGCCTGTTATGGCAACTGCTCGGCCTCCAACCACAAGGCACTACAGAGGGTAGTGCCTACGGCCCAGTACATCACTGAGGCCAAGCTTCCTGCCATCCAGGACCTCTACACCAGGCGGTGTCAGAGGAAGGCCCTAAAAATAGACTCCAGCCACCCAAGTCATAGACTGTTCGCTCTGCTACCGCACGGCAAGCGGTACCTGATTGCCAAGTCTAGGTCCAAAGGGCTTCTTAACAGCTTCCCAAGCCATAAGACTCCTGAACAGCTACCTACATGTACATATTACCTCAATTACCTCAACAAACCACATTGACCCTGTACCGGTACCCCCTGTAAATAGCCTTGCTTGTTATTTTACTGCTGCTGTTTAATTATTATTATTATTATTTTAATCTTCTTAATTAAAGCATGGTTGGTTAAGGGCTTGTAAGTAAGCATTTCACTGTAAGGTCTACACCTGTTGTATTCGGCTCATGTGACATGTAAAAACATTCGATTGATTTAGTGATAGCGCTGACATCATCCATGTATTCATATGGAGAACTCCTGATGGCACTTTAAGTATTTAAATTTGAAGCGTGCCATATTGTTGAATGGGGCTGAATGGCACCAAAGTGGCTATAACTAGCAAAGGATCATGGTCGATGTAGTTGTTTTCATCCAGCCTAAGCTACACAATGCAAAGAGAGTGCATGAGGGCCCGTGTGATGACAAATGTAGTAATCAGAATGGATCGCAATTTAATTAAATATCTCGACATGTAGCAAACTTAAAAATAAATCAAACTTTAAAATAATCGAACTTGATCAAAAATAAACACATTTTAGAGCACAAAACGACTGTCTAAAAAATATTGTTTGGCAGTTCTGGCGATCGTAATTTACACATGCTTTCTAGAACAGACCCGGACTTTTGGCCCTGCTAGGTTGCTACACATTAGCCAAATATATTTCTCACTCATGTGTGGCATACATTGGGATATGGGAGAGGGGATGGGTAGGGTATATGCTAGTTAAATACTGTAGTATTTACTATAGTTAAAAAAAACATTAATGTTTTTGCTGACATAACTGTAGTATTTGCTACAGTGTTGTTTAGGTGGATAATACTGTAGTATTTACCATAGTATTCTACAGTATACTAGAATATGCTATAGTAACTACTACACATGATTGAGGGATACTACAATGTGCAGTATAGTATTCTACAGTATACTAGTAGTATGTAGTATTCTATAGTAAACTGTAGTATTTTTTCATGTGGGAGGTTAGACATACACAGCCTTTTATTACCTGCCGTCTTGTATTACCTGCTGTGTTCTGAAGAGGCCAGATCAGGGAGAAACCATCCACTAAGAGAGGGACGACAGTAGAGACAGCATGTAACACATGTCCCCCTCACTCTCTTTCTCACTAGGAAAGATCTTTCTGACATCAGACATCATGGACATTTCACTCGAATTCACTCGATACAGTACATCTGAAGAGATTCTCTCTCTCTTTCTCTCTACCTCTCTGCCTCTCTATCGCTCTCGCATCACCAAACAGCCCAACAGAAGACTTGTCACAGTACCAAGGCAATGGACTCTAGTCTATATTTGTCTTTAGCCCTGGTACAATTAGATCTGTGTTTTCTGCCTCAGATGGTTGATGTGAAGCTGACGTGCTGTAGAAGAGGATATTAAATTGTCAGAGATATGATGGCAGAGTCGTGTTCTATATCGATGTCCCAGGGAGCCCATCAGTCCTGGCTGGTGGATTGATCGCTAGACTGGCTGAGGTTGGTATTGATGTTGTGGAGCCCCAGTCAGACACACACACACACACACACACACACACTCACACACACAATCAGTCTATTGTGCAGACAGATATATTTCAGACAGATATGGAAGCATTAAGTAAATGGATTAAATTAAGTGTGTGTGAGTGTTTGTGATAGGTTGGGAGGGCTTGCGTGGCTATGTTTGAGTGTGTACCCGACTGGTTTTAAAACCGGGTTGTCTGTGAGCCACACTTTGTGAGCCTGTTGAGCTAAAGCCAAGGAATTCAATGGGGAAACTAACACAAGTTTTCAGGTCTCAGCCAAGACTGCATGACTTGAAGGAATCACTTATGTTTGTGAATATGTATTGCAGAGTTGGAGGCTCTCAGGGTGTGTGAAGATGTATTGCAGAGTTGGAGGCTCTCAGGATGTGTGAAGATGTATTGCAGAGTTGGAGGCTCTCAGGGTGTGTGAAGATGTATTGCAGAGTTGGAGGCTCTCAGGGTGTGTGAAGATGTATTGCAGAGTTGGAGGCTCTCAGGATGTGTGAAGATGTATTGCAGAGTTGGAGGCTCTCAGGGTGTGTGAAGATGTATTGCAGAGTTGGAGGCTCTCAGGATGTGTGAAGATGTATTGCTGAGTTGGAGGCTCTCAGGGTGTGTGAATATGTATTGCAGAGTTGGAGGCTCTCAGGGTGTGTGAAGATGTATTGCAGAGTTGGAGGCTCTCAGGATGTGTGAAGATGTATTGCGGAGTTGGAGGCTCTCAGGGTGTGTGAAGATGTATTGCGGAGTTGGAGGCTCTCAGGGTGTGTGAAGATGTATTGCGGAGTTGGAGGCTCTCAGAGTGTGTAATTTTTTTTTGCTGAGTTGGAGGCTCTCAGGGTGTGTGAAGATGTATTGCTGAGTTGGAGGCTCTCAGGGTGTGTAAAGATGTATTGCAGAGTTGGAGACTCTCAGGGTGTGTGAAGATGTATTGCAGAGTTGGAGGCTCTCATGGTGTGTGAAGATGTATTGCAGAGTTGGAGACTCTCAGGGTGTGTGTGGATTACGTGTGTGCTTGGCCCTGCCCTTCCAATCTACAGTACTACCATCCAATAACTCCTCTAAGCAACCTGATCAGTGACTAATGCTGTTAGGGGTCAAAATTTGGATTCAAGAAGTAATCAAGCCTCAAGGGGATAAAAAAAAAGTGTTTACACAAAGATCTCGTTGGGTCCATCAATCCCAAGTCATCGCCATATGCATGTCAACTTTACAGCAATACATCAAACATCTGGCCAGGCGGATTCACGCAGTCATTGTAATAGCCAGTCAAGGGAAGAGAATAAGAGACTGGAGGCCACACACAGGGAAGTGTGTGTGTGTGTGTGTGTGTGTGTGTGTGTGTGTGTGTGTGTGTGTGTGTGTGTGTGTGTGTGTGTGTGTGTGTGTGTGTGTGTGTGTGTGTGTGTGTGTGTGTGTGTGTGTGTGTGTGTGTGTGTGTGTGTGTGTGTGTGTGTGTGTAATTCACGCAGACAGAACATGCAATTGTCCAATAGTGGGGGGTTTAATCGTTATATTTAACCTGTAATTTTAGTGACTGACAGCCCTTTGTTTTGGAATCAATGCTAAATTAAAGATGTTGAGCTGAGAGATTTAAAAAGCAAGCGCAGTCTTGTGTGTGAAAGAAAGCAACCAAGCGGAATAGAGGGATGCATCTGGATTTGCCCTATAGGCAATGCCAATATCAGGGTTGGGGTCAATTCAAATTTAATTGGACATTTAAATTCAATTAAGGAATTCACTCATGAAGTCGAGAATTTACTTTGAATTAAATTTGAATTTCAACGATCTTTAAGTTATGAAATTGGAAATGAATTGTAACTAGACAGTTTGAACTGTGTGAATTGAAATTGAGAAAACATCTTTGGAATTTAACTGAATTGGGAATTCTCTATTTGTATATTTCCCAGTTAATGTAACTAATGCATTGGAATTGGAATTCGTGAAATGATTGGGGAAAATGTTATACAGTTTTTTTCGATTGCTAAACGACGGTGGGCACAACTGGAGTCACATGTGCAAAACTCTAACTACAGTCTGCACTACCAACAGTCACCTGAGCTAAACAGTTCACATCACCTGCAAAACTCATTCCAAGCAACACAACTCTTAATTAACACATGGCTCAAAACACACTCAGTGCAGCCAAACACTATGCACAACCCTCACTGAGATAACACACACTGTCACTCAGAACACACTGAGAGTAAAAACACTAGCATCAAACACCAATACAGAAAATACAAACTTTTCATCTTTACAGTTTGAACAATTTCAGTGACTTCATACAAAGTAATATTTTCTTCAAAGAAAAGAGTGACATTCTTTCACATGATTTATTAAAATTTTTAGAACATAATTCTTTAAGGTAAATGAAAATTAGCAGTTTGCTTCAATAGTCTGTAGTAATTTACGGAATTACAGTAAAGAGAAAAAAAAGGTAGAAACTAAAAGTACATACTGTAATTCGAACAAATAATTGAGGGGCTAATCCTGCCTCTCTCTAGCATCAGGCCACAGGTTTTCTTCAACATCACATCTAATGTTTTCTCTTGACATGCACCTGGGGAAGAACCTTCTGGAGTGCCTTATCCATCACTGGCAGTCCTCTGGACTCGTGTCCTCACATCCGGCACGCATGGCTTCCAAAAGAGACATTTGGTCATGTGGGTGGTGACCAAACACTTTCCACCTCCAGGCAGAGAAAAACTCCTCTATTGGGTTGAGGAAGGGTGAATATGCAGGCAGGTACAAAACCATACATCTGTGATGTGGAAAGCTATATGATGTGGAAAGCTACATCTGTGATGTAGGAAAGCTATAAGCCTTTCTGTGTTGTATGGGCCAATGAGTGGTGTGTTGAGAAGCAAACCATCATTGGCCATTGCAGCACACATGGTGATATTTCCCCCCCTTTGGCCTGGAACCTCCACAGTGGCCCTTTGACCTATAACATTCCTTCCTCTGCGCCGTGTTTTGGCAAGGTTAAATCCAGCTTCATCGATAAATACAAATGAATGTGGTCTTTCCAGTGCTTCCACCTCCATTACTCTCTGAAAAACAGTAAGTGCACAGTTTTACTGTAGAAATGCTAGTGTTTTTTTTTACTGTAAATATTTTGTATAGCTGTGTACGTAACCTCAGACGTCTTACCTGGACATATTGGTATCTTTGCTCTTTTACCCGTTCACTGTTTCTCTCGAACGGTACAGTGTATAACTGTTTCATTGTAACTTGGTGTTTCTTTAGCACTCGAGCAATAGTTGTTGTGCTGACAGAATGAACATTTTCAAATATATCATTATCAGCCAGCACTCTATCTTGAATCTCCCGCAGTTTTATTGCATTGTTGATAACAACCATGTCAACAATAGCATTTTCCTGCGCATCTGAAAATATTTTTCCACTTCCCCCTGTTGGGGGCAGCCTTTGGGTCCTGTTGTAAAAATATATTTTACAGTCAAACTTACTGTAATATATATCTGTGTAAATATTCTATAATTGCAATACAAAATAGATTCCTGTAATGTATTAATTTACTGTAAGAATGTAACTCTCACCTGTTTGCATGATGGAAAATTCGCATTACAGATGCCACTGTGGATCTTTGCAGATTGGGTTGCACCCTCAACCCTGCCTCTCTCAATGAGAGACCATGGTTCACGACATGGTCTATAAGTGTAGCCCTTATTTCATCTGAAATAACAGCTCTTTGTCTTCCTCCACGCATCCGCCCTCTCCCTGCCACCCTTCTCCCTCCACAAACCCATCTTCCTTGTTCCATTTCCAAAATGAGTCTTTCTGAGATCTACCTATACATACTGTAATATGTGTGTGTGTTCACTAACAAGTCTAAAACAAGACACCTGCTTAGCCTTTCAGCTGAAATTGCAATCAGCAGTGTTTGAAAGGCACAAGGCTGAAATCTATTCCGTTTTGAATGTGTGGTTCACAGTTTTGACAGCAGTGTGTTAGCATTTGAACAAAGTGCTGTAAATCCACAGTGTTGTGCAGGTTGTGGTTAATGTCATGGGTTAAGTGTGTAGAGTTTTGAAAACTGTGTTCAAGCAATGAAAAACGAACTAGAGTTTGGTCCACATGAACTGCTGCTGTGCAGACTGTAGTTAGAGTTTTGCACATGTGACTCCAGTTGTGTCCACTGTCGTTTAGCAATCGAAAAAAACTGTAAATTGGGAATTGAATTATTGGAATTTAGCTAACATTGAAATTGAGAGGAATTGAATTATCTGAATTCAATGACTGGCCTGGAATATGAGTTAAATTAAATGTAATTTACAGGGAAAGGGAATTGAATTAGATTTGAATTTGTGGAATTAACCCTTGCCAATATACCCTTGGTATGAGAAATAAAACCTAAGTAGTGCCTTCCAGACGATATAAGATATTGGGCATTGTTAGTACTTCTCTCGTGTGTGAACGTTTTATGCAGCTATTGACATTCCATCAGAGACATTCCAAGTGTGTGTGTGTGTGTCTATGTGTGTGTGTGTGTGTGTGTGTGTGTGTGTGTGTGTGTGTGTGTGTGTGTGTGTGTGTGTGTCTATGTGTGCGTGTGTGTGTGTGCGTGTGTGTGTGTGTGTGTGTGTGCGTGTGTGTGTGTGTGTGTGTGTGTGTGTGTGTGTGTGTGTGTGTGTGTGTGTGTGTGCCTCACGCTGACAGCCCACTTACCGTCAACAGTGGCAGGTGATTTTGAAAGGTCTTGAGTTAGCTAGCCTAGCAGGCTATCGCTACATGTATTTTGTGGTTGTGAGCAATTTATTGACCCCATTAGCAAGCTGTCAGCTTAGTGAATTCTGGTCTGTTATCTAGGTGAAATGAGATATGTTATACTGAAGAGGTGATGTCAGTGGTCGAAGTCGACGCTGAGGAGAGAACAGAGGGTTGTTGCTGAGGGTTGATGCTTTCCCGGATCCATATTTCCTAATCCCTCTACCATTGTTTTTTGGTTACACAATGGTTTCACTCATAAGCCTGGCATCCTGTACTTTTCTTGTAGTATGTGTACTTGAGACTGTTATCTCTTTCTAAATGACATCCTGCAGAGTGTGGATACTGTATATTTAGTCACTATTGGTATGTACACAGGCAAACCCCAACAATGTCATTAGACGGACAGATCAGATGTTGAGTTACCGGGACTATCTCTCACCTTTGATCTGGAAGCTGCTTTCTGGGCGCTGGACAGTAGACGTGGGTGGTGTATTTGGGCATAGTCAATACACTTGGCATGACACACCACCTACAGGGCCTTCAGAATTTATTCAACACCCCTTGTTTCCACATTTTGTTGTGTTACAGCCTGAATTTAAAATAGTTTAAATTGAGAGATTTTGTCACTGGCCTACACACAATACCCCATTATGTCAAAGTGAAATTATGCTTTACATTTTTTTAAACAAATGAATTAGGAATGAAGAGCTAAAATGTCTTGAGTCAATACGTAATCAACTCCTTTGTTATGGCAAGCCTAAATAAGTTCAGGAGAAAAATTGTGCTTAACAATTCACAAAATAAGTTGCATGGACTCACTCTCTGTGCAATAATAGTGCTTAACATAATTTTTGGATGGACTACCTCATCTCTGTACCCCACACATACAATTATCTGTAAGGTCCCTCAGTCGAGTAGAGAATTTCAAACACAGATTCAACCACAAAGACCAGGAAGGTTTTCCAATGCCTCGCAAAGAAGGACACCTGTTGGTAGATGAGTAAAAAAAAAAGCAGACATTCAATATCCCTTTGAACATGGTGAAGTTATTAGTAACTTTTCAGATGGTGTATCAATACATCTAGTCACTACAAAGATACAGTCCTTCCTAACTCAGTTGCCGGAGAGGAAGGAAACCGCCCAGGAATTTCACCATGAGGCCAATTGTGACTTACAGAGTTGAATGGTTGTGATAGGAGAAAACTGAAGATGGATCAACAACATTGTATTTACTCCACAGTACTATCCCAAATGAAAGAATGAAAAGATATTCCAAAACATGCAAAATATGTGGCAAAGCAATTCACTTTTTGTCCTGTGTCATGACGTTGGCCTGGGGGATAGGTTTATGACAGTCATAAATACCTCTTCCCCCCTTTTTCCTCTCTCTACCCTACTGAAGTGAAATTTGAAAACCCCTTGGTTAACATAGAGATTCTGGGAACATCAGAAGGTGGGGGGAAATGAACTATATTCTGGTAATCTGAACAATTGAACATATGCGGTGGTGCTTAATGAATATGATGTCAGTTCGGTTGTCATCTGAGACGTTCTCATCAATGATAAGATGACAAACTCTACAGTGGGAAGTCTACACATCAGAGTTATCAGATTCACATGGAATTGTTGTTCAATTTAAATGTTTGAATATGAAATTATTTGTGATGGGATGAAATGTGATTTTAGCTTCTAAAATGTGAGATGTGGGTTTTCATAAGTTAGGACTGCTCACTCAGTGGCCCGCCTCTGTGAAGGGAAATGGGCTATAAAACTTTTCAAACACGCCCTCTTTTCCCTTCCTATATAAGTCCTTGACGACAACATAACTTCCTGTTCCGATGAGGTAGGATGACGGTCCTATGTCAGACTGGTTCAGAACGAAGCCAACATCAGCATGAGCTTTGGTTGCGAATGGTATGAACTTTGAACTCTTATTCACTACAGAAGTGATACCTCCTAGCTGTTGAGTCAGCGACCGCAGCTGCAAACGCAGGTTAGGAAGGAACAGACAGAGTATACCGTCTATCACACAACGACGTTACTAAAATGTATCAAATTGACAACCAGAGACATTCTTCAAAGGACAGAGGACTCGGTTTGGCAACACGGCCTTCCATCTACCACCAACCTACCGAAGCGCAGCTCAGAGTAAATATTTGTTGCATTTTCCTTTTCCAAATGGGAGGTAATTTAGAATAACATAAGATACTGTATTTATGATAGCACAGCTTCGCCTTTGTTCCTGTCTTCCCGCTCTTTCACCCAACCCAGACCCTTTTTCTTTGTATAACAAGCAGTCATATCTGTTCTGCCCGCCAGGGACGTTTTCCTTTATGACGTCATTTGTAATCAAGTTATGATTAATTGTGTGTATGTGAATTCTGTGTGATTAGTTAGGTATTTGGTAAATAAATAATTAATCCCAATTTTGCATTGCTGATTCAAATTGTTAGCCAGGGTTCTTGCAGATAAAATAATTTCCAACTTTCAGATTATGAGACTGAAGTAAGATGAAGATTAATGTTGACTGCTATTGATGTAAAATATTCCTAGTTCTTTAAGAGTTTATTCGGAAGATAACAGCTCTATAAATATTATTTTGTGGTGCCCGACTCTCTAGTTAATTACATTTACATGATTAGCTCAATCAGGTGATATTAATTACGGAGAAATTATTTTATAGAATTGCATGTTTTATCAATTAATCCGGCATAGCCAAAGACATGACACCTGACTACAAAGTGTTGTGTTTAGGGCAAATCCAATACAACACATTACTGAGTATCATTCTCCATATTTTCAAGCATAGTGCTGCATCATGTTATGGGTATGCTTGTAAACGTTAAGGGCCGGTGGAGTTTTTCAGGATAAAAAATAAATGGAATGGAGCTAAGCACAGGCAAATCCTAGAGGAAAACCTGGTTTGGTCTACTTTCAACCAGACACTGAGAGATGAATTAACCTTTCAGCATGACAATAATCTAAAACACAAGGCCAAATCTACACTCAGTTGCTTACCAAGAAGACAGTGAATGTTCCTACAGTTGTGTCTTAAATCTGCTTTAAATTCTAGAGCAAGACCTGAAATGTTTGTCTAGCAATGTTCAACAACCAATTTTGAGAGAGCTTGAAGAATTTTGAAAATAAGAACGGGCAAGTATTGCACAATCCAGGTGTAGAAATCTCTTAGAGACTTACCCAGAAAGACTCACAGCTGTAATCACTGCCAAAAGTGCTTCTACAAAGTATGTAATCGCTGCTAAAGGTGCATCTACAAAGGATTGACTCAGGGTTGTGAATACTGATGTAAATAAGACATTTCTGTATTTCATTTTCAATAAATTAGGAAAAATATCTAAAAACATGTTTTCACTTTGTCATTACAGGGTATTGTAGATCTGTGAGAGAAAAAAAAGCAATTTAATTCATTTTGAATTCAGGCTGTAGCACAACAAAACGTGGATGAACTCAAGGGGTGTGAATACTCTCTGAAGGCACTGTAAATCTAGACCAAGCATCTAAATTTGGCGGATTTTTGATTTTGACGCGTTCTTCTGTGACAACCTGACCCGGGACCCCCTGCGCGGTGCTCAAACGGAGAGAGCGATTTGGATTGAGCTTAATTTGACAGGTCACATCAACGACACAGCATGGGCTTCAGAAGTCCTACTTTCAACCAAAACAGAGCTCATCCAATGGGAGGTGATGATTTATTCACTGTTATGTATTATTCATGTCCGTCCTCTATTGTTTGGCCTTCAAATGTTCCATATAGTGCTGAGCTGTGCTGCTCTGTCCTATTTACTAGTGTCATAGGGAATCATACTGCATACTCTATGAGAGAAGAGTAGAGAACATTGTGATCAAATCAAAACAAATTGTATTTGTCACATCCGCTGAATACAATTTCACGGTAAGGTCCCTGTAGACTTACAAACCCTAACCAATAATGCAGTTTTAAGAAAAAAAGAGTTCAGAAAATAATTACTAAATGAACATAAGTTTTAAAAAAGCAACACAATAAAATAACAATAACAAGGGTATATATAGTACCTGTCAAAAGTTTGGACACGGCTACTAATTAAAGGGTTTTTCTTTATTTTTTACTATTTTCTACATTGTACAATAATAGTGAAGACAACAAAACTATGAAATAGAAAACAAATGGAATCTTGTCGTAACAAAAAAACATTTTAAACAAATCCAAATATATTTTAGATTCTTCAAAGTAGCCACCCTTTGCCTTGATGACAGCTTTGCATGTGGAGATGGGAGAACCCGATCTAACATCTCTGGAGAGACCTGAAAATAGCTGTGGAGTGAAGCTCCCCAACCAGCCTGACAGAGCTTGATCGGATCTGCAGAGAATAATGGGAGAATCTCCCCAAATACAGGTGTGCCACGCTTGTAACGTCATAGCCAAGAAGACTCGAGGCTGTAATCGCTGCCTAAGGTGCTTCAACAAAGTACTGAGTATAAGGGTCTCAATACTTATGTAAATGTGATGTTTCAGTTTTTTATTTTTAATACATTATAAAAACCATTTTTTTCTTTGTCATTATGGGGTATTGTGCATAGATTGATGAGGGGAAAAAAACTATTTATTCCATTTTAAAATAAAGCTGTAACGTAACAAAATGGGGAAAAAGTCAAGGGATCAGAATACTATGTGTGTTTACGTGTGTTTACGTGTTTATGCGTTTTGCATGATACTACTGGGTGTCCACGGTGCTAGCAAAGACAACAAATCAAGTTACACATGTGTGATGCGACGTCTGTTTTTCCCACATCTCCCCCATTGTATTAAAGGAAATTACAGGCAATAATATGAACAGTAGATCCATGAAAACATAGCAACAAAAAGGGAGCTATTGTTCATGTTAATTGCAAAGGAGGCAGGTTGCGCTGTTGGATATTCAGTTGGACTTTTGCATCTGCTCTAATTACTCCAGGGACCCGAGGGCACACACTGTACACACACTGTACACACACTGTACACACACCCATGGCTGGATGTCGAATTCTTTGTGTTTTAATCTCCCAGCTTGGCTCTGTCTTTATTTATCTGTTCACTATACTGGAGCCAAGACTGCTGCTATGCTGCTGCTGCTCCAGGTCTATCTACATTATGTAGTCAAGACTGTTGCTACTGCTGCTCTATCTACATTATGTAGTCAAGACTGTTGCTACTGCTGCTCTATCTACATTATGTAGTCAAGACTGTTGCTACTGCTACTGCTGCTCTATCTACATTATGTAGTCAAGACTGTTGCTACTGCTGCTCTATCTACATTATGTAGTCAAGACTGTTGCTACTGCTGCTCTATCTACATTATGTAGTCAAGACTGTTGCTACTGCTACTGCTGCTCTATCTACATTATGTAGGCAAGACTGTTGCTACTGCTGCTCTATCTACATTATGTAGTCAAGACGGTTGCTACTGCTTCAGGTCTATCTACATTATGTAGTCAAGGCTGCTGCTACTGCTCCAGGTCTATCTACATTATGTAGTCAAGGCTGCTGCTACTGCTCCAGGTCTATCTACATTATGTAGTCAAGGCTGTTGCTACTGCTCCAGGTCTATCTACATTATGTAGTCTTGACTGTTGCTACTGCTCCAGGTCTATCTACATTATGTAGTCAAGACTGCTGCTACTGCTCCAGGTCTATCTACATTATGTAGTCAAGGCTGCTGCTACTGCTCCAGGTCTATCTACATTATGTAGTCAAGACTGCTGCTACTGCTCCATGTCTATCTACATTATGTAGTCAAGACTGTTGCTACTGCTCCAGGTCTATCTACATTATGTAGTCAAGACTGTTGCTACTGCTCCAGGTCTATCTACATTGTGTAGTCAAGACTGTTGCTACTGCTCCAGGTCTATCTACATTATGTAGTCAAGACTGTTGCTACTGCTCCAGGTCTATCTACATTGTGTAGTCAAGACTGTTGCTACTGCTCCATGTCTATCTACATTATGTAGTCAAGACTGCTGCTACTGCTGCTGCTCTATCTACATTATGTAGGCAAGACTGTTGCTACTGCTCCTCTATCTACATTATGTAGTCAAGACTGTTGCTACTGCTGCTCTATCTACATTATGTAGTCAAGACTGTTGCTACTGCTACTGCTGCTCTATCTACATCATGTAGTCAAGACTGTTGCTACTGCTACTGCTGCTCTATCTACATTATGTAGTCAAGGCTGCTGCTACTGCTACTGCTGCTCTATCTACATTATGTAGTCAAGACTGTTGCTACTGCTGCTCTATCTGCATTATGTAGTCAAGACTGTTGCTACTGCTGCTCTATCTACATTATGTAGTCAAGACTGTTGCTACTGCTACTGCTGCTCTATCTACATTATGTAGTCAAGACTGTTGCTACTGCTGCTCTATCTGCATTATGTAGTCAAGACTGTTGCTACTGCTGCTCTATCTACATTATGTAGTCAAGACTGTTGCTACTGCTACTGCTGCTCTATCTACATTATGTAGTCAAGACTGTTGCTACTGCTGCTCTATCTGCATTATGTAGTCAAGACTGTTGCTACTGCTGCTCTATCTACATTATGTAGTCAAGACGGTTGCTACTGCTCCAGGTCTATCTACATTATGTAGTCAAGACTGCTGCTACTGCTACTGCTCCATGTCTATCTACATTATGTAGTCTTGACTGTTGCTACTGCTCCAGGTCTATCTTCATGATGTAGTCAAGACTGTTGCTACTGCTCCAGGTCTATCTTCATTATGTAGTCTTGACTGCTGCTACTGCTCCAGGTCTATCTACATTATGTAGTCTTGACTGTTGCTACTGCTCCAGGTCTATCTACATTATGTAGTCTTGACTGCTGCTACTGCTCCAGGTCTATCTACATTATGTAGTCAAGACTGTTGCTACTGCTCCATGTCTATCTACATTATGTAGTCAAGACTGCTGCTACTGCTCCAGGTCTATCTACATTATGTAGTCAAGACGGTTGCTACTGCTCCATGTCTATCTACATTATGTAGTCAAGACTGCTGCTACTGCTCCAGGTCTATCTACATTATGTAGTCTTGACTGTTGCTACTGCTCCAGGTCTATCTTCATGATGTAGTCAAGACTGTTGCTACTGCTCCAGGTCTATCTACATTATATAGTCAAGACTGCTGCTACTGCTCGAGGTCTATCTACATTACTAAGCTTAGCACTAAAGTGTACAGTGTAATACTGTATGAGAATCTGCGTGTAAGATGGAAATGAATGGAGCACATTTCCTCTGGGCATAGTTTCCTCAAACTGTATCTACATTTAAAACTGATGCTTTAACAAACATACATATGAATAAGGTTGTCCATAATGTGAATTTGATGTCATAAAAACTGCTCTGGTCTTCATGTCGCCGCTGTTACTTCCTGCATTGTCGCATCCTGCACAGAGAAGCTTGGAGAATGATAGTGCTTGTTATTGTTATGTCTTCCACCTACAGTACACTTGCATATGGTACCTGTCTTGTCTAACCGACCTGCCTGGTGAACGCCTTGCTCCTGATTCAAGGGGATTGTTTTTCTACCCTCCCTATCTCCCTCCCTTCATCCCTCCTTTCTCCCCTATGCATGCCCAGTGACCACTTTTAATGACTTGGCTCATGAGAACTGACTGGACATGTGCTTGACCGCAACCAAGTGACCTGTAATATAAAGAGAGGGTTCTCTCTCTCTCTCTCGCTATCTCTCGCTCTCTCTCTCGCTCTCTCTCTCTCTCCCTCTCTCTCTCTCTCTGTGTGTGTGTGTGTGTGTGTGTGTGTAGGAGTGAAGCTGGTGAAATGGGACACTGACAAAGTGGAGTGCTCCTGGCTTCCCATTATGGGTCACCAGGCGGTCACACAGTTACATGGTGTTTCGGCAGAGAGGTGTCATTATGGGAAAACGTCTCCGTTGGGACAGAGAGACCCCATCCTGAAGCCTTATTCTTTCAGTTTTTCCCCAAAATGTTGTTCGACCCATCTGACATTCTGGTGTTATAGTGCCTTGGTGATGGAATGTCATTTCAGCTGTTCTCTGCAAGACATTTCTGACACGGCCCACATTTTTAACTAGCGCCGTGCAGAGAGACGAAACGCTGTGTGTGTGCTCGTGCTAAGGCTGGGCTATATGGCCTAAAAATCATATCTACATTTGTTAAAACTTGTGGACGATTCACAATGTATATCTCAATTTGTTCAATTCTCTAAATAAACGTTGTTGTACAACAAAAAGGTCAAATACATTGCAATTAAAACAGTCAGCAAAAAGCTAATGAATTCATGGCTTGTGAAATTATACCTAGGCTAAATATAAGCCTTCTACAACTATTACACCTTGCTAACAAGGCAGAGGAGTTGAATTGTAATGAAGACACCCTTCTGTCCGTCTCCAACGGTTTGAACAGCGTGCTAGGCCGGCCCACTTTGTTCAGATGTTCAAATCAAGTGCCTTTGGGACGACGACTCCCACTGTTAGGGCAGAGACATGAGCATCTCGTCATTATATACAGATCTCTGGTGTAAATGGGAAGGTGCACGCAGCACAGAAGGAGCCAAAGACATGAGAACAAGTGGACGTAAACGCTCATAAAAAGTATATATATATATATATATATATATATATATATATATATATCGCCATGCCCTAGCGCTCAGAGTAGGGACCCTGGTGGTGACACCGACCTTTTCAGTCAAGCAGACAATACCACACTTCCATAAAGTGACTGCAAAACACATATGGATGGATTGATTATACTGTATAAAGTATATGGTAAGTATGTGCAGGGTTCCGTGATTGCAATCGGTTTTATGGCACTTAAGACACGTCGTTAAAGAAACATATGGCTTATAGGCCAAGATGTACTTGTGAATTATTCATGTTGTTTTTTTCCCCCAACGCATAACCCATCATCATCACCATCACCATCTCCGTTATGGGTACAGTAAGTATAGCGGTGCTAACACTGACAGCATGTTTCGGGAGTGACGGAGTGACATTCTCGCCACGCATATAAAGGCATGGGAATGCCAGTCCAGTTGAGAGCAGGGGCATGGGAACATAAAGGGGGGGAAAAGAAAAGAGAAGGTTACAAAGAAATGCCACATCGTATGCATTCTGGCTGCATCGTCTTTCTCGTTGGGCTAAGATTTTTTGTTTTTAAGAATGAGTCAAAATACAGAGGGAGAGAGCCAGAGCACGGCTTTGACAATGTTATTTTACCTATTTATTTTTTACTTTATTTTATTTTATCTTTATTTTCTGCCTCACTTTCAATAGCTTGACTTCCCATCTAGCTGTGTCTTTGTCCTTCATGCTCCACGCTTCATGTGTTGGATTGGGCGATATACAGTACGTTGTTCTAGATATTACATCTATGTATTATTTCCTACAGCAATCATTTGTTCATGTCGTGAACATTTACAGACTAAAATAAGAAACATTGGTGGCTCAGGATCTAAAAACACTTCCTCGTCTCCGCTGTCCTCCAGTCGTTTCTCCGCTGTTGTTTAATTGATGACGTATCATGTTTTTGGAGCCGATTCATTACAAACATCCCTATCGTTTCATCCAGAAGGCGGGGCGAACATCAGCGGATGGATGGTGGTTACCGTGGTATCCCTCTACAGGTGACGGGGACAGGGTTTGGTTACTAAGCAACTGTCACCGATTGCAAAGATGCTGCTGGCGTTTGTGAAGCCTCACGAGTCACGACACAGACAGACAGGACGGATGTGTATCGGTTTGTGCAGACGCCGCGGAAGTGTACAAACAGACTGGTTCATTCTCTCTCTCTCTCTCTCTCTCTCTCTCTCTCTCGCTCTCTCTCGGTCAGAGAGAACTGTGACTCTGTAACACCCCCCTCTCACAGGTGGGAATTTATGCATCACAGTTGTGCTTGAAAGACACACACCCATACACACACACTCTGTTACCAACTGTCACCCTGTGTCGGCATTTACACCTTCAAACCCGTTTCCCTCTCACAGATCCCAACGGAACCATAGAGCATCTTTGAAGCTGTAGTTCCACGAATGCCAGTGACATGTTAGTCCTAAAGTCTCTAATGGTAAAGCACAGCCCATATAATTCATTATATGGTTACAGCCTGTTTTCAGCATGTGAGCTATAGCTTGTTCTCATCCCCTTTTAATGGAACACGACATCATGTCAGCCTATGGGTGATGTGGAACCAGCTATAGTGCCCCCTGTAGTCCCCTGGGGAGGCTGTCCGAGAGGGTGAAAGGAGGCACACACCAGGGTATATATACTATGACAGGCTATACAATATTGCCATCTCGTACTCACACATACAGGTCCCAATGAACAAGGCGGAGAATGAAACACGGATGGTCTGCTAGCAATACGCTCCACGGGGGAGACAGATATGAGTTTGTACAGAGCGATTGACTGTGGGCGTCGGTGGTCGTAGGCTACTTCCCTTGGCAATGACAACACAATGAGACTAAGGCCTGGAAGGGTTCCCGGCTCTCTAGCCTATTGTCATGCCACTGGGTTAAGGGGACATTTCACTGTTACAGAACAGATAGTGCTATAGTGTTCTAGGCTTTTGTTTTTCGTGGTTTGATGGTTCATTGTTCTCAAGTATGACATCGGCACATCCTGCTGAGAAGTACTTCTGTTTTCCTAGAATGTAGTTTTGTCCATAGGGTCACATGAAGTTGAAGCGCTGCTTACTCTCTACAGGCCTCAAATGAACGAGACGGAACACATGAGCCGTGTATAATCATAAACTGTGAGAATTGTATGCTGTGCGTTTGCGTTTTGAACGATAGAAACAACAGACAATGGGTGTATTGTCTGGGTAGATACAACTGAAATGAATACAACGGCCTGTGGTTTTCATGTTTTAGAGGGGATGCTTTGATGTCTCGAACAACAAGAGGCGCCACCGGTACACACACATATACACACACACACACACTCGTGTGCACACGCGTGCGCACACACAAACCACATACAGTACACACACATGAATTGTGTCAAAATGATCAACAACGTTTGTCAGACGTTCCACCACTGTTTACACCCTTCAGAACAACAAGCAATCAATGTCATTTGTTTACCGACGATGTGGCAAAGCTGGAGGGGAGAGGTATGATGAATAATTGAACAGCAATTACACATCAAATGTGGCATTTGTATTTCAAGCGGTAGACATCAGCCTTTTTGTAGATTTACAAGGTGTGTGTGTGTGTGTGTGTTTGTTTTGTTTGTTTGTACGTGCAAGAGTTTGTGGTGCAAGATGCTACATTATTCAATATTGTAAGTGCACATCTGTCTGGCCTGTTGGTCACTGTGGGGATGCAGGGTGTATAAATATCTGTCAGTTAAACCCTCATCCTCCTCCATCTCTTCCCTCTCCCATCCTCTCCCTCTCTCTCTCATAGCTGGGCTGCACGCTGTTGCTATCGGTTAATCTCACTTAGCTGTCCGCTCTACCATTCCTCCACGTCCCTCCCCCTCCCTCCCCCATCTCCCCACTCCTGAACGCTTCAGCTCGTCTGACTCACATCCCCATCAGCCAGCCTCTCTGCCATGCCTCCAAGCCGCTGGGGAGGAGAGAGGGATGGAGGGAGGAACTGGAAGGTGGGAGAATGAAGAAATGAAAAGGGAGAGAAAGAGGAGAGGGAGGGAGGAAGGAGGGAGGGAGGGGGGCAGGGAAGGAAAGAGGGATGTGGAAGTAGGGATGGAGGGAGAGAGAGAGAGAGAGAGAGAGAGAGAGAGAGAGAGAGAGAGAGAGAGAGAGAGAGAGACAGAGCGAGAGGGAGGGAGGAAGGAAGTGAAAGATGGTGGGAAGAGGGGAGGAAAGGCAGGGAAGCATTCTCAATCTCCCATCCTGTACCTCCTCTATTTCCCTCCCTCTCTCTCTGTCAGTGTGACACACTATTTTATCCCCGTTAGGGAGCCATAGCATCTGGATGTAACCTTGACACCCCGGGGGAGAAAGAGAGAGAGACCAAAATGTGTGTCCATGAGAATATTGGCCTGTGTTGTTTGTTGGGTTGTTTACTATGCTTCCGTTGATGTATAGTAGACTGCAAGCTTCAGACAAACAAGGACTTTGAGCTGAATATTATTTCCAATTATGGAGCGCCTTTGAGCCAGAAGGGTTCATTTAAGTCCATTCTGCTACTGTTCTATATCCAATCTGTGACTGTTCAATAACCAAACTGGGTCTGTTCTTAATCCAATCTGTAACTGTTCTATATTACGAGACATTTTCTCTACCAAACTGAGGGGAATCCCATGAGGATTGCTGTATTTTAAACAGTTCTCTTACTCGCTCTCTTCAACCGGCTGGTTTGGTTCACACCGGCGACCTACCACTCCGCTCCGTCGACCACAGCAGGTGCAGCTGGACGCTCCAGCGGCCAGGACGGGGTTGCCATGACGACTGTCCCTCCTATCTCTATGACTACACTGTGGAGAGATGGAAGGATGGATGGAAGGATAGAGGGACGCTGGCCTGACAACGATCTCCCTGGAGGATTATGAATCACAGCAGAGCTTTTCTTTGGGTGAGACGAGGGCACTATGGGACCCTGAGGAGAGGCTTGAGCCTGTCATGGAGCCCCGTGAGGGACCCCGGGTCCCTGACACAGAGCTCCTCAAAATACCCTGTCTGTCACTGTCATGGAGCTCCACGAGTGAGACCCCAGTCAAGGAGGTTACTTGCTGCCTCAGGAGGCCTTGTCAGTAGTCTCGCCATCATCAGGGGGGTCAGACGCGTCCAGCCCAAATCCCATATCAGATATATTGTAGCTCTCTCAGCATTACTCAGTATACATTTTCCCTCAGTATCTTCTGCCACAAGGGATAAATATGCAAATTCCCCATATCCTCATAGGTAACACTGGTGCTGAGTAATGTGAAAGTATTTAGGAATTTCTCCTGTATTCAGCGTAAAGACAGTCTCCTATCACTAGGTTATTCAGAGAGCAGAGATCTTATCTGTCAAACCAGGAGGCGATTCACCATGTAGTAGTGCTGTGACAGGCTATACAATAGTGCTGTAGTGGGTTATTCAGAGAGCAGGGATCTTATCTGTCAAACCAGGAGGAGATTCACCATGTAGTGTTGAAGTGGGGTTGTACAGTAGGCAGTGACGTCAATGTTTACATGTTCAATTTAATTGATGTTAGTCTGTACCCTCCAGGACAATTGTTTGTGTGTACTATTGTTAAGTCTTTCTGTGTATAAGGATAGGTTCTGGCAGATATCATGTCGCTGTCCTCCTTCAAGAGTCTTTCAAAGTCGTTCAGCTTTCTCCCTGCAGCCACTAACTCCAGCACGTCAAGTCAAGTTTTGACAAGTTGGACTTACAATGGCTCGTTGTGGGGCTGGTTTGAGATGGGGCTGGAATAAAGATATTGGATTGGGATCAAACATAGGGGAATCTCATAGCTGGAGGTTAAAGGGATAATTCAGGCAACATCTATATTTGGGGGCAATTACCCTTTACCTTAAGATGTGTCTGAAGGCCCATAGTGAGACAATCCACAATAATCCATTGTTGACGTCTGCCACTGGCGAAGGACCTGTTCATGTTTTCTTCATCACGATAATTCCGGAATATTCCAATGCTCCATCAAGCCATGGGTGAGTTTATTCACAGCTGGTAATCAATCCGCATCTGAGTGCCCAATGGAATACAATACAGTATAATACAAGTGGAAAGAGGAGGAAGGGAATCGCAACTAAGGTACACAATAGTACATTTTGGTAGATAGAAGGTGCTCTTTGGTAAAAGGGGTAAATTGGTAATCAAAAAGAAAGGAGGACCAAGGCACTCTTCATATAATTCATTAAAATGCCTTTATTTGTATGGCATGTTCAATAGAAACAAACTTTGTTTGTGACTGTTCTATATTATGAGACATTTTCTCTACCAAACTGAGGGGAATCCCATGAGGACCTACCTACAAATAAAGGCATTTTAATTAATTATATGAAGATGCCTTGGTTCTCCTTTCTTTTTGATGACAGTATAATACAACTTTAATGTCCATGTTACAGCAAACAGAAAGAGATGCGGCTGTGAGACAAACATAAGGAAATCGTTCCAGTTTTGAGTGACAAAATTCCAGCGATTATTTCAGCAGTCTGAACGATAAAAATCCCTGCAAATTCCACCAACTACCAAACTTAGTTTAAAGTGTTTTTTTTTTGAAGTTTCAGCTTGAAATGCAGCTTTGCTAACATCGGTGCCGCTGTTAACATTCATGAATTTTCACAATGCTAATTATGCTAGCTCCTGGCTGTGGCAGATGTCCACAATGCTAATTATGCTATCTGCTGTGGCAGATATAAACAATGGATTATTGTGGATTCTATCATTTTAGGGCTGTAGACACATCTTAAGGTAAGGGTTATTCCACCCAAATATAGATTTTGCCTGAGCTATCCATTTAACAGTTTCCTTGATAAACAGTATGTAATCTAGCCTGGGTGCCCGTCTGTTTCTGGTCTCTTGATAATTAGAAACAAGGAGCCAGGCTATATGAGCAAAGCGTCAATACAGGATTAAGATTGAATCCTACTACACCGGTTCTGACTCTCGTCGGATGTGGCAGGGCTTGAAAACTATTATGGACTACAAAGAGAAACCCAGCCGTGAGCTGCCCAGTGACGCAAGCCTACCAGACGAGCTAAATGCCTTTTTATGCTCGCTTCGAGGCAAGCAACACTGAAGAATGCATGAGAGCACCAGCTGTTCTGGACTACTGTGTGATAACTCTCTCGTAGCCAATATGAGCAAGACCTTTAAACAGGTCAACATTCCTTTAAACAGGGCCAACAAGACCTTGAAACAGGGCCAGACGGATTACCAGGATTTGTACTTAAAGCAAGTGCAGACCAACTGGCAAGTGTCTTTACTGACATTTTCAACCTCTCCCTGACTGAGTCTGTATCAAGCAGACCACCATTGTGTCTGTGCCCAAGAAAGCAAAGGTAACCTGCCTAAATGATAGCACTCACATCGGTAGCTATGAAGTGCTTTAAAAGGCTGGTCATGGCTCACATCAACAGGATCCTCCCGGATACCCTAGACCCACTCCAATTCACATACCACCCCAACAGATCCACAGATGATGCAATCTCAATCGCACTCCACACTGCCCTTTCTCACCTGGACAGAAGGAACACCGATGTGAGAATACTGTTCTTTGACTACAGCTCAGCGTTCAACACCATAGTGCCCACAAAGCTTATCACTAAGCTAAGGACCCTGGGACTAAACACCTCCCTCTGCAACTGGATCCGGGACTTCCTGATGTGCCGTCCCCAGGTGGTAAGGGTAGGCAACAACACGTCTGCTATGCTGATCCTCAACACTGGAGCCCCTCAGGGGTGTGTGCTTAGTCCCCTTCTGTACCCCCTGTTCACCAATGACTGCGTGGCCAAACATGACTCCAACACCATCATTAAGTTTGCTAACAACACAACAGTGGTAGGCCTGATCACCGACAACGATGAGACAGGAGGTCAGAGACCTGTCAGTGTGGTGCCAGGATAACAACCTCTTCATCAATGTGAGCACGACAAAGGAGCTGATTGTGGACTACATGGCAATAGGAAAAGGCGGGCTGAACAGGCCCCCATTAACATCATTGGGGCTGTAGTGGAGCGGGTTGAGAGTTTCAAGTTCCTTGGTGTCCACATCACCAATTAACTATTATGGTCCAAACACACCAAGACAGTCGTGAAGAGGGCACGACAACACCTTCTCTCCCTCTGGAGACTGAAAAGATTTGGCATGGGTCCCCAGATCTTCAAAAAGTTATACAGCTGCACCATCGAGAGCGTCCTGACCGGTTGCATCACCGCCTGGTATAGTAACTGCTTGGCATCTGAGTGTAAGGCGCTACAGAGGGTAGTGCGTACGGCCCAGCACATCACTGGGGCCAAGCTTCCTGACATCCAGGACCTCTATACCAGGCGGTTTCAGAGGAAATCCCCAAAAATGGTTAAAGACTCCAGTCACCCAAGTCATAGACTATTTTCTCTGCTACCGCACGGCAAACGGTTACCGGAGCGCCAAGTCTAGGACCAAAAGGCTCCTTAGCAGCTTCTAACACCAAGCCATAAGACTGTTGAACAACTAATCAAATGGCCACCGGATTATTTACATTGACCCCCCCTCCCCTTTGTTTTTTACACTGCTGCTGCTCGCTGTTTATTGTCTATGCATGGTCACTTCACCCCTACCTACATGTACAAATTACCTCAACTAACCTGTATCCCCGCACATTGACTCGGTACTGGTACCCCCTATACATAGCCTCGTTATTGTTTTTTTATTGTGTTACTTTTATTATTTTTTACTTTAGTTTATTTGGTAAATATTTTCTCAACTCTTTCTTGAACCTCACTGTTGGTTAAGGGCTTGTAAGTAAGCATTTCACGGTAAGGTGATGTTGTATTCGGCGCAGGTGACAAACAAAGTTTGATTTGATAAACTTTGATTTAATTCATATCAGTATTGGATGTGGAATATGAAAACAATAGCATTTTGGGAATGTTTTCAGTGGCTTATTATTAGAGCTGTAAATGTCTATCCCTACTTAGTGCTGAAATTTCTTATATTTGTTTAATGGCATATAAGTGCCCATGTACACTATAACCTGGTAACTGAGCACAAATTATATTTCAGAATTGAGGGCTTGTGAAATTGACCAATCACGTTCCTTTGCCGTACTGTTCCGTATGTGTGGTTCTTTTGAGTTCATTAAGGCTGGCAACGTTTTGTTTGTTCCAAATGTTCCAAATGTTTCCCCTTTTCATATTGTATATTCAGCCGGGGGAAAATGTTGTTCTTCTTGACCTAAATCCCCTTTGGTAATTATTGTTTTCATTTTCAACCGGCTTGTTTTTGTTTTGTCCACGGCATGCAGACAGCATGGCATTATGCCTAGTGCTGGATTCTAACACTGTAATGAGTCAGTCTAGATGTCCCTGTGAAGTCAGACAGTGTACGATTTCACACCACTTACACCCTACTTAGTAGTAAGGAAGCTATGTTATGTGGTCATGCAATTAGAAAATGAATGTTTGATATTATCAAACGGATCACTGTAACCTTCGTTGTCTGTATTTGTATCAGATGAGAAGGTCTGTTTACACAGGCAGCCCAATTCTGATCTTTTTCAACAAATTTTGACCAATCACGTCAGATCTTTGTCAGAGCTGATTAGATTGGTCAAAAGACCAATTAGTGGGACAAAAAAAGATCTGAATCAGGTTGCCTGTGTAGACACAGCCTTTAGTGCAAGGCAGGAACTAACTAAACCTGTACGTCCTGGGGGTCTCCCAAGAACCAGGTTTAAAGCACAACTGATTTCTACCACTCTCCAGGGGAAAAAAACTGCTTGCCTTGTCCTAGGTGTAAGGGCTTAAAGAGAGCACCGGTAGCACCGTCTAACATGTAATCCACTGGGGGAGCGAGAGGCTGTGTCTGCTTAAAGCAAAGGGGTTGGAGTCACAGCAGGATACATGCACTGGTACCGCTGGTAGCTACCGAACCAACACGTTAAAATAGGGGATGAAATAAGAAACGGAGGCTCTCTGTATTGCGGCTCACATTATTGAATCATTCCTACATGGGCCCAGCTCACTTACGAGAAGACTTTATATTCTTCTACTACCTGTTCTTTTCCTTCGGAGAGAGAAGGAGCGAGAAGATCCCAGGCTTTGATGTTTTAATTAGTCGCTGGGCTATCGGGGCTATACCAAAATGAATCGCAGTCTCGCACTCCCTTGCTCTCTCCCTCCAGCAGGATTTGACTTTTCCTGCCAACGTGGGTTGACAGCTGTGAATAAATACTTGATGGAGGATCTTTGTGCCGGCATTGTGATGTGGGAGGAAGAGAATCTTGGAGTTTAATCACTGTTTACGTTTTGCCGATTGTCCTCTCGCTGTCAACAGTTTTTTGTTGTTGTTGCAAAGCTATCTTGTATTTTTTTTTTTTATTTAGTATGTTTTCAAATCCCCATGCCAAAAACTTTGTCTAAAAAGACTAGATGAGGGTTGTGTATGCCGTTTGCTCTGGGCTATAGCACAACGTACTTGAGCATATCTGATGAGTTACCCAGGCATTCTCTCAGGGATTGGGGTTTAGTAATAGAGGGAACAACATTAGACAACGGGTCCCAATCCAATGCATGGTAAATAAGCGTGTCCTCCCTGAGCTTCTCTCTGGACAATGAATAAGGACTTTTAGTGGATGGGGTGTCTAGGATGCCGTATCAAATGTAATTTTAACCTTTTCGTTTTTTGCCTTTAGGAAATTCATATCGACAGCTATTAATATTTATGTTCAAATATTTAGCATGGAGCGTTATTGGTGCCACAAAAGACCCCTGCTTATATTCAGCTGTTGTGTCTAAATGAACGGATTGAGGTTTGCTATAATCATACCCCAACATATGGAGACTTTTATTTGTATTGATACAGTGAAAGTCCTGCGAGAGGAACTATAATTAACACACACATTCAATATTAGATGGTTTCTATATCTGTCTGGTCAGCCACTCTGTCTTTCTCTCTCTCTCCATCTGTCCCTCACTATCTCGTTCTTTCTTTCTGCTGTCTCTCTCTCTCTCCATCTCTCTCGCTCTCTCTCTCTCTCTCTCTCTCCCTCCCTCCATCTCTCTACCCCTCTCCTTCTCTCTCTGTGAATCTAAATACATTTATTCGGCCTCAGCTACTTTGGCCACAAAAGAGAAGTCCTGAATATGCATTATGATGTCAGAGGACATTAGTGTTAGTGTGTACATTAATGGCCTGGGTTACCTCTGCTGCACATTTCACTGAAGTCTGTATTCTCTCTCTCTCTCTCTCTCTCTCTCTCTCTCTCTCTCTCTCTCTCTCTCTCTCTCGCTCTCCTTTTAGTCTGGTGGCGTCTAAAGAGCCAGAGAGTCCTCGGGGGAGAGCAGTGCATCCTCCGTCACCCTCCGACTTCTTGGACAAACTCATGGGGAGAACCTCTGGCTACGATGCCAGAATTAGACCCAACTTTAAAGGTACAGTATGGGCCTACAGTTTGTTTCTGGCCAAAGGTAGGACTGGCAGTTACAGGTTCAATTCAGGCCAAACATTAAATGTAACTTTCCTCTTTACCCAATGAGCAAGTCAGTTCATCCTCGGTTCATCGACTGAAGGGACGTATTTTCATGAATATCCACAGTACTTTCCAGAATAAAGTTCCCATATCACCCCCAAAATCCTTTCGTTATGTACCGTCTTACAAGTAACATCCAACATCACAACGTCAGGTGGCCGTTAGCTGCTGACTGAGGCCGCAGTGAACAGTTACTAAAATGTAGTCAGAACAGACAGTGTTTACTCTCCCGTTTAGCCAAGAGGTCCCATCGGTTCTAGTGTTTACCATACTGCTGGCCAGGCCCAGGGACCGACTGCCTCCAGCCCTGGCCCTGTCCCTCATGGCAGAGGCCTGGCATTGGAATGGGAGTTAGCAGAATGGTCTGTCTGGAAGTAAAAGACACGTTCGGTTTCTGTTTGTCACTTTTTATATTGGCAAACACAGGGATACGAGTCAGATTGGAGTTGCCGTGACTACCCAAAAAGAAGTAGGAGTAGAAGGCCGTCCACGAAAGCTTGCCATCACACTCTGTTCTGAGCTGTCCTGATTGACATCATGTAGGCCATGTTCAATACAATGAGTAAAGAAATTGTTCATGTTTGGATTTTGTAATAAGGCCATGGTCTAGAGAAGGGTTTGCAGAAGGGTTAGCCAATCAAAGTGGGATTCAGCTGAAAATAGGACCATCCACAGGGTATGTGATCTATCAGCTGTGCTTGTCACATGTGGCCACATCCATCCACACATTTGAGCAGGAAGGGGAAATGGGATGGAGTGGTCAGTGGAGCGTTCAGTTGGACCGGTAGAGAGAAACACACACACACACACACACACACACACACACACACACACACACACACACACACACACACACAGCAAAGTGAAAAACCCACACTCTCCCTTATCTCTCCCTTTGTCATCATTGTCGATGACAGAGTCACAGAACGCAGAAAGCCACGGGAATACGGATCGCCTGGCTCTGCCTGACAGCTAGACTCCTAGGAAAAAACATACCTGTCATGTATGATTTGACATGCACTAACCACTTACTGACATCACTGTACATGCTGCTCCAAGTGTATTGCTGTTTCTATTGTAGTGTAGAAAGCATGGTTACAGTTTCTATGCTGGTCACGTACAGTCATGCAACAGTTAAAGGACTTGAGAATTTGTCCTTAAGACATGCCAATCATCTTGGAATTGAAAACTTTGCAATTATGAAATGAAAATGACTGCTAATGTCATAAAAGCACATTATGTTGTCAGATGTCAATGATAACAGATGTAGGATCTTAATCTGAGCCAGTTTGCTACAGCAGAGAAATAATCCTGCAGCAACAGGAAATGTGAATTATTGTGTGGATTGTAATTCATGGACACTTTTGAAGGGGTTTAGACATTTTTCTTAAGGGAAAATCAAGTCTGACATTTTGGCAACACTTTACTTGACACCCAGCGTCATAACATGTTGTCACATGGTCATAACCATATCATAATATGTCATAACAGCCGACACAACTTGTCATAACACTGTCATGACACATACTGCATTTTATGTCTGGTTAGGCCACCTACATAAGAGTGTCAAAACCTACAACACAAGGCAAAACATTCCGTTACACCATAGTTTGTTATATAACATTTCCTGAAATGTAATATTGAGTTATCATTGTAATTGCGCACAAATTGATGTCGGACATGCACCTACAAGACACCCTCTTTTTGACTGATGACTTTCTTAGTCCGAGTAAAGTGACACAGGAGAAAGTTATTTAAAATATGATGGGGGGGGGGGGGGGGGGGGGGGCCTGACTGTAAAGAATGAATTACAACAATAAAGGACTTAAGAAACAAACTTTCAAACGGAAGGAAACTTCTTGACAGGGGCGAAACACATTTGAAGAACTACAAGTTTCACATTTCCTGCATTGTGGGAAAGTTTTCCTGCAACAGCTGATCAAATTAAGATCCCACATCTGTAGGTTGGCATGTATTTTGTTTTGAGGGGAAAAAAACAGATCATTTATCAAGAATGGGAAGTAGATTAAGATATATGAATGCCTCCAGGGCTACAAGGCTGTGCAGGATCTATTCTATTACATCATGTATAAGGCCATCGTGGCATGGATTGATGGAACCACAGTTTAAAATATTCATGGAGGGGTTTAAGTGAAGAGCCATGTTTCTCAAATACATTGAATAATCCCTGTATATGTGTTTCTATGCCTACCTGTCTTAAACTACTTTGAAGTTATATCATATTTCCTAATGCTTTTTTCCTCTGTCTAGGTCCTCCTGTGAACGTATCATGCAACATATTCATCAACAGCTTTGGCTCCATAGCTGAGACTACAATGGTACGTATATATTCATATATTCATATGAATACATTTACTGCCTCCATTCCAGTCAATGTCAAACACATATATTTGAAAGTCAAGGAAATCCAAAGGGTAGCATTGCCAAACAATGACAAACAGCGTGACAGGGTGTGTAACATGGGGTACTGTGTGTGTGTGTAACATGGGGTAGTGTGTGTGTGTAACATGGGGTAGTGTGTGTGTGTGTAACATGGGGTAGTGTGTGTGTGTAACATGGGGTACTGTGTGTGTGTGTAACATGGGGTAGTGTGTGTGTGTGTAACATGGGGTAGTGTGTGTGTGTGTAACATGGGGTAGTGTGTGTATGTAACATGGGGTAGTATGTGTATGTAACATGGGGTAGTGTGTGTGTGTAACATGGGGTAGTATGTAACATGGGGTAGTGTGTGTGTGCAACATGGGGTAGTGTGTGTGTGTAACATGGGGTAGTGTGTGTATGTAACATGGGGTAGTGTGTGTGTGCAACATGGGGTAGTGTGTGTGTGTAACATGGGGTAGTATATAACATGGCGTAGTGTGTCTATGTAACATGGGGTAGTGTGTGTATGTAACATGGGGTAGTGTGTGTATGTAACATGGGGTAGTGTGTGTGTGTAACATGGAGTAGTGTGTGTGTGTAACATGGGGTACTGTGCGTTTGTAACATGGGGTAGTGTGTGTGTGTAACATGGGGTAGTGTGTGTGTAACATGGGGTAGTGTGTGTGTGTGTGTAACATGGGGTAGTGTGTGTGTGTGTGTAACATGGGGTAGTGTGTGTGTAACATGGGGTACTGTGTGTGTGTAACATGGGGTAGTGTGTGTTTAGCACGGCAGCGTGTTACCAACCCAGGCCCAGGATTAGGGCCTTCATGTGTCTCCCAGGGTAGTGTCAGTGAGCAGGCTACAGGACGGAGTACACACACCTCTCACTTTGTGTCACACACAAACAAACACACACACACACACACACACACACACACACACACTCACACGCATCCGGGCACATGCACACACACCGATAATGTGGACGAGGATACATCATAACTCAGCGTGTTTCCCGGGCCAAGCATCTCTCAGCTTCTCTTCTCCACTCTCTTCTGGGGAGAATCTCTTACGTAAGAATCCATTTCCCTTCCTCTCCCACTGAAGGGATGAATTAAACAAGCACCATTAAGCTATTAGTGAGGGTACTTTACTGAAACAATAAACATCCCCCTGAATAAGATATAATTTTATAAGAGGGTGTTTACTATTTGAATGAGATCATGATCGTGCCTGATGGAAAGGTTGTTCCTTAAAGAGGAAGGTGTTATTTTAACCTGTGTCTGTGACCTGGATCAGAGATGAAGTTGATGGGTTTGGATGGGGAATGGAGTTAAAGGACTAGACAATGGATCCCCTGGAGCAAGGCTTTGAATGACTACTGAAAGGCACGGACACAATGGCATAGGCACGCATGCACACACTCTCACCTACACATCACACGCATGCGCGCAAACACACACACCACACACAGCGGATGTGAAGAGGGGACATCTGCGTCAGTCCGCCAGTGTTAACTTTGCAGTGACGCGTCCACTTGTCACTCACTCACTCTCACCCACACACACACACACACACACACACACACACACACACACACACGCACACACACACACACACACACACACACACACACACACACACACACACACACACAGCCCTGTCGCCTGCCTCCCCGTCCCGGTCTGAATAAGTCATTGGCTTAGGGAGCTGGCACACAGGCTTTCAAGTCATTACCAGTGATGAGACAAGCAGGACACACACATACCACTGCGAGGCTTCCTGCTCTATAGATACCCAACCAGCAGGCACCTCACAAATCATTCAGTAATTACAGAACTACCTTAGGAACCACAGACCCAGTGGTGGTTGTAGATGTAGAGATCTCTCTCTATCTTTCCCTCTAGATTAAATAATCAATACACCCAAATGGAATGTGGTCAGTGAAGCTGGACGTGAAGATGATTTAAAAGACATATTGGCTTGAAGTGGTTATTGGACTTTGGGTAGTTTCTTATGAGTCGATGTCGATGGAAATGTTTTTACTACGACCCATAAAGGATTAGAATTGGCTCACTGGCTTTGACTCTGTTTTGTTCTGTAATGAAAAGTGACATGCATATGAGGGATTTCGTTTTTATAATGTGGGGTTTGTATGAGTACCCCTTCGTGGGATGTACAAAGGTGCCAAATGATGATGAAGTCAACTGAAGATAAGTGAGAAAACAGAAGTGAACACAAATCCTTCCATTTCTTAGCATTAGGCATCATTTGGGATTGATGGAGTGATGTGATAAGTCTGGGGGTGAAAGAGGACGATGTGGAGGCCTCCAGTATATTTGAAGAGGGATGGCGTGGAACTGCAAGAGATGGAAAGAGTGAGAAAATGGAGGGATTTCACCGTCCAGTGTGGCTGGAGAGGGGAAGAGGGGATGTGCACTGAAGGACAGAGGGTCCATGCTGGAGAGAAAGGGGGAAAAAAATAGAGAGAGCAAAAGACAGGAGAGGAGGATCATTCTCCTCCGTATGTCACCGCTGGTTTAGAGAAGCTCAGGGGCAGCAGCAGCCCTACTCCCACCATCACCATCTGTCCTCCTCCACACACACAGGGAGATGATGTAACATTTTCCAGGGGGGGTGGGGGGTGAGGGGGAGAGAAATATACAGAGGCACATTACTGAAGAGCACTAAGGCCTGACCCGCAAGGTGTTGCTCATGGCCCAGCACAGGGAAAAGGTTTCATTCAGAGACAGACCGAGAGTGGGTGGGTTAAGTCTGTTTGAGCTACAGGGAGAGAGTGGATTGGAGAATTCTGTTAGAGACTTACAAGGGAGACATACAAAGATTTGATGTATTCCTTTCTGGGTCTGATTTGATTAGATTACATTTGAAAAGGACTCTGACCCTGTGTGGCTCTGATTCCTTCGCAGCAAGCAGCAGACCAGACGACATGCCTTTTTGACTGTGACATGACTTCTGATAGCACAGTGCTGCTTTGACATGGGGATTGAACTGCTGTCAGTGATGGATGGAAACATTGTGTCATAGAGTACAAAGGGGGAGGCTACACACTGCCACTTCTTGTTTACAATGGCGTGTGTGTTCGTGTGCGTGTGTGTGTGTGTCCATCCTCTCCCCTCTCATCTCAACCAACGAGGGTTGGTTTGACAGATCAGATCTGAGAATAAACCTCAGTGGTCAATCCTATAGTACCAAGCTATAGTGACCCCATTAAAGATGGTGGCTGTGTTCATGTTGGACCACTGCATTAATCTAGGTAACATCATTTAAAAAATAAATCCCCATCAAAAGCCGTCAGTTCAAGCTAGAGAAATCCGTTTTTAGCGTGGACTGCGTCTCAATCCTCCGCATCCTCTTATGTCGGCCTTCCGCATCTGAGTGACAGCAGTGTTTGTCAGACCATGAGGCATCTCGAATCTCGGTCTTCTCACGAAAACATCTGCAGCATCCAAACCGTTTGGGCTACAAACCAATATGATCGCTCTATGGAAAGATGATATTTGGGACTCGTCTGCAAGTAAGCTGGTACCGGTTTTGAAAAATTGAAATTCCAATTGAAAATGGAAGTCTGTTTTGTGACAACAACAAAAAAGGGGTTAAATATGTGTCCATGTGTCACTGGAGGAGACAAGCCCTCTTGCCGCGCTGTTCCGGCGCCTTTCCTGTTGGGAGGCTAATGGAGCCCAGCTGAGGGTAATGAGTCAATCAAGTGTGTGATTGGCTGGACAGTCAGCCCCAACAGTTGATTAGGCTGCTGCTGCTGCTCCCATTTGGGGGGGGGGGATAGGACTGGAGACAGCAGCAGACATGTTGGGGCTAAAAGGCTCAGTTTAAGATGGCCTTTGTTATTTGTAAGCATTTCTGTTGGTCAATTATGGAATAAAATCTACGTTTACTCTGCCTCACTGAGCCTCTCCCCAGACTCTCCCCAAAAAACATCAATATTTCCTGAGCTGTCTTATCTTCTAGATATACTGTAGGACAGACACTCCAAAACCTTATTCCTTATTATGTATTTTTTAACTTTCTGTTTTGACGTTTCTGAATGTGTTACTCATTGTATTTCTATGGACTATAGTGGTCAAGGACAAAGTAGAGCCCCCTCCAACCTTTTAGAGGTTATTAAGAACATTCACCATGCAGCAACCACGTGGACACAACACTCAATGAGTGTACAAACATCAAGAACACCTACACCATTGATGTCACTTGTTAAATCCACCAATCAGCGAAGATGAAGGGGAGGAGACAGGTTAAAGAAGGATTTTATTTTGCCTTGAGGCATGGATTGTGTATCTGTGCCATTCAGAGGGTGAATGGGCAAGACAAAAGATTTAAGTGCCTTTGAACGTGGTATGGTAGTAGGTGCTAGGCGCACCGGTTTGAGTGTGTCGAGAACTGCAACGCTGCTGGGTTTTTCACGCTCAACAGTTTACATGTGTATGAGGAATGGGCCACCACCCAAAAGACATTCAGCCAACTTGACAACTGTGGGAAGCATTGGAGTCAACATGGGCCAGCATCCCTGTGGAACGCTTTCAATACCTTGTAGAGTCAATGCCCCGATGTATTGAGGCTGTTCTGAGGGGAAAAGGGAGTGAAACTCAATTATAGGAAGCCATTCCTAATGTTTTGTACACTCAGTATATATGAAATCATGCTACATAAGTTGAGGTTTGCATCATCAATTGAGTTCTGGAATCGACCATTTCTAGCAACATGTGCCCTAGCTTACAACCATGAAAGTATGGTTGGCTTGTTTGTTATGATAGGGCACACGTTTTCCCTGACTGTGTGACCTGACCTGGAAAAACTCTTGGCCCTAGTTAGAATTGATTTGCTCTTTGACTTCTTTCCTTAAGTTAAGTGTTGTTAGTTCAGGTCAGCAGTTCAATCTGTGAGTGCTGTGCCTTCCAGTCAGTCATCAAGGTCAGTGATGCAGTGACATAGGAGGCTTCCCAGGAGAGAGTTCCACTGTGTCTGGTGGTTCCACTGTGTCCGGTGGTTCGTTCCTGCTTATACCACAGATTACCCGTGCTCCACTAAACCCGTATGTGCTGCTGTGACCACAGCCATGAGCCGTGGTCCTCACTGGGACACATACATGGGAAGGCGCTCAGAACGATAGCAGTGGTATGTAGGGAGTTGTGGTTGAGGGTGTATTGGGTACCATGTTGAGATCTAAGTGTGTGTGTCCTCTGAGGTCCGCCTGTCCTGTGAGTAACATTTAGGGCTGTGGATTATGTGAGCAACATTCTTGACTTGACTGTTTTTTCCTTCTAGTTTTGCCCTTGTTTATTAAAGCGGCGACAGTGGTATGGTACATGGTCACCTGGTATACTAGAGTCATGGTCACATGGTAAACTAGAGTCACGTGGTAGACTAGAGTCATAGAGTCACGTGGTAGACTAGATTCACAGAGTCACCTGGTGGACTAGAGTGACATGGTCACATGGTAAACTAGAGTCACATGGTATACTAGAGTCATGGAGTCCCGTGGTAGACTAGATTCACAGAGTCACGTGGTAGACTAGAGTCACAGAGTCACGTGGTAGACTAGAGTCACAGAGTCACGTGGTAGACTAGAGTCACAGTCACGTGGTAGACTAGAGTCACAGTCACGTGGTAGACTAGAGTCACAGAGTCACGTGGTAGACTAGAGTCACGTGGTATACTAGAGTCACGGTCACATGGTAAACTAGAGTCACATGGTATACTAGATTCATGGAGTCCCGTGGTAGACTAGATTCACAGAGTCACGTGGTAGACTAGAGTCACAGAGTCACGTGGTAGACTAGAGTCACAGAGTCACGTGGTAGACTAGAGTCACAGAGTCACATGGTAGACTAGAGTCACAGTCACGTGGTAGACTAGAGTCACAGAGTCACGTGGTAGACTAGAGTCACGTGGTATACTAGAGTCATGGTCACATGATAAACTAGAGTCACGTGGTAGACTAGAGTCATAGAGTCACGTGGTAGACTAGATTCACAGAGTCACGTGGTAGACTAGATTCACAGAGTCACGTGGTAGACTAGAGTCACAGAGTCACGTGGTAGACTAGAGTCACAGAGTCACGTGGTAGACTAGAGTCACAGAGTCACGTGGTAGACTAGAGTCACGTGGTATACTAGAGTCATGGTCACATGGTAAACTAGAGTCACGTGGTAGACTAGATTCACAGAGTCACGTGGTAGACTAGAGTGACATGGTCACATGGTAAACTAGAGTCACGTGGTAGACTAGAGTCACGTGGTAGACTAGAGTCACGTGGAAGACTAGAGTGACATGGTCACATGGTAAACTAGAGTCACGTGGTAGACGAGAGTCACAGAGTCACGTGGTAGACTAGAGTCACAGAGTCATATGGTAGACTAGAGTCGCGTGGTAGACTAAATTCACGTGGTAGACTAGAGTCACAGAGTCACGTGGTAGACTAGAGTCACAGAGTCACGTGGTAGACTAGAGTCACGTGGTAGACTAAATTCACGTAGTAGACTAGAGTCAGAGTCATGTGGTAGACTAAATTCACATAGTAGACTATAGTCACAGAGTCACGTGGCAGACTAGAGTCACGTGGTAGACTAGAGTCACGTGGTAGACTAGAGTCACGTGGCAGACTAGAGTCACGTGGTAGACTAGAGTCACGTGGTAGACTAGAGTCACATGGTAGACTAGAGTCACGTGGTAGACTAGAGTCACAGAGTCACAAGGTAGACTAGAGTCACGTGGCAGACTAGAGTCACGTGGTAGACTAGAGTCACGTGGTAGACTAGAGTCACATGGTAGACTAGAGTCACGTGGTAGACTAGAGTCACAGAGTCACAAGGTAGACTAGAGTCACGTGGCAGACTAGAGTCACGTGGTAGACTAGAGTCACGTGGTAGACTAGAGTCACAGAGTCACGTGATAGACTAGAGTCACGTGGTAGACTAGAGTCACGTGGTAGACTTGAGTCACGTGGTAGAATAGAGTCACGTGGTAGACTAGAGTCACATGGTAGACTAGTGTCACGTGGTAGACTAGAGTCACGTGGTAGACTAGAGTCACGTGATAGACTAGAGTCACGTGATAGACTAGAGTCACGTGGTAGACTAGAGTCACGTGGTAGACTAGTGTCACGTGGTAGAATAGAGTCACGTGGTAGACTAGAGTCACGTGGTAGACTAGTGTCATGTGGTAGACTAGAGTCACGTGGTAGACTAGAGTTACGTGGTAGAATAGAGTCACGTGGTAGACTAGAGTCACGTGGTAGACTAGAGTCACGTGGTAGACTAGTGTCACGTGATAGACTAGAGTCACGTGGTAGACTAGAGTTACGTGGTAGACTAGTTTCACGTGGTAGACTAGAGTCACGTGGTAGACTAGTGTCACGTGGTAGACTAGAGTCACGTGGTAGACTAGAGTCACGTGGTAGACTAGTGTCACGTGATAGACTAGAGTCACGTGGTAGACTAGAGTTACGTGGTAGACTAGTTTCACGTGGTAGACTAGAGTCACGTGGTAGACTAGTGTCACGTGGTAGACTAGAGTCACGTGGTAGACTAGAGTCACGTGGTAGACTAGTGTCACGTGGTAGACTAGAGTCACGTGGTAGACTAGAGTCACGTGGTAGACTAGTGTCACGTGGTAGACTAGAGTCACGTGGTAGACTAGTGTCACGTGGTAGACAAGAGTCACGTGGTAGACTAGTGTCACGTGGTAGACAAGAGTCACGTGGTAGACTAGAGTCACGTGGTAGATTTCTGGAAGAACATTTTAAACAAAAGTGGAGACTGTGTCAGTGTCATGTCAGACAACAGGACCTCAAGGGGCCCATATAGACTACAGTATGTTTATCATAGGACCTCAAGGTGCCCATATAGACTACAGTATGTTTACCATAGGACCTCAAGGTGCCCATATAGACTACAGTATGTTTACCATAGGACCTCAAAGGGCCCATATAGACTACAGTATGTTTACCATAGGACCTCAAGGTGCCCATATAGACTACAGTATGTGTACCATAGGACCTCAAGGGGCCCATATAGACTACAGTATGTGTACCATAGGACCTCAAGGGGCCCATATAGACTACAGTATGTTTACCATAGGACCTCAAGGTGCCCATATAGACTACAGTATGTTTACCATAGGACCTCAAGGGGCCCATATAGACTACAGTATGTTTACCATAGGACCTCAAGGTGCCCATATAGACTACAGTATGTTTACCATAGGACCTCAAGGTGCCCACATAGACTACAGTATGTGTACCATAGGACCTCAAGGTGCCCATATAGACTACAGTATGTTTACCATAGGACCTCAAGGGGCCCATATAGACTACAGTATGTTTACCATAGGACCTCAAGGTGCCCACATAGACTACAGTATGTTTACCATAGGACCTCAAGGTGCCTGTATAGACTACAGTATGTTAGTGTGTTTCTATAAGAAGGACTAGTGATGGACTGAGTATTGCAGAAAAATGTGGGACGATCACCCGTGCTAGATATTTCCCAGATGGGTTGGAGGCCCGGTCTGCCATCACAGATTAGAGAAAAAAAGATGTTTGAGTAAGCAACATAATCCCACAGCTTTTCGGGAGCACCAGTTTAAGTTCAATGAAAAGTGAACTCCCAATTGTGAGGTGTGGTTCCCTGTTCAGTCTGGGTCAGAGAGTGGGAGAGAGCAGGCTCAGTGTCATTATTCATGATCAGCTGCTGTACGAATACACATTGTGGAACTACCGTTAGCAACTGATTTGGGATCGGCTCTCCCTAGCCGAGTCCTAACGCTAACCGTTATGAAAACGAACAACTACACAGGCCCCTGGACCATGAGCAAAACAAACACCGTCATGCCTAATCAAACCTATCCCAATTTTCCCAGCTGTTCTTCTCAGTGGTCTGTCTGCCTTTTCAGCTCTGAACGAGCTCAAGTGAATGGATATTGTCATTCCCGTTAAAGTGATGAGTGCTAATGGTAATAGTGCACCATATGTTTGATAGCAGGAGAGCTGACGTTGTCTCCGAACAGCAGATGCCTTCAGATGGGATATGCCGGTCCTTTTCTCTCCACTGCACTTTATGTAACATCTACTCTATATGTTCATGAAAAATCTAATAAAAGCAAATAAAAAATGTCTTGCGTTTTTCACCCGGCTGAGGTAGACAAGATATGTAATTACAGCTTGGTATTTGCTCAGCAACACTGGTAAGGAAAAAGGAAATTTAGACTGATGTATCCCCTAAAATGAAGTATGATTTAAAATATATATCACCTAGTTGGAAGTTAACAAAGGCTGAAACAGATGTTTATTGTTGGAGCATTTATTTAAAAAATTATACCTGAAGTGCCTTTAGGGCATGTCAATTTTGACAGGGCTTTCCCCCCTATGGAACATAAAAAATGTGTGCAGTACTATAGATTAATTCAACTCCCTTAATTCAACTCCCAAATCCCTATAAAGCATCAGCTTCATTAGAAAGCCACGGTGGAGTGTGGCTAAGTGACCGTGATGGCAGCACAGAGAACAGGGAAAGGAACTGAAAGAATAGGGGAGTTGATCCCGGAAGCACCAGAGGCATCCGACGCATCCGCGCCCCTAGTCCCCACCATATGGGGACTTCATGGTCCTCTCTGCCTTGGTTCATTGATGGCAGCACTCTGAACATCAGCAGGGACCACCAGGACCTTAGAGGGGAGGATACAGTACTGACTTCGGGTCCCCAAAGTGTCACCACCATATGTGGCCCCTGTAGGTGCCCCTCTGCCTGGTTCAGTGGTGTCTGATGCTCGATGAGCATCAGCTGGGACCACGAGGACCCTAAACTCAGACCTCTGGGGGAATGTGATGAATGCAGAGGGGCAGGACACAGTACTGTAGCTCAGTGTACCATGTTAAGACCCTGCAGTCAACTGCAAATAACAACCTGTCACTAATTCTCTACTCCTCTCGCTCCCTCTCCCCTCTCACTCGCTCCCTCTCCCCTCTCCCTCCCTCTCCCCTCTCTCTCGCTCCCTCTCCCTCCCTCCCTCTCCCCTCTCCCTCCCTCCATCCACTAGGACTACAGAGTGAACATCTTCCTCCGTCAAAAGTGGAACGACCCCAGGTTAGCGTACACAGAGTACCCTGACGGTTCTCTGGACCTGGACCCCTCTATGTTGGATTCTATCTGGAAACCTGACTTGTTCTTCGCCAACGAGAAAGGGGCCCATTTCCACGAAGTCACCACAGACAACAAGCTGTTAAGAATATTCAAGAATGGCAACGTCCTCTATTCTATACGGTGAGTGTGTACAGTATGGATCCCACTAACACCCATTTCACATTATAATACCTAACTTAACCAAAATGGGCTCAGATAATTCCATCAACTATGGTGGATTCATTACCAGGCTAGCTCAGTACAGCTTGGTTTGGCTCAGCTCAGTTCGGCTCAGTAGTGTGAAAAACCCTCAAGAGGTGTGGGTCTAAGCATCATCAAATGACCATCTTACAATGATACATCAATCACATAATCAGACTATAGGCCTGTTGAATGGACAATAACTCACACCGAGTCTTATCCAAACTCGAAACATTCAATACACGACACTCTTTAGAAAAAAAGGTGCTATCTAGAATCTAAAAGGGTTCGTCAGCTGTCGCATAGGAGAACCCTTTGAACTGTTTCTGGGGGTTCCAGGTAAAACCCTGTTGGTTCCAGGTAGAACCCTATTGGGTTGGAACCCAAAAGAATGCTACCTGGTACCTGGAATTAAAAAGGGTTCTCCTATGAGGACAGCTGAAGAACTCTTTTGGAACCCTTTTTTCAAAGAGTGTACTGACAGAAATGCTCTGCCACACCGTCAGTCAAGCTGGGACACTTCTCATCTTCTGTCATTAAACATAAAGCCAAAACGGGGGGTGTCACAATGTTGTGTAAATCTCAAGGCGGAGCGGTGAATTGTTGAAAGCCTTGAGTCGACGGCATCAAGTCGGGTTGAGTTATGGAGTTGTGTAGTGGCGGGGCCGTAGAAAAGCTGTGATGGAAGGCTGAGAGGATATGACACGACGGAGCGGAGGGATCCCATCGGCCATGGAGTCGGTCCGCAGCCTGGCGCCTCCGGGGTGGAGGACGTAATTAAAACCGTCAGCCTTCTTCGTTTTGTCTCTATTCTTTTTCTCATTCTTTCATTCCCTCTCCTCCAACTGGATGTCTCTCTCTCTCTCTCTCCATCCTTCTCATCTCTCAGCTTCTCTCTTTCTCTCCTCTCTCTTCTTTCTTTTTCCTCTCTCTCGCTTTCTCTATCTCTTTCTCTCTCTCCTCACCAGCGATTTACAGCACTACTGGTTCAATACTGAGCCAAGTTCACTTGACACTTGACAGGATTTGTCCAGGCATGACACATGTGAATGTACACTCTTTGGGCTCCAGTTATTCTGCTGACCCCATAGGAAAGCCTTTTTGGTTCCAGGTAGAACTATTGTGGGTTCCATGTTGAACCCTCTGTGTAAAGGGTTCTACATGTAACTCGAAAGGGTTCTACTTGGAACCAGAATGGTTCTACATGGAACCAAAAGTGGTTCTTCTATGGGGACAGCCAAGTGTAAGACAAAGTTGAATTACTGTTTAATGGATGCCCCGCCTCACTTTTCTCCACACCCCAATAAAAAAAAAAATACTACTAATCAGATGTGTTATTTTCTGGCCAATATATGCTGCTCTCTGTTTATAATGCACCTACGGTCCGCACTCCCTTGATGCTTTCCCAAGAGACCAAACCACCTCAGATCACGCGCTCAGGACATGTTCGAGCCTCGGATTGGACAGTGAAACACACAGGCTGGCACCTGCAGGCGACGTGCAGATGTTTCATTTCTCTCGCATGCTGTCATGGCTGAAGCCAGCGCAAATTCCTACTATTTATGTGTCCAGGTTAAACGTGGGACGTCCCTCATTATAAACAAACAGTCGGTTAAATTCATGGTTTATTGCATCAGAGATCAGGGCATTCATCAGCAAAGACGCAGTGCAAGCTGATAGTATTTTGGACAAGCAAATTGAAGTCAAAATGATTGATGAAATCGAAGTGTGTCAGCTGTATGGTGATTTGCGATTCATATCTTACATTTTACCGGTACTACCAGTAGTAGTTGGCCAACCGATAACACCAAGACGGAATGAGTTTGAAGTGACCATGCGCCGTCGAGAACAGCTAGCACGTCGAGCAAAGTGCATCGCCGGTGACACGCACACACTTCGTGCAGATCAGCAGGTGGGGGGTATTCGTGGCAGCCAGATGAGACAGTCGAAGGAGGATGCCGTGAGAAGTTACTGGGCTCGAATTTAGTCACGTTTGATCTATGTAGATTGATGCTTCTAATTGTGCACGCTATAAACAACATCTATTTTTTGATGATGATGAAAGTTTATACTGTATGGCTGGATTTATGTAATTTCCTTCCACTGCTACATTCATTTGGTAGACCTAACTTGATTGATCCTCTTTCTACAAGGCCTACTAGTCTATGAGAGGCCTAGTCATATTTGTATGGATATTTTGTTAACGCCTCAACTATAGAGATGCACTCAGGTAAAGAACTCATTATTATGCATCAACATTTTGATTTGATTACAATTATTTACTGTTAATCATTCTTGAATTTGTTAGGCTATACAATTAAGCAGATTAATGCACGGATAATACATTCATATATAACCTTTTTTTTCAATCATTTTTGAATATGATAGAATATTGCATTCTATTATACATCCTATGTGAATAATGATCATTAATGTTAATTTGCGTATTAATAATGATAATCTGATAATCAGTCTGAAATTGAATATTTTGCATATTCTTCGTGTCCATATGGCCTAGGACAATGTGGTAAAGTACTGTTATTCCTTATCCTACTAATGATTATTATTTATTTTTTTAATTGCTCGCTCACCTCACTTTTCTGGGGGGAAAATCCATTAAACAGTGAATCAATTTTGTCTGGCCTTTGCAGAAAATCCGCTACCACCTAATGTAATGGGTAGCTACATAAAGGAATTCAAAACACATTCATAACCCATACTTAACACATTCATAAGGCACGTGATAGTGGTGATGAATGTACAAAGTAGGTATGAATTCCTAATGTATAGCCCCTTTCAAGTCAAACGATACCTAGTTGTGATGTATACTCACATGTTTTTATTTTCTATTGTCTATCTGTTTTCCAGATTGACATTAACCCTCTCCTGTCCGATGGACCTGAAGAACTTCCCCATGGACGTGCAGACGTGTATCATGCAGCTAGAGAGCTGTGAGTACAGCACTATAGCATTACTGTAGTAGTACTGCAGTATTTAGTATATTATCCACTCATTATAGCCCTGTAACTGCAGTATCCGTCGTGGATATGTGGAATAAAATGGCAAAAGCCTGTTACGTAAGATGTTCAGATTGAATTTTTCATCTGACGGGCAGTAGGGAGCTTTTTATAGTTCCAATAAATAATGAGGTCACTGGTAAAATAATCTCATCAGATTTGTGGTTGAGAGAGCGTGGGCATGGGTTTACCTGGGTAGGATAATAATGCCTTGTCATGCCAGTGTGGGTGGTATGTCCTCTTGTGACCACACAGATGCACGAATGTAGGCTCTCGCTTATACACACACACACACACACACACATACACACACACACACACACACACACACACACACACACACACACACACACACACCGCTGACCTAATACTCTAGGCTCTCTTCCTGCCTGGACTGTCTCTATGGCCTTGTGGAATGGACTCATTCAGGCCAGTAGACCAGTCGTTATTGGTTCTGAAGGCTGTTAGTGGAGGGTTATTAACATATATTTAGATATGCAAAAGTCACTTCTAATAAGGGAGGACATGTATGAGCATATCAAGTGCCAGCTGAATATGTGCATATAAGGAGCATAATAATTGGAACATTTTACGGGGTAATCTTCAGATTGTCCTTGAGTAAAACATCCATATCTAGCTGCGTATATAGATATTAAAATTCATATAAACTTCTTTCGCGTAGTATTACCGCATAATCTTAACCATATTTTTGACCCGTAGCACTTGTCCATTTCCTGAATCCATTTAAGTGAATTTCAAGTCCCAATCACTCCATCCATCATGATGAGCCGCTTTGTGAGTGGGGTTCCTACACAGCAGAAATCAATCCCTGTGGACCATCAATCGCTATGCGTTCCCCATCTCCTGCAGCACACTCCCCTATTAGCTTCTACCACCTGGAGTAAAGGAAGTGCTCCGTTACCTTGTTAAAGATGTGTGGACTTGAGGAGACACAGCACTGGATGTGTCCGCTGTCCACTAAAAGACGTAGCAAATTGGCAAATACTTGCATTTGCACAGGGGCCCGAGTGTGTCGCAAAATAATTCATGCCGATTGCTGCTGTGTCGCAGCCGCAGAGGCTTTTAGCCGGGACATCTCTTGTCTCTGTGTCAGAGAGTTTGTAGTACTCCCCTCCCTTTGCTCTCTCGCTCTCTCGAGTCAAAACATGACTGTGATAACGCCAGTCACAAGATAACACTTTACTCCCACAGAGCTAGCAGAAGTGGACACACTGTACCCACGAAACTAAAGCCTGCTCTGCTCAGCCAGCCTCTGAACGGCTTGGATCAGATAGGCCAAGCACGTTAACCCACATAAGATCATGCAGAAACACTCCAATCAGCAGGAATTGGGAGTCAATGACTTGAGGAATATATTGAAGGAATACAGAGAGAGCACATATGATATAATATGAATGATGTATTAACAGTCTGTATGATGTGCTATAACTTGGTCTGAACTTGAATTGACTCTGAATTGACTCTTATTTTTAATAAGCAAGGTAGTGTGTTGAGGAAAGCGTATAATTTGACTTGGGTATAGGCAGAGGTTAGCATACATGGCCAGATGTGGAAGACACTGCAGTGAGTGGGAAGTGAATCAATGTCCGGTAGCGAGTAGGAAACCCTCCTCTATGTCTCCCTTCATTACCTACAAATTAAATATGTTCAGAGGGGCGGCAGAGGGTGGATTAATTTATATTAATAGTAATGGCCATGCTAAATGAATGAATGGCGATGATGGTCGGTCTGTTGGGATACTGTAGCATCTTTAGAGTGTATGTATGGCCGGTATTTATCCTAATAATGTCATCATTTATTGGATTTGCATGGTGCTTTTCCAGATGCTCTAAGTGCTTCACATAGGGGGAAACTCACCTCATTCACCACCTAAGACGTCAACTGGCATTCGAAAATCAGCCATTAGTGCGAACCAATAGGAATGTAGGAGCAGAGGAAGTTCTGAGTCATGTTGTGACTACAGTACATTGACTCATACTGCGGAGGCTGCTTTGACTAATTTCATCTCCCAATATTAACCGAAATGTCTGCACTGCCTAGTCCCCTGGGCTGGTGAACTGCATCGTGGGATACTTTGGGTTAAAGATAAATAGCCTACATGCAAGGTTGAGATATATTCAAGATGCTTCTATACGCTATTGCTTCTCACAATATTTCATATAATTTCTCTTGATTATTTAACTCTTGTCGGTATCTTTCAGTGTCCTTACGTTCAAAGATATATATTTTCCTACTGGAGACTAGATAGCTTTTTCGGTTTGCACAGTAGGACATGGCTGTTAGAATGCCCGTTCCCTATAGCTGGCTGATGGACACCATAGGAGATGTTAATGCTTCAAATGGAAAGAGGTCATTAGCATGACTAGTACTCAGTTAACTGGGACCTTATTCCGAGGAATAAACAAATGGATGCCTTTTTTTCCCCATTTCAAGGTCCCAGTTTTACATGCCGTTCCTGAGATATTATCGTAGAGTCAACATGGCTTTAGAATCAGACCTGTTTTGTTCATCTGATCACATTAGAATACTTTCCATCCCTCCTCCTTTCACGTCAGTCACTCCATTTTCTGTAAGGCCTCAGTCACACATTCCATCCCTCCTCCTTTCACGTCAGTCACTCCATTATCTGTTAGGCCTCAGTCATACATTCCATCCCTCCACCTTTCACGTCAGTCACTCCATTATCTGTAAGGCCTCAGTCACACATTCCATCCCTCCTCCTTTCACGTCAGTCACTCCATTATCTGTTAGGCATCAGTCATACTTTCCATCCCCCCATCCTTTCACGTCAGTCACTCCATTATCTGTTAGGCCTCAGTCATACTTTCCATCCCCCCTCCTTTCACGTCAGTCACTCCATTAGGCCTCAGTCATACTTTCCATCCCCCCTCCTTTCACGTCAGTCACTCCATTATCTGTTAGGCCTCAGTCATACTTTCCATCCCTCCTCCTTTCACGTCAGTCACTCCGTTATCTGTTAGGCCTCAGTCATACTTTCCATCCCCACTCCTTTCACGTCAGTCACTCCATTAGGCCTCAGTCATACTTTCCATCCCCCCTCCTTTCACGTCAGTCACTCCATTATCTGTAAGGCCTCAGTCACACATTCCATCCCTCCTCCTTTCACGTCAATCACTCCATTTTCTGTAAGGCCTCAGTCACACATTCCATCCCTCCTCCTTTCACGTCAGTCACTCCATTATCTGTTAGGCCTCAGTCATACTTTCCATCCCTCCTCCTTTCACGTCAGTCACTCCATTATCTGTAAGGCCTCAGTCATACTTTCCATCCCTCCTCCTTTCACGTCAGTCACTCCATTATCTGTTAGGCCTCAGTCATACTTTCCATCCCTCCTCCTTTCACGTCAGTCACTCCATTATCTGTAAGGCCTCAGTCATACTTTCCATCCCTCCTCCTTTCACGTCAGTCACTACATTATCTGTAAGGCCTCAGTCATACATTCCATCCTGGGAAATCTTTGCCTGAATTACCCATTTTTTAATGGATAAACCATTACAATCCAAGGTTGTTGTGGATTGGTATACTAAATAGTGGGTTGGTATACTAAATAGTGGGTTGGTATACTAAATAGTGGATTGGTATACTAAATAGTGGATTGGCATACTAAATAGTGGGTTGGTATACTAAATAGTGGGTTGGTATACTAAATAGTGGATTGGCATACTAAATAGTGGGTTGGTATACTAAATAGTGGATTGGCATACTAAATAGTGGGTTGGTATACTAAATAGTGGGTTGGTATACTAAATAGTGGATTGGCATACTAAATAGTGGGTTGATATACTGAATAGTGGGTTGGTATACTAAATAGTGGATTTGCATTCTAAATAGTGGATTGGCATACTAAATAGTGGGTTGGTATACTAAATAGTGGATTTGCATACTAAATAGTGGGTTGGCATACTAAATAGTGGGTTGGTATACTAAATAGTGGATTGGCATACTAAATAGTGGGTTGGTATACTAAATAGGGGATTGGCATACTAAATAGTGGATTGGTATACTAAATAGTGGGTTGGCATACTAAATAGTGGGTTGGTATACTAAATAGTGGGTTGGCATACTAAATAGTGGATTGGCATACTAAATAGTGGGTTGGTATACTAAATAGTGGATTGGCATACTAAATAGTGGGTTGGTATACTAAATAGTGGGTTGATATACTAAATAGTGGGTTGGTATACTAAATAGTGGATTGGTATACTAAATGTGGATTGGTATACTAAATAGTGGGTTGGCCCATGCAGTCTGCCCGTGCTTATTCCTTTAGCACTAAAGACAGCGCGACATTAACAACATTGACTCCTGGTTGAACTTATCCTTGATTCAGTGTAATCTATAGCATTGATATTTCATGTATGATACAGCATATAACGCAAAAGGTATCTATGATATTTTGATCTTCCCATAAATCTGGTCTAGGTGGAGATATGAAATGTATAGATCATCAATTGAATATGTATTTATAAATACTTTTTTACGTCAGCTGTTGACACACAGTACTTTTACTGTACAGTAACCCGGGCCTAGGCTATATTGTCTGATTGCAAGTCCCGCCGCTCTTCTTTTCCAGTTGGCTACACAATGAACGACCTGATCTTTGAGTGGCAGGAGAATGGACCAGTCCAGGTAGCTGATGGGTTGACCCTCCCACAGTTCATAATGAAGGATGAGACGGATCTGAGATACTGCACCAAGCACTATAACACAGGTAAGATACAATGGGAGTGTTTGAGGTGGAGTCCATTGCAGTCGGACTGTGCAGTAACACTAAAAATGATCTTCCATCCCAAATGAAGCTACTATTATGAGATGAAGTTTAGTGAATATGCACAGAGCCATCCTCAGGCTGTTCCACACAGTTAGAGTCGAAATCGAATTATGTTTTTGTATGGCATCATCAACACCAACGCTAAGAATAACGGTGGGACAAGCGTCTTTCCGCTTCTGCTTTGGAAAACAGAATGCACAAGCAAGGTAATGGGTTGATGGTGTTAATCGTAGTGGTATATAGCTTGACTACATCATTGAAAGAATGAACAATTCATGAATTGACATTTATGAATGTACATTTCCATCTACATGTGAAAACTAGGACATTCATATTGCTCATCCTAAATGGCTTTGAGCCGAAACAGTAAGGCCTTTTTAACTCAATTCAAGATGGTTTCAATATTCACGGGCTGCATATGCTATATGGCTCACAACATTCTCGACATCAGCAGAGATTTATTACCATTTCTTACAAGCAGCGATGCCAGAGAACACGGTTCCAAATTCGGGAATTCAACCTTGGTCTTCTTTCACATAACAGAAAAACAACTGCAGGTCTCTAACTCCACATCTCCAGCTAACTGCACCACTATCCAATATTATAAGTTTGGCCCTTTTTCTTCCTTCTCATAACAACACAATCGCCGCAGGCTTTCACAGCTAACTGCAGTGCTAGATTAATCCTAGGCCTACGTGGGGCCTTATTCAGCTTCTTTGGCTGTGTTTAGACAGGCTGCCCAATTCGGATATTTTTTCCACTAATTGGTCTTTTGACCAATCAAGTCAGATGTTCTCACGTCAGATCTTTTTTAGAACTGATCTGATTGGTCAAAATAACAATTAGTGGGAAAAAGATCAGAACTGGGCTGCCTGTCTAATGCAACTATAGACTTGTTGTCAGCCAGCCAGTGAAGTAGCCCAATGAAGTGTGAGGCTCCAGTCTACCACAGCACTAGCTAGAGTGAGGGTGTGTCCCAAATGGCGCGCATATTCCCTATATAGTGCATTACTTTTGACCAGGCCCTATTTCAGATTCAGCCTCAGTGTGGCCTTATTCAGCCAGTGACGTAAAGTGCACCGTGAGGTAGGAGGCATTGCAGGCTGAATAATGTAATTTCTTCTACCTGCATCTTTCATGGGCCTGTCATGTCCTCATTGCCAACGCTAAGTCAGCCTTAGCACGCCCGCTTCCTCACTCCTGGCTAATCAGGAGTATGTTGTGCTTCAATTAACGAGAGGGAGAAAAGGAAACGAAGATGTATTTTTAGATGACTGAGAGCAGCAGAGAGAATGGAAGAGGCTTGGATGGATGGGTGGGTGGATGGAGGCGGGGAGAGAGGAGGGGTGAGAGAGAAGGGGGGGTGAGAGAGAAGGAGGGGACAGCGAAAAGGGGTGGCAGAGAGGGGAGTACAGAGAGAAAGGGGGGGACAGAGAGAAGGGGGAGTACAGAGAGAGAGGGGGGGGACAGAGAGAAGGGGGAGTACAGAAAGAGAGGGGGGGACAGAGAGAAGGGGGAGTACAGAGAGAGAGGGGGGGACAGAGAGAAGGGGGAGTACAGAGAGAGAGGGGGGGCAGAGAGAGGGGGGGACAGAGAGAAGGGGGAGTACAGAGAGAGGGGGGGAACAGAGAGAAGGGGGAGTACAGAGAGAGAGGGGGGGACAGAGAGAAGGGGGAGTACAGAGAGAGAGGGGGGTGCGGAGAGAGGGGGGGCAGAGAGAGGGTGGGGCAGAGAGAAGGGGGAGTACAGAGAGAGAGGGGGGGACAGAGAGAAGGGGGGGCAGAGAGAAGGGGGAGTACAGAGAGAGAGGGGGGGACAAATGTAGGAGAAGGAATATCATCCGATAATTAAAAAAGCTTGTTTTTTCCTCCTTTCACTACGTTAATTATATATAACAAGCTCCTTAGTGCATGTCTAGGCTTCCATGGTTGTCACGTCAACAGTGTTTAGAGTGAGGCTGAAACAGTCCCCTATCAATAAGAGGTGTTTTGGCTGCTGACTACTTGAAAAGAGATTCTGTTTTAATACCAATATCGCATTTTCTTTGGCTATTATGGTCAATTCAACTTATAAAAATAGTAAAAGCATAAATTAATACATTTTGGTTATACAGTAGCTATGGAATTGTTATTCCACTTGCTTTTCACTCCAAGGTAATCGTTTAATGTGCAGCCTTGGTGAACTGGTATACCAGCAAACAGTCGCTAAACTAAAGTCCTCCTGAGAAATGTCAGGACCTCATTTTAAGTTCTTAGAAATGCTTAATCATTTAGTTTTGTTATATGCACGAAAAAGCCAAAGTGTGGGCTTATTCTATGAATGGAGAAGGCCAGAACATGCCTCTACCCAGGCTGCTATTTTTAGAAGCTGTCAGCTCTCTGTCCTGTCTCACATAAGGAGGAGATGAGAGAGAGAGAGAGAGGGGGAGAGAAGTCAGGCAGGAAAGAAGGAGACGAGAGAGAGAGAGGGGGGGGGGTAGATAAGTCAGGCAGGAAAGGAGACGAGAGAGAGAGGGGGGGGGGGGAGAAGTCAGGCAGGAAAGAAGGAGACGAGAGAGAGAGGGGGGGGGGAATCGGGCAGGAAAGAAGGAGACGAGAGAGAGAGAGAGAGAGAGGGGGAGAGAAGTCAGGCAGGAAAGAAGGAGACGAGAGAGGGGGGGTAGATAAGTCAGGCAGGAAAGAAGGAGACGAGAGAGAGGGGGGGGAGAAGTCAGGCAGGAAAGAAGGAGACGAGAGAGAGAGAGAGAGAGAGAGAGAGAGAGAGAGAGGTCAGGCAGGAAAGAAGGAGACAAGAGAGGGGGGTAGATAAGTCAGGCAGGAAAGAAGGAGACGAGAGAGAGGGGGGGAGAAGTCAGGCAGGAAAGAAGGAGACGAGAGAGAGGGGGGGAGAAGTCAGGCAGGAAAGAAGGAGACGAGAGAGAGAGAGAGAGAGAGAGAGAGAGAGGCGGGGAGAGGGGGAGAGAGAGGGGGGGAGAGAGAGAGAGAGAGAGGTCAGGCAGGAAAGAAGGAGACAAGAGAGGGGGGTAGATAAGTCAGACAGGAAAGAAGGAGACGAGAGAGGGGGGGGTAGATAAGTCAGGCAGGAAAGAAGGAGACGAGAGAGGGGGGGGGTAGATAAGTCAGGCAGGAAAGAAGGAGACGAGAGAGGGGGGGGGAGAAGTCAGGCAGGAAAGAAGGAGGAGAGAGTGGGGGGGAGAGAAGTCAGGCAGGAAAGAAGGAGACGAGAGAGAGAGAAAGAGAGGGAGAGAAGTCAGGCAGGAAAGAAGGAGACGAGAGAGAGGGGGGGAGAAGTCAGGCAGGAAAGAAGGAGGAAAGAGAGAGAGGGGGGGGAGAGAAGTCAGGCAGGAAAGAAGGAAGAGAGAGAGAGAGAGAGAGAGAGAGAGAGAGAGAGAGAGGGAGAGAAGTCAGGCAGGAAAGAAGGAGACTAGAGAGAGAGAGAGAGAGAGAGAGGGAGAGAGAAGTCAAGCAGGAAAGAAGGAGAGCACTCAGTGCTGGAGGAGATGGTAGCACTCCAGAATTTCTCTGTTTTCAAGACATGATCTGGAGGAATAAACAGTGGGAGAGTTATGTGTACCTATAGGTCGAGGGCAAGTCAAGGATCACCAACATTCACTCACTTGCCAGGCGCGCACAGTGAGTTACTGAGAGAGCGAGAGGGGTAGAGAGGTATAGAGAGAGAGAGGGGTAGAGAGAGAGAGAGAGAGGAGTAGAGAGGTAGAAAGAGAGGGTAGAGAGGTAGAGAGGGGGGTTGAGGGGTAGAGAGAGGGCGGTAGAGAGGTAGAGAGAGAGGTATAGGTTAGAGAGAGAGGTAGAGGTACAAAGAGAGAGGTAGAGCGAGAGGGGAGGTAGAGAGGTAGAGAGAGGGTTAGAGAGGGAGAAAGAGAGGGGTAGCGAAGTAAAGAGAGGTAGAGGTTAGAGAGAGAGAGAGGTACAGAGAGAGAGAGAGATAGAGAGAGAGGTACAGAGAGAGAGGTAGAGAGAGAGGTAGAGAGAGATAGAAGTAGAGAGACAGAGGTAGAGAGGGGTAGAGAGAGAGAGAGAGAGAGTTACTTCACTGGACTCTATGTAAACTGGAAACCATATATCCTGAGGCTGAATTTATAGTAGCTGGGAATTTTATAAAAAGCTAATTTGAGAATAAGGCTACCTAAATTCTACCAGCACATTGACTGTAGCACTTGCGCTGGCAATACACTTGGCCACTGCTACTCTAACGTCCTCGATCCATACAAGGCCCTCCTCCATCCTCCCTTCGGCAAATCCGTCCACGACTCCATCTTGCTCCTACCGTCCTGTAGGCAGAAACTCAAACAGGATGTTCCCATGACTAGAACCATTCAATGTTGGTCTGACCACGCTTCAAAATTGTTTTGATCACGCGGACTGGGAAATGTTCCGGGAAGCCTCAGAGAATAACATCCATTTATACACTGACTCGGTGAGGGAGTTTATAAGGAAGTACATTGGAGATGTTGTACCCACTGTGACTATTAAAACCTACCCTAAACAGAAATCGTGGATAGATGGCGGCATTCGCGCAAAACTGAAAGCATGAACCTCCGCATTCATGCATGGAAAGATGTTGGGTAATATGGCCGAATATAAACAATGTAGTTATTCCCTCTGCAAGGCAATCAAACAATCAAAATGTCGGTATAGGAACAAAGTGGAGTCGCAATTCAACGGCTCAGACACGAGACGTATGTGGCAGGGTCTACAGGCAATTACCGACTACAAAAAGAAAACCAGCCAAGTCACGGACACCGACGTCTTGCTTCCAGACAAGCTAAACACCTTCTTTGCCTGCTTTGAGGACAATACAGCGCCACCAACGAGGCCCGCTACCAAGGACTGCGGGCCCCCCCTCTCGTTCTCCGTGGCCGACGTGAGTAAGGCATTTAAACGTGTTAACCTTCGCAAGGCTGCTGGCCCAGACGGCATCCCTAGCCACTTCCTCAGAGCACCAACTGGCTGGTGTGTGTTTACAGACATATTCAATCGCTCCCTATCCCAGTCTGCTGTCCTCAAATGCTTCAAGATGGCCACCATTGTTCCTGTACCAAAGAAGGCAAAGATAACTGAACTAAATGACTATCGCCCCGTAGCACTCACTTCTGTCATCATAAAGTGCTTTGAGAGACTAGTCAAGGATCATATCGCCTCCACCTTACCTGTCACCCTAGACCCACTTCAGTTTGCATGCCGCCCCAACAGGTCCACAGACGATGCAATCACACTGCACACATCACACTGCACACTGCACACTGCCCTATCCGATCTGGACAAGAGGAATACCTATGTAAGAATGCTGTTCATTGACTACAGCTCAGCATTCAACACCATAGTACCCTCCAAGCTCATCATTAAGCTTGTGGCCCTGGGTCTCAACCCCTGTGCAATTGGGCCCTGGACTGTCTGACAGGCCGCCCCCAGGTGGTGAAGGTAGGAAATATCTCCTCTACGCTGATCCTCAACACGGGGGCCCCACAAGGGTACGTGCTCAGCCACGTCCTGCACTCTCTGTTCATCCATGATTGCGTGGCCATGCACACCTCCAATTTGATCATCAAGTTTGTAGACGACACAACAGTAGACACAGACTCAGAGTGTGATGTCAGGAAAACAACCTCTCACTCAACGTCAACAAAACAAAGGAGATGATCGTGGACTACAGGAGACAGCAGAGGGAGCAACCCACTATCCACATCGACGGGACAGTAGTGGAGAAGGTGGAAAGCTTTCAAGTTCCTCAACGTACACATCACAAACAAACTTAAATGGTCCACCCACACAGACAGTGTGGTGAAGAAGGCGCCAACAGCGCCTCTTCAACGTCAAAAGGATGAAGAAATTTGACTTGTCACCTAAAACCTTCACAAACCTTTACAGATGCACAATTGAGAGCATACTGGCAGGCTGTATCACCGCCTAGTACGGCAACTGCATCGCCATCAACCGTAAGGCTCTCCAGAGGGTGGTGCAGTCTGCATAATAAATCACAGGAGGCAAACTACCTGCCCTTCAGGACACCTACAGCACCCGATGTCACAGGAAGGCCAAAAAGATCATCAAGGGCAACAACCACCCGAGCCACTGCCTGCTCACCCCGCTATCATCCAGAAGGCGAGGTCAGTACAGGTGCATCAAAGCTGGGACCGAGAGACTAAAAAACAACTTCTATCCCACCACTAACACAAAGAGGCTGCTGCCTGCATACAGACTTGCCACTTTGCCACTTTAATAAATGGATCACTAGTCACTTTAAATAATACCACTTTAATAATGTTTACATACTGTATCTTTCATTACTTATCTCATATATTGTATTTTATAGCGTCTATTGCATTTTGCCTATGCCGCTCTGCCATCGCTCATCCATATATTTCTATGTACATATTCTTATTCCATCCCTTTACATTTGTGTGTATAAGGTAGTTGTTGTGTAATTGTTAGATTACTTGTTCGATATTATTGCACTGTCGGAACTAGAAGCACAAGCTTTTCACTACACTCGCATTAACATCTGCTAACCATGTGTATGTGATCAATAAAATGTGCTTTGATTTGAGTCTTCTGGGTATGACGTTACAAGCTTGGCACCCCTTTATTTGGGGAGTTTCTCCCATTCTTCTCTGCAGATCCTCTAAAGCTATTTTCAGGTCTCTCCAGAGATGGTAGATCGGGTTCTGTCCGGCATCTGGCTGGGCCACTCAAGGACATTCAGAGACTTGTCCCGAGGCCACACCTGCGTTGTCTTGGCTGTGTGCTTAGGGTCGTTGTCCTGTTGAAAGGTTGAACCTTCGCCCCAGTCTGAGATCGTGAGTGCTCTGGAGCAGGTTTTCAGCAAGGATCTTTCTGTACTTTGCTCCGTTCATCTTTGCCTCAATTCTGACTAGTCTTCCTGTCCCTGCAGCTGAAAAACATCCCCACAGCAGGATGCTGACACCACCGTGCTCTACTTTAGGGATGGTATCAGGTTTTCTCCAGGCGCAATGCTTTGCATTCAGGCTAAAGAGTTCAGTCTTGGTTTTATCAGACCAGAGAATCTTGTTTCTCATGGTCTGAAAGTCTTTAGGTGCCTTTTGGCAAACTCCAAGTGGGCTGTCATGTGCCTTTTACTGAGGAGTGGCTTCTGTCTGCTGCAGAGATGGTTGTCCTTCTGGAAGGTTCTCCCAGCTCCACAGAGGAACTCTAGAGCTCTGTCAGAGTGGCCGTTGGGTTCTTGGTCACCCCCTGACCAAGGCCCTTCTCCCCCGATTGCGCAGTTTGGCCGGGCGGCCAGCTCGAGGAAGAGTCTTGGTGGTTCCAAACTTCTTCCATTTAAGAATAATTGAGGTCACTGTTGTCGTGTCTTTGGCTATGCCTGATTAAGTGATATGACATGCTATTCTATAAAGTCCTTTATCTGTAAATAATATTAACTGATTAAGCTAATCATGTGAATGTAATTAACTAGAAAGTCGGGGCACCACGAAATAATGTTTATAGAGCTGTTATCTTCCGAATAAACTCTTAAAGACCTAGTAAACTTTTACATCAATAGCAGTCAATATTTAATCGTCACCTTGTTTAGTCTCATCTGAAAGTTGTAAATCTTCATGAACCCTCGCTAGCAAGTTGAATCAGCAATACAAAATTTGGTTTAATTATGTATTTACTAAATACCTAAATAATCACACAGAATGGATCATACATTGATTACAAATTATGTCATAAAGAAAACATCCCTTTTGGACGGAACAGATACGACAGCTGGTTACACAAAGAGAGGGGGTTGGGAGAAGCTATGCTATCGTAAATACAGAATCTTATGCATTCTAAATAACCGCCCATTTGAAAAAGGAGAATGCAATAAATATTTACTCTGAGCTGCGCTTCGGTAGATTGGTCGTCGATGGAAGGCCGGTTTGTCCTTTATGGATCTCTGGTCCTCTGAAGAATGTCTAGTGGTGAACTGGAGCGCAGTAGAATGGCTGCTCTGTCCGTCCTCTCCTAGCCCACGTTTAGTGACTGCTGCTAACTGAACGGCTAGGAGGTATCACTTCTGGAGTGAATAAGAGTTCAAAGTTCATACCAAGTTGGAATACTTTTAAGCTCATGCTATATTCTGGCTGGTATAGTCTAAATTCATCCTTCCGGGCTGTAGGTCGTCACCTTCACATTGAAATTCAATGCTAATTTCCTTAGATTCTTGCTGAGGTTGGCTTAGTTCTGAAGGTGGTCTTTGTCCTTTCAACATGGGGACCTCAAGTCCACACGTCCTTGGAACAGCTTATTATCTGAACCCTTTTAACATAGGACTGTCACCCTTTCTGTCCTCTGAACAGAAAGTTTTGTCAAGGGCTTTATATAGGAGGGGAGAGAAGGGTGTGTTTCATAGTTTATAACCAATGTCTGTTCACATGTGCAGGGCCACTGAGTTGAGCATAGTTCACTCATGAAAACCCAATTCTCTCATTTGGAAGCTAAAATTACATTTAATCTTTTCACAAATAGTTTCATATTTAAACATTTAAATTTCACAACAATTCCATGTGAATCTGATAACTATAATGTGTAGACTTTTCAAGATACTGTTTATGTCGTCCTATCATTAGTAATAATGTATCAGGTGACATCTGATCTGTCATCATATTCTGTAAGTACCAACGCATATTTTCAGCTCGTTGGATTACCGAAATGTGGTTCCTTTCCCCCCACCTTTTGATGTTCCCAGACTCTCTATGTTTAACAATTTTTTTCTTAGAGTCCTTCTGTGGAGTCAAGAGAGAGGAAAGGGAGAAAGGTATTTATTGGGGGGTGGGGGTCATAAACCTCACCCACAGGCCAACGTCATGACACTGTGTTCTTGGGGACCTTCAATGCTGCAGACATTTTTTGGTACCCTTCCCCAGATCTGTTTTTTATTTGTAATAAATGTGGAAAAAAATTTAATAAACTATTTTTGCTTTTGTCATTATGGGGTAATGTGTGTAGATTGCTGCAGAAATTGTTTTATTTCATCAGTTTTAGAATAAGGCTGTAACGTAACAAAATGTGAAAAAAGTCAAGGGGTCTGAATACGAATTCACTGTTGTTACTAAGAGAGAGAGAGGGAGTGCGATACCAGGTCAGAACAGTCCCAGCCTTATTGACTGAACGTCATTGACAGGAGGCCCCAGGTATGTTGTGCTGAGGTCCCATGGGGCAACCAACTGTCTGTCAAACATATACCAGTGGGTGCCCCTCCACAACCCTCTTCGCTATAGTTGAATCGGGGCTTGCAAAACACCTATTGATTGGACCAGTTGATGGCGATGCACAGAGCCCTGCATATCTGATTTAAGGAAAATACCGCATACCAGACAACTGATGTTCAGGTTGGGTTTAGAATGGAGGAAATGTGTTGTTTAGGAGAAGGACTATGTTAAATACCATTATCTGAGTGTTAGATCAAACTAAATGCACTTAGATCTGTCTGGTACAGTGACAGTAGTGACCTTGGCAAAAACATACACCACCTACCTCAACTTTTGCAAGGTTTCCGTTGCAAACCATTGAAAAATATTTTGCTATGGCTTGCCTTAGTGAACACAACCCAGACGTCATTCTCCAGAGGCTTTCTTTCCCCCTCACCCATTGATGTCTAAAGTGCCCCTGGTGAGATCAAACCCAGGCAGGATTTGACCAATCTCCCTCAGCGAGAGATATAAGGCTTCAACATTAAATTCTGTGGGGCCAGGCTTCACAAAAGGGTTGGACACACTCCCATAGGGTGCCATGGCCCCTAGCCAGTCTGCATTGCTGTGGAACTCTATTTATAAGATTTGAACGTTCAGTCCATCCAGCTCCAGCTGAGCTGAGTGCCATTCCAACGGATAGAACGTTCCTCCATCTTCTTTGCGCTCCTGGTCTGCATTGTGGTGATTCATCTACCAGGTGTTGGATCCTCTGGTTAGTCTCCTTCCCTTGTCAACTTCCTAGTAAAAGAGGATTTCATCCACAAGGGATTAACCATCTTCCTGGTTAAATAATGGTTAAGATAGGTGGAGTTAAATCTCTCTCTCTCTCTCTCTCTCTCGCTCTCTCTCTTACACATGGACATATAATGCGTATACAGTAAGCTGATCCGACTTCTCGCGATATAATGCTTGTGTCACATCGTACAGCCTGAAACAGTCAGCCAGCGATCCTGTTGCTGCAGGATTATTTTGCTGTGACAATCCTGGTCAAATTAAGATCCAACATCTGTATCTGGAGTAGCATGGGCCCTGAGCTCCCTATGAACCCTGGGTAAAACTCACGGAAGGTGGCGAATAAGAAATTGAAGAGACAGATGTAAAGCAGGTATTTTGAAGAGCCTGCAGTGACTGTGATGGCCTGTGGTTGTTCACCCAGTTGAATGTACTGATAAATGTATAGGTTAGATAGAAGGGTGTTTTTACATAATTTTCCTCTAAGGTTGCAGACGCAGCATACAAAACGGATTAAACGTACTGTCATTCAATCTAAGGGAATGTTCTCCTCTTTAACGGTTTAACGGAGGTTGTGTGTCATCCTGTGATGACAAATCGTGACAACCAATGTCACAAACGTATTTATGTTAGGTTTGTTTTGCTTGTGTTTTTTTTTTCCTTCTCTGCTATGGGAGTGGAGCGCTTGGACCCTGCCATTCCTCCCCCGGCGTCTGTTAATGTTGTAAATTATATCCAGGGTAGAGTCATCTCCCTCTCTCTGTCTCATGATCTTTTTAAAAGGATATCTGGCAAGTAAATAGATGTTGCGGATGGAAGTGGGGGTGATTTCCTAGATCTCTGCTCAGGCCCTGGAATGCAGTCAGTGATGATTTCCTACTGTTCTACGGGGTTTTAATTCTAGACCCATGATTAATAGAACTGATATTCCCATCCATGTTGACGTTCTGTGATGAGTGACACTTCTGTTTCTATGGAGTTCAACTCACTATTGTCGGTTTAACACCGTCTGCTGCAGATGGTTGATCATCGTCAGTGGAAACGTGTCAGTCTAGTCAACAGAGACAAATATTTAGATTTTTCACCAAGCGAGAGGAGGGGGTGCCGAGGTAGTGCTGCAGAAGCCGTGTGTGGTGGTTGTGTTTTGATGCCAAGCATTGGAGCCCTGCCATGTTTGTTTGGTTGCACTGTGAATGGCTGTAAACAGTTGTGGGCAGTATACACTGAGTGTTCAAAGTGTTAGGAACACCTGCTCTTTCCATGACACAGACTGACCAGGTGAATCCAGGTGAAAGCTATGACCCCTTATTGATGTCACTTGTTAAATCCACTTCAATCAGTGTAGATGAAGGGGAGGAGACATGTTAAAGAAGGATTTTTAAGCCTTGAGACATGAATTGTGTATGCTTATTTTTTTATTTAACCTTTATTTGGACAGGGAAGACATTGACACCTAGGTCTCTTTTCCAAATGTGCCCTGTGTGAGATATTTACAGTACCAGTCAAAAGTGTAGACCCACCTACTCATACTATTTTCTACATTGTAGGGGGTAAAAAAGATAAAATTGGTTGCCTCCTGTGGATTGTTTTGTTATCTATTGCCAGCAAAATATCCAGGTATTATTTTTCTATAAATGGACTAAAAGAAAAGCTTTGACTATAATTTCTCTGATTATTCATCAAGTTTCCCTTATCAGCATCCAAAACAATATAATTGTGAATAGGCTGAGAAGTTATTTCAAAGAGATAGCCCACTTAAATAAAAGGTTGAATAAATGCATCAATTATGGCTTTTTTTTCATAATGAGGCCAGTGAATTCATTTGTTGTGGCAGAGAGGAGGAAGTAGAACTCTTCAGGGATTTGACAGTTTTCCAGAATTTTCCTAGGTTCCCATTACAATCTGAAAGAGCAGTTACACAATAATCAGAATTTCTGTTTTTGCCATTCAGAGGATGAATGGGCAAGACAATAGATTTAAGTGCCTTTGAACGGGGTATGGTAGTAGGTGCCCGGCGCGCAGGTTTGAGGGTGTCAAGAACTGCAACGCTGCTGGGTTTTTCACGCAAAAAAAATGCCCGTGTGTATCAAGAATGGTCCACCACCCAATGGACATCCAGGCAACTTGACACAACTGTGGGGCGCATTGGAGTTACCACGGGCCTGCATCCCTGTGGAACGCTTTCAACACCTTGTGGAGTCCATACCCCATGAATTGAGGCTGTTCTGAGGGCTAAAGGGAGTGCAGGGTGGGTGCTCACCTCAATATTAGGAAGGTGTTCCTAATGTTTTATACACTCAGTGTATTTGTTTATTTACACAGAATATGTACAGTTAAGTTTACTGTACAAAATTCAACTCCAGAGCTGTTTCTGAAACTGTGGTACTCAACTTGCATCCACAGACATGAAAGTCATTCAATATCAAAGTCCAATCATCCAAAGGGTCTCTCCAGACATACCCTAGTCTCAGTCTGTCATTCTGTGACCCTCAATGTGGTCGAGGCTTGTCTTTCTGCTTGATTGAGATCCATACTGTGTGTGTGTGTGTGTGTGTGTGTGTGTGTGTGTGTGTGTGTGTGTGTGTGTGTGTGTGTGTGTGTGTGTGTGTGTGTGTGTGCTCTTTCTGATTTATTGCCATTGATTTAGTGTCCAGGTGGTGTGCAGCATTTTATCCCACAGGAGATCAATAATTCACAATTCACTGGGTCACTCTGGAGAGATGGACACTCTGTCAATCAGCTCAGAGGAGATGGCATGGCTGGGGTCACACACTCACACACACAGACACGCATGGACAGAGGCACACACAGGCACATACACACATGATAGGGTCGAGCGCACTGCAGTCAGCGTTCGAGCGCTCACACACACACACACACACTGATTTGATTTGGCCCATTGATCTGTGATGGCCTTGTCTGCCATTCTCATGGCCTCATTTACTGTAATTGTACAGTTACTGAAAGAGTTTCTGAAGTGCTGTGGATCTGATTGATGGAAAGATTAGACACAGTCATGCATTATCCTTAATGAGAGACGATGGAGATGAATAACATTGGCTATAGGTCATTTCACTCTCTGTGAAGTTAACTTCCATATTAGCTTCACTCGCCTAGCTAAACTGACTTGCCTAGTTAAATAAAGGTTAAATAAATAAAAATTCACTCCGTTAACCTATGGCATGCGTTCTCAGAGCACCAGAATGCAGACCATCTTTATATTCTTCTTCAACACCTCTGCGTCAAAGTTCTTCTGTTTGCCTGAACCACTCTCCCAAGCCAACCAGAGAGACGTTGTTTCCCCACATCTTCAATTTAAACTCCAAGGCCAACTTCCTCCATTCTTTCCAGTCATGAAGGATGCTGACTGAGGCAACAGCTGTGCTCTGTCTGGCTCTGGTGAATGCCAGTGTGACATGTGTTTATGAAAAGGGAGACAGAGCGGAGAAAATGTACTCTACTGATGGGTTCAATGCGCCGTTCTTATAGACCACTCTCCATAGGCTAGCATAGCATACCAGTCAGCCTTGTCAATCAAACTGACTGGCCACAGGGTCTCCACGCTGGTGTCACAGGGGCATTGACCCACGCAATTCGAGAGTAGGCATCAAAACCGGTCAAGCCAAGCCATTCAGGATGCAGAATCAGCAGCACTTCCTGTATATTATTTGGTTTCTTCCTGTGTGTCCTGTTTATGTGTGTGTGTCACGCCCTGACCTTAGAGAGCCATTTTATTTCTCTATTTGGTTAGGTCAGGGTGTGATTTGGGTGGGCATTCTATGTTTTCTATTTCTTTGTTTTTGGCCGAGTGTGGTTCCCAATCAGAGGCAGCTGTCTATCGTTGTCTCTGATTGGGAATCATACTTAGGCAGCCTTTTTCCCACCTAATGTTGTGGGTAATTATTTATTTTCTGTGAGTGTTTGTGTGCGCCACGGTTGTGTCACGTTCAGTTTACCTCTTTTTTTGTGTGAAGGTTTCACTTTATTAAAGGTGTGGAATTACATGCACGCTGCGCCTTGGCTCATTTATGGCAGGGAGTTTGAAGACAGTGAACGTGACAGTGTGAGCAGGCAGTGGGGGTACTTATGCTTGGTGACTACAGTACAGCATGTGAGTGTTATCCTCTATTAAACCTGTGACCCAAATGAGAAAGTCTGTGTTTTCCTGGGACCCAAGCTTAAGAAAATATGCAACTATACGTAAATATCGGTACATTTCATTGCCATTATGCCTAAAAAAAATGCAATATAGACAAAAACAAAAAGCTGTGAAATACCCATAAATCTTTTCATGTTTATTTTTCCCAATTAAAAATACTCTTACATATTTGTCTAGGTTGGAACTGTTGCTGTTAAATACAATAAATCATTTAATTCTGAACTGGAATAAACAGATTGATCACATCACACAGATGTATAACAGAACACACACACACACACAGGCTTTTTGATTGTGCATCCCTAAGTAACAGTACAGATAAATTCTGGCCTACTCTCCATCTTACTGTATAAATTATTGTTGATAGAAAGTCTAAAAAGTTGATAGAAAGAATTGCTGCTGTTAAAATACATGTATTTTATTCTGAACTGGAATAAACTGATTGATCACATCACACAGATGTAGACCAGAAAACACACACATACACACAGTCCTAATGAGAGGTGTGCGGCTGGTTGAAGTTTTCAACAAGCATGCCTATTCTGGGCCCAGTTTTTGACAGTGAAACACTGAGGTCATGCACAGCACTGACACTGTTTCTGTACTTGAGAACCCCGACTTGCATATGTGGTGCCAAACTGGATCAGAACATCTTACTGCTTTCTCAGTCAGGCAGGAGACCGCTTCCTGCTGCAGATGAACAATCCAGAAATGAGTGAGTTTTTGCCCCAAAAAGCATCTCGCTTCAATCAGTTCATTCCAGTTCAAAATAAAAATGATTACTTGTAACAGCAACAGTTCCAACCTAGACTTGTTTTCAACAATCATTTCTACAGTAAAATGTACAGTAGGCCTGAATTGTTCATCTTCATCTGTACTGTTTCTTAGGGTTGCAATACCAGTAGCTAGTTAGCTTGCTTTGGCTAACGTTAGCTATTAGCTGTGTAACGTTACAAGGTCAGGGGATTGTTTGAAAGATGAACTCACATCTACTACTATGGTAGATAGTACTCCCTTATTTCTGTTTATCATCACCGGTTATTAAATGACAACAATGCCTTGTTAGTTGACTTACTTTTCCACTGTTGAAGCACTGTTTCCTGAAGCACAGTTTCCTGAAGCATTATGCCCTGTTCTGACAGAACTCCCTGGGTTTTACCGTCATGCTGTGGATGTTTGGTCAGGACCTGTCGTTTTATTAATTTGTTCGTTTTGGGAGACTCATTACTAAGCACTTCCACACACAAAACACATTGTGGGCGCTCCTCGTTATTCCTCAAAGTTTGTATGAAAGAGACAAAAGCTCATCACTGTATTTGCGTTTCATGACGATTGAGCTCAGTCAGAACTTGTGGCTAGCGTGAGTCCATTTCATGACAGCGGTGAGTGAAGGCGTGTGGGAATAACAAGTCAGTGGCTTGAACCATAGCGCCGCAGCGTGTGGGTCGCGAAATGATTTTCAATAAAAACTTGATTTTTCCGGTAAACAGCAAAGCACAGGGGCATCTCCCTCTACCTCTCCCTCTACCTCTCTCTCTACCTCTCCCTCTACCTCTCCCTCTACCTCTACCTCTACCTCTACCTCTCCTTCTACCTCTCCCACTACCTCTCTCTCTACCTCTCCATCTACCTCTCCCTCTACCTCTACCTCTCCCTCTACCTCTACCTCTACCTCTCCTTCTACCTCTCTCTCTACCTCTCCCTCTCCCTCTACCTCTACCTCTCCTTCTACCTCTACCTCTCCCTCTACCTCTACCTCTCCCTCTCCCTCTCCCTCTACCTCTCCCTCTCCTTCTACCTCTCCCTCTACCTCTCCCTCTACCTCTCCCTCTACATCTACCTCTACCTCTCCCTCTACCTCTCCTTCTACCTCTCCCTCTCCCTCTACCTCTCCCTCTACCTCTACATCTACCTCTACCTCTCCCTCTACATCTACCTCTACCTCTACCTCTCCCTCTACATCTACCTCTACCTCTACATCTACCTCTCCCTCTCCCTCTCCCTCTACCTCTACCTCTACATCTACCTCTCCCTCTACCTCTACCTCTCCCTCTCCTTCTACCTCTCCCTCTACCTCTCCTTCTACCTCTCCCTCTACCTCTCCCTCTCCCTCTCCCTCTCCCTCTCCTTATCCCTCTCCCTCTCCCTCTACATCTACATCTACATCTACCTCTCCCTCTCCCTCTCCCTCTACCTCTCCCTCTACCTCTACCTCTCCCTCTACCTCTCCCTCTACCTATACCTCTCCTTCTACCTCTCCCTCTACCTCTCCCTCTACCTCTCCCTCTACCTCTCCCTCTCGCACAGCTGTCAAACTAGAGCAGAGAGCGCACTGAACCTCTCCCTCTCCCTCTACCTCTCCCTCTACCTCTCCCTCTCCCTCTACCTCTCCTTCTACCTCTACCTCTCCCTCTACCTCTCCCTCTACCTCTACCTCTCCCGCTACCTCTCCCTCTACCTCTACATCTACCTCTACCTCTCCCCCTACCTCTACCTCTCCCTCTCCCTCTCCTTCTACCTCTCCCTCTACCTCTCCTTCTACCTCTCCCTCTCCCTCTACCTCTCCCTCTACCTCTCCCTCTACATCTACCTCTACCTCTCCTTCTACCTCTCCCTCTACCTCTCCCTCTACCTCTCTCTCTACCTCTACCTCTCTCTCTACCTCTCCCTCTACCTCTCCCTCTACCTCTACCTCTCTCTCTACCTCTCCATCTACCTCTCCCTCTACCTCTACCTCTCCCTCTACCTCTACCTCTACCTCTCTCTCTACCTCTACCTCTCTCTCTACCTCTCCCTCTCCCTCTACCTCTCCTTCTACCTCTACCTCTCCCTCTCCCTCTACCTCTCCCTCTCCTTCTACCTCTCCCTCTACCTCTCCCTCTCCCTCTACTTCTACCTCTCCCTCTCCCTCTCCCTCTCCCTCTCCCTCTACATCTACCTCTACATCTCCATCTACATCTACCTCTACATCTACCTCTCCCTCTACATCTACCTCTCCCTCTACCTCTACCTCTACCTCTCCCTCTACCTCTCCCTCTACCTCTCCTTCTATCTCTCCCTCTCCCTCTACCTCTACATCTACATCTACCTCTCCCTCTCCCTCTACCTCTACCTCTACCTCTACCTCTACCTCTCCCTCTACCTCTCCCTCTCGCACAGCTGTCAAACTAGAGCAGAGAGCGCACTGAACCGAGAGTGCAGTTGCACTTGGCCAAATCAATTCCAGTAATGAATGAAATAATGATACATTTACGTCGCGACACACCATTAACAGGTACGCGACCAACTTTGCATCACTACCCATACTTTAAGACACGCTGCTCTGTGGGGCTTACACGCTAGCCTCCCAGCTGCCTGACTGCCTGCACTGCCTGACTGCCTGCACCCCTTGGCTTGTTGTGATTGCACACTTACATATACAGACACACACTTAGTATACACAGGGATGCTGGTCCATGTTGTGTCAAGTTGGCTTGATGTCCTTTGGTTGGTAGACCATTCTTTATACATACGGGAAACTGTTGAGCGTGAAAAACCCAGCAGCGTTGCAATTCTTGACACAAACCGGTGCGCCTGGTACCTACTACCATACTCTGTTCAAAGACACTTAAATATTTTGTCTTGCCCATTCACCCTCTGAATGGCACACATACACAATCCATGTCTCAAGGCTTAAAAATCCTTCTTTAACATGTCTCCTCCCCTTCATCTACACTGATTGAAGTGGATTTAACAAGTGACATCAACAGGGCGGGGCGGCAGGGTAGCCTAGTGGTTAGAGCGTTGGACTAGTAACCGGAAGGTTGTGAGTTCAAACCCCCGAGCTGACAAGGTACAAATCTGTCGTTCTGCCCCTGAACAGGCAGTTAACCCACTGTTCCCAGGCCGTCATTGAAAATAAGAATTTGTTCTTAACTGACTTGCCTGGTTAAATAAAGGTAAAATAAAAAAATAAAAAAAAGGGGTCATAGCTTCCCCCTGGATTCACCTGGTCAGCCTGTCATGGAAAGAGCCGCTGTTCTTAATGTTTGGTATACTCAGTGCTGAATAACAATTGATTCCCATTCAAACTTCTATTTTCACCAAACCCTAAGCCTAACCCTAAACCTCACCCCTAACCCTAATTCTAAACCTAACACTAAAATAGCATTTTTACAAATGAGGACTGGCAAAATGTCCTCACTTCTCTGAATTGTTGTTGGTTTACTATTATTTTGAGTGCTTTTGGAAACTCACAGTAATAGTCAAATGTGTACATGCGCACGCACACACACACACACACACACACATTAGTACACTGAGGTTGTGTCTACACTCATAGACGATCAAAGAACAACCAAGAAGGTGGGGGAAAGATAAGCAACCCAACACTTACATGCGACTTCTGCTATCAGAACATGAAGACACATAGGTTAGCTGGTTAGTTTGCTTCAGTAGTTAGCTACTGCCGTCAGTTGTTGTTGTTGTGTTATTATCATATTTAGCCTATTCCACCATTTGTAGAATACATACTGGCATTTGAATATACCGCAGGGAAAGGGAATCCGGACACCCGTGGATACGGTAGACACATTTCAAAGTAGGTGAAGATGCACGACGTGTTTGGAATTCCATGATCAGAATACTGAAGCTGCCTGAACTGTCAAGTCTAGACACGGCCTGACACACACACACACACACATCTCTACTGCATGCCTCCTCTCCCTCAGAGACCTAGACCAGAAAGAGAAGGAACGGTGGAGCAGAAAGAGTCAGAGAAGAGGATGAAAGGAAAGGAAGACATTTGATATGATCAGAACCCAGCAGAGAGTGAGTGAGAGCAGAAGGAGTCGTTTGTGGGTGTTTTGTTGTAGGGCGGCGTCATGTGGTGTAGAGGTTATAGCAGTGACTCGTGGGACTAGAGAAGTGCATTAAGGGCTACGTGGCGTTTGGCCCTGAAAACCCAGCTGGCCATGGAATTCATTCAGAATTATTGCAGTATATTCCTCAAGAGACTACAGAGTCCTAGTGTGAGAAATGATTCATGGTATCTATTCGGTACAGATATCAGTGAGGCAGGCCGTGTCCCAAAAGACCCTATTCCCTATGTGGTGCACAACTTCGGACCAGAGCTTGGTAGTGCACTATGTAATAGGGTGCCATTTGGGACACAGTCATAGTTAACCAAGCTAATGGACAATTACATTTTATGTAATAAAATAACATGGGAAATTTTCTTGCTCGTCCGATTCAAAGGGTCAACCATCCCTGAAATGAGCCGAAATCCAGAGGCAAATAGTGTGAGTTTTCTTTTCGTCCATCCGGTCCATGTACAATGATGTCTGATTTACAAAACTGGTTTAAATAAACTGTTCCTCCATTGTCCACCCCAAAGCCTGCACTGACAGCTTATCACAATTAATGCCTGTGAGTGGCAAGGTGCTGTCAAGTTCCAGAACAGACACACACAGATGGACATACACACACAGATGGGCACACCAACCTGGTCTTAGAGCATTTTGTATTATTTTGTAAGAAAATCCGTGACACCTCAATTAGTATGATATGTTACGTTTTGTATGGTATGTGTTATTTTGTGGATGTCCATCATCTATTTGTCACGTACACATGGTTATTGCGAGTGTAGCGAAATGCTTGTGCTTGTAGTGCAGCAATATCAACAAGTAATCTAACAATTCCACAACAACTACCTAATACACACAAATCTAAGTAAAGGGATGGAATAAGGATATGTACATATAAATATATGGATGAGCAATGACCGAGCGATATAGGCAAAATGCAGTAGATGGTATAAAATACAGTATATACATATGGGATGAGTAATGCAAGATACAGTATGTAAACATCATTATTACTATATGTTAGAGTGGCCAATGATTTCAAGTCTGTATGTAGCCAGCAGCCTCTCTGTGTTAGTGATGGCTGTTTATCAGTCTGATGGCCTTGAGATAGAAGCTATTTTTCAGTCTCTCGGTTGGTAGCGGGGTGAACAGGCAGTGGCTTGGGTGGTTGTTGTGCTTGATGATCTTTCTGGCCTTCCTGTGACATTGGGTGCTGTAGGTGTCCTGGAGGGCAGGTAGTTTGCCCCCGGTGATGCGTTGTGCAGACCGCACCACCCTCTGGAATGCCCTGCAGTTGTGGGCGATACAGTTGCCGTACCAGGTGGTGATAGGTGGTGGATGCTCTCAATAGTGCATCTGTAAAGGTTTGTGAGGGTTTTAGGTGACAAGCCAAATGTCTTCAGCCTACTGAGGTTCAAGAGGCGCTGTTGCGCCTTCTTCACCACACTGTCTGTGTGGGTGGACCATTTCAGTTTGTCTGTGATGTGTACGCCGAGGAACGTAAAACTTTCCACCTTCTCCACTGCTGTCCCATCGATGTGGATAGTGGGGTGCTTCCTCTGCTGTTTCCTGAAGTCCATGATCATCTCCTTTGTTTTGTTGATGTTGAGTGAGAGGTTGTTTTCCTGACATCACACTCCGAGTGCCCTCACCTCCTCCATATACAGTAGGCTGTCTCGTAGTTGTTGGTGATCAAGCCTACTACTGTTGTGTCGTCTGCAAACTTGATGATCGAGTTAGAGGCGTGTATGGCCATACAGTCATGGGTGAACAGGGAGTACAGGAGGGAGCTGAGCACGCACCCTTGTGGGGCCCCAGTGTTGAGGATCAGCGAAGCGGAGATGTTGTTTCCTACCTTCCACCTGGGGGCGGCCCGTCAGGAAGTCCAGGACCCAGTGGCACAGGGCGGGGTTTGAGACCCAGGGCCTCAAGCTTAATGATGAGCTTGGAGGGTAATATGGTATTGAATGCTGAGCTATAGTCAATGAACAGCATTCTTACATAGGTATTCCTCTTGTCCAGATGGGATAGGGCAGTGTGCAGTGTGATGGTGATTGCATCGTCTGTGGAATTTCAAAATCCCGATGTGGCCCTTGAGCCAAAGAGTTTGACCACCCCTGGTCTAGGGTGACAGGTAAGGTGGAGGTGATATGATCCTTGACAGGTCTCTCAAAGCACTTCATGATAACAGATAGTCATTCAGTTCAGTTACCTTTGCCTTCTTGGGTACAGGAACAGCAATTTCGTATTATATGTGCCAAGTTTGCAAAACGTACCATATGTTACGATCTGCCAAACCTATGATATGTTGTGAATTCTGGCTAGCTGGCTAACGTTAGCTAGCTGGCTAATGTTAGCCAGGCTAGGAGTTAGGGGTTAGAGTTAAGGTTAGGTTTGAGTTTTGGAGTTGGGTTAGGGGAAGGGTTAGCTAACATGCTAAGTAGTTGCAAAGTAACTCAAATGCTAAAGTCATCTGTGATGAGATTCGAACTTGCAACCTTTGGGTTGCTAGACATTCGCGTTATACACCCACTCATCCACCCCGACCAACCACCTGACTTTCATTTTTTCCTTAAATACATTTTTTACATTTTTCCTTAAATAAATGTTTTATGTAACCATACCAAACGTAACATATCATACTAATTTCAGTGTCCCAGGTTTACATTGGGACACTATGAGACCAGGCTGCACACACAGACAAACCCACACACCTCCCCGTCCTCCTCTTCAGTTAGTCTCTAGAAGTGCTGGAGCCTCTGGTCAGGTCACTGCCTCAATACTGACAGCTCTGTCAGCCTGCAGGGCTCAGGAAAGAGTGTGTGTGTGTGTGTTAGAGGAGGCTGGTGGGAGGAGCTATAGGAGGATGGGCTCATTGTAATAGCTGGAATGGAATATATGGAACGGTATTAAACCTATGGAAACCACATATTTGACTCCATTTATCCAATTCCAGCAATTACAACGAGGCCATCCTCCTATAGCTCCTCCCGCCAGCCTCCTCTGGTGTGTATGTGTAGTTATACAGTATATGTGCAGTGTCTGTCTGTCTGTCTGTCTGTCTGTCTGTCTGCCTGCCTGCCTGCCTGCCTGCCTGCCTGCCTGCCTGCCTGCCTGCCTGCCTGCCTGCCTCTGTGTGTTTGCTGATTGTGGATTCTAACTCTGCGCTGCTCTCACGGGGACGGTGCACAAACAGACAGAGACTCTGGGAGCGCTCCCTCTCTGTCTTTCAGGAGAGACAGCCACTGTTCAAATATGTTTTGAAGCCTCCGCGGCAGAGGGCAAAGAAACAGACAGCTGCAGCAGAGGCCTCACACACCTCCTCTCCTCCTCTCTCGTTCAAATCTCTATAATTTGAGACTCACTCTTTTCAAAGAGAGCAGAGTGACTTTGTTCAAAGAGCTTCAAGTACATTGCTGTGTGACTGTTAGCAGAGGTGTCACGCCCATAGGGGGCACGGGGGCATGTGCCCCCTCAGATTTGTCCTGTTTAAATGAATACAAAATATACACAATGTTTTGTGGAATTTTGTTGTTGTTGTTTCTCTGTAACCTAGCAATTTTTTCAAGTTGGTTTCATCTAGCCCAGATGGGTTCCCAATCTCCCAACCTCATGACTAGCTATCAAGAAGCCATGTCAGGCTATCAATCCAATTAGAGTAGCTAGCTTGTCTAACTATCTTAGCTGGCCTGCTGGCAAGGTTGTTAGACTTTAGAAAGCAAGCAGTTACTAAATGTACTGAATAAGACTTACATTCTTTTCAATATTTTACCCAGATTTTTAGCAGAGATGTAGAGAAGCATATTTAGTTAATATTTTTGTTTTAAGTAGTCAGGAGGATACAGACAGCTCAAGAGGTATGCTTAGATATCTTTATCTACTTCTCCAGAGTCAGATTAACTCGTAGATACCATTTTTATGTCTTTGAGTGCAGCGTTAACGCAATAACGAAGTCTATGGTAACTGCTAGCATGCTAGTAGATACCATAGACTTCCAGTCATTGTGCTAATGCTAGTTAGCATTGGCTCTTAAAACTACCTCTAACTTCCTTCCTACTGGAAGCCGAGACATAAAAATGGCATCCATGACTTCATCTAACTCTGACAACGTAGATAAAGATATCTAAGCATATCTCTTAAGCTGACTCATTGCCAAAATCCCAAAGTATCCCTTTAGGTATAATGAGTGTGGCTTTAAATTGCAGGAAAATTATGTTTTCAGGATGTTTTTTTTGCAAAATTCACCAACTCACAGACCGGGGGGCCTTAACCCCTCCAGATCACCCACCAGCCATCCAATGTACTTTGTGCCCCCTCAGATGTTTGGGGTACATGACGCCCTTGTCTGTTAGGCTACAGTAAACTAACACTACAGTAGGGAAGGCATTTCTTCAAAGTTGTGTGGGTCGTTGCATTGTATTGCTCACTAACCTCACTGACTTCATCCTTTCAAAGCAACTATTATAGAGGGATTTATTCTCAAGGGAAATATTGAGGCTGGCGGAATCCTTTGCAATACATTATCTCAAATGTCAAAGGTTTACTTTACGGACAAAATGGCTTCATTCCAGTGCATTGACTCTATCCATTCATTTCAGTGCATTGGATTCATATATTTATTTGAGTCCATTGGATATACATACATTTGAGTGAATTGTGAGTATTTGTGTGTTGTTTACTAGAGTGCATTGGGTGCATGTGCTGATCACATACGTAGGAGTACAGGCCCAGGGGCGTGCTTTGGGAAAAGTGACCACTCACCTCCTATTTTATTTATTTATTTTTGAACCTTTATTTAACTATGCAAGTCGGTTAAGAACAAATTCTTGTTTACAATGACGGCCTACCAAAAGGCCTCCTGTGGGGAGATTAAAAATACGAAATCAAATATAGGACAAAACACATCACGACAAGAGAGACACCACAACACTATATAAAGAGAGGCGTAAGACAACAACATAGCATGGTAGCAACAGAAACATGGCAACAACACAACATGACAACAACATGGTAGCAACACAACATGACAGCAGCCCAGCATGGTAGCAGCACAAGACATGGTACAAACATTATTGGGCACAGACAACAGCACAAAGGGCAAGAAGGTAGAGACAACAATACATCACGCCAAGCAGCCACAACTGTCAGTAAGAGTGTCCATGTATCCTGTCAAATGATTTGTCACATGTGCCGAATACATAAATTATAATGCAAAAGGAATAGAATACACAATAATGAAGCTATATACAGGGAGGACCAGTAGCAGATCACTCTGCAGAGGTACGAGGTATTGGAGGCAGGGTAAAGTGACTAGGCATCAGGATAGATAATAATAAGGTATTTGAGGTAGATATGTACATGAATGCAGGGTAAAGTGACTAGGCATCAGGATAGATAATAATAAGGTATTAGAGGTAGATATGTACATGGAGGCAGGGTAAAGTGACTAGGCATCAGGATAGATAATAATAAGGTATTAGAGGTAGATATGTACATGGAGGCAGGGTAAAGGTGTCAGGATAGATAATAATAAGGTATTAGAGGTAGATATGTACATGGAAGCCGGGTAAAGGGATCAGGATTGATAATAATAAGGTATTAGAGGTAGAGATGTACATGGAATCAGGGTAAAGGTGTCAGGATAGATAATAATAAGGTATTAGAGGTAGATATGTACATGAAGGCAGGGTAAAGTGACTAGGCATCAGGATAGATAATAATAAGATATTAGAGGTAGATATGTACATGGAGGCAGGGTAAAGTGACTAGGCATCAGGATAGATAATAATAAGATATTAGAGGTAGATATGTACATGAAGGCAGGGTAAAGTGACTAGGCATCAGGATAGATAATAATAAGGTATTAGAGGTAGATATGTACATGGAGGCAGGGTAAAGTGACTAGGCATCAGGATAGATAATAACAAGAGTAAATAAAGAACAGAGTAGCAGCAGCATATGATGTGTGTCAGTGTAGTGTGTGTGTGTGAGTGAATGTTTATTTACAGTAGTGTGTATGTATAGTTGAGTGTGCATAGAGTCAGTGCAAGATAGTCCGGGTAACCATTTAATTAACCATTTAGCAGTCCTATGGCTATTTAGCAGTCTTATGGCTTTAGTAGTCTTATGGCTATTTAGCAGTCTTATGGCTTTAGCAGTCTTGTTGGTCCGAGAGCCGATGCTCTGGTATCGTTTGTCAGAAGTAGCAGAGTGAACAGTCTATGGCTTAGGTGGCTGGAGTCTTTGGCAATATTTCAGTCCTTCCTCTGACGCGCTTGATACAAAGGTCTTGGATGGCAGGGAGCTCGATCCCAGTGATGTATTGAAGCTCTTGACCGGCTCTCTGACCTCCTCCCTGTAGGCTGTCTCATTGCCGTCAGTGATCAGGCCTACCACCGTTATGTCGTCAACCAACCTGATAATGGTATTGGGGGTCAGCGTGGAGTGGTGTTGTTGCCTACCCTCACCACCTGGGGACGGACTGTCAGGAATTGGAGTAGGTAAGGTATCTGGGATGAAGGTGTTGATGTGTGTCATGACCAGCCTTTCAAGCATAATTACAGACTGGGACAAGGAGAGATTGAGAATGTAAATGAAGACACTTGGCAGCTGGTCTTCGTATGCTTTGAGAGCGCACCCTGGTGTTCCATCTGGCCCGGCGGCCTTGCGAGTGTCTACCTGTTTAAAACTTTTAACTTTTATAACTCCTAGTTGGGTTTCCCTTTCTAATCTGTTATCGTCTGCAAGCCCTGCCACATACGACTAGCGTCAGAGCCGATGTAATAGGATTCCACCTTCCTCTTATATTGTCCTCTTTCATGTTTGATGTCTAGTCAGAGCTCGTAGCGGGCTTTCTTGTCTGGGCCATGTCTGTGTCCCGTTCTTTGTAAGCGGTAGCTCTTGCCTTTAGCCCAGTGTGGATATTGCCTATAATCCATGTTTTTGGGGGGTTTGGATACCTTCTTATAGTCACTGGTCACCATAGCAGCACCCACCCGTAGCACACGCTCCATTAGGTATATTTCACTGGTCACCCCCAAAGCCAATTCCTCCTTTGGCCACCTTTCCTTCCAGTTCGCTGCTGCCAATGACTGGAACGAATTGCAAAAATCACTGAAGCTGGAGACTCATATCTCCCTCACTAACTTTAAGCACCAGCTGTCAGATCAGCTCACAGATCACTGCACCTGTACATAGCCCATCTGTAGAAAGCCCATCTGTAGAAAGCCCATCCAACTACCTCATCCCCATACTGTTATTTATTTATTTTTTGCTCCTTTGCACCCCAGTATCTCTACTTTGACATTTATCTTCTGCACATCTATCACTCCAGTGTTTAATTTCTAAATTGTAATTATTTCGCCACTATGGCCTATTTAATGCCTTACCTCCCTTATCATATCTCATTTGCACACACTGTAAGAGACCTTTTCTATTGTGTTATTGACTGTATGTTTGTTTATTCCATGTGTAACTCTGTGTTGTTGTTTGTGTCGCACTGCTTTGTTTTATCTTGGCCAGGTCGCCGTTGTAAATGAGAACTTGTTCTCAACTGGCTTACCTGGTTAAATAAAGGTGTTCTCAACTGGCCTACCTGGTTAAATAAAGGTGTTCTCAACTGGCCTACCTGGTTAAATAAAGGTGTTCTCAACTGGCCTACCTGGTTAAATAAAGGTGTTCTCAACTGGCCTACCTGGTTAAATAAAGGTGTTCTCAACTGGCCTACCTGGTTAAATAAAGGTGAAATAAAACAACAAAACTGTGGGGACGTCGTCTATGCCCTTATTGATTAAAACCGTGACTGATGTGGTAACCTCGTCAATGCTATTGGATAGCGGAACATATCCCAGTCTGTGTGCTAGAAAAACAGTCTGGCGTCTGCCTCATCAGACCACTTCCGTATTGAGTGTGGCACTGGTAACCTATGAACTGAGGGGTGTGTGTGTGTGTGTGTGTGTGTGTGTGTGTGTGTGTGTGTGTGTGTGTGTGTGTGTGATGGTGGGGAGATCTGACTAAACATTGACACATCAAAGGCAGAGAGCATGACTGGCATTTTCATCTCAGGCCCATGCACTGAGCTTTGATGATCGAGATAACCACAGCTGCATGGACTGACTACATGGAGATGGATTTCAACTCCTCCACAGCACGGGCTTTTGCATATTACATGGGTTTCTAGAATTTAGTGAGAAGCCAACGTGTGCAGTTTGTGTGTGGGCTTGTTTACATGTGCAGTATACGGTGTGTATGAGAGGAGGAAGGCTGACGTCTGTAAGATATGGTCGACAGAGAAACCTATTAGTCTCCAAAGGAGATCATCTTTCCTATACATTTTCACGGTACGTTTCCACGTATGTTATTCAGGCAGACTTTAATACGAAACAAAGGAAACATAGGCGCTTGTCTCAGTCGCTCTCCTCCCCTCTGTCTCTCTCCTCCTCCTCCACACAGGGAAGTTCACGTGTATCGAGGTGCGATTCCACCTGGAGAGACAGATGGGCTATTACCTGATCCAGATGTACATCCCCTCTCTCCTCATCGTCATCCTCTCCTGGGTCTCCTTCTGGATCAATATGGACGCCGCGCCCGCCAGGGTGGCGCTGGGCATCACCACCGTGCTCACCATGACCACCCAGAGCTCCGGTTCTAGAACGTCTCTACCTAAGGTGGGTCGGGGTGCAGAGTGTGTGAGAGTGTGAGTGGGGGTGCGGTTGTGTGGGTTGGCAGGAGAGTGTGTTGTGTGCATCACCACTGGGCTCGCCCAAAAAGGTGTCCCTTCTTCAGGACTGACTGTCTGTTGTTGATTTATGGTCTAGGTACAGGGTGACTTTTTCGGTTTGCTTAACGGAGCCTTTGTCTGGAGACTTTGTGTCCGTCTGTCGGTCTGTCTCTTTTCTCTGACTGTGTGACTGTGACTTTGTCTCCGTCTGTCAGTCTGTCTCTTTTCTCTGACTGTGTGACTGTGACTTTGTCTCTGTCTGTCTCTTTTCTCTGACTGTGTGACTGTGACTTTGTCTCCGTCTGTCAGTCTGTCTCTTTTCTCTGACTGTGTGACTGTGACTTTGTCTCTGTCTGTCTCTTTTCTCTGACTGTGTGACTGTGACTTTGTCTCCGTCTGTCTCTGCTCTCTGACTGTGTGACTGTGACTTTGTCTCTGTCTGTCGGTCTGTCTCTTTTCTCTGACTGTGTGACTGTGACTTTGTCTTTGTCTGTCTCTGCTCTCTGACTGTGTGACTGTGACTTTGTCTCTGTCTGTCGGTCTGTCTCTTTTCTCTGACTGTGTGACTTTGTCTCCGTCTGTCTCTTTTCTCTGACTGTGTGACTTTGTCTCTGTCTGTCGGTCTGTCTCTTTTCTCTGACTGTGTGACTGTGACTTTGTCTCTGTCTGTCTCTGCTCTCTGACTGTGTGACTGTGACTTTGTCTCTGTCTGTCTCTGCTCTCTGACTGTGTGACTGTGACTTTGTCTCCGTCTGTCGGTCTGTCTCTGCTCTCTGACTGTGTGACTGTGACTTTGTCTTTGTCTGTCGGTCTGTCTCTGCTCTCTGACTGTGTGACTGTGACTTTGTCTCTGCTCTGACTGTGTGACTGTGACTTTGTCTTTGTCTGTCGGTCTGTCTCTGCTCTGACTGTGTGACTGTGACTTTGTCTTTGTCTGTCGGTCTGTCTCTTTTCTCTGACTGTGTGACTGTGACTTTGTCTTTGTCTGTCGGTCTGTCTCTGCTCTCTGACTGTGTGACTGTGACTTTGTCTCTGCTCTGACTGTGACTGTGACTTTGTCTTTGTCTGTCGGTCTGTCTCTGCTCTGACTGTGTGACTGTGACTTTGTCTCTGCTCTGACTGTGTGACTGTGACTTTGTCTTTGTCTGTCGGTCTGTCTCTGCTCTCTGACTGTGTGACTGTGACTTTGTCTCTGCTCTCTGACTGTGTGACTGTGACTGTGTCTCTGTCTGTCTCTGCTCTCTGACTGTGTGACTGTGACTTTGTCTCTGCTCTGACTGTGTGACTGTGACTTTGTCTTTGTCTGTCGGTCTGTCTCTGCTCTGACTGTGTGACTGTGACTTTGTCTTTGTCTGTCGGTCTGTCTCTGCTCTCTGACTTTGTCTCCGTCTGTCTGTCGGTCTGTCTCTGCTCTCTGACTGTGTGACTGTGACTTTGTCTCCGTCTGTCTGTCTGTCGGTCTGTCTCTGCTCTCTGACTGTGTGACTGTGACTTTGTCTCTCTGGTGTTGTAGGTGTCCTATGTGAAGGCCATCGACATCTGGATGGCGGTGTGTCTGCTCTTTGTATTCTCCGCTCTGCTCGAGTACGCCGCCGTCAACTTTGTCTCCAGGCAACACAAGGAACTCTTAAGACTCCGCCCGCGGAGAACGAAGAAGAAGGTAACGTTTACAGACCAATCTAGAACACGTTTGTCGAATCAGAGCGTGAACAAACAACTCCGTGCAACAATGACTGCATATTGCAGTTATGGTGTGGTTCCTGAATGAGCTCTGAGGCTGAAGTAAGTGGTCAGATAGCACTAATGAATAACTCATATCTCAATGCTTTAGCACCTAACAAACAATGAAACAAGCAATTCTATCCTTCACAGATATATCCTTCTCAGACAAACAGTACATGTACACTGAGTATACCAAACATTAGGTACACCTTCCCCTTTTTCCCTCAGAACAGCCTCAATTCGTTGTGACTCTACAAGGTGGCAAAAGCGTTCCACAAGTCCACGAAACAAGCAGTGTGACATGAAATGTTGTCTGAAGACTGTCTGAGGATGTTGAGAAATGTCAAAAGATGAGGTTGACAGAGGAGCTCTGGGAATTAGTCGGCCAAAAATGTGACTTGACGGATGTCGGGGCGGCTTAGTGGCCTTGACTCTGTGGTTAATTGGGTTTCTGGCCTTTTGGACATTTTAAAAGATTAAGACGGAAAAGTCCAATTATACGCTGTCTGTCACTAAATTGGGCCCTAGCTTGGACTCTGGGCCTGGGTCAGATATATCATGTCTCTATGGTCAAAAGGCTTGCTTATTTAGGTTATTGAAGCTATTTATCCAGGCAATTCAGTTGCGGTCAAATTCTTACTCATGAAAGTAGACCATAGAAAGTTAGCATAATCTTTGTATTCGGACTAGGCAAAACAACATGGCCTTGTTTGACACAAAGAAAAAGTTGAGGCACACCAGCAAAGCAACTTCCCCAACAGGTGCAACGTTCTACCATCCATCCAGTCAACACTGCTCCCCTGTGGTCATATACTGTTACTACACCAACCTGACGTGCACCAAGGATAAAACTTCCAATGTTTACTTCGACATGTTTACTACAAAGCTTCCTGAAGGACAGAACGGGTCAGTGTCTGAACATTTGGCTGGTGTCTGTGTTTCTTCCTCTCCCTCATCCATTAATATAAAATGGAGACATACAAAAAAAGGCCTCTCTCTGCACCAGGGGAAGAGTCCATTTGCTTTATACTGTGTGGATTTTACCAAGGGAATACTCAGGCCAATCAAATCAAAGAGATGGAGGGAAATTGAGATAGAACACGATGAGATAAAGATGAATGAACACTGCTTGTAACCAAGAGGAGGAAAAAGTCACTCTGAAGTGTAGTAAGTGGATAGGGGTCACTGTCAATTCAAACATGCAGGGCTCAGCCTTTCTCTAACTAACTTGTGGTAACCAACTTATCTAGAAGTCAAATATCAACACACACACACACAAATTATGTTATGTTCAATTTCACCTCGCCCAGTTTCTTAAAGCATGGCACAACATTCATTTTGATTCACCTTCTTGTTTGATGTTCTTGTCTATTTTCATGTGTTTCTGGCATATCCACAGGGTTTCAGTCATGTCCACAGCGTTTCAGGCATGTCCACGGCGTTTCAGGCATGTCCACAGTGTTTCAGGCATGTCCACAGTGGTTCAGGCATGTCCACGGCGTTTCAGGCATGTCCACAGTGTTTCAGGCATGTCCACAGTGGTTCAGGCATGTCCACGGCGTTTCAGGCATGTCCACAGTGTTTCAGGCATGTCCACAGTGGTTCAGGCATGTCCACGGCGTTTCAGGCATGTCCACAGTGTTTCAGGCATGTCCACAGTGGTTCAGGCATATCCACAGTGAATTCCTCTATATTGCATGATTCTCATAATCATTTTAGTGCTTTGTTTGTTTGTTTATCTTTTCCGTTTGCATGCTTCTCCCGTGATGAAAGAATGGTGATGAGGATCACTCCATTGATCCCAATGAGCTGGCTGAGTCATTGAGACGTATTAATGGTTTGAGAAACAACGATACGCCCATATATGGATCTATGGGCCACATCTACAATTCCTCTGACAGGGTAAAGAACATTAGAACCCAGCTATTAGAACCCCACACTCCATCTGGTCATAAGTTTGTATGTTTGTGTTTCTTTCTTTCCAGTTGTGTGCTGTTCCTCTGCTGTTTGTCGTTGTCGGTGTTCTCTCCATATTCATATTCATTTTCACACCTAAGAATGAGAACTATACACACCTAAGTATGAGAGCTACACAAAGACAGCATAGAAACATAAAAATATATTTATTTTTTTTACAGTATTTCGTCAAAGAGAATATGTTGTAAAAATGTGTGGCAATTAAATCTTCCCTGGAATCAGATGACCTTGTGGATCCCATTTTTATATCTCTGCATCCAGTATGAAGGAAGTTGGAGGTGGTTTTGCGAGCCAATGCTAACTACTGACTGGACGCCTATGGTTAAAGCTAGCATGCTAAACGTTGCCATAGAAGTCTAGTTATTGTGCTAACGCCAGTTACGGTAGCAACTTCCTTCAAACTGCACGCAGAGGCATAAAAATAGTATCGAGTTCATCTGACTCTTGGGAAGTAGATAAAGGACTTCATTGCCAAATTCCCAAAGTATCCCTTTAAGCATAATGTGACACACAGAGCTGGTGTAGTGACTCATTGACTCTGTGACATTCTTCATTACACAAATGGCATTCCATTATTCTTCATCATTTGTTTAATGTCATAATGGCCTGTTGTCAACTTGTCACACACACACACACACTCCCTGTTTTCACTCCCGGTTCCTTGTTCCTTTCAGTTGGTGTTGCTGTTTGTTTTTATTTCCCTATTCAAATGCATTTCGAAAGAAATTGCATTTCAGCCAAAGATTACATTTCCTGCTTTCCTATTCTTCCCCCACGTCAACATGTCATTTGCTGTTCATTGTGAATTTCGCTCGTGGAAAAACTATTGCTCAACTCATATTGATGCTGTTTTCATTCCATTTAAATCATTTCCATATTGGGCATATCAAACAAACCTATCACATGCAGGGCTTTGTTTGTGTGTAGGCCAACGGTAATAACCCCTTCATTCATATGATGTCAATTGCTTTTTAAAGAGAATTTCCAGTTCTGAACTCTTTTTTCAACCCTAGTTTTGACATTTGAGGGAAAAGGCCAGGGAGACGCTTGAGTGGTGACAACTGTAAAGGGTACAGCAATGAGTAGGTTTGAAAGAGAGAGGGCTGTGTCCTAGGATAACACCAGAGGCATTATGGGTTATAAAAACAATAATAGACTAGAGGTTTTAAGCAAGGTCTCATGACGCACAAATCACTCCCTGTTCATGTTGCACTTTGATAGATTTATTGTGTTAGGGAGAATAGGCATTGACTCAACATGAAGTCAAAGGCTGGAGTTTAGCTGAAGTCAAGTCTATTTGGAGTGTTAGCAGGAGGGAGACTGAAGTGTACTTGGCTGGGAGACTTAGTCAGCCTGTCATATTGCTGCTGCTGCTGTTGCTATGGCAAGCGATCCCCCATGCTTAAGAGAGAAGGAGGGAGAGCAAGATCAATGGAGAGAGAGGGATGACATTTCAGTGTCCCTCTCTGGAGCACATCAAGGCCGTCCATCGGGGGAGTGTCCGTTCCCGTTCGGGGAGTTCATTCATCCTTGAACTCTGACCCCTATCTAACTGACTCCTGCCTTTCCTGTTCGCAGGACGACGACGTGAGGGAGAGCCGCCTGAGCTTCACCGCCACGACCGGCGGTGGCGGCGCAGCGGTCAAGGACGGCACCATCCCCAAGGCCACCAACAACGCCGCCAGCACCCCGGGCGCCACAGGGCCCCAGCCCGCCCAGCAGCCCAAGAAGGACCCGGCCGCCAAGAGCCACGAAGAGATGAGAAAGCTGTTCATCGACCGCGCCAAGAAGATCGACACGGTATCGCGGGCGGGTTTCCCCCTGGCCTTCCTGTTTTTTAACATTTTCTACTGGGTCCTGTACAAGATTCTCCGGGCTGAGGATGTGCACAAGGACTAGTACAGAACACTACAGTACAGTAGGGTTCAGTACAGTACAGTACAGTAGGGTACATTACAGTACAGTACAGTAGGGTACATTACAGTACAGTACAGTACAATGACACATGGGGAAAGTAGACTCCGGTCCCTCCTCACAATGTGGGAACTGTTTCACATTAACATTTGGCAGTTCACCAACTACCTGGGGTTCCAAAACAAAGCCCTGCCAAGGTTTTAAAAAAGAGGATTAAGGAGATGACTTACACTCGGGAGATGAACTGAGTATTTACAGAGCAGAGTTATGTCCGTATCACCCAACAACAACAAGAGAGGACAGACACCGTGCTCACTATGCAACTGGAGACCAGTTTGGAGTATCGGACGAGTCCCACTTCACCATCCCACACAATGTGCAGTCAGAACAGGAGCAATGCTTTTATTCACCTCTGCAAACCCTCTGTCACGAACACACACACACACACACACACACACTTGTGTCTTACAGCTTTACTGCCAATGTTCTATTACAGTACAGTTTCCATACAACACTGGTAAACAAGTGAAAACTTCCAGTACACTCAAGTCCTTTGTAGATTTTCCACCAGATTATAGTGTATCTTTATTACAACCATCAGATGTTTGTTATAATTCTCAGACATAAAAAGCTGCCACTTTGACACATTTCCAACTCACTATTGTGGGTTAAATGTCCCGTCCCTAGTGCTACTCATCACGTACAGAAACGTAATTAACCTCTTTGTGACTTTGTTGAGTGATTCAACTCCCCAGGTCCACACTCAGCACAAACTCAACTACGGTGTTAACATGTTTTTTTTCTTACCTTCGTTTCCTTCATTTCCTTATTTCCACAAAATGATGATTCACTGTTCCGTTCACTCGGTCAAACAAACCACTGCCGAAACACTCAAGTCAAACAGGGGTCAAAATATGTGAAAGCATCCACCTTAAATTACCTAGAATCTCAACACAAGCTAACAAAGGATCGACCAAAGAGGTAACCTACTGAGAAAAACTAAATGAACAACATGAAAATAGAATATAAAAAGAGAGATTTGATACCGATGTAGTCGCCATGAATCCCCACTGTGAATTTGGAAGGCTGAGGATATCATTAAAGTAACTGCCGAGTTTTTTTCCAGATTTCAATTAACCATGACCTATAATTTCTTACGATGGGAGTGAAATGGTTTTCTTTGTTTAATGTTTTTAATGAAGTATGTTTTTTTTTTAAAAGCCGGTTTTCTGTGTTTGAAGTGTGTGGACGTACCCCAACAACAGAATGGTGTGGGCGTATAACAATATTAACTTAAGTAGACCGCTGATCAGGGAGATGACATGTTCTATGAGGAAATGGCAAGCATTTTTTTAAACGGTCTGTTTGAGATACAAGTTTGAGGTGGGGTTTTTGAAGTGTTTTTTTTTCTTCTCCAATGTATGCTTTGGTCACGTACACGTGTAGGATGAGCCAGCAACATTATATGGAAATAACAGAATATGAACTTTTAAAAGGGAGATTTTCACTGGGCAGTTACTTTAACAGTATATAGCCATAATACTATACACAGCCTGAATCAGGCCTTTCACTTCTTGGTTTACAACTTGCCTTTCAATATAATCTTTATTTGATCATGAATTACCATTGCTCTGGTGTCACTAAGCATATCACTCAGAAACTTGTGTTGGTCGCGGTACACAACCCTGGGGAGCACCATCACAATTAAGTTATAACTGATCTAAGTTCAGTATCCAGAGTACTAATATTTGAATAGTTACATGTATGGGATATATGACTTTTAAATGAAAGGAATTCACACTCTCCATAAGTTGGGGGGTAAAAGTGCATGTATAAAGTTGAAGAAAGAATTTAGAATAGATTGTAATTGTTATGTTGAAGTAACATTTTATTTAACTATATTTAAAAAATAATTATAGAAATGAGGGGTTGTTTACTTTGTACGGTATGTTGATATACTGAAATTATTATCAACAACAGACAATGAACAGACAAATTATCAGAATATCGGACAAATGGACAATGATTCAGTCGTATCCTATTCTTGTGTTTGATCAAACCTGATGACACACAGAGACAGTATAAAACTGCAGTGTAAAGACCTGACCCAATTTTAAGCTGACTCATAATGGAGAAGACAATAAAATAAATATATTTATGGATACATACATGCAATATATCAATCTCCTCTCCTTTTTCTATATGGTTGATGGGTTCTTGTACTCCAAGACTGTTGTGATGTTTTTTGAAAGATATTTGGTAAGGCATTTCCAGAATTTTACACTATTTAAAAACAACTACTGATTCAATCTCTGAAGAGATACTGTGCCATATACTTTTGGTAGTAAAAACATATCTATACTCCCACATTCCTTCATAAAGTGACAAAGCTTTCATATAGTTCTACAGATTTGAATACCACTTAATACCACTATTAGTATTTGACACAGTTATACACAATGTGAATGATGAATTAATATATGTTTCATGTACATTTCTATTGCAAGTGTATTTAAATACTTTATTTTGTACCAAAAAAATGACAGTATTATTAAATGTTAGATGCATGAACTGAATTCAATATCAATAGATTTATTTTTGAACTTGTGTTTGACCTGTGTTTTAGTTGCTGCTGTGATGATGAGAAGAACACATGTGCTTTTTTTTCCCATTATAATGTACATCTGTAAATACTTTTCATAAATCTAATAAAGGTCCTTTGGAGAGAAACAAAAAGATTGAGAAAAAAAAGGTTACATTTCTAAATGAAGATTTTGTCATTTTGTGTCTTTGTTACGGTATCAGTTCAGAGGATCACACAGAGTTGGTTCCTAGCTCCAACAGTGCAGTAGTATCTAACAATTCACAACAATACACACAAATCTAAAAAGTAAAATAATTAAATGAATAAATATATACATCTTAGGACAAGCAATTTTGGAGGGGGGGGGGGGCATTGACCAAAATAAAGTATAATGTATACACATAAAATGAGTAAAAGAGTAGGTTAACATTATTAAAGTGACTAGTGTTCCATTATTAAAGTGACAAGTGATTCCATGACTATGTACATAGGGCAGCAGCTCAAAGGTGCAGGGTTGAGTAACCTGGGTGGTACTGTAGCCAGCTAGTGATGGCTATTTAACAGTCTGATGGCTTTGATGCACCTGTACTGACATCGCCTTCTGGATGTTAGCGGGGTGAACAGAGGCAGTGGCTCCGGTGGTTGTTTCAGGCCTCTTGACGGAGGCAAATGGTCAAATAAAGGGATACCATATACTGTAGGTCTATATCTCAACGTTATAAAAATGCATTCCCAATCTAACGTTAAACTATTGCCTTTCAAAACAGACTGTAGGCCTGCCAATAGCGAGCTTTATGACGTCACTGCATGGTTGCCCAATATGAAGAGCATAGCAGTAGATATTCCCTCATGCTGTTTGTTGCCAGTCACAGAGAACATATTAAATTGAGCAATATGTAATTATATAATGCCAGTAGTGAGCTTCTACTGCAGGACTATCTCATTAGGAGGTCGGTTTGGAATATGAAAAAGGTGAAAGACGAGACGGCGTAATTATCCGCCGTGTGTTTATTTAGCGCTACATACACCACACGCCCCTTTTCTGACAACTAATGTACCAGATGATATAGGAGCCTACATAAAGCAGCGCGGGTGTCGCAGCCAGATGAAGCGTAAAAGATGACTCTGCGAGGTAAAGTGGCTCTAGTTACGGGCGGAGCCCAAGGTATCGGTAGAGCCGTCGCAGAAAGCCTTCTGAAGAATGAAGCAAAGGTTGGTGTTTATATATAAAGTTATTAGCCTGTTGTCGCCCGTAAATGGACGGTGGTTTTGGTTACTTTACGCATTTTACGCGCGGCGCTTGTACCAACCTATCGTGGTTGTAATGGAGCCAAAACCAACTGTGTTGCACAAGAACCTCTTTAAATATTTGTAAATAGTTTTGTATATGTTCTGATTTTATACCCGCAGGTTGCATTTGTTGACTTGAATCAAAGTGTCGGAGAGGAATGCAAGAAGATTTTAGATGGAGAGTTTGGAGATGGGAACTGCATTTTCATTCAGTGTGACGTGACGGACAGATTGAAACTTAAAGGTAATGGTTGCTTGACAATAAAACGGTGATACTTCTGGTTCAAAGTCTGAGATGAATGCAGTATATTTATTTGGAACATTTCCTCTCACAAGCTCTACAAGCCAGAATGTTTAATGCAATTGTATTTCAGTTTAGGCTACTCTGCCAGTTGTCTGTGCGGTTTGTCGTTTTGTGGGTAGGAATTTGACAAAAAATATCCACAGGAAAGTATTATTACACATACAGTTCCAAGCGCTGGTACTGCTTTCTATCACCTGGCGCATGCACAAAACAATATAAACACGTGTACGAGCTCGGAAAGTATGCATACATCGCTTGCATGTATTTACATCGTGTGAGCATGTTTCAGGTGATAAACATCTGAACACACTACCAGCGGTTTGAAAAGTTGGTTTGATTATATATTCCTATGGACATTTTATCGCCGCTTCCTTACGGTAAAAAGGACCAGTCTGATGGCTAGTGTTAAAGTAAAAGTACATGTAATGTTATTCAACATTCTAGCATGTAAAGAAGATACTGTTGTGTCCATGGGGTAACCATGGTAACAATCTGACTAGGCAAAGGTAATTGCAACTTTACTATGGTACTGCTATTTTTTCTTTAGAGGTTATTATAGTTATTAGCCTAACCTAAAAAAAAAAATTAAGTATAGCTATATGTCTAGTCTAACTTTAGCATTTTGCCTAAATGCATAATAGTCCATTTTATTTCATGCTGCGCAGTGGTTTATAATTCTGAATATTCTCATGTTCGAGCACCTTTAGGCCTTAGGCCTACCTATTTTAAGACATCATTCTCCCCTGAAACAGACTTTCATTGTGTGAAAATGAATTAGTTACTTTTGACATGATTTCCAAAACGCCCCAGGCAAAAGACATTGGAATGTTCTTACCTAAATATCTGTGCTTATAAGAGTCCATTCAACCAACACTGAACACTGTCAGTGCACGACTGAATCTTAAACGTCGACACAGTCTATTTAGTCTTGTAAGACTGGATATTTGTTAGACATTTGTTGTTAAAGTAAGGCCAGGTCTCTCTTGGAAAAGAGATATTATCTCAATGAGAAAAAAACTGTATAAATAAAGGTTAAATAAAATATATATTTTTTAAAAGCACCTTACTTGACTTGTTGCTCCTACCTTGGTTAAGGTGATTATTATTATATCATTTTTTTTAATTGAATGTTTTCTTGTGGAATGTTTTCAGCTGAAAGGCAGGTGCTGGTGAATACCTGTTATACTGCAGTTTTTGTGGCTTAGATAATTGTTTAGATGTACTTGTTTATTACTTAGATAGACAAAGATGCAGTGTTCTTGTAGTGAATATAGCCTGTATAATCAATCTAAGAGCTAGATGTTCTTCTTTGATATAGGATCGAAATGATAGTTTGGATGTAAATAAAGATGCAATGTTCTTGACAAAATGTCCATTTCGTAAGGACTGGTAGTGTTCTTCTTGTAGGGGTTCATCTATAGTTAATCAACCTAAGTGTTGGACTCTTCTTTCATATTGCAGATGCTTTTCAAAGTACAGTCGACCGGTTTGGAAGATTGGACATTGTTGTCAACAATGCTGGCATCAACAATGAGAAGGACTGGGAGAAGACCATTGAAGTAAATCTGGTAAGAGGGGTGGGTGTGGGTGTCAGTGTGTGTGTGTGTGTGTGTGTGACTAACACCAGTAAATGTTAGATTGAATGTATTTTTTGTCATTGAATGTCTTGTCATTGAGATAGTTTGTGAAAATCTATTTTTCCAAAACAATCTGTTACTTGACTAACTGCAAAATCAATCTTACATTATGCTGTAGGTTAGCCTAGATTATATTACATGATGCTGTAGGTTAGCCTAGATTATATTACATTATGCTGTAGGTTAGCCTAGATTATATTACATGATGCTGTAGTATAGCCTAGTTTACATTAAATTACATGATGCTGTAGTTTAGCCTAGATTATATTACATGATGCTGTAGATTAGCCTAGATTATATTACATGATGCTGTAGTTTAGCCTAGTTTACATTAAATTACATGATGCTGTAGTTTAGCCTAGATTATATTACATGATGCTGTTGTTTAGCCTAGTTTACATTAAATTACATGATGCTGTAGTTTAGCCTAGTTTACATTATATTACACAATGCTGTAGTTTAGACTAGTTTACATTATATTACATGATCCTGTAGTTTAGACTAGTTTACATTATATTACATGATCCTGTAGTTTAGACTAGTTTACATTATATTACATGATCCTGTAGTTTAGCCTAGTTTACATTATATTACATGATGCTGTAGTTTAGCCTAGTTTACATTATATTACACAATGCTGTAGTTTAGACTAGTTTACATTATATTACATGATCCTGTAGTTTAGACTAGTTTACATTATATTACATGATCCTGTAGTTTAGACTAGTTTACATTATATTACATGATCCTGTAGTTTAGCCTAGTTTACATTATATTACACGATGCTGTAGTTTGGCCTAGTATACATTATATTACATGATCCTGTAGTTTAGACTAGTTTACATTATATTACATGATGCTGTAGTTTAGACTAGTTTACATTATATTACATGATCCTGTAGTTTAGACTAGTTTACATTATATTACATGATCCTGTAGTTTAGCCTAGTTTACATTATATTACATGATCCTGTAGTTTAGCCTAGTTTACATTATATTACACGATGCTGTAGTTTGGCCTAGTATACATTATATTACATGATCCTGTAGTTTAGACTAGTTTACATTATATTACATGATGCTGTAGTTTAGACTAGTTTACATTATATTACATGATCCTGTAGTTTAGACTAGTTTACATTATATTACATGATCCTGTAGTTTAGCCTAGTTTACATTATATTAGACAATGCTGTAGTTTAGCCTAGTTTACATTATATTACATGATCCTGTAGTTTAGACTAGTTTACATTATATTACATGATCCTGTAGTTTAGCCTAGTTTACATTATATTACATGATCCTGTAGTTTAGCCTAGTTTACATTATATTACATGATGCTGTAGTTTAGCCTAGTTTACATTATATTACATGATCCTGTAGTTTAGACTAGTTTACATTATATTACACAATGCTGTAGTTTAGCCTAGTTTACATTATATTACACGATGCTGTAGTTTGGCCTAGTATACATTATATTACACAATGCTGTAGTTTAGACTAGTTTACATTATATTAGACAATGCTGTAGTTTAGCCTAGTTTACATTATATTACACAATGCTGTAGTTTAGACTAGTTTACATTATATTACATGATCCTGTAGTTTAGCCTAGTTTACATTATATTACATGATCCTGTAGTTTAGCCTAGTTTACATTATATTACACGATGCTGTAGTTTGGCCTAGTTTACATTATATTAGACAATGCTGTAGTTTAGACTAGTTTACATTATATTACACGATGCTGTAGTTTGGCCTAGTATACATTATATTAGACAATGCTGTAGTTTAGACTAGTATACATTATATTACACAATGCTGTAGTTTAGACTAGTTTACATTATATTAGACAATGCTGTAGTTTAGCCTAGTTTACATTATATTACACAATGCTGTAGTTTAGACTAGTTTACATTATATTACACAATGCTGTAGTTTGGCCTAGTATACATTATATTACACAATGCTGTAGTTGAACCTAGTTCACATTACATGACATCAGTGAAGAGTTCTACCACAGGCTGATTAAGAGCAAAAGAGTGTGACTGTTGTATGTGTTGGATATTGAAACGCAAGCCCTCTTGTTTCTCTCCATAGACATCAGTCATCAAGGGAACTTACCTGGCTCTGGATCATATGAGCAAAGAGTATGGAAAAGAAGGAGGAGTCATCATCAATGTCTCATCCATGGCAGGTAAGGCTGCTACCTACATGCATCAATACTTTATCTACCGCACGCTGCACGTCAATACATGGAAGCCTTCTCAAGCGGTTGCTTTGTACTGTATGCTGCACGTATATACACTGCTCAAAAAACAACACAATGTAACTCCAAGTCAATCACACTTCTGTGAAATCAAACTGTCCACTTAGGACGCAACACTGATTGACAATGAATTTCACATGCTGTTGTGCAAATGGAATAGACAACAGGTGGAAATTATAGGCAATTAGCAAGACACCCCCAATAAAGGAGTGGTTCTGCAGGTGGTGACCACAGACCACTTCTCAGTTCCTATGCTTCCTGGCAGATGTTTTGGTCACTTTTGAATGCTGGCGGTGCTTTCACTCTAGTGGTAGCATGAGACGGAGTCTACAACCCACACAAGTGGCTCAGGTAGTGCAGCTCATCCAGGATGGCACATCAATGCAAGCTGTGGCAAGAAGGTTTGCTGTGTCTGTCAGCGTAGTGTCCAGAGCATGGAGGCGCTACCAGGAGACAGGCCAGTACATCAGGAGGCCGTAGGAGGGCAACAACCCAGCAGCAGGACCGCTACCTCCACCTTTGTGCAAGGAGGAGCAGGAGGAGCACTGCCAGAGCCCTGCAAAATGAACTCCAGCTGGCCACAAATGTGCATGTGTCTGCTCAAACGGTCAAAAACAGACTCCATGAGGGTGGTATGAGGGCCCGACGTCCACAGGTGGGGGTTGTGCTTACAGCCCAACACCGTGCAGGACGTTTGGCATTTGCCAGAGAACACCAAGATTGGCAAATTCGCCACTGGCGCCCTGTGCTCTTTACAGATGAAAGCAGGTTCACACTGAGCACATGTGACTGACGTGACAGAGTCTGGAGACGCCGTGGAGAACGTTCTGCTGCCTGCAACATCCTCCAGCATGACCGGTTTGGCGGTGGGTCAGTTATGGTGTGGGGTGGCATTTCTTTGCGGGGCCGCACAGCCCTCCATGTGCTCGCCAGAGGTAGCCTGACTGCCATTAGGTACCGAGATGAGATCCTCAGCCCCCTTGTGAGACCATATGCTGGTGCGGTTGGCCCTGGGTTCCTCCTAATGTAAGACAATGCTAGACCTCATGTGGCTGGAGTGTGTCAGCAGTTCCTGCAAGAGGAAGGCATTGATGCTATGGACTGGCCCACCCGTTCCCCAGACCTGAATCCAATTGAGCACATCTGGGACATCATGTCTCGCTCCATCCACCAACGCCACATTTCACCACAGACTGTCCAGGAGTTGGCGGATGCTTTAGTCCAGGTCTGGGAGGAGATCCCTCAGGAGACCATCCGCCACCTCATCAGGAGCATGCCCAGGCGTTGTAGGGAGGTCATACAGGCACGTGGAGGCCACACACACTACTGAGCCACATTTTGACTTGATTTAAGTACATTACATCAAAGTTGGATCAGCCTGTAGTGTGGTTTTCCACTTTAATTTTGAGTGTGACTCCAAATCCAGACCTCCATGGGTTGATAAATTTGATTTCCATTGATCATTTTTGTGTGATTTTGTTGTCAGCACATTCAACTATGTAAAGAAAAAAGTATTTAATAAGAATATTTCATTCATTCAGATCTAGGATGTGTTATTTTAGTGTTCCCTTTATTTTTTGAGCAGTGTACATTGAAGCCTTCACAGACATAAGAAAAAGGGAAACAGTGGTGTATGTGGATGTGGGAATGACTAGCTATGTCTTTGGCAATGCGGTTGCTTTCAGCTGATGTGAGCAACCCCTAGCTAATGGAATATGTCACAGGTCATCAGCTATAAAGAACCACATTGACTTCATTCACTGTTATTGTTGAAATTCCCAAGCCTTTGTTTTGGTACAATATGGTTACACAGTGGTACCATAACACAACATAACACAGGTGGAAAGCAAACATTACAACATTACCGCTTGATAGATTAGAGTTTGATGCTGTTTTCACAGTGGACAATAAGCATTGCTGTGTGCCTCTACTATTTGCTTAGTGGGGTAGGTTAAGGCTGTTCCATCGCCTCAGTCAGAAAACTAACAACTACAGTACTTCTCATTTTTCAATCTTTCTCCACAGCATCATGTGGAGATTGAGAAAGCATGTTATTAGTGCAATCCGAGTCAGCTAGCGCAACCACTTTGTGCAAGAATTGTCTGAATGTCTGTCTGTGGTTCAGTGGCTTACATCTTGATCCGGGGGGGTTCAATTTGGTGTGTGGTGGGCTGTGTTGGATTGGGAGAGATTTGTTGGAATGGAGACAGTAATGCCATGACAGACAGCCCACTGACTGTGAGACTCAGTCAAGTGTCACTAAATCTGTTTTCATATAAGCAGCACACCTGGGTTCACATACTATTCAAAATCTTTCAAATGCTTTCTGCGTTTTCTCAAGTCTGCCTTGAATACCAGCTGGGTGGGGTTTGGACTAACACATGGAATTTAGAATGGTGGCACTCATAGAAAAATATTGATTTATCAAACAATTCTACAAGCGTCATACCCACACTGGTAGGAGATAACCATTGGTAAATATCAATTGTTGTCAGCCTCAGTACTGCAGCACAACCTTGGCTGTTTGCATTTTGAAACGCCCTAATTAACCATATATGGTCAAAATCCTCCCTTTAAAGCCCGAGGGGGAAATCCGTACCATGAAATACAACGGCGCAACCACAAAAAAAACAAAGGGGAAAAAAACTACAAAAAAGGACCATTGGGACAATTCAAGTTGCCTTCGCAATGGTAAATATACTTCAAATGAGCAGGCAACACTTGCCAATAAGCCATCCATCCATCCATCCATTTCTGTTCACATAGTTGAAATCGTTTAGGATGATGATGTTATGCTGATGTGGGTGCCGTCTATTGCTCCCTTCATGTTTGGGAACCCACCTGTTGTGAGATGGTGCATGGAAATTGTATGTGTTAACGTTTGTTTTGCTGATGATTGCATCGAAAATATTGGCTCATGGAGGGCTGTGATCGGCAAGCCCCCCCCCCCTGAAAAGTGTCTGTTGCCAAAAACCAAAGGGTGGATAGCACTTGGATGTGCACCGGAATGGTATGCATTTGCCTTTTTTAAAGTACGTCTTAAATCTTCTCAAAAATCCTATACGATTGTTTTTTGGTAACAATATCTGATGAGCCAATCTGTACTTAATGCAGAAAATGTGCCACCTGTCTCTATAAACTCGCTCTCTGCAAAATGCAGCGTGTGCCAAATCTTTCAACAGAGCAAGGTTAGCCGTCTCTCATGCAATTTCCCATTATCTCAGTCTTATAGAATGTCAACAATGGTTTCACTTTGACACGTACCTCTCATTTTAACAAATTACTGTACTTTATATGGATTATTATTGTAACCAATGCACTGATGTGGTCAAATTATATAGCGAGCCAAGCGATGTTTCATGCATTCCCAATGGAAATGCAATCAAAATTGAAAAATGATTGAATTATTACTCTCACAATTTCAACACATTTTCCCCATTCTACGCTTGACAAGCAGTTTCCTTAATCCACCACTTGGTCCTGTGCGTACGCATGGTCCTGGCTGTGTGTACATTTACACACACTCTCAAGCAAACGTTCATATTGATCAATTTCACACTGCGTGGACGTTTTTCAATGCATGGTTTACACACAGATTTGTGCCTATGCATGGTTGATAAATGAGACCTCTGGTCTGGTAAGCAGCATAGATTTCCCTTCCCGTGACCCCTTTGGGTTCTTGAACACGCGGTCACAGGGAACTAACATGTATGCCGACAGAGGGCGGAGTCCAGACAGGTGGACAAAGCCTCACACTGGGCTGTGGTGGTCATGGGGTGTTGTGACTTCCGTGCCAAGATCCACAGTTTACGCAATAGTACTCGTGGACTTGAGTCAAGTGCTCTTGTCTAATTTCAACATAATTGTATCTATGTATCTATTGGTCTGCGGAGGGCCAGTTCCAGGCATAAGTGACATAAGCTTATGCTCCCCCCATAAAGAATGATCTGTCTGTGTTTTTTTTTTTTTTTTTTTTACTCAGTCGTGGTCTCATCTTAGTGTTAAAGGTTAGAGTAGTAGAATATATAAGGTGCAAGTTCGAATAATTTGGCTATGCATCAGCAATTGTCTCTGGTTTTGTCCGTCACTGACAGTCACTCAATTAGCCATGTCAGCAAAATAAAAATGGATTGGTAAGTTAGTCTAGCCAGCTATCTAAACTTGTAGTAATCATGGCCGAATACCAACCGGGAATCCTATGGCCGTGCCCAGGGCCCCTGACCTCCAGGTGGCCCCCATTGATTTTGTTGGCCACTCTCACTCATATATTATTTACATGGCATAAGTCATGAAAAAATGGTAGAATCGCAGGAAATGTACTTTCAAACGTACGTTGTTATCTATGCTGTCGAGTGGGGGGGTCGTGGAATATTCTAATCAAGTGAGAGAAACTTTGTCATTTCTTCAAACTATCATCTTTATTCAATATCGATTTAACTATTACAATAATGAGACTGGTCAACCTGAGAGCCAAACCTTTACAGAAATGCAGAGTTCTTTATGTAGCTGACGCTAAGAATGCTTAGTCATGGCTGGTTCAGAATGCTTAGTCATGGCCCATGCAAACCAAGGGCCGTCATAAGGGTTCATCCGGTCGTTATCTGCACGGGGTTGTTGTCTTAACCCCACCCTGGCTTAGTTTCCCAGATGCAAGGAGGATTTTGGGACAATGAGAGATTGATATACTCTTAAGCTATCTCTAGTAAAACACATTCCTGTCTATGTAATGCAGTGTTTAACTCATTTGTCAGCTCAAGCCATCTCTAGTGACCATATGCCCAGATTAGCTGCAGAGAACTAGAGTGGAGACCATAAAAACACAGCATTAGTAGGACAGAAATATCTTACTATTAGTTAAATATTATTTGTTAACCATTAATATAAAATAAATCAGGTAAATACGTAATGTTTATATCACAGGGGCCACTAAAATGATTTTCCCGGGGGGCCCAACTTGGGGCGGCAGGTAGCCTAGAACATTGGGCCAGTAACCAAAAGGTTGCTGGATCGAATCCCCAAGCTGACAAGGTACAAATCTGTCGTTCTGCCCCTGAACAAGGCAGTTAACCCCGGTAGGCCGTTATTGTAAATAAGAATTTGTTCTCAACTGACTTGCCTAGTTAAATAAAGGTTAAATAAAATAATTAATTAACTAAATCTCACTTGGGTCTGCTTTTTGAAATACTACTTGACAATAACATAGGTAATACATTAAGTTTCAGTAATAAAACAGTTGTAAATACAACTGGAGAATGTTGTGCTTGAAATCTCCAGTGCGAACTCTAAGAAATTATAATCATTTGATCCGAAAACAGACTGTATCGTTGGGAGGCTGTTCTCAGGCCTTTGGAATGTAAACATCAGTGCTGAAAACATAGTTGCTTGTGTTTGATTAAGGTAGAACAGTATATAAACTGGAGGATGGTGACTTTTCTCTTTCTCTCTCTTTCTTTCTCTCGCTCTCTAAATTCAAAGAGGTTTATTGGTATGGGAAACATTGCCAAATCAAGTGAAATGGAAAATATAAAATGAAAACATTACACTCACAAACGTTCCAAAGGAACAGAGACATTCTAAATGTCATATTATATACAGTGTTGTAACAATGTGCAAATAGTTAAAGTACAAAAGGGAAAGTAAATATAGGTTGTATTTACAATGGTGTTTGTTCTTCACTGGTTGCCCTTTTCTTGTGGCATCAGGTCACAAATCTTGCTGCTGTGATGGCACACTGTGGTATTTCACCCAATAGATATGGGAGTTTATCAAAATTGGATTTGTTTTGGAATTTGTGGGTCTGCGTACTCTGAGGGAAATATGCCTCTCTAATATGGTCATACATTTGGCAGGAGGTTAGGAAGTGCAGCTCAGTTTCCACCTCATTTTGTACACATAGCCTGTCTTCTCTTGAGAGCCATGTCTGCCTACGGCGGCCTTTCTCAATAGCAAGGATATGCTCACTGAATCTGTACATAGTCAAAGCTTTTCTTAATTTTGTGTCAGTTACAGTGGTCATGTATTCTGCCCAAGTGTACTCTCTGTTTAGGGCCAAATAGCATTCTAGTTTGCTCTGTTTTTTTGTTAATTCAAATCAAATCACATTTTATTGGTCACATACACATGGTTAGCAGATGTTAGTGTAGCGTAATGCTTGTAAATTCTTTCCAATGTGTCAAGTAATTATCTTTTTATTTCCTCATGATTTGGTTGGGTCTAATTGTGTTGCTGTCCTGGGGCTTTCTGAGGTCAGCTTGTGAACAGAGCCCCAGGACCAGCTTGCTTAGAGGACTCTTCTCCAGGTTCATCTCTCTGTAGGTGATGGCTTTGTTATGGAAGGTTTGGGAATCGCTCCTTTTTTGTTTGGTGATTTATGTTGTCTCTCTCTCTCTTTTCTCTTTCTCTTCTCTCTCTTTCTCTCTCCCTCCCTTTTTATCACTAACTGTCTCTCTCTGTCTCTCTCTGTCTCTCTGTCTGCACTTTGACACAGATATGCCTGAACTCCATTCTCCCTCAGCCAATTCACAAACCGTTTAGTATCAAGGTGGATTCTCTGCTAAATATTCCATGTGACTCTATTCAGTCACACACTTTACATTGACAGTGTATATCTATCCCCTCATCTCTACTTTTGAGACCCTGCATGGTAAACAATAGCACAGTCAACTCCAAGTTAGTTTCCCTAAGGTTTGCCTGCAGAGAGAAGGAGGAAATATCACCTGGCTCAGTTCACAACCGTGGGCCAAGAATCTCCCAGATGTCATAAATCTAAATGTAATGAAGACTACATGTTTATCACAAGCGAGACGCATGACTCTGACATATGACGCCATTGGGCTCATTCAAATGCATTGTCTGTGTGTTGACATCAATCATGGGGTTCTGGTGAAATATAGTTCTGTGGCTGTGTTGGATGATAGATGATGTTGGATGACAGGATTTTGTGGTTGTTTGGACCTAATCCCCAAACTTATACACTGAGCAACTAAAGAGAGAGTTGTGAAATAGTTCCATTGTAGGTTGTTTAGATCCTGGGCTGGAATTCAAACTCCAACTGAACTTTGGACTGAGGACTGAGTTGACTGTCCTAACTGGAGACTGGAGGTTAATCATTCTCCTGCTGAGGTAGATTTTTTTATTTTTTTTTATTTTTTTATTTAACTAGGCAAGTCAGTTAAGAGCACATTCTTATTTTCAATGATGGCCTAGGAACAGTGGGTTAACTGCCTTGTTCATGGGCAGAACAACAGATTTTTACCTTTGTCAGCTCTGGGATTCAATCTCGCAACCTTTCGGTTAGTAGTCCAACTCTCTAACCGCTAGGCTACCTGCCGCCCCATTTCTTTCTGTGATGTTTTTGAGGTTTTTTTTCCCCTGTCTCAGCAACTTCTTTCTCTTTTTCATTTCTTTCTCTCTCGTTCCTCGTTCGTTACTCATTGCATAATAGTTTCGAGAGGGAGAGAGAGAAGCTTCCGATTCAAGTTGTCCCAGCACAACAGGCAAAGCTGGTTGAAATGACATCATTTCAACCAGTTTACAACCACGTAGTTGTACTGAGTCCAAGATCATCCAAATATTTTATAGATGCGTAAACACATCCCTGCGCACCTGGTAACATCATATTCTATCATTACGCTACTTGTAGATGCTATTCCTCAGTGCTGTCGCTAGCAGATAAGTGAAAGTCATGCTACTAACCAAAACAAGACATTCCCCAACCATGTCTGTGGGTGATTCCGATACAGGGCCTTCAGAAAGTTTTCACACCTCTTGATTTTTTCCACATTTTGTTGTTACAAAGTGGGATTAAAATGGATTTAATTATCATTTTTGGTCAACGATCTACACAAAATACTTTCATGTCAAAGTGGTAAATACTCTGTTGTCAATGTGGTGATTCTGACAATACATGTTAGAAGCACCTTTTGGCAGCGATTACAGCTGTGATCCTTTCTGGGTAAATTTCCAAGAGCTTTGCACACCTGAATTGTGCAACATTTACCCATTATTTTTTTTTTTACATTCTTCAAGCTCTCTCAAGTTGGTTGTTGATCTTTGCTAGACAGCCATTTCAAGTCTTGCCATAAATCAAGCAGATTTATGTTAAAATTGAAACTAGGCCACTCAGGAACATTCAGTCACAAAAGTGAACCAACAACCTAAAACGTGACAACAGGATCCGTAATGGACCAGACATGAAAGTGAACCATATAGTTCACCTACGGTGAACGGGCCCGCACTCTGACACAACCACAAACTGAGGTACCAACCGTACCAAACAAACAAACGAACACTCCACACAGGCTCTACCCACGAGAGGTTATGCCCTACTTGTTCATAATAACAACCCTGCTACACACTATGCAAACAGTAGCACTGTATCCTTTGCTAACAGTATCTAAACGAGTCCAGATGTTGCTAATCCCTGGTACCAGAGGGCTCTCCCAATTGTGTGGTATTTGAAACCGATTGGTTACTTTTCCCACCAGGACGACACTGCCAAGGCAGATGCCACTTGAGGTTTTAAATGGGTTGTTATCGATATTCACAGAGCACTCGCGTACTCGGAACCCCACCGGGTCGAACCAGGCACACCCTTCCCAAATTCATTGATTTGCAGCACACAAACCACACAGCTGACTGGAGGAGCGACTTTCACACACAGACTTTTAACCAACTCGATTACAACAAAACCAAGATCATTAATTGACAACAAGGCTCATTCATCAAATTTCAGAAATACCCCTTGGTGAGAGAAGCCAGAAAAGTCTCCACCACAGAGGGGTCAACACAATTGACTCACCTCCAGAGAGCTGATTCTGAAGCTTCGCTAAACGAACATGGCTGAAAACCTTAGTGTCTCATCCTCTTCGGAATTTCCAGATGGACTAAAGAAAAGAGAATTGAGAAATAGGGGCGGCAGGGTAGCCTAGTGGTTAGAGTGGTTAGTTGGACTAGTAGCCGGAAGGTTGCAAGTTCAAACCCCCAAGCTGACAAGGTACAAATCTGTCGTTCTGCCCCTGAGCAGGCAGTTAACCCACTGTTCCTAGGCCATCATTGAAAATAAGAATTTGTTCTTAACTGACTTGCCTAGTTAAAAAAAATAAAAGCTGGTTTATTACAAGTTGCAACAGGGAGACACAGAGAGACACAGGGAGACACCTCCAGCACAGAAGCAGATATCATTTCTAACTGGCCTCTTGGAGACGGGCCCTTTATATTCTAAATCAGACAACAGCAGTTCAAAACCAAGGCAGTGGCTTTGTCAGCTGCTACAGAATCGGTGTCCACAGAAGGTCATCAATACATCAATACAACCGTGAATAATCAGCGTGTCCTTGTACCTCCAGTCTGGCATCAATCACTATCAACCGATATGAGCAACCCCCACACATCATGAAGAATAGGGTGAACCAAAACGCCATGAGCAACCCCTAGTGACCAACCCCCACCTTGGTGTCACAACTAGAACACTGGAAATATATAAATATGCTAAATATGGTTTTAATCACTCTGAACATGATTATGTAACAGCGATAGAACTGTTAGATAGGCTAGCTACAGTGGACAACAGCATCACACATTATCTCTGCCCCAAAGCCAAAACACCGCTGACATGACATCAGTTTGTTTTCTTTACCATTGAGAAGAAACGGTTGGCAAGATGCTGCTTGATGTACGACCGCAGCAAAAGCTGCAGGCGCTCACAGGCCCCGCTTTAACTGGCAGCTGCCTCTAATGGGACAAGGAACTTTGGAATGTAGGTGGACCCACTGCAGTGTTCAGTGTACAGGCTTCTTCCCTCACTGGCAAGTTGTGCAATGACTGACTGATTGACGAACTGACTGACTGACAGCTCCTATGTTGGATCGCGGTATGTTTGATGTAAATCAATGTTTTGGTTCATCCTCTTCTTCATGATGTGTGTTAAGAGCAGCCTAACCTGAAATGTACAAAGGGTATCAGTTGACAATAATCTTGGAGCTTTTTGGGGGAAGGAAAATACACATTTTAAATACTTTATTTGAATCCACAAATACATTACATTACAAAGGATAAAAACTATATTAAAGGTCTTGGATACAAGAGCACTTTAAGGATACAGAAAGCACCTTCTCCACAAAGCTAGGCTGCCCCATAACAGCTGAAACAGAGCAGTACTTCGGCCAGTTGCTTTGCTCTAGTCTTTGGCACGCCTGCAATCTGAAGGCCACTCACCGTATGTACGTGGCCGATTCTGTCAAATACTACTGTCACCAAGTTGCACTTATCCAATGCTGTCCAAGCCTGATACGAGGGCTGGTATTTGAGAAACTTGTCAGCAAAGGCCCGACTCCATGTATCCATCGAAATGAACAGCCCACCTCAAATCAGCACCTTCCTTTGGGCTCGCCCCACAGCAGCAGTAACTGGATTATTCTGCATACAGGAATATGCGTTATCATCTATTTCAAACCAGGCTATTCTGATGAGAACATTTGTATTTGTGATGTCTGTGAGACCACCTGTCTTACCTCAGTAGCTACCAGGTCGACAAGGCAGACATGTCTAGCAATGTACAAGTATTTTTATGATCGGCAACCATTAACAACATGTGCACCAGACTTAACTCGGGGTGTAAGATACAGAAGGGATGGTGGTTTGCAGGATACCAGAGTGCTAGGTGGTATTTTGTGGGTAGAATAGAACAGATGTTGACCTGTTGGCTTTCTTACAAGCCCTTCACCAACAATGCAGTTCTTAGAAAATTAAGAGTTAAGAAAATATTAACTAAATAAACTAAAGTTTAAAAAAAGTAATACAATAAAATAACTAACGAGGCTATATACTGGGGGATCCGGTACTGAGTCATGTGCGGGGGTACAGGTTAGTCATGGTAATTGAGGTAATATGTACATAGATATGCATAGATATGCATAGATAATAAACAGCAGGTAGCAGTCTCGTAAAAAAGGGGGGTTCAAATGCAAATAGTCCAGATAGAGATTTGAAATTAGCTGTTCAGCAGCCTTATGGCTTGGGGGTAGAAGCTGTTAAGAAGCCTTTTGGACCTAGACTTGACACTCTGGTACCGCTTGCCGTGCGGTAGCAGAGAGAACAGTCTATGACTAGGGTGGCTGGAGTTTTCGGCAATTTTTAGGGCCTTCCTCTGACACCGCCTGGTATAGAGGTCCTGGATGGCAGGAAACTTGGCCCCAGTAATGTACTGGGCCACATGCACCACCCTCTTGCGGTTCGAATGGCGAGCAGTTTCCATACCAGGCGACAATGCAACCAGTCAGGATGCTCTCGATGGTGCAACTGTAGAACCCCTCGAGGATCTATGCCAAATCCCCTGAGTCTCCTGAGGGAGAATAGGCATTGTTGTGCCCCCCTCATGACTGTCCCGGTCTGTCTGGACCATGACAGTTTGGTGATGTGGACACCAAGGAACGTGAAGCTCTCGACCTGCTATACTACTGCCCTGTCAATGATAATGGGGGCGTGCTCAGCCCTCCTCTTCCTGCAGTCCACCTTCCCGTCAGGAAGTCTAGGACCCAGCCGCAGAGGGAGGTGTTTAGTCCCAGGGTCCCTAGCTTAGCATTTTGTATGTGGTGTGGGATTTTATCATGTTGTGTGACTCTAGAACTCCCAAGAAACCGTACAGTGTAATTATAGACTGTCATTAATCATACTAGATGTGTTTTGTTATGCATCATTCAAGACTCTGGAGGTGAACATACCCAACAATATATATGATGTCATTGCTGAGAATAAAACGCCCCAGGCGAGGAGATGTATACATTTAAAAAGGACAACAACAGCAACACAGTACCAAGTCAAAGATACACTGGACAGAACTGCAGATTATACAACAAGCGGAGTGAGTTGGGAAAGTCAGGAAAAATATGTTAAAAAGTTTGTCAAATATATTGTAAATTAGGTAGCCCTTTACACTCGTAGCTGTATACGAGTTTAAAATGGCAGATTTGGGGCTGTTTCAGTAAGGGTTCTGGTCCTGTGCTTCACAGCGCTGTATGGGTTTTTATTGACAGCCATTCTGAACTTGAGCACCACTCACAACAAGAAGTTGCTGCCATCCCTTCCAGTAATTGGTCAACTTTTGCCATTTTATTTGTTGTCCAGGTGATGGGAACTGCTGTAAAAAAGAGGACTGGATGTATTTTGAAAGATGAGATGTTGAGGATTATAATAAATACTGCTGTAAAGGCTCTCGTCCTCCTCTTCTGAGGAGGAGTAGCGAGAAGGATCGGAAGTGTCCATTATGTTTAATCAAAATGAACACTGAAATACAAAACAATAAACGTGAATAAACGACACAAACTAAACAGTCCCGTGTGGCACAAACACTGACATGGAAAATAAACACCCACAACTCAAAAGTGAAACCAGGCTCCCTAAGTATGATTCTCAATGAGGGAAAACGATTGACAGCTGCCTCTGATTGAGAACCATACTAGGCCGAACACAGAAATCCCAAATGATAGAAAAACGAACATAAGACAACCCACCCAACTCACGCCCTGACCATACTAAAACAAAGATATAATAACAGAACTAAGGTCAGAACGCGACAACCGCTTTGATGTCATACAAGCAAGCCAAACACCTGTGAGTCCAAATGTGCAATTCACATTTCCAAATCAACGTTTATGATCACTATGTTTGATGTACAGTTGCAAGATGACATGTCGTCATATCCTGGGGTCTTCTGTTTTTTTTTAAAAAAAAATTTATTGTGAAAAAAAATTGCCGCATCACACGCACCTGAATGCACCTAAATTCCGATCTGTTTTTCTGAATTTCCTTGTGAAAGCCTAACATTGTAAGATCGTATTTTATAACAGCTAGTTATGTTGGCAGTGGAACAAGCTTTCAGATCATACCCACCTGACCCTGATTGCGATTTATAATGGCCCATTTTTGGATTGCGTAAACAACAACAGCAATTGGGTGATTCTGCAACTACAGGAACTTCTATGCCCTCAGGAATAGAAGTTCAATTTTTGTCATTTTATTTTTAAAAATATGTTTTTTTCTTTATATGTTACGTTCACAGTACCATCACCCCAGATTTTGTAACACCTCTCTATCTAGTATTTTAGCTACTTTTCAGATGCATTTTATACCTCAATTTCACTGTTTAGCCCTTGCCCTGGTTACCATGGAAACATATTGTGACACTGAAGCACATGGCTGCAGCAGACAGTTGTTCCGGAAGTGATCTCCAGAAGTTGAAGAAAAATCTAGGTAAATATTACTACTAATAGTCCTACTATGAATTCTGCAAAATATGTCCTTTTTGGGTTGTCAAGCCAACAGTCCAGGATAGGGACACATGCCTCTGCAAATCCCACGCCAACCTCCAGTTCATGGCGGACAAACTACAGCATCACAAAGTGATCAGCTGCAGCAACAATGAGAACCTAAATTAGTCTGTGTGCTGTGAGAACCTGAAGAAAGAGTGCACGTACACAAAGTGCTCTCTTTTCTAAGCAAAAGAGCTTCAAACATCTGACTTTGATGCTGGTGAACAGACATGGTGGTTTGAGAGGAAAAACAAAGCTGGAGAGAGAGAAAATGAAAAACAAAGAGGGAAACGTGGAGAAGGTCACTGTACATTTGACAGTATAAGAAAAGGTGTGTGGCACACCACATATTCTACTAGAGGACTTTTCCAAAGGATTGAAAGAGAAGTTGGGGAAACACGTGTACAACATTCGACACTGATACTCCAAACTGAGAGAATTAAAAGAGAATCTGCGGAAAGAGAACTCAGGGGCGCAACTTTCACTGGGACACATTATGAAATTGCATTTTTGCCCCCCCCCCAGATTTATCATTGGAATGTGATACAAAATGAGGCAAGTGTGCTTTAGGACAATGCAGATGCCTCTGAGTGGTCGGGTAGGCTGTTTGGAGTGTTTATTCCCCCCCCCCCCCACACTTCTAAAACCAAAGTTGAGCCCCTAAGAGAACTACCTGTGTAAATACACCAGTGAAATCCAGGCAGTTCACTTTGGTGGTCCTCACAAGCAGGTGACCTTCCACACCTGTGTTGGGTATACCACAAATTATACAGTTTCACTTTACTCATAAATGAATGATAAATTAATTGTATGATATTTCATTTTCAACTAAAATTGATGTTTAATAACATTTGTCAATGGCTGTCTGAGAAAAATTACTAAAATATATACATTCCTGAATAGTACGATCACAGAGATTATCAGATATTATTTCTAGACAAATCAAAGACAATTATAATACTGGTAAAATGGTTTTTCAATATGTTTTAATTTCTGAAATCTTGCATGGCCAAAGTGCCCGAAGTTGCAGAATCACCCAATTGTGTTATGGTGGGGATACAGGGCTGTGTTCCAAACTAAACAACGACAAGTGAGCTTGTTCCTCAATGGTACAGCTAGGAGAGCTCACAAAGGTACCTTTTATAGTTGAAGACTTTTCTTTTGAGTCATAAAAGTGCACTGAAATTGCTTAGGAACTGTGCACACTTTGGAGAGGTTGGAGACCAGTTAATCTTCTCACTCAAACCTTTGTAATGTTTGTCTTATGTTGCAACCACCCCACATTTTCCAGGAATAATCTTATCATGTTAATGAATGTACCCAGAGTATTTTCAGATTTAGTTTTCAACAAAAGTGGCAAAGTACACTAAATGTAAAATGCACATAACGTCAACAGTGTAATGTTTGGATTCAGTCTTGTGTCATGTGAACTGTTGTGTACTCACATTTGGTCGAATCATTTTCCGATTACATCCAAACTGTTCCCTATCAATTTCTAAAATGGTTATGCATTTCCGTACTTTTTCTGTAAGAAACATTTCAATTTAGCCCCTATCCATATAGGCCAATTCCCACACGGGTAAAAGGTGAAAGCATTTGGTTCAGTATTATACTGTAATAACCAATTAAGACAGTCAGTGTATTGTTCACTGTGGTTCCAAATAAGGGAAGAGCAGTCTGACGTTTTATGTCAGCACTCCGTTCGAGCTGCTTAGGCATAAGGGGAAGTACAAGTATGACTGAAACTGCAAGATAATGGTTGGTTGTGTTTTATGATAAATGACCCCATATTGTCATGTTATTGCACATACTTTGCTTCCTGTGTGTCCCAGCAGGAAACCTGTGGCTCCTATAGATCCCTTTCCTCCTTGTTTTTAGCTGAAGTGGCAATAAGATTTGAAGTCAAGACTTCATACAATGTTTCCTATACAATTCCAGCTACCATGTTTATGCCCTCTCCTACAGGACTGAAATTCAGCGGGAACACATGGGTAGTTTGGGAGTTCTCATAGTTAAACTCATTTTAACACACTCTTAGATTATTTTATTTTTTTGTGGACTGATCTGGTGCTACTGTTTTGATCGGAAGAACCCTTTTTGGAAGAAAGATTTTTTTGATGGAAGGCAAGAAGGGTTCTATGTTCAACCATATATCATATTTCCCAGCATGCTCTAATGCAGGGTGATTTTCAGAAGTGTTTGTTTTAATGTGTTTTTGCATATACAGTAGAGGTCGGAAGTTTACATACACCTTAGCCAAATACATTTAAACTCAGTTCTTCACAATTCCTGACATTTAATCCTAGTAAAAAGTCCCTGTCTTAGGTCAGTTAGAATCACCACTTCATTTTAAGAATGTGACATTTCAGAATAATAGTAGAGAGAATGATTCATTTCAGCTTTTATTTCTTTCATCACATTCCCAGTAGGTCAGAAGTTTACATACACTCAATTAGTATTTGGTAGAATTACCTTTAAACTTGTTTAACTTTGGTCAAACGTTTCTGGTAGCCTTCCACAAGCTTCCCACAATACGTTGGGTGAATTTTGGCCCATTCTTCCTGATAGAGCTGGTGTAACTGAGTCGGGTTTATAGGCCTCCTTGCTCGCACATGCTTTTTCAGTTCTGCCCACACATTTTTTAGGATTTGGATTGAGGTCAGGGCTTTGTGATGGCCAATCCAATACCTTGACTTTATTGTCCTTAAGCCATTTTGCCACAACTTTGGAAGTATGCTTGGGGTTATTGTCCATTTGGAAGACCCATTTGTGACCAAGCTTTAACTTCCTGACTGATGTCTTGAGATGTTACTTCAACATATCCACATCATTTTCTTACCTCATGATGCCATCTATTTTGTGAATGCACCAGTCCCTCCTGCAGCAAAGCACCCCCACAACATGATGCTGCCACCCCGTGCTTCACAGTTGGGGTGGTGTTATTCGGCTTGCAAGCCTCCCCCTTTTTCCACCAAACATAACGATGGTCATTATGGCCAAACAGTTCTATTTTTGTTTTATCAGACCAGAGGATATTTCTCCAAAAAGTATGATCTTTGTACCCATGTGCAGTTGCAAACCGTAATCTGGCTTTTTTATGCCGATTTTGGAGCAGTGGCTTCTTCCTTGCTGAGCGGCCTTTCAGGTTATATCGATATAGGACTCGTTTTACTGTGGATATAGATCATTTTGTACCTGTTTCCTCCAGCATCTTCACAAGGTCCTTTGCTGTTGTTCTGGGATTGATTTGCACTTTTTACACCAAAGTACATTCATCTCTAGGAGACAGAACGCGTCTCCTTCCTGATCGGTATGACGGCTGCATGGTCCCATGGTGTTTAAACTTGCGTACTATTGTTTGTAGAGATGAACGTGGTACCTTCAGGCGTTTATAAATTGCTCCCAAGGATGAACCAGACTTGTGGAGGTCCACATTTTTTTTCTGAGGTCTTGGCTGATTTCTTTTTATTTTCCCATGATGTCAAGCAAAGAGGCACTGAGTGTGAAGGTAGGTCTTGAAATATATCCACAGGTACACCTCCAATTGACTTAAATGTTGTCAATCAGCCTATCCGAAGCTTCTAAAGCCATTACATAATTTTCTGGAATTTTCCAAGCTGATTAAAGGCACAGTCAATTTAGTGTATGTAAACTTCTGACCCACTGGAATTGTGATACAGTGAATTATAAGTGAAATAATCTGTCTGTAAACAATTGTTGGAAAAATTACTTGTGTCATGGACAAAGTAGATGTCCTAACCGACTTGCCAAAACTATAGTTCGTTAACAAGAAATTTGTGGAGTGGTTGAAAAATGACTTTTAATGACTCCAACCTAAGTGTATGTAAACTTCAGACAACAACTGTACAGTACATTGATTGGTTGATACATTTTATGCTACACAAAGATCAATGACATTTATTTTTTTAACTAAACCAATCTGTTAGTAGTTGGACTTATTGCACTCGTTACTGAGATGGTTGTTCCAGTTTGAATACTGAGACTACGTCAAGGATCTAATCTTCCCTACCCTGGCAATCTTTTTCAATGCAGGTTGCGGTTGATTTTGTCACTGACCTTAGTTCTTTTGTTATGTCTTTGTTTTAGTATGGTCAGGGCGTGAGTTGGGTGGGTTGTCTATGTTCCTTTTTCTATGTTGTGTTTTGCGTTTGGCCTGGTATGGTTCTCAATCAGAGGCAGGTGTCGTTAGTTGTCTCTGATTGAGAATCATACTTAGGTAGCCTTTTCCCACTTGTGTTTCGTGGGTGATTATTTTCTGTTCTGTGTTTTGTTTCACCTTTCAGAACTGTTTTGTTTCGTTTCGCCTTTGTTATTTTGTTTAGTGTTCTCGGTTTAATAAAACAAGATGAACACTTACCAAGCTGCGCTTTGGTCCTCACCTCATTCCAACGACGAGCGTCACAGATTTAAACCATTCCACTTGTTGGATATCGTAACTCTGACTGGATTCCAATAGCAATTACACATCATTTTGCGAGCCAGCATAATGTGACTTGCAGGCCTGACGTGGCCTGTAAACCAAGGTTTTCCTAACACCACTGTGTTAGGGTTTAATTAAGCCCGTCAACAAGTGGCCTTACAATAGACAAATCTTTCATAAATAATTTGATTTTAAAGCTGGTGGCACCATTCATAGAGGGTTCTAAGAATAACCTTTAGATAATAAAATGGTTCTTGGTAGAACCATATACAAGGTATTCTATTAAGAACCCTACATGGTAGACCCTCTGCACAGGGTTCTACCTAGCACCAAAAACGGTTCAGGAAAACTGAAGAACACTACATGGTTCTACTTAGTACACATTTTTTAAAGAATGCATTTAAACATTCTCTTTGAGCTCAATTCCCTTTGATTTGACTATGTTCCCAGAGTGATTTTTCCATCTAATTTCACCTCTGTTCTCTTATACAAAGGTGTTGCGAGGTTTCAGAAACAATGGTCCCTGCAGTACTCCATACAACAGGTTTCTCTTAAGGTTTGCCCTGGCTCTATACTTTTTAAAGGGGAAAACTAATGATTGATCTTCACAAGGTTAAGGTTTTATGTATCCATAAAAGGTTCTGGAGATTGTTCTGGTTTAAACAGAACTCGGCAGCCGGCCCAACACACACAAACACACAGCTTTTTCATGTTTGAATTAAGCGAAATAGGGAGAAATATTTTGCCTTGGAGGATCCTGTTTTTCCATGACGGGAAAGACATAGAGAATAAGTTACAGTACTCATTCATTTCTAGCAAGCGATATGAGATCTCAGTAAAAACCGGTAGATTCCACTATAGCGCGCTTACACACTATAGCGCGCCGTCAATGAAAAACGCCTGAGATTTAAATGGGTACCATGTGGAGTATGTTGGTGAGTTATCATGACTGTAAACTTTGTTTATTCTTTCTTTTTTTATTCTTTATTCTTTCTTTTTCAGCTTTCCTTCATTCCCCCTACCAGCCAGTGTATACGGCCACAAAGCACGGGGTGATAGGCTTCTCCAGAGCCATAGCGGTGAGTTCTAATACACCCCCAAACCTCTCCTCGAGTACACCTAGCCATTCCACATACATCCGTAATTATTGGGACAGTCAAACACTTTATTCTTCTTTTGGCTCTGCACTCCAAAAGTTTGGATTTTAAATCAATGACTATGAGGTTAAAGTGCAGACTGTCAAATTCACTTATGTGTATTAAAGCAGTAAAAAGTATAGCCTACCAATTGGCTTGTCGCAGTGCTTGAGTTTTAACAAACCTGGGTTTGATCGCAGTGCTTGAGTCACTACAAACCTGGGTTTGATCCCAGACTGGGTCACAGCCGGCCGTAACCGGGATACCAATGAGACGGCGCACAATTGGCCTAGCATTGTCCGGGTTAGGGGAGGGTTTGGCCGGCTAGGAATGTCCTTGTCCCATCGCGCTCTAGCGACTCCTTGTGGCGTGTCGGGCGCATGCACGGTCGCCATTTGTACGGTGTTTCCTTTGACACATTGGTGCGGCTGGCTTCTGGGTTAAGCGAGCAAATCAAATCAAATTTATTTATATAGCCCTTCGTACATCAGCTGATATCTCAAAGTGCTGTACAGAAACCCAGCCTAAAACCCCAAACAGCAAGCAATGCAGGTGTAGAAGCACGGTGGCTAGGAAAAACTCCCTAGAAAGGCCAAAACCTAGGAAGAAACCTAGAGAGGAACCAGGCTATGTGGGGTGGCCACATAGCCTGGTCCTCTTCTGGCTGTGCCGTGTGGAGATTATAACAGAACATGGCCAAGATGTTCAAATGTTCATAAATGACCAGCATGGTCGAATAATAATAAGGCAGAACAGTTGAAACTGGAGCAGCAGCACGGCCAGGTGGACTGGGGACAGCAAGGAGTCATCCTGTCAGGTAGTCCTGAGGCATGGTCCTAGGGCTCAGGTCCTCCGAGAGAGAGAAAGAGAGAAAGAGAGAATTAGAGAGAGCACACTTAAATTCACACAGGACACCGAATAGGACAGAAGAAGTACTCCAGATATAACAAACTGACCCTAGCCTCCCGACACATAAACTACTGCAGCATAAATACTGGAGGCTGAGACAGGAGGGGTCAGGAGACACTGTGGCCCCATCCGAGGACACCCCCGGACAGGGCCAAACAAGAAGGATATAACCCCACCCACTTTGCCAAAGCACAGCCCCCACACCACTAGAGGGATATCTTCAACCACCAACTTACCATCCTGAGACAAGGCTGAGTATAGCCCACAAAGATCTCCGCCATGGCACAACCCAAGGGGGGGCGCCAACCCAGACAGGATGACCACATCAGTGAATCGACCCACTCAGGTGACGCACCCCCTCCAGGGACAGTATGAGAGAGCCCCAGTAAGCCAGTGACTCAGCCCCTGTAATAGGGTTAGATGCAGAGAATCCCAGTGGAAAGAGGGGAACCGGCCAGGCAGAGACAGCAAGGGCGGTTCGTTGCTCCAGAGCCGTTCACCTTCCCACTCCTGGGCCAGACTACACTCAATCATATGACCCACTGAAGAGAGTCTTCAGTAAGGACTTAAAGGTTGAGACCGAGTTTGCGTCTCTGACATGGGTAGGCAGACCATTCCATAAAAATTGAGCTCTATAGGAGAAAGCCCTGCCTCCAGCTGTTTGCTTAGAAATTCTAGGGACAATTAGGAGGCCTGCGTCTTGTGACCGTAGCGTACGTGTAGGTATGTACGGCAGGACCAAATCAGAGAGATAGGTAGGAGCAAGCCCATGTAATGCTTTGTAGGTTAGCAGTAAAACCTTGAAATCAGCCCTTGCTTTGACAGGAAGCCAGTGTAGGGAGGCTAGCACTGGAGTAATGTGATCAAATTTTTTGGTTCTAGTCAGGATTCTAGCAGCCGTATTTAGCACTAACTGAAGTTTATTTAGTGCTTTATCCGGGTAGCCGGAAAGTAGAGCATTGCAGTAGTCTAACCTAGAAGTGACAAAAGCATGGATTAATTTTTCTGCATCATTTTTGGACAGAAAGTTTCTGATTTTTGCAATGTTACGTAAATGAAAAAAAGCGGTCCTTGAAATGGTCTTGATATGTTCTTCAAAAGAGAGATCAGGGTCCAGAGTAACGCCGAGGTCCTTCACAGTTTTATTTGAGACGACTGTACAACCATTAAGATTAATTGTCAGATTCAGCAGAAGATCTCTTTGTTTCTTGGGACCTAGAACAAGCATCTCTGTTTTGTCCGAGTTTAAAAGTAGAAAGTTTGCAGCCATCCACTTCCTTATGTCTGAAACACATGCTTCTAGCGAGGGCAATTTTGGGGCTTCACCATGTTTCATTGAAATGTACAGCTGTGTGTCATCCGCATAGCAGTGAAAGTTAACATTATGTTTTCGAATGACATCCCCAAGAGGTAAAATATATAGTGAAAACAATAGTGGTCCTAAAACGGAACCTTGAGGAACACCGAAATTTACAGTTGATTTGTCAGAGGACAAACCATTCACAGAGACAAACTGATATCTTTCCGACAGATAAGATCTAAACCAGGCCAGAACTTGTCCGTGTAGACCAATTTGGGTTTCCAATCTCTCCAAAAGAATGTGGTGATCGATGGTATCAAAGCAGCACTAAGGTCTAGGAGCACGAGGACAGATGCAGAGCCTCGGTCTGATGCCATTAACCTCTAGCGTCAAGCAATCCCGTATCCGGGAGCGTAATCATAGCCTCAAGCTCATTACCATAATGCAACGTTAACTATTCATGAAAATCGCAAATGAAATGAAATAAATATATTGGCTCACAAGCTTAGCCTTTTGTTAACAACACTGTCATCTCAGATTTTCAAAATATGCTTTTCAACCATAGCTACACAAGCATTTGTGTAAGAGTATTGATAGCTAGCATAGCATTAAGCCTAGCATTCAGCAGGCAACATTTTCACAAAAACAAGAAAAGCATTCAAATAAAATAATTTACCTTTGAAGAACTTCGGATGTTTTCATAGCAAATGTTCAGTTTTTCCAAAAAGATTATTTGTGTAGGAGAAATCGCTCCGTTTTGTTCATCACGTTTGGCTAAGAAAAGAAACAGAAAATTCAGTCATTACAACTTTTTCCAAATTAACTCCATAATATCGACAGAAACATGGCAAACGTTGTTTAGAATCAATCCTCAAGGTGTTTTTCACATATCTATTCGATGATAAGTCATTCGTGGCAGTTGGGTTTCTCCTCTGAATCAAATGGAAAAATACACGCATGTGGAGATTACGCAATAATTTCAACGGAGGACACCAGCGAGCACCTGGTAAATGTAGTCTCTTATGGTCAATCTTCCAATCTTCCAATGATATGCCTACAAATACGTCACAATGCTGCAGACACCTTGGGGAAACGACAGAACGTGTAAGCTCATTCCTGGCGCATTCACAGCCATATAAGGAGACATTGGAACACAGCGCATTCAAAATCTGGGGCATTTCCTGTTTGAAATTTCATCTTGGTTTTGCCTGTAGCATCAGTTCTGTGGCACTCACAGATAATATCTTTGCAGATTTGGAAACGTCAGAGTGTTTATGCATAGTCAATTATATGCATAGTCGAGCATCTTTTCGTGACAAAATATCTTGTTTAAAACGGGAACGTTTTTTCATCCAAAAATTAAAAGAGCGCCCCCTATATCGAAGAAGTTAAAAGGTCATTTACCACCTTCACAAGTGTGCAGTGTGTCAAGAAGCAGTGCGATGGGACAAGACTGTAACTACCAATTAGATATCACGAAATTCGGTAGAAAAGGGGTTAAAGTGCAAAAAATAAATACATTTAGTATTTGGTCCCATATTCCTAACACGCAATGACTACATCAAGCTTGAGACTCAAAATATTTGTTGGATGCATTTACTGTTTTGTTTTGGTTGGTTTGTGTTTCAGATTATTTTTGTGCCCAATAATTTTGGAGTCACTTTTATTGTAAATAAGAAGAGAATATGTTTCTAAACACTTCTACATTAACTTGGCTGCTACCATGATTACCATGATTATGGATAATTGTTGATGTAGTCATTGTGAGCGATTAATATGGGAACAAATACTAAACTTTGGACTACCTTAATAGACATACAGTATGTAATCCAAAACCAGTACACCTGATTTAAGTAATGAAGGGCTTGATGATTAGTTGACCAGTTGAATCAGATGTCGTAGTAGAATATGTGATATGTGGAATGGCTGGGGGTACTCCAGGAAAGGCATGGAAAACACTGGCCTAGACACATTCCTTTGCCCTGGGTGATTACGCTTGACCGTGTTCGGACATGTTTGTGCTCCTCTTTCTCACTCACACACACACACATACCACACACACACACACACACGCACACATAACAAACACATACACACTGGCACGTTGCTCCTTTCACAACCACACACACACACACACCCTGACACGTCTGTGTTCCTTTCCTCTCCCCACGCAGGATGCGGCTGAGGTGGAGAACTATGGTGTGAGGATCAACACGCTGTGCCCTGCCTTCGTGGACACCCCTCTCCTGCGCTCCGTAGAACACGAGGACAACATGGGCAAGTTTGACAAGTTCAAGGACGACTTAAAGAGGAGCGTGCACAAGTTCGGGGTGCTTCAGTGAGTTCCTATACATGTTGTGTAGAAGTTGCCTCGTTTCCCTCCTTTTACACTCATTACCTATCAATGTTCTTTATAACTCAGATTTACAGTAAACCTATGTGGTGTATATAGGATACTGCTTCAGATGAATGTATACAAGTGTTATTTATACCTAAACAAGTCAACACAGACCTAGAATCAGCTTACCCTCCCCACATGGCCCCGCGAAACCACCCAAATACTAACTCCATTCTACGACATCAAGTAATACATTCTCTGGAGTAGCAAAGCCTCCCTAATCAGTGTCCATTTCCTCCTTAAATCCTCCCTCCACATAGTATGTGTGGGAGGCCGTGGAGGTTGTTATCCCTCCTCAGTTTCCCTGTCTTATCTGGAGAGAGGAGAGAGGGGGACTTGGAAGCTTCCTGGTGTGGTTGTGTCTTGTCCCCTCTCTATGTCACTGTGTTTTGAGTGCTTTGGACGACATCAGATAAGGTTTTCTACTTCAGAAGCAAACGGCGGTAGAGATATACAGATACAAACGTTGAGGGGTATTCTGAGGAAAGACTTGACTAACTGTCAACATTTATTTGAAATGATTAGGTTTGCTACGATATGCATCCGTAACACGCAAAGACAAATATTGAGAAATACAGTGTGTTTGAGATAAGATGCACTTAAAATCATATGCAGGCCAAGTTTTGTTATTTATATCAGAATGCACTTCAGTCTTGAATGCTTACATCTACCAGCTCAGCTGCTTTTAAAGTACAGTATTTCGCAATACCTTGTCCAAGCTGTTTGGCCTGGGGCAAGGCGATTTGATAAATTTGTTGGCTACAGCGTCAAAAAGAGGCCTTTTTAAATGTTGATCTTGTATCTCTTTCAGCCAGGAAATTGTTGAATTAAGTTACATCATGTTTCAGGAATTCTCTGATATAATCATGAGGGCATTTTGCTAGCTATTCTTTGTTAGCTAGTCCAATTCAATCCCCAAAAAACTTTAGGAATTGAAAGAGAATGTATGGCCATGGCCTCTCTCTTTCTCGGGTCGTGTTCATTAAACACCAGGCGGAAGACAACCGAATGAACCAGGGAGGAACTATCTGGACACTGTGTTCCCTACCTAACACGACCCTGTTTTCTCTCCACCTCTCCATCTCTATCCCCAGACCGTCGCTGATCGCAGAGGGAGTGTTGCGCCTGATAACTGATACCGGTCTAAACGGCGCCGTGATGAAGATCACCTGCTCTAAAGGGATCCACTTCCACACCTACGAGCCCCTGTCCGCTTGAGAGGAACAACACGGAATACCGTCGGACTTCTGTCACCCACCCAGACAAAGGAACTTAAAGTGGTCGGAGTATGGAGTCATTCAGAAAGTAGACCCATGTGTCTATGGAATTGGTAGAAGTGTAGGCCCATTGAATTAGGAATTAGAATAGTAATTTAATGGGACCTCTATTTGTATGCCTATGATGGATGTAACCAAGATTCCAGTAGTCTTACTTAATAGGTGTGAACAAAGGTAGACAAAGAGGGTTTAGTTTTCGGGTTTCCCTCATCATAGAATCCTCCAGTTGATTTGACTAGTATGAGAGACTTGTTTCCCTCATCATAGAATCCTCCAGTTGATTTGACTAGTATGAGAGACTTGTTTCCCTCATCATAGAATCCTCCAGTTGATTTGACTAGTATGAGAGACTTGTTTCCCTCATCATAGAATCCTCCAGTTGATTTGACTAGTATGAGAGACTTGTTTCTCTCATCATAGAATCCTCCAGTTGATTTGACTAGTATGAGAGACTTGTTTCCCTCATCATAGAATCCTCTAGTTGATTTGACTAGTATGAGAGACTTGTTTCCCTCATCATAGAATCCTCCAGTTGATTTGACTAGTAATGAGAGACTTGTTTCCCTCATCATAGAATCCTCCAGTTGATTTGACTAGTATGAGAGACTTGTTTCCCTCATCATAGAATCCTCCAGTTGATTTGACTAGTATGAGAGACTTGGTACAAATTGACTGCTGTATTTATTTTATTTTATTTATTTAACTAGGCAAGTCAGCTAAGAGAAAATTCTTATTACCCAAATATGAAATGGACGTTTTATCACAAAGCACAGTATGTGTTTACAATTTTACCAAATAACTGAAGTTTATTTATGATACAATAGCATGCTTTAATATCATAGAATATGTGAAAATTGTATTTTTGTTCTCTGTCAGACAATAAACTTTGACTCCTTTCCTCTTCTCCTTCACTTGTTACATGACTATGTACATAACACAGTATCTGTAACACAGTAATGCAGGTTTAGCTGGCAGAAAGAGGACTCTTGAGGGCTGGGGAGTTGTCAGCACGCTACCTAGCTGAGCATATTGCCGTTGGGCTAAGTATGTTGCCGTTGGGAGTGTCCACCTCACCTCCACTACCATGCAGTAAAACAGGCTTTGACGAGAGGAGAAACTGTGACAAGGAGCTATGTAAGTCCTGCATGTAGACAGACAGACAGTTTTTTTTATTTTTTTATCCTTTGCTACTTTTAGTTAATTCCAGGATGTATGCGTGACAGGAATTCACATCTGGATATCACCCCCTCCTCCCCCCCCCCCCCCCCCTCCCCCGCCCTCCTGCTATCAGCTGCGGTCTGTGTTAACTTGTTTACCAAACAGGCTTTCCGAGAGATTCTACGACCAGGAAAAGAGAGGGGTGGAGAGAGCGAGCGGCACACATTTGATATGGGTCACAGGAGGTGAAGGAAGATGCCTGATACAAACCTCATCAAAGGAGGAGCGTTAGAGAAAATAAGAATTCCTCAGGACTGGTTACCTCATTCAAACTGAGACATTGATTGTGCATGTGTGCCATTCAGTGGGTGAATGGGCATGACCAAAGATTCAAGTGCCTTTGAACAGGGTATGGTAGTAGGTGCCAGGCGCACCGGTTTGAGTTTGTCGAGAAATGCAACGCTGCTGGGTTTTTCACACTCAACCGTTTCCCGTGTGTATCAAGAATGGGCCACCACCCAAAGGACATCCAGCCAACTTGACACAACTGTGGGAAGCATTGGAGTCAACATGGGCCAGTATCCCTGTGGAATAATTTCGACACCTTGTAGTGTCCATGCCCCGATGAATTGATGCTGTTCTGTGGGCAACTCAATATTAGGAAGGTGTTCTTAATGATTTGTCTGCTCATTGTATACATAATGTATCACACCCATTGTGAAATGATATACTCAGCAAGGTGGAAGGATTGGTACCACCATAATATAGAGTACGGGTCAAAAGTTTGGACACACCTACTCATTCAAGGGTTTTTCTTTATTTTTACCATTTTCTACATTGTAGAATAATAGTCAAGACATCAAAACTATTAAATAACACATATGGAATCATGTAGTAACTAAAAAAATGTAAACACATTTGTTTTAGATTCTTCAATGTAGCCAGCCTTTGTTTACCAAACCTACTTTGTCACAACACGACTGATTGGCTCAAATGCATTAAGAAGGAAATAAATTCCACAAATTAACATTTAACAAGGCACACCTGTTAGTTTAAATGCATTCCAGGTGACTACCTCATGAAGCTGGTTGAGAGAATGCCAAGCGTGTGCAAAGCTGTCATCAAGGCAAAGGGTGGCTACTCTCAAATATAAAAAATATTTTTATTTGTTTAACACTTTTTTGGTTAATACATGATTCCATATGTGTTATTTCATAGTTTTGATGTCTTCACTATTATTTTACAATTTAAGAAATTATGAAAAACCCTTGAATGAGTAGGTGAATCCAAACCTTTGACTGGTTATGTATATATCTACACTGCCGTTCAAAGTTTGGGGTCACTTAGAAATGCCCTTGTTATTGAAAGAAATGCAATTTTTTTATCCATTAAAATAACATCATATTGATCAGAAATATAGTGTAGACATTGTTAATGTTGTAAATGCCTACTGTAGCTGGAAACAGCTGATTTTTAATGGAATATCTACGTAGGCGTACAGAGGCCAGCAACCATCACTCCTGTTCCAATGGCACGTTGTGTTAGCTAATCCAAGTTTATAATTTTAAAAGGCTAATTGATCATTAGAAAACCCTTTTGCAAATATGTTATCACAGCTGAAAACTGTTGTTCTGATTAAACAAGCAATAAAACTGGCCTTTAGACTAGTTGAGTATCTGGAACATCAGCATTTATGGGTTCGATTACAGGCTCAAAATCTCCAGAAACAAAGAACTTTCTTCTGAAACTCGTCAGTCTATGCTTGTTCTCAGAAATGAAGGCTATTTCATGTGAGAAATTGCCAAGAAACTGAAGATCTCGTACAATGCTGTGTATTACTCCCTTCACAAAACAGAGCAAACTGGCTCTAACCAGAATAGAAAGAGGAGTGGAAGGCCCCGGTGCACAACTGAACAAGAGGACAAATACATTAGAGTGTCTAGTTTGAGAAACAGACACCTCACAAGTCCTCAACTGGCAGCTTCATTAAACAGTACCCACAAAACACCAGTCTCAACGTCAACAGTGAAGAGGCGACTCCGGGATGCTGGCCTTATAATGGGCCTCTGTATGCCTATGTTGATATTCCATAAAAAATCAGCCGTTTCCAGCTACAATAGTCATTTACAACATTAGCAATGTCTACAATGTATTTCTGATCAATTTGATGTTATTTTAATGGACAAAAAAATGTGCATTTCTTTCAAAAACAAAGACAATTTTAAGTGACTCCAAACTTTTGAACGGTAATTTATGTTTGTATGTACAGTATATGGAGTCAATGGAATGGAGTGGAGTCATTGGAATGGTATCAAACACATCTAACACGTGGTTTCCATGTGGTTGATACCATTCCATTGTCTCCATTCCAGCCAATATTATAAGCCGTCCTCCCCTCAGCAGCCTCCACTGGTATACATGGATTATATATAGTATCTTCAAGATGTGAATCTCAGACCTGACATGTCAAACCCGGGTATGTGAAATGCTCCTTCCTCCTGCTGAATTGTGTTTCAACCATGTTCAACAACGTCCACCGTCCACCCCCCTCAGATTTGTCTAGTTACATCATGGTTCTGAAACATAACTCCCAAATGCAAATGTAGCTGATCATGCAAATTCAGACGTGCATTATAAGGTTGAGTCCCAAATGGCACCCTATTCCCTATATAGTGCATTAACCTATGGGTCTTGGTCAAAAGTACTGCACTATGTAGGGAATAGGGTGTGCCATTTTGGGATAGAGCCCACGTATGACCAAGGAAGGAACATCGACCGCTAACTTTACCTACTAATATGCATAATTCAGACAGACTTTACCTGCTGTATTTATGCAAAATTCGGAAACTCTCCACTGCCATTACAACCTTACCAGAGGGAAGACCTCTCCAACTATACAGGTTAGAAGTTTAAATTAAGCTGTACATTTTCTAATATCATTGAGTGGTCTGTAATTGTGTTGTGTGGTATGTCATTGTGTTGCATACAGTATAGTTGACTGTTGTTTATTGTAGTCTGCAATTAACATAGATTTGACATATTTCAGCATATACTCTTCTATTTCTTTAGGATTCAAGTTGCCGTATGACAGCACTAGTCAGGGTTTATTTGTAATATCTGACCGTTTATCTAATAAGCTAGCTGTAACCTGGTGACCTTTACAATTGTTACAATATCACTCTGAGGCCATTCTTGTCCCGTATATTCACAGACCCCAACAACTGTGAAAAGATGAACAATTCCGTAGACGGCAATTCTCCTCTCCACCAAACTCCTGCTTTATGTCCAGTGTCTACTAAACACTGCTGGCGACTCAATATACCTCATGCCGAGTCTTCCCACCAATGCCTACGTCCTGTGGCTGATGCTGAGCGGAAGGGGGGGGGGGGGGGGGGGGGGGGTGATGGACTCATACAATACAACACACCCATGCTAAGTACAATAATGTGTCTGCCTAATTATGCCATAGGTCCTTATTAAATGGAGAGATGGGTGGAATGGTATAGTGATGGAGTGTGTGTGTATGTGTGTGTGTGTGAATGTTCTCTGTTCTCTCTGCTGTTGTTGGGCTTCTAGGCCATATGTAATGATAGGGTGGCTACATTGACTAGGAGCTGGGTACGAACTTTATAGTTTAAATCACATCATTAAGTTAACACCACCGGTCATAACCCTATATTTGCATCTACCTCCCAACCGCTGTGAATTAGACAGGATGTTCTCTCTCCTGTTCAAAACTCACATTGTGATCAAATGACGCGCGTAGCTGTTTCCTCAGAATGGCATGTACGCATGATGTATTCATCACACTGTTAAATACAAACTATACAATGACTAAAGTGCATGTGATAATATGGTATTTCCGTGTATCAGGGTGTTGAATGAATTTGTTCAAGAAGAAGGTTACATATCCTAATATGGTCCATGATGTTTCCTTTTGTGATGGTGTGCAATGTCACGCACAGCCACAACCACGCCTTAAAAGGGGCAGTTGAGTAAAAACATATTTTCATGTTTGTGTATTATATTTCCACACTGTGAGGTAAAAAATAACACTCTGAAATTGTGAAAATTATGATTAAGGCCATTTTTGTGTAAGAGCTGTTTGGAAACAATGCCTGGAATTTCAACCTGTTCAGGTGAGACCTAACTTTTGGCCCATATCATGATTATAATAGACCAATGACTGTTTATCTGGTTATGGGGGTGGGTTCTAGACCATCCTATCAGCCAATCAGGGCTATGTATGTAAATATATTTGTATTTGTTTCCTGATGCCCACACGATCAGACTGAGCATTTCAAGTGTCAAAGGTGATTCAGGGAAATAGTTATTTTCACTAAATACACACACACAGTAATTTATTAGATATAGAGTGATTATTTAAAAACAAAATTACAAAAAGACTGCATGGGGGCTTTAAACACATGTCATTACATGTTGGCTCAGAGTCAAAGGTGTAAAAGCTGAATTACCCAACCTGCTTTGAGAAATGCATACACCTCCAGGTGTTTAAAGAATGCTCCTGGTGAAAGGGTTTGTTCTGTCCCAGGTACAAACATGCGTCCTTTGTCCTGATCTTATCCACATTGTGATAAAAGACAAATGTCTTTTATCCGTCTATTGTGTTCGCATTGTGACAAGATTTCCTGATCACAATGCGTCAGGGTCCCTGACTACATCTGGAGGTGGTCGGAAGATCTGATCACAAGCTTTTAATCGTCTACAACTGTGGGCACTGTCAGAATGTGGACAGGATCAGGACAAAGGTTAGAACCAGGTATAAACAGGGCTTTTGAGAAGTATGGCTCAATGATTGATTAGATATTAAGAGAGAGGTTTCTTTCCACAGAGCAGCCCTTGAATGCTGTTCATTGACTACAGCTCAGCATTTAACACCATAGTGTCCATGAAGCTCATCACTAAGCTAAGGAACCTGGGACTAAACACCTTCCTCCGCAACTGGATCCTGTACTCCCTGTCGGGCCGCCCCCCAGGTGGTAAGGGTAGGCAACAACACATCTGCCACGCTGATCCTCAACACTGGGGCCCCTCAGGGGTGTGTACTTAGTCCCCTCCTGTACTCCCGGTTCACCCATGAATGCGTGGCCAAACACGACTCCAACACCATCATTAAGTTTGCTGACGAAACAACAGTGGTAGGACTGATCACTTGACAACGATGAGACAGCCTATAGGGAGGAGACTAAATTACTTGGTGTTACATTAGATTAGAAACTGTCATAGTCAAAATATATAGATTCAATGGTTGTTAAAATGGGGAGCGGTCTGTCCATACTAAAGAGATGCTCACATTTCAAAAAGCAAGTCCTGCGGGCTCTAGTTATGTCTGATCTTGATTATTGTTCAGCCATGTGGTCAAGTGCTGCAAGGAAAGACCTAGTTAAGCTGCAGCTGGCCCAGAACGGAGCGGCACATCTTGCTCTTCATTGTAATCAGAGGGCTAATATAAATACTATGCATGACAGTCTCCCTTGGCTAAGAGTTGAGGAGAGACTGACTGCATCACTTCCTTTTTATAAGAAACATTTATGTGTTGAAAATTCCAAATTGTTTGCATAGTCAACTTACACGCAGCACTGATACACACACTTACTTCACCAGACATACCACCAGGGGTCTTTTCACAATCCCCAGGTCCAGAACAAATTAAAGTGAACACATAGTATTATACACAGCCATGAGTGCATGGAACTCCCTTCCATCTTATATAGCACAAGTAAACAACACACTTGGTTTAAAAAATACAAATATAGCAACACCTCATGGCACAGCCCCTCTCCCCCATGTGACCTACTTTATGTGTGTATGTACTGACATGTACAGTAGGTGTAACTGATAAACACACGATATGTTAATGTTTTTAAATATATGTAAATTGCAAAGTATTTTGTCTGTAATGTCTTCTTCGTTATATGTCGGACCTCAGTAAGACTAGCTGTCACCATTGGCATCGACTAACGAGTATCCTAATGAATAAAATCTGGTTTAATGTTTTCTGTGGCCCTAGGAAGAGTAGCTGCTGCTCTCGCAACAGCTAATGGGGATCCTAATAAAATAACCCAAAGTACCAAAGGAGAGGCCTCTCGAGTGGCTCAGTGGTCTAAGGCACTGCCTCACAGTGCTTGAGGCGGCGTCACTACAGTCCTGGGTTCGATCCCAGACCCATGAGGCAGCGCACAATTGGCCCAGCGTTGTCCAGGTTAGGGCAGGGTTTGGCCGGCCGGGATTTCCTTGTCCCATTGTGCTCTAGGGACTCCTTGGGCCGGGCATCTGCAATCTGATTTCCGTCATCAGTTGGATGGTGTTAAGTCTCTGGTCAGAATGAGGATCGGACCAAAATGCAGCGTGGTAAGTGTTCATGATCCTTTATTACTCAAAAAAACTCTCGAACAAAAATAACAAAGAGAACAAAACAGTTCTGTAAGGCAAATAAACTATACAGAAAACAACTACCCACAAAACACAGGTAGGAAAAGGCTGCCTAAGTATGATTCCCAATCAGAGACAACGATAGACAGCTGCCTCTGATTGGGAACCACACTCGGCCGAAATAGAAAACATAGAAATAAAGAAACTAGAATGCCCACCCTAGTCACACCCTGGCCTAATCAAAATAGAGAATAAAAGCCTCTCTCCGGCCAGGGCGTGACACCTCTGACACATTGGTCCAGCTGGCTTCTGGGTTAAGCGAGCAGTGTGTCAAGAAGCAGTGCGGCTTGGCACGGTCGTGTTTCGGAGGAGGCATGGATCTTGGCCTTCGCCTCTCCCGAGTTGCAGCGATGGGACAAGACTGTAACTACCAATTGGGGAGAGAAAATGGGTAAAAGTAAAAAGGGTTGTCCCACCTCCCCATACTATTTGCTCTCTCTCTCTTGAACCGCTGGTACAAAACATACATCAAAATGTAGCTTCCTCACATATCAAAATCAAACAAACTGAACAAGCAATTTCTCTAGAATCTCAATTATTAAAATCAATGTCCTCCCTCGGATCAATTTCATGAGTTCCATGTTACCACTGCCTCCTCCTTTGGACTATTGGTCTAAACTTGACTCTGTCATAAAGAAGTTAATTTGGGGGAGAAAGAGACCACAGATTAAATATGCAACATAGAAGAGTCAATGGTTTCAACAATTAGATTACAATATTTATAATTTTCTGGATTGACTACTAAAAACTGTGTATGATTGTTTGGACCCATTATAGCATACTCTGAAAATGTGTGGAAACTACAGAGAAGTATATGAGATCTAATCTTAAATGGCATTTATACTCTCCAGTATGTCGTAATAAAGAATTCTTAGTGTGTAAGAAATCATTTATAACAGATTCTTGGTCTAAGAAAGGTATTTATACTTTCAAAGACATATTCAATATGAATGGACTCCTCAGTTTCCAGGAAATCCGCTAGTGTTTTAATGTCCCAGGTTCATCATTTTGTCTTTACCTTCAAAGACGCCCATCCATGCAAGCCTATGGGGTCCCCTGGGGAGCAGAATTAGCAGTACACCAATTGGTCAAACTTCTAACGGACAGACACCCCTCGAACGGAGTTGTTTCTGATATCTATAGTCAATCCATTTGAGCAGCACAAAAACCATTAACTCTATCCACTGTGTGGGGAAAAGGATTTTTCACTTGCTGACAGACAAATCAATTGGGAGACTGTATGGAGGAATATATTTGCATCATCTAGAAACCCCAATCACCAATTAATTCATTAAAGAATTTGCCATGAACCTATCTATCGCCTCAAAAAAGACATCACACAGGTATTAGTCCGTTGCCAATATGTGTGTTCTACACCACATGGGACCTTCGTAGTTTTCAGTATGTGCTGTGGAAATGCCAGGGGGTGGTTGAATTCTGGGGGAAATTCAATGATGTCATCTCTGTACTTATAGAAAAAATACTGCCATTAGATGTTGCTTTGTGAACCACAGCTGCTAAGAAAATGATTGTACAAAGGTTGGATTCCACTTCATCAGTTACCATTGCAACAATGGCTGCTAACATTTAAAGAAATTGTACTTATGGAGCTCTCCACGGCCAGGATCCACATGGCCAAAGTGTCCACTCTGGTTGTATTTATGGAGCTCTCCACGGCCAGGATCCACATGGCCAAAGTGTCCACTCTGGTTGTACTTATGGAGCTCTCCACGGCCAGGAGCCACATGGCCAGTGTCCACTCTGGTTGTACTTATGGAGCTCTCCACGGCCAGGATCCACATGGCCAAAGTGTCCACTCTGGTTGCACTTATGGAGCTCTCCACGGCCAGGAGCCACATGGCCAGTGTCCACTCTGGTTGTACTTATGGAGCTCTCCACGGCCAGGATCCACATGGGCAAAGTGTCCACTCTGGTTGTATTTATGGAGCTCTCCACGGCCAGGATCCACATGGCCAAAGTGTCCACTCTGGTTGTACTTATGGAGCTCTCCACAGCCAGGATCCACAGGGCCAAAGTGTCCACTCTGGTTGTACTTATGGAGCTCTCCACAGCCAGGATCCACATGGCCAAAGTGTCCACTCTGGTTGTATATTTGGAGCTCTCCACAGCCAGGATCCACATGGCCAAAGTGTCCACTCTGGTTGTACTTATGGAGCTCTCCACAGCCAGGATCCACATGGCCAAAGTGTCCACTCTGGTTGTACTTATGGAGCTCTCCATGGCCAGGATCCACATGGCCAAAGTGTCCACTCTGGTTGTATTTATGGAGCTCTCCACGGCCAGGATCCACATGGCCAAAGTGTCCACTCTGGTTGTACTTATGGAGCTCTCCATGGCCAGGATCCACATGGCCAAAGTGTCCACTGTGGACACATGGAAAAAAGCAGCAACGGACATTTCTGAACTCTTAGCCAACTGACTTAAACATCCATGAATGTGTATCAATAATTTGTCACTATTTCTGAGGTTCTATGATGTATTGTTCAGTAGATTTACTATGTAATATTCATTTATTTGTTTTTATATCATGATTTATTACATGCTATCAGATTGCAGGTGGGGGGGGGGGTTAAAAATATATCTATAAAATGTACGTGGCCAAAAGTTTTGAGAATGACACAAATATTCATTTTCACAAAGTCTGCTGCCTCAGTGTCTTCAGATATTTTTGTCAGATGTTACTATGGAATAGTGAAGTATAATTCAAGCATTTCATAAGTGTCAAAGGGTTTTATTGACAATTACATAAAGTTGATGCGAAGAGTCAATATTTGCAGTGTTGACCCCTTCTTTTTCAAGACCTCTGCAATCTGCCCTGGCATGCTGTCAATTCACTTCTGGGCCACATCCTGACTGACGGCAGCCCATTCTTACATAATCAATGCTTGGAGTTTGTCAGAATTTGAGGGGTTTTGTTTGTCCACCCATCTCTTGAGGATTGACCACAAGTTCTCAATGGGACCCAAAATATCGATGTTTTGTTCCCCGAGCCACTTAGTTATCACTTTTGCCTTATGGCAAGGTGCTCCATCATGCTGGAAAAGGCATTGTTTGTCACCAAACTGTTCCTGGATGGTTGGAAGAAGTTGCTCTCGGAGGATGTGCTTGTACCATTCTTTATTCATGGCTGTGTTCTTAGGCAAACTTGTGAGTGAGCCCACTCCCTTGGCTGAGAAGCAACCCCACACATGAATGGTCTCAGGATGCTTTACTGTTGGCATGACACAGGACTAATGGTAGCGCTCACCTTGTCTTCTCCGGACAAGCTTTTTCCGGATGCCCCAAACAATCGGAAAGGGGATTCATCAGAGAAAATGACTTTACCCCAGTCCTCAGCAGTCCAATCCCTGTACCTTTTGCAGAATATCAGTCTGTCCCTGATGTTTTTCCTGGAGAGAAGTGGCTTCTTTGCTGCACTTCTTCACAACAATTGGACCGCTCTCCTTGAAGTTCTTGATGATCCGATAAATGGTTGATTTAGGTGCAATCTTACTGGCAGCAATATCCTTGCCTGTAAAGGCCAGCATCCCGGAGTCACCTCTTCACTGTTGAAATTGAGACAGGTGTTTTGCAGATACTTTTTAATGAAGCTGCCAGTTGAGGACTTGTGAGGGGTCTGTTTTTCTCAAACTAGACACAAACTGATGGCCATATCCTCTTGCTTAGTTGTGTACCGGGGCCTCCCACTCCTCTTTCTATTCTGGTGGCATGACGTTGCCCTCTTTGGGTACAGAAAGCCCATTCCCCTCTCCCTGCCTCCCCCTTTCCTCCTTCAACTAGGCTGCTGTGGTCAGAGAGACCTCGTAAATTCCTGAGGATCTCCTCATGGACACACAGTATAGAGAGAGTCAATTTTCATAGAGAACAAAGGAATGTCTCCCACCTCACAGAACTCGAGGTCCGAACAAATTTCATGTTCCGGAGAAAGTATAAAAGATCGGTGAAAAATACAGCTACGAACTGGTCCATTTGTTACAACTTGGGGAAGCTCATGGGAGACGGTGTGGCCACATTACCATAACGCTGTTTATATAATAGCCTCAGGTATGAGGTTTATATCTAATTGTTGTATAAGATGAATGACTGAGTATGATACTGTTTGTATAATGGTGTAATATGATTTTGGACTGTTTAATGAAGAAAAATACAATTCCCTTTTGATTTGAACTAAATCAGAGGACCGCCTCTGAGCCCAGTTAGGGTCAGGCATCGTAGTTAATTACAGTTACACGATTAATCAGTTGATCGCGTAATACTAATTACAGAGAATCTTTGATAAAAACTATAAGTCTTCAATTTAATGATAGTAAAGACACAACACTGGTTAGAGCCAGTTTGCACTGGTCTGTGAAGGGAGTAGTACACAGCGTTGTACGAGATGGAATTCAGCAATTTCTCGCATGGAATAGCCTTCCTTTCTCAGAACAAGAATAGACTGTTTCAGAAGAAAGTCCTTTGTTTATGGACATTTTGAGCCTGTAATCGAACTCACAAATGCTGAAGCTCCAGAAACTCAACTAGTCTAAAGAAGGCCAGTTTTATTGCTTCTTTAATCAGGACAACCGTTTTCAGCTGTACTAATATAATTTAAAAGGGTTTTCTAGTGATCAATTAGCCTTTTAAAATGATAAACTTGGATTAGCTAACACAACGTGCCATTGGAACACAGTTGCCATTGGAACACAGATGGTCGTTGATAATGGGCCTATGTACAGTGCCTTGCGAAAGTATTCGGCCCCCTTGAACTTTGCGACCTTGTGCCACATTTCAGGCTTCAAACATAAAGATATAAAACTGTATTTTTTTGTGAAGAATCAACAACAAGTGGGACACAATCATGAAGTGGAACGACATTTATTGGATATTTAAAACCTTTTTAACAAACCAAAAACTGAAAAATTGGGCGTGCAAAATTATTCAGCCCCCTTAAGTTAATACTTTGTAGCGCCACCTTTTGCTGCGATTACAGCTGTAAGTCGCTTGGGGTATGTCTCTATCAGTTTTGCACATCGAGAGACTGACATTTTTTCCCATTCCTCCTTGCAAAACAGCTCGAGCTCAGTGAGGTTGGATGGAGAGCATTTGTGAACAGCAGTTTTCAGTTCTTTCCACAGATTCTCGATTGGATTCAGGTCTGGACTTTGACTTGGCCATTCTAACACCTGGATATGTTTATTTTTGAACCATTCCATTGTAGATTTTGCTTTATGTTTTGGATCATTGTCTTATTGGAAGACAAATCTCCGTCCCAGTCTCAGGTCTTTTGCAGACTCCATCAGGTTTTCTTCCAGAATGGTCCTGTATTTGGCTCCATCCATCTTCCCATCAATTTTAACCATCTTCCCTGTCCCTGCTGAAGAAAAGCAGGCCCAAACCATGATGCTGCCACCACCATGTTTGACAGTGGGCATGGTGTGTTCAGCTGTGTTGCTTTTACGCCAAACATAACGTTTTGCATTGTTGCCAAAAAGTTCAATTTTGGTTTCATCTGACCAGAGCACCTTCTTCCACATGTTTGGTGTGTCTCCCAGGTGGCTTGTGGCAAACTTTAAACAACACTTTTTATGGATATCTTTAAGAAATGGCTTTCTTCTTGCCACTCTTCCATAAAGGCCAGATTTGTGCAATATACGACTGATTGTTGTCCTATGGACAGAGTCTCCCACCTCAGCTGTAGATCTCTGCAGTTCATCCAGAGTGATCATGGGCCTCTTGGCTGCATCTCTGATCAGTCTTCTCCTTGTATGAGCTGAAAGTTTAGAGGGACGGCCAGGTCTTGGTAGATTTGCAGTGGTCTGATACTCCTTCCATTTCAATAGTATCGCTTGCACAGTGCTCCTTGGGATGTTTAAAGCTTGGGAAATCTTTTTGTATCCAAATCCGGCTTTAAACTTCTTCACAACAGTATCTCGGACCTGCCTGGTGTGTTCCTTGTTCTTCATGATGCTCTCTGCGCTTTTAACGGACCTCTGAGACTATCACAGTGGAGGTGCATTTATACGGAGACTTGATTACACACAGGTGGATTGTATTTATCATCATTAGTCATTTAGGTCAACATTGGATCATTCAGAGATCCTCACTGAACTTCTGGAGAGAGTTTGCTGCACTGAAAGTAAAGGGGCTGAATAATTGTGCATGCCCAATTCTTCAGTTTTTTATTTGTTAAAAAAGTTTGAAATATCCAATAAATGTCATTCCACTTCATGATTGTGTCCCACTTGTTGTTGATTCTTCACAAAAAAATACAGTTTTATATCTTTATGTTTGAAGCCTGAAATGTGGCAAAAGGTCGCAAAGTTCAAGGGGGCCGAATACTTTCGCAAGGCACTGTAGATATTCCATAAGAATATCCAGCTACAATAGCCATTTACAACATTAACAATGTCTTCACTGTATTTCTGATCAATTTGATGTTATTTTAATGGACAAAAAAATCTGCTTTTCTTTCAAAAACAAGGGCATTTCTAAGTGACCCCAAACTTTTGAATGGTAGTGTATACACGAAAGGAGGTTCATGAACATTTCAATCTATTAGCTATAAATGGCAATGATAAAGCTCTAGAAGTAATAAAAGTATATAATTACTTTAACGTTGCCCCTGACACCAGGGTTGCAAAAATGTCAAACTATTTCTAAATTCCCAGGTTTTCCATCAGTTTCGGTTGGAAGATTCCCGCAATCAGAAGGAAATGAGCCAGAAATCTGGTGTCCTCCAACCAAGATTTCTGGAAAGCTTGGCAACTTTGGGAAAGTTACCAGAATTTTGCATCCCTTCATGTAATACAGACCAACTTATCTGCCTTATGTTTAGAATGTCTCTGCCTGGCACTCAGCATTAAAGTTGCAATAAGCCGAAATCGCTCAGACATTTCTTGGTTGCTAAAATTGTAATAGCTCTAATTTGTAATAGCTCTAGCTCTAATTAACCTAATTTCAGTTTATGTGACAAAACAAGCAATAGTGGGGAGAATCATTGTAACATCTGAACCTCTGTAAAATACATTTTCAATAACCCAAAATGTTGTATTTTCAGCTGTTTGAAGCTGGTGTACAAAACTGAAAGTAAAAGATGCAAGAATGAAAGTTAGGAATGGAAGCACAGAAATAACACACATAGAAAATATATACCACTTCTTAGACTTCCTTTCAGTGAGAATGACAGATCTATAACTCACATTTCTAGTGAATGTGGTCAGGTTGCCCAAAAAGTGACATATTGCAGCTTTAAAGAGATAGATTGGTGGTAAGGCCCTGCAATAGACTAGAGTCCTGTCCAGGGGGTGTACTTGTCCATCAACCTGCCTCACAGAAGAGAAGAGAGACTCCTGCTCCTATGAGCAGTTTTGGCTTGCACAAGCCAAGGCTCGTGCAAGACTACTTATACAATGTGATACAATACAACACACCCATGCTAAGTACGATAATGTGTCTGCCTAATTATGTCATAGGTCCTTATTAAAAATGGAGAGATGGGTGGAATTCTATAGTGAGGAATGTGTGAGTGTGTGCATGTGTGTGTATGAATGTTCTTTCTGCTGTTGTTGGGCTTCTAGGCCATATGTAATGATAGGGTGGCTACATTGACTAGGAGCTGGGTGTGAACTTTATAGTTGAAATCACTTCATTAAGTTAACACCACCGGTCATAAACCTATATTTGCATCTACCTCCCAACCGCTGTGAATTAGACAGGATGTTCTCTCTCCTGTTCAAAACTCACATTGTGATCAATTGAAGCACATAGCTGTTTACTCAGAATGGCATGTACGCATGATGTATTCATCACACTGTTAAATACAAACTATACAATGACTAAAGTGCATGTGATAATATGGTATTTCCATGTATCAGGGTGTTGAATGAATTTGTACAAGAAGAAGGTTACATATCCTAATATGGTCCATGATGTTTCCTTTTGTGATGGTGTGCAATGTCACGCACAGCCACAACCACGGCTTAAAGGGGCAGTTCAGTTAAAAACACATTTCTTTAGGATGCTTCCACACTGAGGTAAAAATAACACTCTGAAATTGTGAAAATGATGTTAATACCGTTTTTGTGTAATACCTGTTTGAAATAAATGCCTGAAATTTCAGCCTGTTAAGGTGGGATGGAACATTTGGCCAAACATCATGATTATAAAAAAACAATGACAGCTCATCTGGTTAAGGGGGTGGGTTCTAGACCATCCTATCAGCCAATCAGGGATGTGTGTGTAAATATATGTTTATGTTGTTTCCTGATGCCCACAAGATCAGACTGAGCATTTCAAGTGTCAACGGAGGCTCAAGGAAGTAAATGATTCAAAATATATTTTGGATTTATGTTCATTAAATAAGAACAGTGATTTATTAGAAATGTCATTAAATGTTGGCTCAAGGTAAAAGGTGTAAAAGCTGAATTTCCTAACCTGCTTCGAGAAATGCATACACCTTCAGGTGTTTAAAGAATGCTCCTGGTAAAAGTTCAAATACCATTGCCTCGCTCTGTAGGTAAAAACATGCGTCCTTTGTCCTGAACTTATCCACCTTCTGATAAAAGACAAAAGTGTCTGTATGCACATTATTTGAGAGATATTCTTTCAAAATAATATTTAATTATCTATTTTAACAAACACATTGACGCCATGAGTCAATTTTGCCACCTGTCAATGATTTTAGAGGCCGATATAATGATGACTTCACTGTGCAGATCTGTCTACACTTGTAAGATATCCAGACACAATGGGTACCTGACTACCTCTGGAGGTGGTCAGAAGATCTGATCACACGCTTAATCGTCTACAACTGTGGGCACAGTCAGAATGTGGACAAGATCAGGACAAAGGTTAGAACCAGGTATAAACAGGGCTTTTGAGAAGTATGGCTCAATGATTCATTAGATATTTAGAGAGGTTTCTTTCCAATATGGCCCTTTCAACATGCACCAGTGGGAAATGAACTCACAACGATGTTGTTGGTGGTAGCTTCACACTCATACCCACTGAACCAGACAGGACCTTTTTTAAGGTTGGCAAGACAATTGGACAGACGAAAGCAAAAGCTCCACCTCAGTTTACTCAGATACACTGATTGGAAATGTCTTGACGGTGTAAACAAAATGGTGGAAGCCCATTGTTAGGCTGGCTTTCACCAGAAGGATATGCTATAAAGCAGCATCAATGAGTAAGCCAACTAGCTAATTTGCCTAAATCTTCTTTAAAATTATTTTAATTTTAAAATAAAACTTGAAATTGGCATGGTCTAATTGACTCGACAACCAACAACCAAGTTAAATGAACCAGAAAACAAATAGTTATTTCTGGTTGTTTATCAAGGTTAGCTGGCTAACTCATTGATCCAGCTTTGTAGTGTACCCCTCTGGTCAGTTCTTTCAGATCAGTGAAATGAATGAGGAGAGAGGACAGGCCTTTCAGTCCATGCAGAAAGAGCTAAAGCCACACAGTGATACTGGTCGCGTTCCCCTGCTCAGACGTTGCATGCATCCTCCGATGGCCGAGTGCCATGTAATCAACTGTGCAGTCGGACACCATGTTGCTATAACACATGATGTGTTTAGCTGATACATAAAATTCCTTTCCAGGCGTTGTAAGATCTGGCATGCGTCGACAACGCCTGGGCAGAGGAACGCGCCCATTGTAGGAAGTAGGATACACAGCCCTCTAGTGATCTCCACTAGGCTGTACACCTGCATGGATCCACAGCGAAGACTTATCATGAATGAAGAACCAAGCCTCTTTACCTGAGTTTTAAGTTCTTGTTTACCCATAGACTGACTCTATGTTATTCTTACAGTGACTCGTGTTGACTTTTTATACTCTGGAAATGCTTTTTTTAGATCTGGTTCATCTACAAATATTGAGCAACAAGATGACTACTGTCTATGAAGAAACCCATGGGAAGGGTAAACCCATAGATCTAGATAGAGGTCTCATCTCTATGTCTGTGCCATTATAGATTCTGTGACAGCATGGGCCATTGAGGCTACAACCCATAAGAATCGCCACCCAGTTGACTACACCGACTACTTAAAATGGCAACAAAAAAATGGTGAAAGCCCCCATGCTAAATTGGCCTTTTGGCCACTAGAGGCATCTATCATTCTCTATGGGTCAACCCCTTGAGAATCAGACATCTATTTTCATCTAGGGAATCCTGGTGAAAACCAGTGACACAATGACTGCCATCTTGTAGGGTAACCCCCACAACATGTCAGAGAATACAGTAATCGATACATTTGATAACAGGCAGTAAGAAAGACCAGAAACCTTTCAACCACCCATCATACATTTAGCCATAGTGTTTCTTTCAATATTGTGTCACGCAGCACAATGTCCGCATAAACAAAGTGCATAATGCTTATGCCAACTTTAGCAGCACGTTAGTCTTGTGTAAGCACTATGATGATTACTTTACAGTAGTGTCACTGGCAGTTCAACACATGATGTATTAAAACGTTTTGCCTGCACATTATTTTGAGATTTCCCTTCGTCGTGTAGTGATATGGCTGGGCTTTGTAATGCAGTGTGTGTGTGCGTGTCTTTGTTGTATTACTGTTAAATAGGTGCATCGGCTTGACCTTGTGTAAAGTACTGTGACTAGCCAGTACTGAGACAGATGGGTAGAACACACTAGGAAAATCAGTGGTGTAAAGTACCTAAGTAAAAAATACTTTAAGTACTACTAGTCGTTTTGGGGGGTATGTACTTTACTTTTCATATTTTTGACAACTTTTACATTCCTCAAGAAGAAAATGTACTTTTTACTCCATTCATTTTCCCTGTCACCCAAAAGTACTTGTTACATTATGAATGCTTAGCATGACAGGAAATTTGTCCAATTCACACATTTATCAAGAGAACATCCCTGGTCATCCCTACTGCCTCTGATCTGGCGAAGTCACTAAACACACATGCTTCGTTTGTAAATGATGTCTGGGTGTTGGCGTGTGCCCCTGGCTAAAATGGTGTCGTCTGGTTTGCTTAATACAAGAAATGTGGAATAATTTACACGTTTACATTTGTGCTTAAGTATGAGAAATTACATTTATGTTTGATACTTAAGTATATTTAAAAACAAATACTTTTAGACTATTACTCAAGTAGTATTTTACTGGGTGACTTTCACTTTTACCCGAGTCATTTTATATGAAGGTATATTTACTATTCCAAATCACCAGTTGCACAGAGGTATATCCTAATCCGCATCCACACAGATATTTTAAACCTTCCATAAAGCACTCAGGACAGCCCCCATTGATAGAGGGTAGTATGAAAATTGAAGTATGAAAATTGGGTACTTTTTCCACCACAGAGGAAAAGTGGGATCCCCACTGGGCACAGATGTCAATTCAATGTCTATTCACATTGGTTCAACGTAATTTAATTTAAATGACGTGAAAACAACGTTGGTTCAACCAGTGTGTGCCCAGTTGGATCCCGCTCTTCTGGACACATAGAACAGGCACACAACAACATGGGGACTTTCTCTCCCGTAAGGTTCTCGTGAACTCCTGTGACTCGTTGCTTATGTTGTCTGAGGAGAAAATGGCATAGTGGAAATGACTTGAGTCACCGCTGCCAAAATTGATTTCCCTATTCTATTTTTTGACTATGATGATTCTCTTCATGTCAACCAACTACTGTTACTGTAAGGTCAAAGCAGCATGTTCTGGCAGCATGTGTTCAAAAGTAAAAAGTGATTTACACAAGTTATCGATATCAGCAGGACTACACCAAACTCATGAAGCAAACTGTTGCCTTGTGCTCTGTAAGATTGGCTACTAATTGGTGGTGGACGGATGGTGCCTGTGTGAGAAGGTTACACAGACAATACCTACCAGACGAGAAGGTCACTGACTGGCTGCCATTTAATCTGATTGGCAAGCGTCAACAGAACCAGTCAGTCAACAAACTCCCTTCACGGTCTGAATAGAACACCCTTTTAAACCATATAAGCCAACACAATATGTTGTCAGTATTCCTATGGAGCGTGTAAAGCAAATTCCTGTTGCAAAGTACTTAAGTTGACTCCGAGGATGGTGTGGTATTAGTGCCTCTGCTTTAGAGAACTGAAAAGCAACCAAAAGGTCAAAAGGTCATAGAGAAACAATATGAGTATATATATATATATATATATATATATATATATATATATATATATATATGTCTGTAAGTCGAGCCGTCAACTCTCCCAGCATTGTTGCTTTCGCAATAATAATATGACAACATGGAGCACATGTAGCAATGATGATTGACAGCCAGGGATAAAATACATTTTAAAAGAACACGCATCCAATTTAAAAGAACACGCATCCATTGAAAATAGCCTTAGGCTCTAATTACTGGCGACCCCTTAGAAAAAGTTGAGAGACATTCTCATTTGTTCATGGAAGTTTACTCCTTTACCCTCTGTTTATCATTTAAGCTGCATTACATGACACCTTGCTTCAGAAATGTCTAGATGTTTACGGAAACGTGTGTGACCTTGTCCCATCCTCTGCCGTGGTTGATTGGTTATCGACCACAGGGTGTAGTTATTGTTTTGGAGGGGTTCGGAACCGATTTAAGATAAGAACTACAAGAGGTCAGTTAATATGTTCTTTACAAACTATGGTGGGAACAAGAGAGAGAGTACAACTCCCTGCCAACTCCCAGTGTTGCTCGGGGTTGAGATATCTTCAATGTAAACAGAGGCAGAAGGGCTTACATTGGTTCAGCATTCTATAAAAACTCTACAAACCCTTTGCTCTGCGAGATAGTCTTGTGTTATTTATTCTCTAAACAGCCTTTATCCCAGCCATGTTTTTCAACCATGATGACTGGCCTGTTGCCACAAGGTCAGACAATCCGGCTGGCCTTTGCAGCAGATGCCGTTTCTGTTTTACAACGGTCATGATAGAACAGATATATTTGATTATTTTTTTTCCTGGACAAATACAGTTGAAGTCGGGAGTTTACATGCACTTAGGTTGGAGTCATTAAAACTCGTTTTTCAACCACTCCAAAAATGACTTGTTAACAAACTATAGTTTTGGCAAGTCAGTTAGGACATCTACTTTGTGCATGACACAAGTAATATTTCCAACAATTGTTTACAGACAGATTATTTCACTTATAAATTCACTGTATCACAATTCCAGTGGGTCAGAAGTTTACATACACTAAGTCGACTGTGCCTTTAAATAGCTTGGAAAATTCCAGAAAATGATGTCATGGCTTTAGAAGCTTCTGATAGGCTAATTAATTTACATCATGTGAGTCAATTGGAGGTGTACCTGTGGATGTATTTCAAGGCCTACCTTCAAACTCAGTGCCTCTTTGCTTGACATCATGGGAAAATCAAAATAAATCAGCCAAGACCTCAGAAAAATAATGGTAGACCTACACAAGTCTGGTTCATCCTTGGGAGCAATTTACAAACACCTGAAGGTACAACATTCATCTGTACAAACAATACTATGCAAGTATAAACACCATGGGACCACGCAGCCGTCCTACCGCTCAGGAAGGAGACGCGTTCCGTCTCCTAGAGATTAACGTACTTTGGTGCGAAAAATGCAAATCAATCCCAGAACAACAGCAAAGGACCTTGTGAAGATGCTGGAGGAAATGGGTACAAAAGTATCTCGTTCCACAGTAAAACGAGTCCTATATCGACAGCAAGGAAGAAGCCACTGCTCCAAAACCGCCATAAAAAAGCCAGACTACATTTTGTAACTGCACATGGGTACAAAGATCATACTTTTTGGAGAAATATCCTCTGGTCTGATGAAACAAAAATAGAACTGTTTGGCCATAATGACCATCGTTATGTTTGGAGGAAAAAGGGGAACGCTTGCAAGCCGAATAACACCATCCCAACCGTGAAGCACAGGGGTGGCAGCATCATGTTGTGGGGGTGCTTTGCTGCAGGAGGGACTGGTGCTCTTCACAAAATAGATGGCATCATGAGGGAAGAAAATTATGTGGATATATTGAAGCAACATCACAAGACATCAGTCAGGAAGTTAAAGCTTGGATCTTCCAAATGGACAATGATGCCAAGCATACTTCCAAAGTTGTGGCAAAATGGCTTAAGGACAACAAAGTCAAGGTATCGGAGTGGCCATCACAAAGCCCTGACCTCAATCCATAGAAAATGTGTGGGCAAAACTGAAAAAGCATGTGAGAGCACGCTACAAACCTGACTCAGTTACACCAGCTCTGTCAGGAGGAATGGGCCAAAATCCACCCAACTTACTGTAGCTTGTGAAAGGCTACCAGAAACATTTGACCCAAGTTTAACAATTTAAAGGCAATGCTACCAAATACTAATTGAGTGTATGTAAACTTCTGACCCACTGGGAATGTGATGAAAGAAATAAAAGCTGAAATGAATCATTCTCTCTACTATTATTCTGACATTTCACATTCTTAAAATGAAGTGGTGAACCTAACTGACCTAAGACAGGGAATTTTTACTAGGATTAAATGTCAGGAATTGTGAAAAACTGAGTTTAAATGTATTTGGCTAAGGTCTATATAAACTTCCGACTTCAACATTATGTTTTCACCACTGATTTGTGGTGTGTAGTGGACCAATGTGCCTCTTTCGGTTCTATAGCCTTCTTTACCCAGACTGATGCAGGTCCTGCCAACAGTCCACTGTCGTTTGTAGTGTCTGCTCAGGCAGTGACCTCAGCAGCACATTCACAGTGTGAGAGAGTCACAGTGTTTATTTTTCAACCCCATGTCCGAGTGACCTCCACAGCTCACCTAGTGTGCTCGCTCACAATGATAAGATGTTATTGTAGGACTTCCCATAGCCCTGTGGAAACTGTTTTGATTGGCAACCCAAAGGGCTTTTGGCCCGGGTCCAACTATAACAACTTGGCTTCTATTGGCCGAGAGAGTGAGAAATAAGAGTACATTTGCAATCAATCATTAGATCAAGCCGAGGAAATTATTTTCAGAACAAAACAATGAGGAGAAATAGTGGAGTTAAATTGGAGTGTTAGAAAAACAATCCTCGGGGGCGTGAAGTAGGTAAATTGTTCGCAGGATGACCGGCTTGGAACCGAGACAAATGTTAGGTAAGATAATAACGGAATCTTAATGTGAATCAAATCAACAATGACTGGATGTTCTTACACAGGGGCCCTAAGCAGGATATGGTTCAGCCATGAAGGTTTAGATAGCTGGCTAGACTAACTTACCGCAATCTTATTGACTTTCTGACCTAACAGAAGAAAAACTGCTGATGCACTAGCTACCAAATTTCTAAATTGCGCGTGGTGTATTCTTCTATGCTATTTTTCAACAGTAAGTTGAGAACTGAGGTCCACCCCCAAATAGTCCCCCTAGCGGCCGCAGGGCCCTACCTGCAGCGCATAGTCTGCGTATAGGCAGATAACAAAACATCAAAGTCAATTTCCTCATGAGCCCAGGAAAGAGCTGACAAACAATAACTACCACTTACTGTGGAGAGTCATGGGGGGAATCCGCTATAAGCTAAGTGTCACATTTGATCGCAGGCGTGTGTCTAAAGACACTTCACTGCCCGGTTTGGGCCCATACATTTCAGTCATCTATACCCGCAGCAGTCATTACAATGACTGATTACTCCAATTAGCCTAGCATGGCCCAAGCACCAGCGGTGCCTGCCATGTCTTTCTGCTATGGGGCTAACCAATCAAAAAGGTAAAGAGTTCATGGGCACGCTTGAGATCCATCTAAGGGGGGGGGGGGGGGGGGGGGGGGGGGGGGGGGGGGAGCGACAGAGCCATGTGTTCCAGGCAAGGCTAATCAACAAAAGATAATGACACATTCACTATGACCTTCTTTTCCTCTCTCTGTCTTAATATCAGCCTCTGGGGCTCTTAGTCTTGAGACACATTGTGATTACATCATGAATCATAGTGGTGGCTAGCGTATTCGTTTTAGAGCAGAGTGAATTGGGACTGATGGTTTCTGGCTTTCAGTTAAAAACTGTAGCTCAAATGGTAGAGCATGGTGCTTACAAAACCAGGATAGTGGGTTTCTCATTTGCCAAGTTAGAAGAAGCTATGTACAAGCAACACATTCAAATTTTACTGATGGCAATTTGAATGCACAGAGATACTGTGAAGAGATCCTGAGGCCCATTTTCGTGCCATTCATCCACTGCCACCACCTCATGTTTCAGCCTGATAATGCACCGCCCCACATCTCAAGGATTTGTACACAATTCCTGGAAGCTGAAAATGTCCCAGTTCTTCCATGGCCTGCCGACTCACCAGACATGTCACCCATTGAGCATGTTTGGGATGCTCTGGATCGACAGCGTGTTCCAGTTCCCGCCAATAACCAGCAATTTCACAAAGCCATTGCAGCGCGACACAACATTCCACAGGACACAATCAACAGCCTGATCAACTCTATGCGAAGGAGATGTGTCGCGCTGCATGAGGCAAATGGTTATCACACCAGATACAGACTGGTTTTCTGATCCATGCCCTACCTTTTTTTGGTCTGTGACCAACAGATGCATATCTGTATCCACAGTCATGTGAAACCCATAAATTAGGGCCTAAGGAATTTATTTCAATTGACTGATTTCCTTGTGTGAAATGCAACTCAGTAAAATAATTTAAATTGTTGCATGTTGTGTTTATCTTTTTGTATATGGGGAGGGAAGGGATTTTCTATTGAAACAGCCACTTGTGCAGATGGTGTTTGACTTACGGTATAGCAGGCATGGTGTAGCAATAAGACAACACAGACGTAATACTAGAGCCTTTTATCAGAAATACACTTTGGAGTGAACAGGTGGCATAGTTTGTTTGTTCCTTGTTGGACACTTGTAGGCCTTTCTGCCGTAAAAGACACATTCCTTTAGGGTTGAAGAAGCATATCGCTTCACAGTCTAGTCCATAAAACAAGAAAACATTCAAATTATGACAGAAAAAAATTATAAAATATATGTGTATAAAATGTATATAATAATTCAATCCAATGCCTTGGAGGATTGACTGTGATGACGGAGAAGACGATTGCAAAGACGATTGCAAAGAAAAAGATTGATGGAATCAATGGGCTTCATTCAACATGCCTTGGAGGGCTTCCCTTTATTCAATACATATCAACATTAGGGAGGGAGGGTGTATGTTTCTAGTGAATACACTTCCTCCCCTTCCAAAAGCCCTACAGCTCCGGGTAATTACTTTAAGCTGAAATGGAGCGGCTCTCTTCAACTCCACACAATGCAAGAGGTGTGTTTGTTCAGGCAGGAGATCACAACAGTGCTTCATTGTACTCTTTAGTCGTGTGCTGTATTCAATTCATAGAACATTCTTTTTCTTGGGAGAGGAGTATCTCTTGATAAACTACATACAGCAAGACACAGCCACATAATCCCAACAAGTCAACACACACAGAAAACACAGGATGCACAGTGCAGAACATCAAATGAAAACCCTCACACACAGAAAACACAGAATGCACAGTACAGAACATCAAATTAAAACCCTCACACACAGCCAGTAAAAACAAGCAGGGCTTAGGGAACAATCTTGAGGAAACATACCAGTGGAGAAGAAGTGATTAAGGACTTCTCCCCCGGCTTAGCCACATCTGGGTAGGGCAGGTCTCACAGTCAGGCCGCAGCAGTCCTGTAGTAACCCAGACTGGGTGTTTCAGTATGGGTGAGGGTTAGGGGTGGTCCAGGGTCTCCTGTTGGATTTGGGGGAGGAAAGGAGGGACGTGGGGGTGTTTTTAAAATGAGTTACATGCTGTTTGTTGAGTCGAAAAGGAGGAATGTGTGGATCTGATACTTTTGGTTCTCGCTCTGTAGGTCTATGATCAGACTTTACGACAGAGACTGTGTGGTCTCGCTCTGCCAGCTGGCACCCCCTGCTGAGCTCCCATCATCACAGAAAGCTGCTCCACACACACAAACAAACAAGCAGACACACACACCAACACACACACAAACAAACAAACAAGCAGAGGGAAACATGCACACATTCACAAACAACTAGAGAGAAAGACACACCACCTCCACTGTCAGGGCTCACCTCTGATCTACCCATGTTTTCGCTGAGCTGCGTCACACACTTACTCCTGACTCACACTGAAAGTCAATAACAATGTTCAGGAACAGTGCCTTGGATTTGCAATAGCAGACTTTGTTCCAGAATACTAATGTGTACATCCTTCCAGACAGGTCCAGACACATGACCTGGACGTTTCACCTCTCCAACAGCTTCAGCCAGCTAGAGGCCTGGGAGCTGAGCTAAACAACAGGTAAGAGGGAAGGTGAGACGGAGGGAGGGAGAAAGGTCTGAGATGTTAGGCTAGCTCTGTTCTAACTTGCTGTCTCTAGAACAAGGGGTCAATGAATGGACCCTCTAGGAATGACCATTCAGATGTAGTGGCAATTTGCTCTGGAAACATTCCATCTCACAGAGCACTTTGCAAATATTCAAAGTAGCAGTGAAGGATAAGACAGATGTATTGTTCTCTTATACATAGAATGACCACTAGAGGGCAACGATGAAGCATGAATTAATAACGTCAGCGGGAATATACTGTCTGTTAGTGAACTCTAGTGGTCAAATCCATACATCACACTGTGGTCAGGGAAATAAAGGATCAGCAAAAGCACTGCATTTTTCTATGTGCTCAATTGGTGAAATATAAAGATTTTGTATGTGAAACGTACAAGCATGAAAATCAAGAGGCATTTGAACACATCGAACACATTTGTTTTCTGACTCCGTTAATAAATTCGGTAATGCAACATTTATTGGATGCCTTCATCGAAGAAGATGCATTGGGGGCAGTGGTGGAATAAGTACCCAACTGTAAAGATACCTTAATAGAACATGACTTGAGTAAAAGTGAAAGTCATCCAGTAAAATACTACTTGAGTAAAAGTCTAAAAGTATTTGGTTTTAAATATACTTAAGTATCAAAAGTAAAAAGGTATAAATCATTTCAAATGACTTATATATTAAGCAAACCAGACGGTACCATTACATGTATTTTTTTACTAATAGCCAGGGGCACACTCCAACACTCAGACATCATTTACAATGAAGCATGTGTGTTTATGGAGTCTGTCAGATGTTCTCTTGATAAGTGTGTGAATTGGACCATCTTCCTGTCCTGCTAAGCATTACAAATGTAACTAGCACTTTTGGGTGTCAGAGAAAATGTATAGAGTAAAAAGTACATTGTTTTCTTTAGGAATGTAGTGAACTAAAAGCAAAAGTTGTCAAAAGTATAAATAGTAATGTAAAGTACAGATACCCCAAAAAAACGATTTTTACTTAAGTACTTTACACCACTGATTGGGGGTTTGCCACTTAGAGAGCAGCAGGAGCTGCTGAAGACTGTCCAAGCTCCATGGACCTTTGTTTGAATGAAGGTCTTTGGTTCAGTTTGATTAAGTAAGATATGCTCTGAATTAGAGTTTGATCATGTTGTGGGCCCCTCAGAACCATGGTTCTAAGCCTCAGAAGGTGACCATCCCTCCGGCGACCAATTTGGTGGTTGATCAGCCCCAGGGAGGTCCTGGCTTTTGATCCCAGTCCCCAGCTAAGTTTGTCATTAAAAGGCTATATTTTGCCTTTAACCTGCCTCTTGAGTGTTTGTACTGTGGCCAATCCTCGATTACACCACAGCTTATGTGGCGCTTACAGGAATCAAAGCCAAATCTCTGGTGTTGCAAGCGCCATGCTCCAGCACACTGGGTTGTCCATTTCTTTGGTTCCACAACTCTCCTTGGTCATTGTTTTGTTTTTTTATTATGCATTTCTATGATATTTTAGGCCAGGATTCAATTAAAGAGCACTTTGTCAGCAAAGACCACATTCACGGTACAACGTTGCATATGGAAATAAGCATATCAAGAAGCTGATTAAATAGCATGATCATTACACAGGTGCACCTTGTGCTGGGGACAAAAGGCAACTCTAAAATGTGCAGTTCTCAAGTTGAGGGATCGTGCAATTGGCATGCTGATTGTAGGAATGCCCAAAAGAGCTGTTGCCAGATAATTTAATGTTCATTTCTCTACCATAAGCCGCCTCCAACATAGTTTTAGAGAGTTTGGCAGTATGCCCAACCAGCCTCACAACCGCAGACCACGTGTAACCACGCCAGCCCAGGACCTCCACATCCGGCTACTTCACCTGCGGGATTGCCTGAGACCAGCCACCCTGACAGCTGATGAAACTGCAGGGTATTTCTGTCTGTAATAAAGCCCTTTTGTGAAGAAAAACTCATTCTGATTGGCTGGGCCTGGCTCCCCAGTGGGTGGGCCTATTCCCACCCAGGCTCACCCCTGACTGTGCTCCTGCCCACTCATTTGAAATCCATAGATTAGGGCCTAATGTATTTATTTCAATTAACTGATTTCCTTGTATGAACTGTAAAACTCAGTAACAATCACTGAAATTGTTGCATGTTGCATTTATATTTTTGTTCAGTATAGTTGACAAATTGAAGAGGGTGTGCTAGCTCTGGAATAGATCACGTACATGAAATGTCTGGGGATCTCAATGAGAGGTTTGAGAAATCACTGCTTTATAACATGCCTTGAATTGAATATCGGCCTGAATTGAGGAACACTTTTGAGCAGAATTACACTCAAATTATTCATTCCTTGTGTCCTTTCTCCTAGCCTTCTTTTCAAAACGCAATTGCTCTTCATACATTGCAGTTCGTACATGTCCTAGGAGAGCTCTACTATGAGGAGGAAGGATGATTGAACAGGAGCTGGAGTATAGTCCAGTATAGCTGGAGAAGATGGCTCAGAGAGGTCTGTTAGTGACCTCTACTGGTCAGGTCCATAGTTCACAGTGGCCAGGGAAATACAAGAAAGTGGATGTCAGTTTAGGCACAACTGCAAAGTAGACATCAACACACCGTGAGGCTTAATTCAATTTGCATTGGTGAAGAATTACGGATTGCCTGACAGAAATGTAAAAGGTTATTTCCAATTAAGCTGACATCCAGCGTTTACCGTGAATGTAGTGCCCGCTTACACGGGAACATTGCTTATAATTTCACATGCTGAACCTGCGTTTTACGGATTGAATAGAGCCCTCAGTTGACGGGTATTCCGACACGCCACCCTGATTGAAAGTAAGGTTACACAAGACCGGGCATTGTACGTAAAATTGTTTGTGCAAATAAAATACAGAATTACAGTACCAGTCTAACCACTAGGCTACCTGCCACACCATCATACCTCCTCCATGGTTTACGGTGGGAACCACACATTTGGGGATCATCCGTTCACCAACTCTGCATCTCAAAGACATGGAGGTTGGAACCAAATATTTCACATTTTGACTCATCAGACCAAGTGAGATTTCCACCGGTTTAATGTCCATTGGTGGTGTTTCTTGGCCCAAGCAAGTCTAGTCTTCTTATTGGTGTGCTTAAGTAGTGGTTTCTTTTCAGCAATTCGACCATGAAGGCCTGATTCACGCAGTCTCCTCTGAACAGTTGTTGAGATGTGTCTGTTACTTGAACACTGAAGTATTTATTTGGGCTGCAATTTCTGAGGCTGGTAACTCTAATGAACTTCTCCTCTGCAGCAGAGGTAACTCTGGGTCTTCCTTTCCTGCGGTGGTCCTCATGAGAGCCAGTTTCATCGTAGCGCTTGATGGTTTTTACGACTGCACTTTTCCAGATTGACTGACCTTCATGTCTTAAAGTAATGGACTCATTTCTCCTTGCTTATTTGAGCTGTTATTGCCATAATATAATATGGACTTGGTCTTTTACAAAATAGGGCAATCTTCTGTATACCACCCCTACCTTGTCACAACACAACTGATTGGCTCAAACGCAGTAATAAGGAAAGAAATTTCACAAGAACGTTAAACAAGGCACACCTGTTAATTGAAATGCATTCCAGGTGACGACCTCGTGAAGCTGGTTGGGATAAAGCCAAGAGTGTGCAAAGCTGTCATCAAGGCAAAGGGTGGCTACTTTGAAGAATCTAAAATATATTTTGATTTGTTTAACACTTTTTTGGTTACTACATGATTCCATATGTGTTATTTCATAGTCTTGATGTCTTCACTATTATTCTACAATGTAGAAAATAGTAAAAACTAAGAAAAACCCTTTAATGAGTAGGTGTGTCCAAACTTTTGACTGCTACTCTATATAATGGATTGTGAACACAAGTCAATATTTGTCCATGATTCCTTTATTCATCACTCGCATACTAATCCAGAGATCAATTACAAAAATACATATTAAGTCTGAATTTACATTGAGGGTTCTATACTTCTTAAAAGGCTGGAAGTGTCTTTCATCCTAAAACAAAGCAGAAGAACAAAACCTAATGAAGTTAAACATAAATGCAGTATTATTTTATATACAGTAGATGGTGTATTGGCCTTGGTTAAAAGCGGGAACACAACATAGATCTACAGTACTTACATGTTGGCTATCCTTTCCAATCTCTCTTTCATATTGTCCTATAGAAAATGAGTCAAGAATGAATGAAAAACAAAGGGATTGATTTCATCCGTATTGTGGAAGATCCACGTAAAAATTCGAAGGTAATTTCGGCACATGCAGAGTTTACCGTGAACGAAGTCTCCTCGAACATTGCATTTCAAATTTCGACCTATAACGTGGATCTTTCACGATGCTACTGATTGAATCCAGCCCAAATATAAAAATACTGTATATAGCAGCTCACCACCTGGTAGCCTAGCAGTTAAGAGAATTGGGTCAGTAACCGAAAGGTTGCTGGTTCCAATCCCTGAGCCGAAAAGGTGGAAAAATCTGCATTTCTGCCCTTGTGCTTCCTAAGTGGACAGTTTGATTTCACAGAAGTGAGATTGACTTGGAGTTACATTGTGTTGTTTAAGTGTTCCCTTTAGTTTTTTAGAGCAGTATGTATACACACACACACACACACACACACACACATTTGTAATATCTGCCATTACCTCTGGGGGTGCCGTTGTCACACAGGGGCTGATGGGATAGCTAGCAGAAGGGGTGGAGGACTGAGGACGCTCACAGCCAGAGTTGTGTAGGAGGCTCTCTGGAGGACTGGGTCTTGACTCTGTATGGGTATGTGAGCATCAGTTGAACTTTTATCACACTGGGAATTTGATCTTTCTATTACTGTATTTCAGTTGTTGTATACGATGGCCTCATCAATATCTAAGATACTTTTATTGTCAAAATCAGTTCCAACCCGTGACTTCTGTTGCATTATCCGCCACGTGATGACTCCAACCTCCATTGATAAGTGACAACGACTCCTAGAGGGGAAAAAAAACAACCTTGAAAGCTGTACATTTTTGCATCTTTAATCAGCAAACAGAGATACAGTAGACATTCTGGAATGGACTGACATCATTAGTTCAACATCTGCTTCTACTTGTCATTGGATAGAGGTAGGGAGAGTTCTTTAGAAGAGTCTCCAGATCGGACAGATGTGGTGTAGAGATCCCTTCCTACCTGGGCCATGGCTGACACACATGCAGACACACAGTATCCAAGAATCCCTTTGCAGTGGATAGGGACACATACAAAGAGCCTACCTGGGCCGTGGCTGTGGAGAGGGTCAGTCTGGTCTCCAGCAGTAGCACTCTGCTCTCCAGGTTCTCCCACTGGTGCTTGTCTATAGTGATCCTCCCGGCCGAGGCCTTCTCTAGAAGCTCCAGCCTCTGCTCCAGGGCCGAGAGCCCCCCCAGCCGGGTCTGGACCTGCAACAGCTGGGCCTCCAGCACTGCCAGCCTCCCCTCCACCACCAGGTCCTGGAAGGGTGGTCACAATCCAGTCTGTGTGTGTGTGTGTCACTTTAGTGATGTGTGTTACAGAGAGAAAGGCTGTGTGTGTGTCTGTGCTTATATTGTGGAGAAGTATGCTGGTACTCACTGTTTGAGGGACTGTAGGTGCTTGGTTCTGGACCTCCTCCAGTCCCAGCCCCTCCTCCTCTTCCTCTTCAATATCTGAGGTTCTACTAGAGGAGCGCCAGGAGTCACCACCAATGTGTCTCTCCACTAGTGGCCTGCTTAGGGACAACTGTGGGAAAGAACCATCTCACCTAGTCATGTTAAGGCCGGGCCATGTACTCATGCAGCGTCACAATGGACTATTTTGTCATTTTAAAATGTTTTCTTTAACCTTTACTTAACTAGGCTAGCTCAGGCCTCTTTGATAAAGTGTAGAGAGCTGAACAGGTCTGTTGGTCTACACTGTCATGTCCTTGGCAAAGACTTACTTTGGTGGCCATGGGGTTCATTGTTTCAGCCTGAAATGGGAGAGCCTCACTTTTGGAGTCTGAACTCGAGGCCTGAAAACGCGGTCTCGGCTTTGGCTGCAACACACACAGATGCAATACATGAACTTTTTCTTTTACCAGGTAGGCTACTGAGAACACATTCTCTACTACAATACAGACATGGTCTGATCAAGAGGGTGCAATAGTTAATTTAACCGTGAATACCGTGTCATCATTATCATGTCGTTTGATGACCCACTTTTCTCGAGGCTCGTCAAAGCTGAGGGAGACAGACTGACCTTGTTGCCTTTGCTGAGCTCTTTGTGTTTCTGCAGGGCGAAGGCGATGACATCACAGAGGATGCAGGTCTTTCTTTCTGCAAAGCCAAACTGGAGGAACTGCTGCTTGGTCAGGACGGGTTTGTAGTGGAAGAGATCCCGCAGTACCTAGATGTGGGTGAACAATAGACAGTATGACTGACACACACACACACGGCTGAATTGTCCCTGCTGAAAAAAAATTCTAATCAAAAATACACCATGTTTTCTTAATTCAAACAGTAAAAAATGCGAAGATCAAAACAATATTCATTGAATTGTCATTGAAGATCACATTGCAAAGTATCTGGTACAGGGGTTTTAGGGGGCCACATTCGTTCTTCAAGAAGGTCCAGAGGGTCACACTGAAAATGTGTTCATTTCTTCACCATCAAAACGTGCAAAGAAATTGTCCTGTAATCCAATGCTTTTGCAATTTTCGATGCTACCTGACTGTCTAGGTTTCATTTGAATGATTATTAGTAAGCTGGACACAGTCAAGAAACAGTATAAATGTAGATCCATGATATTTTCTACACGGTTTCCATTTGGTTGTAATCACTTTAAAAGTATATGGAGTTTGTTTTCCCTTCCAAAATATGACGTGCATCCCTTCCCTCGATAAACTTAATTCACGTGAAAGGGGAATAATAGGAGCTGGAACACATATGACAAATCCAAATATTCTACTGATAATTGTAAAACTCACTATAGTTGACACGAGTTCAGGGAAAGATGGCAGTAGGTATGACAGGTCACCCGAGCAAATGGCTTGTCTCCTCTCTGCATTTCTTCTGTATGAAATGCTGCTGGTGTGTCAGCCCAATCGGTCTCCCATATTTGTGTGTGTGTGTGTGTGTGTGTGTGTGTGCCAGCCAGGCGAAGCAGTGACTAGGAGGCAGCCATCGCACAGAGGGTCTCGCTCTTCCTTGTCCTTTTCGGTCTCCCTCTCCTCTCTCGCGAAAATGAACCGATGCTGTGAGAGGCAGATAGCTTGCCTGCGGCCTCAGCGCTCAGAGAACAGAAGAGGGGATTCTGATCCGAGATGAGAACATGGACCAACATGGAGTTCCTGTGTTCACCGCAGGAATCAGGATTTCATGTAAGCCTTTATAAAACATAATTGCTCAAGGACGCTGTGCTGCCGACCACCGGTTGCCAGCTGGAAGGAAACACCAGAGTGTGTGTTAAATAAAGATGCTGCAGATCAGGACCCGCTCAGTGAAAACCCTTCTGGTTCTGATAGCAGGGTTAACAGAGGCTATAGTACAGCCTCAACAAAAAGACTGAAAAACCCCTGATGCATGTACACAAGTCATTCCTTCCAAGTCCTCGGTTGGTTGTGATGAGAGAGGAGCTGTAATATTAGAACGTGAGATGAAGGAAATGGCTTAGCCTTGACCTGACCAAGCACAATATCATGAAAAAAGGAATTCCGACAGTGGAGGCCTATACCATTTCCCATAGATAAGAATGAATGGAATTCCTAGACTACTTTAAGACTCCATTCATGTCATTTGAGCACCACAGGAATGAAAAGGAATCCCACATGTAGCCTACCTTTAACTTCTACAGAGGAAATCCTGCACTGTTTCAAAAGGACTTTATTGGTAGTGAGTGATGCAATGTCAATGTCTTCCATGTGTGTGTATTAGGGGGAGATATTGCGGTTCAGCTCAAGCTTGGAGGGGTTAAACCACAGCAGTGTCTCGGTAGACACCCGTTGGCCTCAGGAGACCCCGAGGAATAAACTGAAGTCACAGTGTGCCTGTGAGGAAACAACAGGAAACACTTTGCCATTTTGAACCATTACGACGATAACTGTGAGAGAGGGGATCTAGAGGGGAGTCCCTGCTATTGGGAGAAACTGTTCCGTGTTAGGGAGACGACACTGCATGGAGCCACATGGGGAGAGCGGTGGTGGGGAAAAGTAGGACTCAGGAAAGATCCCAGCACGCAGTGAATGAACAGAGCGTTAAATCATGGGGAGGGCATGAAGGAACGAGCCTGGGAGATAATACAGTCAACTGGGGAGGGATGCCAATGTGTTTCTCAAACGGGTAGGTCTAGGTCAGGATGTGGGATTGCTGCAGGGGGGGGCGGGGATACATTCGAAAACATGATTTCATCACAAAATATGTTTGTTTAAAACACAGTGTTCTAGTATTACACTCAGCGTCTTCTTCCTACCATACTAATGGAGACCTATGGAGTAAAATCCCTCCACTGTGCATGATGATCCTTAAATGCTAAGGCTATGTCATAGAAACATGTTAACCTGCAATACCAGTCAAAAGTTTGGACACACCTACTCATTCAAGGGTTTTTCTTAGTTTTTACTATTTTCTACAATGTAGAATAATAGTCAAGACATCAAAACTATGAAATAACACATATGGAATCATGTAGTAACCAATGTAGATTTTATATTTGACATTTTTCAAAGTACACTCTTGGCATGCGTTTGAGCCAATCAGTAGTGTTGTGACAAGGTAGGGTTGGTATACAGAAGAAGATTTGATTTGATAAAAGGCCAAGTCCATATTATGGAAATAACAGCTCAAATAGGCAAAGAGAAATGACAGTACATCATTACTTTAAGACATGAAGGTCAGTCAATCTGGAAAAATTGAAGAACTTCGAACGTTTCTTCAAGTGGAGTCGCAGAAACAATTAAGCACTATGATGAAACTGGCTCTCATGAGGACTGCCACAGGAAAGGAAGACCCAGAATTACCTCTGCTGCAGAGGATAAGTTCATTAGAGTTTATCAGCCATGGGCCTCCCGAGTGGCGCAGTGGTCTAAGGCAGTGCATCGCAGCCACTAGAGATTCTGGGTTCAAGTCCATGGGTTTGGCCAGCAGGGACGTCCTTGTCCCATTGCGCACTAGCGACTCCTGTGGCAGGCCGGGCGCAGTGCACGCTGACACCAGGTGTACGGTGTTTCCTCCGACACATTAGAGCGGCTGGTTTCCGGGTTAAGTGGGCATCGTCTCAAAGAAGCAGTGCGGCTTGGTTGGGTTGTGTTTTGGAGGACGCACGGCTCTCGACCATCGCCTCTCTCGTATGGGATGGGATAGTTGGATACCACGAAATTGGGGAGGGAAAAAAGGGTGTAGAAAACACACTACAAAAGGAAAACAATAATAAGAAGAGACTTGCTTGAGCCAAGAAACAACCAATGGACATTAGACAGGTGGAAATCTGTCCTTTGGTCTGATGAGTCCAAATTTGATATTTTTGGTTCCAACCGCCGTGTTTGTGAGACACAGAGTAGGTGAACGGATAATCTCCGGATGCTTGGTTCCCACCGTGAAGCATGGAGGAGGTGCGATGGTGCTTTGCTGGTGACACTGTCAGTGATTTATTTAGAATTCAAGGCACACTTAACCAGCATGGCTACCACAGCATTCTGCAGTGATACGCCATCCCGTCTGGTTTGGGCTTAGTGGGACTATAATTTGTTTTTCAACAGGACAATTACCCAACACACCTCCAGGCTGTGTATGGGCTATTTTACCAAGAAGGAGAGTGATGGAATGCTGCATCAGATGACCTGGCCTCCACAATCCCCCGACCTCAACCCAATTGAAATGGTTTGGGCAGAGTTGGACAGCAGAGTGAAGGAAAAGCAGCCAACAAGTGCTCATCATGTGTGGGAACTCCTTCAAGACTGTTGGAAAAGCTTTACTCATGAAGCTGGTTGAGAGAATGTTAAGAGTGTGCAAAGCTGTCATCAAGGCTAAGGGTGGCTACTTTGAAGAATCTAAAATATATTTTGATTTGTTTAACACTCTTTTGGTTACTACATTATTCCATGTGTGTTATTTCATAGTTTTGATGTCTTCACTATTATTCTACAATGTGGAAAATAGTCAAAATAAAGAACACCCTTGAATGAGTAGGTGTCCAAACTTTTGACAGGTACTGTACACCATTATCCTTAATATATTTATTTTTTTAAAGAACAAAATAGAATCAATGTGTGGATTTACCTTGTAGATGCATTCGATAAAACGTAGGTCGTTCTTCCCAGTGAGTTCCACTCCGAAGCGCACCAGGTGTTCAGCAAGGTGTGGTGAATAGGAGATGAATGCATAACTCACTATGGGGAGAAAGGCAGAAGGATCCCCTTTGGCCAAGCTGTAGAGATAAAGCATAGATTGTGTTTTACAATGTGTACTACTGTTTTCATACGTATTAGTATCATTTAGGCCTAAAAATATGACGATAATGCTCTGTTCAGACAGGTAGACCAATTTGTCAACAAAAAATGTTTTTTTGACCAATCAGATCAGCTCTGATAAAGATCTGATGTGATTGGTCAAGACCAATTAGTGTAAAAAAATATGAGAATAGGGCTGCCTGTCTAAACGCAGCCCAACACACATTTTGACATCAATGGAACCCAAATGAGTTCGATTTAAAAAAAAGAAAAAAAATGGCCAACCTTGTCACCTGATTTAAATTGTCTCACATCCACAGAAAATTGTATTTGAGCCACATCATTTTTTAAATTCCCCACAAGCATATTGTGTTTGATGCTCTTCACTTCAAAAGGAATTACTGCTTCCCTGCTCATCAGATGTGCAGACTGGGGGTCCTCGTCAGAGGGGCACCCACGGCTGGTTAATGTAAAGCATGTTTACAAACCAAGTTATCGTCGAGCAGGGCTCCGTACAACCCCCTCTGCCGCCTGCCGGAGACTTCAAAACAAACCCAAACCATGAACTGTACCCGTGGCTACAGCCCCAATCTGGATGTTTATAGGACTACATATGTTTAGTCTGTCTACCAGCCAAATAATTTAGTCTTCATCACAAATAGCACCCTATATAGTGCACTTTTTTTTTTTTTTTTTAAACAGAGCCAATAGCACGCAAGAGTAGTGCACTATCTGGGGGATAGGGTCCCATATGGGACACATTCAGTCTCGTGACCTTATCCTGCACTACAGAGCAGGTTTGCCTATAGCACGCAAGAACATCATACAGACTGTTGATAATATTCATTCTAGCCTAAATTGTCATTCTTAATTCATCACAAGTTCCATATGTCATCACACTTGCAATGTGTTGGCACTTTCAAGCCAAATACAGTGTAATGGACAAAGGCCATAGAAATCAGTGACCCCACAACCTGGATAAAGACCTGGTCAGATATGCCCATCATAACAACGGGATCATCGGAAATTTGGCTCATGGTGGAACAAAATGTTAAATCATGAGAAATGCTACCATATGCACACCTGCCTCTCCTTCAAGGTCTCGTCTGCCCAAAACATTTTTAGATACTGCATGGTTGGTTAATATGTAGAATATTTGTAAAATAAAAGAGTATGTCATAACACACTATGACATAACACATATGGAATCATGTAGTAACCAAAAAAAAAGTGTTAAACAAATCAAAATATTTCTTATATTTGAGATTCTTCAAAGTAGCCACCCTTTGCCTTGAGGACAGCTTTGCACACTCATGGCATTCTCGCAACCAGCTTCACCTGGAATGCTTTTCCAACAGTCTTGAAGGAGTTCCCACATATGCTGAGCACTTGTTGGCTGCTTTTCCTTCACTCTGCAGTCCAACTCATCCCAAACCATCTCAATTGGGTTGAGGTCGGGTGATTGTGGAGGCCAGGTCATCTGATGCAGCGCTCCATCACTCTCCTTCTTGGTCAAATAGCCCATACACAGCATGGAGGTGTTTTGGGTTATTGTCCTGTTGAAAAACAAATGATAGTCCCACTAAGCCCAAACCAGATGGGATGTTGCGTTATACTGATGGCAGAGTCTATGGACCCTGCCTGGTGTCAACAGCACAGGCTGGTTGCAGTGGTGTACCGCCATCCAATCTGCAGCAACAGCATGACGCAATCGCGTCAGCATGTACAAACATCAACGTGTAACGTTTCCGACTTGTAGAATCCATGCCCCGAAGAATTCAGCGTATTCTGGATGCAAGAGGGGGTCCGACCCAGTACTAGACGGGTGTAGCTAATAAACTGCCCGGGGAGTGAGTATGTACAGTGCCGTCGGAAAGTATTCAGACCCCTTGACTTTTTCCACGTTATTACGTTACAGCCTTATTCCAAAATGGATTAAATAAAAAACTTCTCAGAAATCTACATACAATACCCCATAATGACAAAGCAAAATGTAGAAATGTTTGCGAATTTATTCAAAATAAATAACAGAAATACCTTATTTACATACTGTAAGTATTCAGACCCTTTGCTATGAGACTTGAAATTGAGCTCAGGTGCATCCTGTTTCCATCGATCACCCTTGATGTTTCTACAACTTGATTGGAGTCCACCTGTGGTAAATTCAATTGATTGGACATGATTTGGAAAGGCACACACCTGCCTATATACGGTCCCACAGTTGACAGTCCATGTCAGAGCAAAAACGAAGCAATGAGGTCGAAGAGATTTTCCTTAGAACGCCGAGACAGGATTGTGTCGAGGCACAGATCTGGGGAATGGTACCAAAAAAATGTCTGCAGCATTTAAGGTCCACAAGAACACAATGGCCTCCATCATTCCTAAATGGAAAAAGTTTTGAATCACCAAGACTGTTCCTAGAGCTGGCCGCCAAGCCAAACTGAGCAATCTGTGAAGAAGGGCCTTGGTCAGGGAGGTGACAAAGAACCCGATGGTCACTGACAGATGGGAGAATCTTCCAGAAGGACAACCATCTCTGCAGCACTCCACCAATCAAACATATTTCAGTTCCTTTTAACAGGGTATGTTAGTAGGTGCGTGGCGCACCAGTTTTTGTTAAGGACTACAACACTGCTGGGTTTTTCACACTCAACAGTTTCCTGTGTGTATCAAGACAGGTCCTCCACCCAAAGGATTTGAAATTTGGAAAAAACTGTGGGAAGCATTGGAGTCAACATGGACCAGCATCCCTGTGAAACGCTTGACACCTTGTAGAGTCATGCCCCGATGAATTGAGGCTCTGAGGGCAACTCAGTATTAAGAAGGTTTTCTTAATGTTTGGTATAGTATTGGGACAGTGGCACATGTTGTTTTGGCTCTGTACTCCAATACTTAGGATTTGACTATGAAGTTAAAATGCAGACTGTTTGCAGTTTTAATTTGAGGGTCATTTCATAGAGACCCCCATTTCAGGGGACCAAAAGTATTTTAGACAAATTAACTTGTGTGTATTAAAGTAGTCAAAAGTTTAGTATTTGATCCCATATTCCTAGCGTGCAATGATTATATCAAGCTTGTGACTCTACAAACTTGTTGGATGCATTTGCTGTTTGTTTTGGTTGCGTTTCAGATTATTTTGTGCCCAATAGAAATTAATGGTAAATAATGTATTGTGTCATTTGAGTCAATTTTACTGTAAGTAAAAATATACTATGCTTCTAAAAACACATACATGCATGTGGACGCTACAATGATTACAGATAGTCCTGAATGAATTGTAAATAATGATGATGAGCGAGAAAGTTAGTCTCACAAATATCATACCCCAAGACATACTAACCTCTCCCATTAGAATAACAGGGGAGATTAGCATTTGGGGGTTGTATGATATTTGTGCATCTTACTTTCTCACTCATCATTATTCACAATTCATTCAGATCTATCTAATAATGATAGCAAAAATGGAGGGACTATGTACAGAAAGTGTTGTCATTTCTAAATGGTTCATACCCTCAAATTAAAGCTGACAGTCTGCACTTTAAACTCAATCATTGTATCATTTCAAATCCAAAGTGTCTTGGAATACCTGATGGTCAAATCAGGTGCTGGAGTACAAAGCTAAACAACAACAAAAATGGTCACTGCCCCAATACGTTTGGAGCTCACTATATATCAGAATGGGGGAATTTATGGGGGATGTATATCTCCAATGTAAGCAAGTAAAAGTGACACCAATATTCATACATCTCCTGCACTGCAACTAAGACTGAATAGTGGAGCCATCATGTGGCCATCAACTGAACAAACACAACACAGGTGCCGACAGATTGTATAAACTGGCTCCTTCCCTCAAAAAGTTTGGGAACGTGGCACAATTTTTATCCATGACCTAGCTAACATACCCATTATAGTCGACCTCTCTTGGGTACTTCAATGCCCGTAGTTGAGCATCCAGCTTCCGAAGACATCCTTTCAAATCACCGGTTGACATCATTGCGGACCTTGAAGATGCAAATGACAGACAGGTAACGTTAACACAACAATTCTTCCATTAACTCTTTTACAATGAATGGATAAAACACAATCTAGCTAACTAACATAAACAATATAGCTATGTAACGTTACATGTTGGCTAGCTACCAACACAGCTTGCCAGCAAGTTACTTGCTATGTTATAGGCGAACGTTAGTTTTTGTTGAGGTGACTCGTTGTTGCAGTTACTGAAACATACCACGCACAAAATATAATAAATTACCTTATATTTAAGTAGAAGGGCTTGCCAAATTCGCTAGCTAGCTGGACGTGTATTTAGTTTGTTTTGCCCGGGTAAATAACATAATTGCCGCGATTGGTTGCCATGATAAGTGAATCAGAAAAACTAGAAGGAAGATTCATAAGAGCACATTCGTAACTAGATGACGGTAAAAGTTGTTTGTAGACTTCTGGTTTTAATGTCCATGGTAAACTGACGACGACTTATGAAACAAGCTGAACTAACTAAATCCATGTAAAAACCTCGTCTTTACTGTCTCTATTTGAAAGCAAAACATAATTATTCTGGTTAGCTACCTGTAATGTGTTAGAAGAAACAAAGCAATGCACTGCAGATTTTTTTGTAAAAAAAGTCAAATGGATTTCATTAGATTCGTTAGACTGCTCTGTTGTAGGCCGACCTTTTTACTAGAATAATAGTTTTTAAACAAAAATTAAAATATTGTAATGAAACAGCAGGGAGCAGGTCTCGAACCGTCGACCTTCGAGCCCCAGGTCCGGCGCGCTATCGACTGTGCCGCAAAAGCATGCTCTTGGGTCGTTACACTATCATAGTTAAGTACCAATCACAATCGTTAGATGGATTTACTCAGTTACAGCTACGTCATTTCCACCAATAACACGCGAAACGTCAAACCAGACAACAGTGCGTGTAAAAAGAGGAGGGCGAAATGAGGAGTTGAAGAAGCCTTATATTGAGTGATAGGGGCAGATTAGGCCTGTTGTCACTTTGAGAGCAGGTTTTCTCTACAACAGCGACGAGAGTGGGTGTTTTTGGCCAGCATTTAACGGAGATGGGAGCATCTGGTTGCCGGTAGAAGACCCAAAACTATTCCCACCGAAGTTGTTTACGTTCTGGACTGTGTATACGTCGCGGCGGCGGTACAATCTTCCATACAAGTCAGGTAGGTGGCGCTGGTTAGGATGGTCTGTAATTGACAAGACGAGCCTCCCCAATGGCTGGTTGGCTTGTATAATTAATTATATTGAAGAAAGGCGAGGGCTTTAGGTCAATCTAGCTTGATAGTGACATTATCTATCAGTTGCCGAACATAACTTCAAGTTTGACGTTGTTTCCAGCAAGACGCTGAACGTGTTTCCAGCCCACTACTGTCTGACAGTTTATCCAATTACTGAATTAGGCAAACGTCAGACGATGGGGCACATAACTCTAGTGCTTGACAGAGTATGGTCCCTCCGTTTACCAAGAGACTTCTTATTACATGACTACAGGTATGCATGAATGTCCTTCTCACTAGCGAAACGTTTGTTAAAGATTGTACATTCAGTAGGCAGCTGATCAGAATGATTTCTCAGAATCTGTATGCTGCGTCACTTTATTGACTGTACACAGACCATTGGGTACAACATTCTCCGTACACGTAGGCTACCACCTGTTTTTCCATCACGAATAAGTCAAAACCCACTCTAGATAGTTGCTCATTTTAAACTCAAATTATATGTTTGCGATCACCAGATTCAGTTAAAACACCCCCAAACCCACCTAATTTGAATGCCCCACCCCATGAACCAACTACCAATGTAGACCAACCATATGCCTGTCCTGTGCATTCGCAATAAATCAATTCAGCCAATGTGATCACACCATGCACTGTGCTTTCTCTCCTTTTAAATGAGTGCAAGTTTTTTTTTTTTTTTTTTACTACTGAATTATTTGCTTAAAATAATGCTTAAAATAATTGACTAGCAAGCTAGGCTGTCATAAGTATGACAGTAAGACATCAATCCACATTTGAACAAATACACCCTTAGGTCAGTTGAACTAATCCAAACCGTTTAGGCTATGTATCTAGACCTAGTCTAAGGCTACATGTCTAGAAACATCTATGACCTACAGTAACCCTCTCACCATATAACCAGTAGAAATAGCTCTGCCTTTTCCTGGTTGCTAGAATTCTAATAAGTGTGCCTAATTTCAGTTTGTGACAAAATAATCCGTCTGTGTGGAGAATCATTGTACCGTCTAAACCGCTGTGAAATATATTTTACATATCCAAAAATAGTGTTTTCAGCTGTTTGAAGCTTGTGTACAAAAGTAAAAGATGCAAAAAAAAATAAACATAACGGGAATCATGGACATATCTTACAAAGAACATACCTACCACTTTTTAGACTTGCTTTCAATGAGACTGACATATCTAGAACACACATTTCTTTGGATTTGGTCAGCTTGCCCAAAATGTTACATATTGTAGCATTAAGACATTCCCCAGTGTGTTTTTTGAGCAGCCTACAGTCGTAATGCTCCAGCAGCAAGCAGGGAATGCTGAATAACAAGTGCAATGGCATTGCAGCAATGGAGCGACAAGCAGCCTAGGAGCATGCCCACATCACATGGGAAACCAGAGAATTGAGAACATGTGAGGAATTCCGAGCAGTGGTTAGGCTAAATGGGCTGGAATTGAGATTCAGCTGTAGTGACAGGGATGGAAGATTCTAGCCTGATCCCAGATGTGTTTGGGCTGTCTTAACAACCACAGGAGTTGGCAAGATGGCACAAACTAATCTGAGACCAGGCTATGATTCAGCTCTGAACCATTCTAAGATGCTATTACACTGTAGTGTAAACTGTCTGACATGTTGTTTGTCACGTGCCGACTAGGTGTAGTGAAATGCTTACTCACAAGCTCTTTCCGAACACTGCAAGTTAAATGAGAAAAAAGGGGAAACAAACATGACAAAAACACAAGAATTAGAAATTAAGCTACAAACCCATTCACTGACACTGACTGACAGGGGAGTCGGAGAGAGTTGAATGCATATCACCTAGCGGGTTAACTGAGGCTACTTCTATAATATAATACCACGTCAATCTGTGTTGTGGATGGGGGGGGTTTTCCTGGAGAAAAAACAGGGCCACAGCTGGCATGATGGAGGGTAAATGAGAGCAGGCTAAATGGTTTAGGCCTTGCCTCAGTTGCACTGTCCCCTGTCTGATGGGGTAAAGGTTTAGATGGCTATAAATGGAAGGGGTAAGATAGTTGTTCCTGGCCAAAGGATTATAAGGGTAAAGATGGAGAGAGCAGGCTTGATGCATATAGTAACTACACTGAACCAAAATATAAACACAACATGTAAAGTGTTGGTCCCATGTTCCATGAGCTGAAATACAAGATCCCAGACATTTTCCATATGCACAAAAAGCTTATTTATTTGACATTTTGTGCACAAATGTGTTTACATCCCTGTTAGTGAGCATTTATCCTTTGCCAAGATAATTAATCCACCTGACAGATGTGGCATGTCAAGAAGATGATTAAAGAGCATGATCATTACACAGGTGCACCTTGTGCTTGGTACAATAAAAGGCATTTATAAAATGTGCAGTTTTGTCACATCACAATAACACAGATGTCTCAAGTTTTGAGGGAGCGTGCAATTGGCATGCTGACTGCAGGAATATCCACCAGAGTTGTTGTCAGAGAATTTAATGTTATTTTCTGTACCTCCAACGTTGTTTTAGAGAATTTGGCAGTACGTCCATCCGGCCTCACAACCACAGACCACGTGTAACCACGCCAGCCCAGGACCTCCACATCCAGCCTTCTTCACCTGCGGGATAGAAACTTAGGAGTATTTCTGTCTGTAATAAAGCCCTTTTGTGGGGAAAAACATGTTCTGATTGGCCTGGTCTGGCTCCCCAGTGGGTGGGCTTGTGCCCACCCATGGCTGCACTGCTGCCCAATCATGTGAAATCCATAGATTAGGGCCTAATTTATTAATTACATTTGACTAATTTCATTATGAACTGTAACTCAGTAAAATCGTTAATTGTTGCATTTATATTTTTGTTCAGTATATTTCGAAATAGCTTGTTGTGCAAAGTCACGTTAGAATCTGCCTCGACCCCTTACAGAGACTGTTCCAGAGTGCACTTTCAGGAAGCAATTGCTTTAATTTGATTGGGCTAATGTATGCGAGATGACACATGAAAGCAGAGGCCATCATTGAAATATTTCTGCGGACAAACAGCTAGGGTCTGAATCCAGGTTAAATTGACCCTTCACGGATGTTTCTCTATTTTGTGACAACCGCTGAGCCCTTCAGTGACTCATCATAGCAGGGTAACTCCAAGATAGATATGCCTACCATCAGCTGTTGCCATGCCAGTGACAAAAGTAACCAGGAAGTAATCCAGTTTCCCAAACATTTAAACAAGATAGCACGATGGACTCCGTTTTTATATTGGATTGTTAAAATAGGACTTTGGCTCAATCAAATGTAATTTACATTAGCAGATGTCACAGAGGGCTATACAGAAACCCAGCCTAAAACCCCAAACAGCAAGCAATACAGATGTGCACAGGAAAAACTCCCTAGAAAGGCAGGAACCTAGGAAGAAACCTAGAGAGGAATCAGGCTCTGAGTGGTGGCCAGTCCTCTTCTGGCTGTGCCGGGTGGAGATTATAAGAGTACATGGCTATTTAAGGCCAGATTGGATGGCCAGGAATTTCCCAATTTAATGCCTAGTAAGTAGATCACTGAGCTACTTCTGTTTGATATTCCTCCTGAGGGAACCTATTCCCTATGTGACGCATGCAGACTGTGCTGCCTGTGTTGTCTTGCCTATACACCAGATCCTGCAGATGGGTCAGGGGCTGTGGAGGGTGGCCAGGAACCAGCAACTGCAGCAGGAGTACGGAGAGCACTGGGACGCTGGACCTGGCCTTGACGGAGATCCCCAGGATTTGGGGATGGAGATGGGGGCTAACCCAGGCCAGGCTCCCCCCTCCCCCGTGGTGGGCGACCTGCCACCTCACCCCCACCCGCGGCGCCACCCCCAGCACTGCCAAGGGGCAGACATCTACCAGCTGCTGCGTGCCCGCCGAGGGAAGGAGCAGCAGGGTTTCATAGACCTGGAGATGCTTCCTCCAGAGCTCAGCATCACCATCCTGTCCTACCTGAACGCTACAGACCTTTGTCTGGCATCCTGCGTGTGGCAGGACCTGGGCCACGACGAGTACCTCTGGCAGGGGTGAGTAGTAGACTGACAGGGTCTGTGGAAGGGAGGCAGGGGTGAGTAGTAGACTGACAGGGTCTGTGGAAGGGAGGCAGGGGTGAGTAGTAGACTGACAGGGTCTGTGGAAGGGAGGCAGGGGTGAGTAGTAGACTGACAGGGTCTGTGGAAGGGAGGCAGGGGTGAGTAGTAGACTGACAGGGTCTGTGGAAGGGAGGCAGGGGTGAGTAGTAGACTGACTGGGTCTGTGGAAGGGAGGCAGGGTGAGTAGTAGACTGACAGGGTCTGTGGAAGGGAGGCAGGGGTGAGTAGTAGACTGACAGGGTATGTGGAAGGGAGGCAGGGGTGAGTAGTAGACTGACAGGGTCTGTGGAAGGGAGGCAGGGGTGAGTAGTAGACTGACAGGGTCTGTGGAAGGGAGGCAGGGGTGAGTAGTAGACTGACAGGGTCTGTGGAAGGGAGGCATGGGTGAGTAGTAGACTGACAGGGTCTGTGGAAGGGAGGCAGGGGTGAGTAGTAGACTGACAGGGTATGTGGCAGGGGTGAGTAGTAGACTGACAGGGTCTGTGGAAGGGAGGCAGGGGTGAGTAGTAGACTGACAGGGTCTGTGGAAGGGAGGCAGGGGTGAGTAGTAGACTGACAGGGTCTGTGGAAGGGAGGCAGGGGTGAGTAGTAGACTGACAGGGTCTGTGGAAGGGAGGCAGGGGTGAGTAGTAGACTGACAGGGTCTGTGGAAGGGAGGCAGGGGTGAGTAGTAGACTGACAGGGTCTGTGGAAGGGAGGCAGGGGTGAGTAGTAGACTGACAGGGTCTGTGGAAGGGAGGCAGGGGTGAGTAGTAGACTGACAGGGTCTGTGGAAGGGAGGCAGGGGTGAGTAGTAGACTGACAGGGTCTGTGGAAGGGAGGCAGGGGTGAGTAGTAGACTGACAGGGTCTGTGGAAGGGAGGCAGGGGTGAGTAGTAGACTGACAGGGTCTGTGGAAGGGAGGCAGGGGTGAGTAGTAGACTGACAGGGTCTGTGGAAGGGAGGCAGGGGTGAGTAGTAGACTGACAGGGTCTGTGGAAGGGAGGCAGGGGTGAGTAGTAGACTGACAGGGTCTGTGGAAGGGAGGCAGGGGTGAGTAGTAGACTGACAGGGTCTGTGGAAGGGAGGCAGGGGTGAGTAGTAGACTGACAGGGTATGTGGAAGGGAGGCAGGGGTGAGTAGTGGACTGACACGGTCTGTGGAAGGGAGGCAGGGGTGAGTAGTAGACTGACAGGGTCTGTGGAAGGGAGGCAGGGGTGAGTAGTAGACTGACAGGGTCTGTGGAAGGGAGGCAGGGGTGAGTAGTAGACTGACAGGGTCTGTGGAAGGGAGGCAGGGGTGAGTAGTAGACTGACAGGGTCTGTGGAAGGGAGGCAGGGGTGAGTAGTAGACTGACATGGTCTGTGGAAGGGAGGCAGGGGTGAGTAGTAGACTGACAGGGTCTGTGGAAGGGAGGCAGGGGTGAGTAGTAGACTGACAGGGTCTGTGGAAGGGAGGCAGGGGTGAGTAGTAGACTGACAGGGTATGTGGAAGGGAGGCAGGGGTGAGTAGTGGACTGACACGGTCTGTGGAAGGGAGGCAGGGGTGAGTAGTAGACTGATAGGGTCTGTGGAAGGGAGGCAGGGGTGAGTAGTAGACTGACAGGGTCTGTGGAAGGGAGGCAGGGGTGAGTAGTAGACTGACAGGGTCTGTGGAAGGGAGGCAGGGGTGAGTAGTAGACTGACAGGGTCTGTGGAAGGGAGGCAGGGGTGAGTAGTAGACTGACAGGGTCTGTGGAAGGGAGGCAGGGGTGAGTAGTAGACTGACAGGGTATGTGGAAGGGAGGCAGGGGTGAGTAGTGGACTGACACGGTCTGTGGAAGGGAGGCAGGGGTGAGTAGTAGACTGACAGGGTCTGTGGAAGGGAGGCAGGGGTGAGTAGTAGACTGACAGGGTCTGTGGAAGGGAGGCAGGGGTGAGTAGTAGACTGACAGGGTCTGTGGAAGGGAGGCAGGGGTGAGTAGTAGACTGACAGGGTCTGTGGAAGGGAGGCAGGGGTGAGTAGTAGACTGACATGGTCTGTGGAAGGGAGGCAGGGGTGAGTAGTAGACTGACAGGGTCTGTGGAAGGGAGGCAGGGGTGAGTAGTAGACTGACAGGGTCTGTGGAAGGGAGGCAGGGGTGAGTAGTAGACTGACAGGGTATGTGGAAGGGAGGCAGGGGTGAGTAGTGGACTGACACGGTCTGTGGAAGGGAGGCAGGGGTGAGTAGTAGACTGATAGGGTCTGTGGAAGGGAGGCAGGGGTGAGTAGTAGACTGACAGGGTCTGTGGAAGGGAGGCAGGGGTGAGTATAGTTAGAGGGCGTTCAGAATGAATTATTCAAAAATAATGTCACTAATTGGTATTTTGACCAAATAAGATCAGCTTTAAAAAATGTGAAAAGTTCTGATGTTATTGGTCAAAAGACAAATTATTGGACAAAATATCAGAATTGGGCTCCCTGTGTGAACGCGGACAATGGGAAGTGCGCTACAGGACCTGATATGCCATTAGATTGTTTTTAATTGTCCACAAATCATTCAAATGGTGCTTGCCACTAGTAGGTATACCATTTACCAGGTTCTGTGGGACAATGTGCTTTTTTTGATGGTTCAAAGAGTTGATTGGGTGATCATGTTTCTAATCGCAAGTCCTCCCTTTTTCTCTGTCCCTCGCTTGTTCCCTGACTTGCTCGCTCTTTCTCTCTCTGGCTGTGCCCTAGTTTGTGTAAGTCCACATGGGGTCACTGTTCCATCTACAATAGAAGGCTTCCCTATGGCTTCTCATATAGAAGACTCTACATGATGCTAGATGAAGGCAGTCTGACGTTCAACGCTAACCATCAGGAGGTAAGTCATCTCTTTTGCACCTTTATCCCCAATACCTCGTTCTCTTTTTTAAAGCACCACTTCCCCACTGAAACACTCCGGTTTCCCGGATGTAGATAAAGCCGGCTTAATCTGTTTCCGGGAAATAGTTCCTTATATATATAAGATTTGGCTAGATGTATACGGGCCAATTAGCTTTTTTTCACTGTATGTTATTGATTCTGCATAGATCAGCCTTCCTCACTATATGAAAACCACAAAAAAAATATGATTTTAGAAATAGTAAGTACACATCACACCCACCACACTTCAGCCCACCTTGAAGACAAATGACTACCAGCTAAATGACCTCTTTACTGCTGATGCATGCATTCTGAAAGACATCACAGCCTCGGAGGTCACTGCAGGTCAAAGCCTGGTTCCCTAGAATCTGTGGAACATTCTAATGGCGTTATTTGGTCTGTCTGTATCGCTAAGTGGATTAGGCTGACTATGGCCAGCCACTTAAAGGGCGTGTGATAGCCCCACTGTGTGATGGACTGAGATGGTGTTGTCTGAGTCTCTTCTCTCTACTCTCCCCCTCTAATCCCTCTTTCTCTGTGTATGTTTCATGTTGATCCTCTCTCTCTCTCTCTCTCTCTCTCCAATAGGGTATCAGTTACTTCATGTCCAAAGGCATACTGGTGGACCACCCCAAGGAGCTGGCCAAGTTCATCTTCTGCACTCGCACGCTCAACTGGAAGATGCTGAGGGTATACCTAGATGAGAGGTGGGTTTTCTTCATCGAATTCTCACTGGGATTTTCTCATTCTCACTGGGCTTTTTTCTAATTCTTATTGGATTGTCTCTCATTGCAGGAGAGATGTGTTGGACGAGCTGGTCACGCTGCACAACTTCAGTAACCAGTTCCTGCCCAACGCACTGAGGGACTTCTTCAGACACATCCATGCCCCAGAGGAGAGGGGAGAATATCTGGAGACACTCATCACCAAGTTCTCCCACCGCTTCTGCGCCTGCAACCCTGTCCTGGTCCGGGATGTGGGTCTCAGCCCAGGTCAGTGCACTGCAGGGAGTTGCAGTTCTAACCTGCAGGGTGTTTAGGGAAGTCGGATGAGTGGAGGGGATTGTAGTTCTGGTGCACGTTATGTTCTACAGGATGTTTAGTTTAGTGGAGGTAATTGTAGTAATAAATTAATTCATGGGAATTGTAGTCCTGACAGGTGTTGAGTTGGAGGCAAGATGTGTGTGGGTGCTGGGTTTTTTTCTTTTTTTTGCCGATGATCTAGCCATCTGCCCATGCTACAGAGTGCTATATCGGTCTGCTAATACAGGACTAGTAAAGGCCCAGCGCACTACTTTTGTAAGAGAAATTTATATTTTTATATAAAAATATATGGGCCTCCTGAGTGGCACAGTGCTAGAGATGGGTCACAAGGAGCGCTAGAGATGTCACTATAGACCCGGGTTTGATCCCGGGCTGTATCACAACCGGCCGTGATCGGGAGTCCCATAGAGCGGCACACAATTGTCCCAGTGTCGTCCGGGTTAGGGCAGGGTTTGGCCGTGGGTGGGGGGCTTTAATTGGCTCATCGCACTCTAGCGATTCCTTGCGCCTGCAGGTTGACCTCGGTCGTCAGTTGAACAGTGTTTCCTCCGACACATTGGTGCGGCTGGCTTCCAGGTTAAGGGGGCATGTGTTAAGAAGTGCGGTTAGTTGGGTCATTTTTCGGAGGACACGTGACTCGACCTTCGCCTCCCCAAGCCCATTGGCTAGTTGCAGCGACGAGACAAGATTGTAATTGGGGAGAAAAAGGGTGTAAAATACAAAAATATATACAGTCCAGTCGATAAATATTTGGACATTGACCATGTTATTATTATTTTAGCTGTCTACAACAGCATATTGGAGTTGAAATTAAAGAATGAATATGAGCTTTAATTTGAGGGTATTTACATCCAAAATGGGTGAATGGTGTAGGAATATGTGGTCCCTCCATTTTGGCTGCTCAGCTGTTCCATGGCCAGGTGTGTGTTATTCCACCATTAGTTCATTTACAGTTTAGCAGATAAAAGGTCTCGAGTTGATTTCAAGTGTGACATTTGCATTTGGAATCGGTTGCTCCTTAACCCTCAATATGAAGTCCAAAAGAGCTGTCACTGCCAGTGAAGGAAGACATCATTAGGCTGAAAAACCAAAACAAACCCAGCAGAGAGAAACATTAGGTGTGGCCAAATCAACTATTTAGTACATTCTTAAAAGGAAAGAACACATTGGTGAGCTCAGGAACACCAAAAGGCCCGGAAGAACACCGGAAACAACCAAGCCCATATTATGGCAAGAATTTTAAGACCTGAAGGTCAGTCAGAGTGAAGGAAAAGCAGCCAACAAGTGCTCAGCATACGTGGAAACTCCTTCAAGACTCTTGGAAAAGCATTCCAGGTGACTACCTCGTGAAGCTGGTTGAGAATGCAAAGCTGTCATCAAGGCAAAGGCTTTGAAGAATCTAAAATATATTTGGATTTTTTTGGTTACTACATGATTCCATGTGTGTTATTTCATAGTCTTGATGTCTTCACTATCATTCTACAATGTAGAAAATGGTAAAAATAACAAAAAAACCCTTGAATGAGAAGGTGTGTCCAAACTTTTTACTGGTACTATATATTAATTCAGATTGATCAGGGGGTGCTTCAGCACCTGATAATTCCCGCGGCTATGGTAACCGGATGTTGTAGTACCGGCAACAGATGGATTCAACCAGTTTAGACGTAGGTCCGCTTTAGAGGACCAAGCCCAAGAAGACACAAGTACTGTAAAAGGCCCTTTACTCCACTAGGAGATAAAAGGAATCGGTGATGTCACTGTAAACACCTGACATCATGCGTCTGTGTCTGTCTGTCTGGCCTGTTCTGTTGACAGCGCTTGCAACCACCTGCCAGTTTCTGCCACAGTCGAACAACTCCTAACTCTGGGTCCACGCTCAACAAATCCCACAGGCTTTAGGTCTTCTCTCATCTGTTGATCTCCCCACAATGTCTCTAATTTACTAAGGGCTCTGGTGTTACACTTGACCCAAATTGTCCTGTCCTTGTTGAATGAATCAAATGTGTGAGAAATCTTTGTACTAACACTGTCATTGGTCCCTAAAGCCACAATAATCCCACAGGCTTAAAGTGTTAGGAGAGTGAGGGCAGCGCCCCAGCCAATCACAGGACAGCGTTGTAATAACATCTGGCGTGGTTCTCGGCCGTTCTGCGTCGTCCTGGAGGAGAAGCCGGCTGATTTATTATAAACTTACTGGCGATAGAATTGGCAGAGCAGTAAAGGAGGAGCGGAGATGTACGCTCTCACACTTTCTCTCGCTCTCTCCCACTCTAAAGAGACCCCCTGTTCAACCCCTCTTAGTCTGCCCAGAACCAGGGCTGATACCCACACTGTAAGGTCTGAGAATATGAGTCGACACGTCTCTTTCCTTCCCTGTTATGCGTCTTGTCTTAAAGGACTATTATTCACACTTCAGAATATGCTTCTTCTTTTTTTCTGAAGACACGTCATTCTGAAACTATTTTTCTATCAGCCCTTCTCTTGTTCTGATGCTCTTTTCTGGTCTTCCCTTCGCTCTGTCTCCCTGTCGTTTATTCTTAAACTCCCACCCACCCTCTCAGCCAAGTGATGACCACACAATGAACAGAGAAAGTATTGTTGGACAGAGAAAGACATCACCTAAAACATTGGGGCTGGCTAATATATTGAATACATGTATTTTACTAAGCAAGATAAAAAATATATATTTTGTTGGTGTGTGTGCCCCATCACCATTATTGATCTTAAGTCTAAACTAGTTTTTTAGGTAAACACCATTTTTATTTATTTATTTTTACTGGTACAATGCTCTTAACCGCTAGGCTAGCTGCCACCCCCACAGCTCCATATACAACTTTATCTTCATTGGATGCTGGGACTTGTTTGACCTCTCTCACATTCTGTCCATCTCTCCTCTCCAGATGCAGTGTATGTGCTCTGCTACTCGCTCATCCTGCTGTCTATAGACTTGACCAGCCCGCACGTCAAGAACAAGATGTCCAAACGCGAGTTCATCCGCAACACGCGCCACGCTGCCCAGAACATCAGCGAGGACTTTGTCGGCCATCTTTACGACAACATCTATCTCATCGGCCACGTGGCGGCCTAACCGGGAAGTGACGAGGAGTGTAAGTCGGTGACTACACGAACCAGTGATTGCACTGATATAGGATACTACTTTGGACAATAGTTGTTGCTGGTCATTCTAAATATAGGTTCCTGTACTGCTAGCAATGATGCTTGTCTCCATACTGGGTGGGAGGCGATCTGTTCTCCGGCTGTAGAGCCAATGGAGACCAAGTAGCTTAGAGATTTGGCCCGCCCACATGAAGTGACAAGGCCTTAAACAGGCTAGACGTATATCCAGCACACAAGTAGCATACGAACATATAACCAACTACTTCCAGCTTAACCACGCAAAAGTGTAGCTCCAGTATGTTAACGAAGTCAAGAAGAAGTTAAACATATGCTATGAACAAGGACTGCATATTACTACAGCAACAATTAGCAGTTGTGGTTCACATTATGTTTTGAATTACTCTAACTATGAGTTTTGAGTCTAATATTCTGGTTTTCTTTTTTTAAGTGAATGTTGTTTTTTGTTGGAATGTTTTTTACGATTAGAGGAACTTAAAATAATGACTAATGGGCTGGTAGAAACTCCACTGCATTTTTGTCCTGAACTTTGTGAGCTGGATTCAATTGGATGGAATGAATATGCATTTCCAAGAGGCACAACAATAATTAATCCAACCACATTTACAACTTGGAATCCTTTTATTTTTTAGCAGAGAACTTCAAAGGACTATTTGCATCCATTCCAAAGTATTTTATGAGTTGTCAAGTAATTGCCATGGGTCATACTCTGAATTGATGTGTGTGGGTGACTCGAATGTCCATGGGAATCTCAGAGAGTCCAATTTTGAGTTTGTAATGTGAACTCATCTACATGCATCTCAGCTGGGTCGTATTAATTAGTGTGCAAAATTGAAAACGTTTTTCGCCTACGGAAGACAAATGTTTCTTATTGGACAAGTCCAATTAGTTTCTCAATGTTGCAATCCATTTTCTTCTATTTGGCGCCTAATGAACACAACACTGGTAATACAGCTTTTGATTGCTGATGGAAAAATAGGTTTCAGAGTTGAGGACAATTGTTCAGTGAGTTTTTACCTCGGCCCAAGCTGGGATCGGTAATGTTGATAAATGAAGTTGTTAGTGTATCTGTTACTTTATCCTTTTGTGTTGACAGGCATTCTAGCCCTTCAAAACAGGCTGGATCCCAAATGGCATCCTATTGCCTATGTGTTGCACTACAGTTGAACAGGGCCCATAGGGCTCGGGTCATAAGCAGTGCACTATATAGGGAATAGGGTGTCATTTGGGACACATTCAGGCACTGACTCTAGCACCGATGCCTGTGTTTACACAGGCAGCCCAATTCTGATTTACATTTTTTTCCACTCATTGGTCTTTGGACCAATGAAATCCGTTGTTTTCGCATCTAGATCTGATTTGTCAAAAGACCAATTAGTGAAGGAAAAAGATTAGAATTGGGCTGCCTGTGTAAACAGCCTAAGTGAAACCACAGATATGAACGTTAATCTTTCCCACCATCCCTTGTGGACTACATTTATCGTGTGATTTGTTTTGTGTGTGTGACTCTGGACTGATGCCTCTATCATGTTTAAATCTTCCTGTCAATCTCTATTCTATGACTGCAACCTCACTCTTTCTCTCCCTAACTCTCCCCAGTGACTCTAAGGGCTTGATTCTATTTGCTACAAATGTCCAGAAATATGTCATCTAGATCAGACATACCTCTCTGACATGTAGAATAAGGAATCATGTCCGCTTTATTTGTGACATTTCTATATGCAGTGTTCAGTAGATTGCACGCGACCCAGGACTACAAGATTGTTTCTTTTAATGATTACTAACTAGTGAGCACTTTAACCAGGGGGTGTTTTCTCTTCACACTGCTGTCTTCTGAATCCCATATATATATATATATATATATATATATATATATATATATATATATATATATATATATATATATATATATATATATATATATATATATATATATAAAAAATCACACTTTAGTTCTCACATATCTGAAGGACTGTTTGTTTTCTTTCTGTTGTCTTAGCCATGCAGTCTTTATTATTAGTTATAGTGCCAATAAACAAAATGTTGAAAATGACAACCAAACTGGCATGTGAACCTGAGCAGAATAACTACTGTGGTAAATTATTGCATACAATTGATTAAAACCCAGATTTTATTTTATTTGCACATGTATAGAGATTTATATTTTTAAAAAATATTTTATTTTTATGTATTTTAACAACAAAAAATGTTTCTCGCATAAGTAGACCTGTTTTTGCACTGACATTTTGTATGAGCACTGGACTGCATGCAGAGAACTGAGTCTTTGCACAGTTAATGTTCTCCACTACCATGATGAATTTAAATTTAAGTGATTTGAGATTATTATTGTAATGTTTATGAAATGTTAATTACACTGAGTTTAACAGCAGCAAATGACAGTACAGACGTTTCCTTTTCTTCAATTCCATGAACATTTTAGTTTCCGGTGTGGATTTATGGATTGAGATTTTTAGACGATTCCTGTTTCAACAGCCTAACAAAAACCATGTACATCCTGAGAGGTTGCTGAATGACAACACTGAAAATAAAACATGTCTAGATTGTATACAAATAAAACTGAGAAAATATTCCCCTTGTGTTGATCTGTGACTATTTCTACAGTGATCATAATGTTTCTATATTCAAAAGTTTTGATATTCAAGATCGTGACCATTACTGATTCACCCTTTGACTATGTACGCTATATTTACGAATTAAGTCCCCTATATACACACCTCTCAAACACGGCTCTCAAAACTACCAAAATGCATTTCAAAGCCCCGATCCATAGTGTATATATTAACCATAGAGTTCATCTGAGCCTGTCAGTGTATAGATAGACTGGAGTAAATCGACTCCAGACACAACATGACCCTCGACCTCTAGCGGAGTGTGCTTTATGTGCTGTAAATGAAAAGGGAGAGCATCACAGGGGCCGTCAGCAGAGAGATACAGGGCCCTTGGAGCTGCATGGGAGAGGGGTCAATCTGAGGAGGTTTAGAGAGTGGTGATGCAATGTGTACCCTGACCCCTTTTTAGCTCTCCATAGCGCGGGGAGACAAGGGACCATGTCAAGGAGGGAGAAAATATAACTCAACTGTATCTGACTTCCTCAGACTCATTTCAGGGCCTATGAAAAAAAACAGCAATGCCAAATACTAGGCTAAATTGGATGGAGAACTGGTCATGATTGAATGGTTGGTAACCTACTTTACATTATACGATCCATTGGCTTAATCATTAATTTAGTACCAGCTTCTTCAGTAAAACACATGTTCGTACTAATTAAGATATGATTAATAGCCTACCTATCATTGTTGCAACAACCACGGGGTTATTCTACATTGAGGACCTAAATCTACAACTGTGCCAAAAGGAGCTCCAAGCGCCTTCCATTACTCTTATTATATAAAAGCAATACTATTTAATGAATCCTACATGCAAGTTACATTATTTCATATGAATCGTCGTGTTTAATTGACTGACATAAATAACTTTCTGATAAGGCAGATTCTTAACTTGAGTAAAGCGATTACGCACGAGTTGACCCTGCAAATCAGTCGATGGAGATTTGTGCCAAACAATCGACTTATGCGCATAGGGAGGAAGGATGGGACAAAAGATATGAAAATAAGGATTACAGTTAGTTCACCACACTGACCATAAAATTGTACATGCAACATTAATATGTAGGTGTCTTATTATTCGTTATGCACTTTGTAGTCATTTGCAACATTACATGGAAATTGTGATGGTTTATTATTCTGCACTATTTTTTACTTTTATTACGCAACTTATTAGCCTAGCTCATACATGTTCATTTATTGGGTCATACCGTTCATTTAATTTAGTCTAGGTGTATTTGAAACTGAAATGTATGATGAAATGAGATGTTTTTTTCTACCTTCCAATGAACAGGCTGTATTTAATTCTGCTCTGTTCCCATAGCCTAATCAGGGTTTCCGATAGTTGATGCTGTTTATACAGGTAACATTTTTGTTCGGTGTGGCTGACACCAAGGTTGCCTTTCATTTGGAATGATTGATGAAGTCCTTACGGCTCTCCATATTCTGCAGTTTGTCAACACAACTACCTGCTGAGGGAGCGGGACGCCACGCTGTCGCTGCTGAGATGCGCAGTCTCTGGATGAAACCCGGGGAGATGTGGGTAGGCTTCGAACCCTTAGCCTAGCCTACATTATAAAACTATACGCTGTACTTTTACTAATAATAATAATTGTAATATAACATTTACCAACATTCATATTGTATATTATTGAGGAACAGTAGGCCTATTCTAAAAATTAACCTTCAGAATAGGCCATATACAAAATGCAGTTTGAGAGTTCAAGATAAACTCTACCTAAGTTTACGATTTTTTTTTTGCAAACGTATAATATCTTTCTGGAGTTCCATTTACCAGACTTTTGGTCATGTAAATCAAAAACGGATGCTAATCTGAAAGAAGCCAGGCATATACTGCACAGGTATAATAAAAGTAATACAAAATATCATTGTCATTACTATAGTCTAATAGACCCCCCCAAAAAATGAAAAGAAGAAGAATAGGGAAGGATACGAATATTTAGATTCTGGAAATAGGCCTATCTACTATTTCGTCTAGTTGACGCCAGCATGATGGGCCTACTTTCAATGGTCTCGTACACTTTGGCGAACTGACCATCAAACTCTAAACGTGATCATGCCGGACTAATTGTGTTCATGTATTTTTGCAATAGTATCCAAGACATCACAGTTTGAAAATAGGCAAGAGGGGGGAAAAGGCACCGCATGCATCTCCTTTCATTATTTTGGTATTGAACCACCAATAATGTTTTCTGCCCAAAGTTTTAAATGTGCTTTGGCATCTTTATTATTGGCGTTACTCTCACGCAAGGCTTCCTCGGGTCCAAATGTCAAGCAGATGCCAAAGTTGGGGATGTTCTTAACAATCTGAAACCGCACCTCCCAATTCAAAGCCCAAACCCAACGCTCTTGGAAATCGGAAATTGGGTTCCCATAGCCTTTTTTCTTTTTTTGGTGTAATTTTACAATTTATGGTATAGGATTATTGGGTTTTTAATGATTTTCTGCTCTTTTTTATGTACTAAAATAGATCTCAATCAATCTGACATTGAAATATTGTGAGGTCAACAGACAGCAGTTATAGAAAGGCAGGAGTTTTGAGTGTTTGTTTTGCTTACCGATTTGATCCATGAGTATAGGCCTATATTGTCTGCAGTTTGTTTCAAAAGCATGCCAATAACTCCATCTGACTGCAAACGTGCACTGATTACGTTACGGAAGTTTTGGTTGGATCCACTCGGCCCCATAACAACCCTGCGCACAAGGGGATGTGTCAATAATGTTTTAAAAGGGTATGAATACACCTGAAAATGATGAAGATAATTTCAAGAAAACACGCTAACTAGGGGTAGTCCTTCGAAAGAAATGAATTACCCATCGGCAGTCCCGCAACGATGGTGCTTGTAGCTGCCCTCTCTGTCTCCGGGTCTTCTTTAGTGCTCTCGAGAACTCTATTTCCTATCGAAAAAGCATCGAATTGCGATTATTTTAGGGAGTTACATGGCCTGATAATAATCTAATTATTTTCAATAGCATCGTTATAAGATGTATCTAATAAGTTCTCAACACTTAAACAAAGTACATTGGCTGTAGGGAATAAAGCAATTTACGTGATATATAACGAGATGTCCTTATGATCATTCTTTCAACATCATCTTCTATGATGAAAACATTTCAGAAATACATTCTATTATCCTTATGAAATACGTCAGTTCACGTAAATAAATTAAAAGCAGAAACATTAATCACAAACAATATTTCCCCTAGCACGTATCAAGTAGCCTTATTGGCCATATCATAAATAATCACGATACGATATTATACTGATACGATTACCTGATATAATTGCTTGTTAGTCCGCTTAAATGTCACATTTGATTTGATCAAGGAACTGTACAAGAGATAACGGACTTTAGTTCTGTCAGAGGTTAAAAGAACTGTAATCTCCAGATGGCCTTCTAATTGAAAATGGGCTGCCTTATTTTGTACTTAAGGTAACAAATGAAAGACGCACGAGGACTTGATTTTTATGGCCGTTATGTCAAGCATGGGGAAGTCCTTTCAAAGAAGATGGAGGAGTATTGTAGCCCACTGAATGTTTATTTATATAAATGAACGAATCCAACATTTGCTATATGGTTACATGGACACATATTGTTGTTGGGTGGGGAAGATTAAAACAATATCCTAGCCTTTTTCTGACCTGACAGAGCAGCAGCAAGTTGGTTGCAGTTGATACTAATGTCACAGTCCATCCCAAAAACAAAATGGTTTAAAAAGTTAGCAAAAATCTGAAATCTTCTAATGATAATGTAAATAAATGTATGTTCTCATAATGAATTACAATATGTCCAGGTATAGCCTCTGTACACTCTACTGGCTATGAAGCCAAGCCAGTGAAGCAACTAATTGTATAATATAAGTCCAGTATATACCATAAGTATATACACCCTAAACATAGCCCCATCTGCAAACAGGGTCATTCTCTCCACACACACACACACACACACACACACACACACACTCACACACACAAACACACTCTCTCTCTCTCTCTTTGTCTCCTATCCTGCAGCCTAAAGTGTCCCTTATTTTCTGGAGTGGACAGAGAGTCTTCTGGACATCCAACAGCTCTGGCCAGCTGTTGTCCAGCTGTGGGGAGCGTTCAGTGACCAAGTCTCTATACCTATCATAGACATCCCATCACAGACACGGCCCATAGGCTGATTCTCTATACCTGTCCTGTCATGGCTATGCTCTGATGAAGGGGAGTTAGGGAACAGTTGTCTTCTGTTTCATACAGGGAAGAAGGAAGGAGACTTCATATCCTATTGGAAAGGGTACTTTTCAAAACCTCGGTCTGGCACTTGACGGTACATTGGGATTCATTGGGAAGGAATGTGACCGCGAATATGACATGACAATCATTTTCAGCACCAGGACAGTGCTGTCATAGCCATCCATGTACATAACCAAGTTGACTGTTGCAGTCCGTTCTCTCTCCTTATGGTTCTTGGCTCTGAGTCGAATACCTCAAGGTGAGTTCCTGATTCTAAGGCGAGTCCTGAATAAGCCGTTAGGTGATGTAAGTGGTGGGGATATGTTTTATGGGATGTTTTTTTCCTGAGACCATATCTCTCTGACAACTTACATTACATTGCTGCCTCCCCTCCCCCAAGCGACATAAAGATATACTAGGGAGAGCGCCCTGCCTAGACGTGACAGGCTGGGGTGTCTGACCCTTGTCAGATTACAAGGAGGGGAGATCAGTGATCAGTCTATAGGCTGTTGAGCTGTTGGGTGGAACTACTGCTTTAATCTATCTGCTTATACATCCCCATCATATCGCAATCGCTGCGCTGCTACTGTTACTAGATTGGCACTGAGAGATGGAGAATAGAATAGAATGGGCTGGAATGGAATGGAATAGAATTGGATAGAATGGGATAGAAAAAAATACACCAAAATATTCACTCATTTGTCCAACATAGCCCACACATTATAACACACTGGAGTACATTTCCAACATTTGTAAATTAACTCTGCTGTAAATTTGGCAATAAGCTTTTATGGAAGGAGGCAGTTCCTTTCCGGATGGCGAGGGTCAACTTATTCAAAGGCTCTCTTCTGACATACTGCTGTACAACACCAGGCCATTCAGCAGCACTATGACAGTGTTATTAGATCCTGAGTGCATCTCAGGAAGTGTGGCCCAGGCTTTACTGGCTATGCTATTGAACATTAAAAGCCCACAAGGCGTAGTAGCGTAATCTATATAATAACCCATAAAGGTTTAATTTACAGAAAGCCCGCTTGTTTCTCACCTCAGTGTCTATGTCTTAAAATGTATCCTATTCCCTACATAGTGCACTACTTTTGACCAGGACCCATAGGGCTCTAGATTAAAGTAGCACACTGTGTAGGAAATAGGGTGACATTTGTGACGCAAACCAGTGAATTCCATAAGAGTTACATTGTATCAAGCGTCAAATCTAAACAGGATCTGCTGGGCTGGTTTCCAGCTAGGGGTTCCTCTAAAAGATCCGACAGGAAATGTGATGGAAACCACTGAAACACAATCTTCAGTTAACGCTGTTTTCTGGCCTCGCGAGGGGCAAGTTTCTGTACTGAATGAAGAGGCAATAGGTTGGGGGGATAGGGGGGATATGACTTTGAGTGAATCGTCCAAAGTATGCAGTATAAAGGCAGGGTACCCTGGCATATTAAAGCAAGGGTGGGAAAGCTACCATAAGGTGTGTACATCAAATACACAGATGGGGTGGCACAGTCAAACACAGACCAACAGAGTGGTCAACCACATGTTGTGAGAGTTGTTATGAATGGCGTTAGTTATAGTATGCCAATGTCCCCACTCTCCACAATAGCTCATCAACTCCAATGCCCCCTGCTTCAAAGCACCAGGAGGGAGACCCAGAGATCCAACGAGACCTCGGTTGGGAGCAGCCCTCTGTGGGTATGGAGGGCACCAGAGCCAGGGTACCGGGCCCTCCTGCGGCCTCGGAGGTCCTGCCCTCAGCCTCTCTAAGGGCCCAGTTCTTCCAGGTTCCTTTGGCCCTCAGGCTAAAATAATATCCAGTGGCTCCAGTCACTGAGCCTGGTTAATGCATCTGTCCAAGGCCTGCAATTACCTGGTCATAACATTACCACAGCCGTTGCCAGCCAACCAATCACGGCAGGGCTTCTATAGGCTTCTAAACAGCGCACATTTCGCCAATGTCAAGCTGTTTGATCTCTGAGGGTAATATTGCTGAGAGAAACGTATCAGGAGAGAGATGGGAGAGGCCGAAGAGATGTATGTTTGTATTCTACCTAGCGCCTATTGTTTGGAGGTATCCACCTTCATCACAGACTGGGACATGCGAGACATACTACACACACAACGGTGCAGGTTTACACGTATAGAGAGAGACACACTCACAGACAGATAATCATGCATTATGTTTATACACTTTTAGTAAGAAATAAATACTATGGGTTCAAGATGTGTTGCTTATAAATCAATCAGACATTTTTCTTTTTTATATGTCAAGTAATTATTCAGCTCTTGTTTTTCGATGTAAGCTATCCGTTATATACGTGGGGTTTTAAGATCATTCAAATGATCTAATTTCTGTAGGCCTATAGCTGCTCTGTGTTGTGCCTGCATGCCGCCTCTTCATTATACCTTAATGAAGCATGGACGTTTTGCTTGTTTGTGATTTGTACAAGTCCAGTCCTATGTTTTGCTGCTGTGCCTATGAGCATTGGTGGTATAGTGCCTCGGTGTCTGCCGACTGAAAAACATAAAATGGCGCGTGATTAATCGTGCAATTACCAGGGTAATTTTCCCTCTTATCGGCGCCGGACTGCAGAGTGATTTGCTTTATTGACGTCCTTGTTTTCACACATTACTACATTGTAAAAAGTCAAGGTGCGTTAATAAAAGGCAGAGGTGAGCGCTGTGTAATTATAAAACACACACATTTGTAATCCCGAGCCATCAAAGCGGTGAGACATAATTATAATTACTATGACAACCGATTATGTTTGTTTTTCAGAATGATTTGTAACGGGTTTTTGATTTGTAATCGATTCGTTTAATCATAATTATCTTAATCAGAGGTAAATAATCACACTGAGGGGATGAATTAGTGCTTTAAGAAAGCCTAGAGGAACATTTTACCGCCTGGTTTATCATTATGTCCTTTACATAGAAATGAAAACATCCTTGATTTTGACCCACTCAACATGCTAGAAAAATATGGCAAACTCTACTTAAGTAGGCCTAGCCTCGGTAAATGAACGTTTGCTTTGAAATGCAATGCAATAAGGCTTTATTGATGTTGTAGACTACATTGGAACTAAATCTAGGCCAGATTTTTTTTTAAACAAGGTGACATTTACCCAGTTATTCTTTGTAATGATTAATGCGATACGTTGCCCGCACGAGCATGCTTTTGCGGCACATTCGATAGTGCGCCGGACCTCGGGCTACAAGGTCGAGGGTTCGAGACCTGCTCCCTGCCTGTTTCATTACAATATATATATATATATATATATATATATATATATATATATATATATATATATATATATATATATATATAGCCTTATTGCGTTTCACTTCAAAGCAAACATATTAATTTACCTTGGCTAGGCCTATAAGTAGATTTAGCTAAATCTTTCTTACATATTGAGTAGGTCAAAATAAAGAACGTTATATATTTGGGTCGACTGTTGGAAAGAAATATAGTGGGTGATGGGCGATTTGCGATTAAAAAAAATATATGGGTAACAAACGTTGGAATTAAGACATTTACGTTTTTTTTAGGTACAGTTTATTAGAGATTGAATGAATGTATCAGTTTCCGTGTGTGTGTAACGTATATGCTGTACTTTTCCTATAATAGAACATCTATAGGCCTATCGTATATTGAAGATTGAGTTGTCCCTTCGCAATCATCCATGCAATGCAGACTCTTCCCCGTTGTTGGAAGAGGAGTAATCGGCTATATAGGCCAGTCAAGCATCCTCTTTACATAGCCAGAAAAAGCAAATTATTTGATTCAAAGTGACCATGAGTCCCATGGCATTCTTTTCAAACAAGGATGTAATCCGTCACGAAATCAACGAATAAACTATTCAAATGAATATTAAACGGTTCACAATCATTCGATAGTGAATAGGTCCATTAAGAATTGAAAGTGAAAAAATCATCCTTTCAAAATAACGACGCTGAGGAATAAATTCACATAGACAACAATGATGGGTTCAACAATTAGATTAACATTTTTTTTACAGTTGCATTAAGGGTTAGTGAGCGAATGCTCACAGTTTAGGTTGTTTATATTCCCTTATTTAACTTGGCAATACGGCCAGACAGAGCAAAGGCACGAAATAGGCTTAGAATACATCATACACAACAACATTCCTAGAACTTTAAACATTGCTTCGAGTTGTGCTCTTATAAGATGACGTATGCATGCCACATCGCTGTTTAAATTATGTTATAGGCCGAATAAATGAATCATGTTATTATTTTTCATAAATGAACGACACATTTTTTCACTAGGGTAAAATAAAAACGGTAGGCTGATTCATTTAGAAAATAATGGAATGTAGTATATTTTACTCTATATATCTCATATTTGCATGCGAAGGGAAATCCTACACACCACGAGCAAGGCATTTTGACACAAAACAGGCAGAAATAATAACTTAATGAATTCCTGATCACATTTGGTATTGCATTAAAAAATGAATCATGTTATTATTTTTCATAAATGAACGACACATTTTTTCACTAGGGTAAAATAAAAACGGTAGGCTGATTCATTTAGAAAATAATGGAATGTAGTATATTTTACTCTATATATCTCATATTTGCATGCGAAGGGAAATCCTACACACCACGAGCAAGGCATTTTGACACAAAACAGGCAGAAATAATAACTTAATGAATTCCTGATCACATTTGGTATTGCATTAAAAAAGCCTAGTTTCTTCAATGAGAGCATGATTTTCTCTCCAATAGTTTTTGTGTTTCGTTTTCAGATGTTTTCATCATACACTTGCCTGACATATGAATTCAATTCATGAACAGCAAATCTGCACACAATATTGATGCTCTACGCTATTTGCTGTTCTATCCTTCGATGCGTCAAGGACACATTACAAGAGCTGGTCACAACAATTTTAGACCAAATAATAAGTCAAATAAGAAATCCATTCACGTAAAATTGGCCTACACTCTTAGAAAACAGTCCCAGTAGTGATTGCATCATTTTCGCATAAACGAACCATTTCAGATAGATCCAAAAAGGCTTATCGGGTTGCGTCATATATGGAACCTTTTAAGGGTTCTTTAAGGGTTCTTTAAGGGTATATGGCGCCATGTATGAAGCAAGCAACCCTTTTTGGTTCTATCCGGATTTTTTTTAAGAGTGTATACGTTTCGTTTATGCGAAAATGATAGAATCACTCCTGGGACTTTTTTTCTTCTGAAGTTGACCATCTTCTCATCGAATGTGGAAAAACCACCATTGCTACCCGTAAGGTAGACCACATTCTCTCTCTCTCTCTCTCTCTCTGCACCAAGGCATTGTCCACGATCACTAGGTGGCGATAGAAACCCCCACTGAAACACAACGTGGTTTCAGAGAAACCTGCCAACCTTTCGCCTCAGTCGAAACAACCAAAACAAAAACATGTCCAAGTGTAAGCAGCATTCAGAAATAACACAACCTAACAAACAACATCAATTACTGTTTTTCTCTAGAACATGAGTTCATATTCTGTAGTTAACTTGCAGGCCTATTCCAGCTGCTCCTCCAACAGATCCCACTGGGAGCACACTGGTTGAATCAAAGTTGTTTCCATGTCATTTCAATGAAAATACGTTGTCTGTGCCCAGTGGGATATCAACCATCCATCAAGACCTGGGAAGAGTGACTAGAAAGCTTAGGATTTTACGTAGCAGGTTAGGGTTAGCTAAAATACAAAACAAATCTACTTTTGACGTCAATTTGACATAAACTGTATCCCATCTAGACATGGCCGCATCTAGCTGAACAGTGAGGGAGAGAGTTCTAATCCCCACTGTTGTGCTCTTGAGTCTCTCTCTCTCTGCCTCTCTTGGCTGCTCTACCAGTCTCTCATCTTTCTTTCACTCTCCCCATCTCATTTATCTAGAATGGTGATCGCAGCCAGTCACCTCTCTCTCTCTCTCTCTCTCTCAATGGGCTTTATTGGCATGAGAAACATATGTTAACATTGTCTCCCTCTCTTTCTCTCTCCCCATGGGGCCCGAGGTGACCCAGGGTGCCCCTCTCGCCCGCCTGCGTGGCCATGTGGGTGGCCGCGGGTCGTAAGGCTGGCCTGGACTGCCAGGAATGCCCCCCGGCTTAAGGCCTTACTCACAGCTGTTGGCATACACTCAGTCCTCTGGCTCAGACCGTCCAGACACACTGTGCACTTTCCCCACATTCCTCCACACGTTGTTCCTCCTCAACCCCAAACTGACTGACGCCTAGTCAACCCCAAAGCCAGCCTGGACAACCTAGTCCGTGCCAGACAGAGACATGTCTGGGTATTTGTTGCCTGACTGGCAAGGGAGACGCACGGTAAGAGAGTTGCACTCCGCACACAGCATGGGAAACACTGTCCATTGAACACTACAGATGGTGTAGTCAAAGTAACGTTAGATACACAAAACAATGGCGGGAAGAAGGTAATCTTGCAAAAGATTCATTCAATTATAAACCGACGGAAGGATACTACAACATGACGCGCATTTTGATTACACTCCATCGAGTAATCTATTAGTTAGACATTTCCCTCATTAAAGATCTTGATTTTTTTATCATTAAATTATATTGATACAGTCAGCTAGAGAACTGGAACCCCCATTCTAATCAAGCTCTGTATAAAATCAATCATCCTCCGGTTTCAGTGGCCACAGTTTTACGGCTGCTACAGACGTGCGGGGCCGGAGAAGCTAAAAGTGGAGGGCCTGTACCTGGATTATGTAGCCGTTTGAAGTTTCTCCCTCTCAGATGGGCCCTTCAGTGGAAAGACACAATCAAATTGGGCCCCCTTCCTAGTTTAAAGGGGCTAGAGTGGGACCACCAACAGCCAGGGAGAGCCAGGGCTGGGGCCTGCTTTTATGGCCTAGGTTGGGGCTGGGCTGAGGGGGTTGAGGGGCCGGGGTAGGCTAGTAGCTAGCTGGGAATCCATTTCAGCAATGGAAGTTAAGAGTTGGATAATGGCCTTCTTCCCTCAGGGGTGGCTCGATGCGTTGTAAATCCTAGGAGTCCCGAGTCCCATACTCCATTTTTACTAGGTGCTTGCCTTGCCTGCTGATGTGAATGGATGAGTGAGTATCCAGTTTCAATTTAAGTTAGAAATAGTAGAAATGAGACTGAAAAAGGGCACTTATAAGGCATAATTCTTGTTTTTCATTCCCCGTAAAGACAAAGGCTTCAAAGCGACATAGAAGGGGAGATCTTAATCCACTTTTCCGCTGTTCATTTGGTTTTTTTTCTGAGACAATCGGCTTGGGTTGCCCTGTCTGTACCAGAGAGAGAGAGAGAAAGAGAGAGAGAAAGAAAGAGCGAGAGGGAAAGCGAGAGATGTTGAAGTAAAACCAAACCCTTTATCTCCACCCGTCCTGATCAGTTACTCTCTCCAAAATGGCCGCTACCACACACCCCCTTCCTCCTTCGAGCTGGCTACCATAGAAACGGGTCATTACCATAGATACAGGGGTCAGACCCGGTATGACCTCAGAACAACAGGATGCCAGCGGCAAATCACGGGCCTCCCTCACGTCCCTCTGGGTTAGCGGTGGCATAGAGTGAGACGTAACAGATGCTTGCCCTCCTTCACCACTCAGCCACAGCAAGGGAGAGCCGAGCATTTCATCATCCTTCTTCACAGCTCCAGTCGCAAAATCCAATAGAAGCTTAAGCCACAACCGTCTTGAGTGTTTTGGAGTCTTGCATTTAAAAACACAAATGTTGGCCCCAAAACATGCATTGTTTGACCATAAGGACAACACATACACTAATATTTGCGGAATCAAATCAAATAAGGAAAATTAAGTTGTTTGTTTTTTACTTGTCAGACAACAAATCAACCCTGACTGAGTTTCCAACGACAAAACGTGATGAAACTACACCTCCCATGATCCTCTGTTGTGGCATCATCATAAACCGTGGTGGTCAGAGTAGCCTAACAACATTGTTGAAAGCTGTGGAGGAGCGGCCAATACTGAACAGAGCTGGTCCCATGGTGTCACAGCGATTACACTCCCTGTCAAATACTTGAAATAGTGTCGCATTAGTGAGAATATGTGAATGAGATCGACTGTTCTGCGATAGCCGGGGGTTTGCGTTCATGTCAGTTTGTCGTGGCGTGACGCCTACGTGACAGGGACAAGTAGGTGGTGCCTCTTCATAACAACAACACTACTTTACTCAACGGACTGCGGAAAGGATGTTTTCCCGTTCCAATTCATCCCAAAGCTGTTTGGATGGGGTTGAGGTCTCTGTTCAGGCCAGTCAAGTTCTTCCACACCAATCTCGACAAACCATTTCTGTATGAACCTCGCTTTGTGCACAGGGGCATTGTCATGTTGAAACAGGAAAGGGCCTTCCACAAAACTGTTGCCACAAAGTTGAAAGCACAGAATCGTCTAGAATGTCTTTGTATGCTGTAGTGTTAAGATTTCCCTTCACTGGAACTAAGGGGCCTAGCCCGAATCATGAAAAACAGCCCCAGATCATTATTCCTCCTCCACCTGACATTGCTTTCAGAGGCAGTTTGGAGCTCTGTAGTAAGTGTTGCAATCGAAGATAGACAGCTTTTACAAGTTACGTGTCTGCACTTGGCAATCCTGTTCTGTGAGCTTGTGGCCTACCACTTTGCGGCTGAGCCGTTGTTGCTCCTAGACGTTTCCACTTCACAATAACAGCGCTTACAGTTGACCGGAGCAGCTCTAGCAGGGCAGACATTTGACGAACTGACTTGTTGGAAATGTGGCATCCTATGACGGTGCCACGTTGAAAGTCACTGAGCTCTTAAATAAGGCCATTCTACTGCCAATGTTTGCCTATGGACATTGCATGGCTGTGTTTTCATCAGCTACGGGTGTGGCTTAAATAGCCAAATCCATTCATTTGAAGGGATGTCCACATACTTTTGTATATATAGTGTATATACTTGTTGTTAAGAATCAGTGTCATTACTGAAGACAGACAGAGACACCCATTCATAAGATGTTGTGTTGTGATTTGTGAGAAATTCTGGGGTAGACTTTATGGTGTAAAACCCCTGTGGTAATGACTTACAACTAATGACCACAGACCACCACACACTGCTACAGGGGCCCCATGTCTGAGACACAACCAGGGCAAACAAGTCAGAACAACAAATCACCTATTGTTGAAAGTAGGGACAGTGGCAGTGCCTCTTAGACTAGAGGATGGCACCTGCTAAGTGTTGTGAGGCTTAAGGGTCTCTTACTGTTGAGGCCCCGGGACTGTTGTGGCTGGCTTTTCCAAAATGGCTGCTTAACCCGAAGGAGGAATTGTCAAACATCACCTAAAGTAACCTTAGAGCAAAATAAGAAAGTAATACAAAGCACTCAAATGAAGAAAAAAAAAATCTCTGTTGAGTGAAGAAAAGCATAAGCATTGCTTTATGTTCTGGTTACATAATGACCGTTAGTCATTTGGAAAATGATTAACTATGATGAGGGCAGGGCGAAAGGGTAGGACAAAAACAAACAAAAATGAAGAAATTCAAAATAAGGTGAAACTCTCTCTCTCTCTCTCTCTCTCTCTCCACACTTCATTCATTAGCTAAACTAAAATCCATCCAATGGTTTAATTGTTTGTGGCCTGTATATCTTTAAGGCACCTTGTTTTGGAGGTCGGAGGCCAAGAGGAAACAATGGTCCACTGTTTTCCTTTTTCTGTTCATTTGTTCTCCCGGCAACCCTGCCGTTATGGCTCTTCATCTAAATAAATCTCCCTCACGCATCAGAAATCATCCAGAGGTTTATATGTCTGTAAACCAATGTTTATGTTGTTTCTATATATGTACAGTATATATTGTTTAAATATATAGAGAGGGACTTGTGTTTTGGTGGTACAGTATCCCTCCTCAGAAACATTCATTAAGACGAGGGTTAACGGGCACTACTGTATGTTGGTATACGATGCAATTCAGAGTTTACTGTGGTTCTTTGCTGAGTGGCTATGTGACAGAGCTGTCTTATAAAGAGAACTTCATGACAGAGTGAGTGTACTTTGCGCGTTAACCTACCTTGTTAGTCGAAAGACAACTTTTACAGGCCTGTTAAAATGGCAAAATAGACCCTTTTTTTTTTACCTCACCTCTGCATGCGTGTAAACTAAGAGTTTGTAATTTCCTGTGACCGTATCTGCTTCCCATCCTCCTGTGTTTAATTTTTACTATATTTTCTTACTATTTAAAGTCAAATGTCTTTTCTCTATTCAGCATTTCTTCCCCGCTGTGGGGCTGATTCCAACCTCTCCAATTTGTGTGTCTGAGGTCTGGTGCCTCTTGCATTACATTTATATTTCAGCAGGCTATAGACCTTTTCTAGCATGACAGCTACTTTTAAAAAATGTACATTTTCTAGCTTTCAAATAGGCATATTCTTCTCTTCTCCTCTCCCTTGCAACTCTTCCCCTGGTCCTTAGTGCACTACCTTCTCTTGTATGCTGTTTTCTGTCAATATACCTGGTAAAATAATGGTTCATAAACAACTGTAAGGTGGCCCTAAAAAATCTGATTAAAAAAAATACGTTTTATATTTTAACAAATTATATTTTCTCAGTTAGATTTTTTCCATGGTTTTAGATATCTTTTAGTTTATCCACTCTCAAAATGCTCATTTTTTTGTAATTTGGATGTTCTGAGTCAATTTTTTTAAGAAAACATTCATTTTTGTTTGTGTAACTCCCAATCAATTCATTGCGCATCTGGCCCTTTAATTGCTCATCTAGTGAGTGAGGAATGTGCCGTCTAATGTGCAGGTCTAGCGATGGTTCTGTACTGCTGCTCCTCATTTCTTGGCAAAGTTAGCTAATAACAAGTAATAGATACAAATGATATACTCACTCAAGGTATACTTCTGCCAGGTAATCCTACTTTGCAGTTAACATTTCATTGAGAAGTATTTCTGTCAACCTACAATATGGCTATCACATCAACTGGCTACGCATGGAGTAATAGACAAATGCCTGCACCACACAGACAGACAATATTGCTGGAAATTAATTGGCAGATATCGTGTTAGGTTTGGCTTGGGGGCCAACCTGGGGTGGGATAATATCAAGGTTGCGTTCATTATATTGTAGCTGGGAGATTGTGTCTGATACTTGTGAAATTTGTTTCTGACAGTTTGCGATGGAACACGTGAAAAATTGCACATACTTTCGGAAATTGTTTGGCGAGCTACTCATAGGTGGGCTACGAGCTACTGGTATCTAGCGATAGACCTGTTGGAGACCCCTGCTATAGGCAGCCAGGCAGACATGCAGACAGACAGGCCGACAGACCAACCGACAGGGAGACAGACAGTCAGACAGACAGGCAGGCAGAGTAGGCAGGCAGAGGGCTCGAAGCTGAGCCCACTATGGAAATAGAACTACTAGAACAGGAGAAAAGGCCCTCATCACAGGAATATTGACTTGCATTTCACAGTAAGGTCTACACTTGTTGTATTCGGCACATGTGGTAAATACAGTTGGATTTGATTTGAATGAGAATATCCATTCTAGTCATTTTATTTGTATGTAGGACATCCTCTCTACCAAAGGAGAGGAAGCAGCCACGTCTGTCTGACAGGCTTTTAATTCAACCCAGAACAGAGCAGCTTACAGGGGAACAGACATCTCACCTGAGATTCTTTTCATATATTTAAATATCAAAGTGTTCTCCGATCCCCCATTACTCCCATATTATCCTAACGTTGATGTTTAAAGTGATCTACGACGGAATTCAATGATTATTATTATAATAATATCAAAGGTCAGTGTGTGTGTGTGTGTGTGTGTGTGAGACGCTCAAATCTGCAGTGGTGGATTTCCCCATGGGGAGATGGGAGGGAAGGCCTTTTACCTTCTCCGACCCGGTCTCTCTCAGAGTGAGGTGTATTTTTGTCATTTGATTTATTTATTATGCTCTCAGAGGTTTATAATAATGTGACTGCGTTGCCATGGTTCGGGTGTACACAGATCCATTCTGTTGATTGTGTTGTCATTTTACGTCATGGGATAACTCCTTAGTAACCCAATACATTTACTGTCAGGGGTTTTATACGTACAGGATGTGAAGGCTACAGTCGGTTGTGTCTTCTATAACATTTTGAAATGCTCAGCATAAATTGCCTTATTATACTCGGGTGTTATTATTGGGACATAAGTCTGTTACACATGTGTAAATGTGATAATTATGGAGCACATCTCCCAAGGTTACATTTCATTATAATTATGCACATCGTTTACCAGGATGGTTATACAAGGCTACAAACTGTATTTACAGGATTAGCCTACAAAAGGCTAGATTATTTACAGGTGTTTTAGAATACAATAAAAGTCCTCTGAGTTTTGTTCTCAAGATATACTCGGGGTTTCGCTTTCACTCAGTCATTTTACAGCATTAGTGAAGTGTCCAATCGTTTCACCATTACGCACAGGGGAGATTTCTAGATAATATCAAGATAACAGAAAACTAAGAGCCACCACTTGTGGCTGATTGATTGAACCCAGGCCCTATTTAGTGACTGTTGGGCTGGCTGGGTTCTGTGAGGTTGTGGCTCGTTGAGCCTGCTGCTATCAGAAGCTCTGCTCCCTTATCTGATCACTGTGATCACACCAGACGGTTGGTCGGTCATCCCTGAGTCGACAGTACGTGGACCAGGCCAACCATGCGCAGACCGCAGTCCCAGTCACCCCCTTGGCCTTTGATTAGTCATCAGAGAGAAAGGAGGATGGAGGGGCGTCTGGTCGTTGAGGGGGGCTAACATGATTAGGAGCCTGAATGGTAACTGCAGTAGCCTTGATGTCACAAACGGCCTTAAATCAGCTGCTTTAGTGGACTAGTCCGGGTTGGGGCCGGTGGCTGTATAGACCAGCTGCTAGACGCCTGACCAGCCTGATGGGGGGACATTAACAAGACTGTCAGGATGACCTGGCCCCCAGGGGGTCACAGCTGGACCACCGACTGGCCGGCACTTGTTCCTGTTCCTGATAGGGACTTCTGAAATGACTGTTTCCTAACAGGCCCCTTGTCGTTTCATGATTGGATTTATGTAACGAACATACAGTAAATGTTGCTGCAAATGCACGAAGAGCTTTTTCAAAGGTAACTTGAGAAGGGTTAGACTCAGATTTCACTAAAGCACAAGATAACCAGCTAGATAATATCCAGTTAAATGCATATGAAAGTATCACACGGTTTATTGCGTATGCATTACTTACGATGAAATCATTTCTACTGCATTCCATTTCTTTTTCTGGAAAGGTTATGGAAATGAAACACGTTTCTGCTAAATCATCTGTATATATCTATATCTTATGTTGCAAATAATCTAGTTGCCACAGTGATATTACATTCGGAATATTCCCATGTACTGTTAATGAAAGCACAACAAAGTAATTTACCATCAGCTGTTTTAAAGGGCTCATGTAAAGCGCTTAGGGGAAAGTGAGGTTTGCCAGAACACTGCAAGAGGATGCTTGCTGGATATCCTGGTCGTGGGTAGTTTGGTGGACTCGCACACTACCTCAAAAACAACACATATACACACTCCAACGAGCGCAGACTCCCACAAAAACAACACACGCACACTCCATCGAATACAGACTCCCACAGAAACACACTGATAACTCCAAATTTGTTTGCCATCTCGTCGTCTTTGTGTCTCCTTTCTAGGTTTCATTCGACTGGTGAACCATTACAGTGTGTGCACGCGTGTGTGTGCTCGCGTGTGTGTGCGTGTGTGTGTGTGCGTGTGTGTGTGCGTTAATGTCCCTACAGTAGAGAAATTGAAATGACACCATGTATAGCCGTACTTATTTCTGAATCCCCTTTGTGTTTTTCTATATGGGTCATACACCAGTCATTAGCCATTAGAGGAAGCATCTCTCTGCAACCCAGAGGTTACCCGCGTGCCAGCTTTCATGTCAGCGGCCACGGCAACCCTCTGTGACTGCGGGTGGCACTGCCGCCGCTCAAAGGCCCCCATTATGCCGCCCCGTCTCCCGCCTGCTCGGTTATAAATGATTTTCTTGTCCGCCCAGAGTGTGCGGTATCATATACCCTCATCATCTTCAAATGCAAAATATCCCCTTTTCTTTTTCCTGCAAAGACTTCCAAAGCCTTAGTCCTCTTCAACGAGCCATTGAGGATTTCCCTAATTGCCCTGAAGGAAGTGTTTCTCATGTTTAAATAAATACAGTTAGTAATGACCTGCCGGTTAGCAGCCTAGATGCCCTGGGCTGCTGACCGATAAGGAGGGTTAGGACTGTTTTGGTCAGTTGGACTCTGAAACCTCTTTACACAGTATCAGAGAGGGCAGTGGGCAGGGCAGAGAAAGAGAGAGAGGCAGAAAGGGCACAGAAAGAGAGGGAGGGCACAGAGAGAGAGTGAAGGACAGAAAGAGACGGCACAGAGAGAGAGAGAGAGAGAGAGAGAAGGGGGAAACAGGAAACTATAAATCAGAAAAGAGCCAACGACTGATTGCTGTGTACTGCTAATTGAATTAGAGTGCTGCTCGGTGCAGTCGGCTCTCAAACCCCATTTCCATTTCCACCCCGGCCAAAAACACACAAACACACAGACCCTCATTTGACCATTGTCCGTATGTCCGTCTGTCGTCTGTGTCCAGCAGTGTTGCGGTCATATATATTCCCTGAACTGACTGATATCCCTGAACTGACTGAATTGATATGGAACTGACCCCAACCAGCCAATGGCGGGGGAACACAGGAACGGGACAGGATATCAGTGAAGGTGGACTATCACCATCACTATCAACAACACTAGAGGGGGGCCAAATCACTGTGTAGTGAAATCAGCGCTGCCGGACCAGACGGCCCCCTGGCCCTCTGACACTCACCAGATACCTTGCTGGCCCTGCTTTAATTCACTTAACCCTGTCCCCTATGTGGTTCTGGGACCTGACTCGCCCCTGGGCAAGGGTTTTGGGTTTATTACCATAGGGTTAACTGAATTTGGGCGATGTGTAATTGATGCCTAATGCACGTGTGTGTGTGTGTGTGTGTGTGTGTGTGTGTGTGTGTGTGTGTGTGTGTGTGTGTGTGTGTGTGTGTGTGTGTGTGTGTGTGTGTGTGTGTGCGTGTGCGTTCGTGTGCATGGTTGCTCTTGGAAGTGGACATGGAGATGGAGAGAAGGGTTTGATAACGTGGTTATATCCGGATTATAACGTCGGGTATATCGTTGATTTACATGCTAACATGAAACAGATCCACTGTCGTAGTTAACGCTGTGATTTATTTAGCTGACGTTGGACGACGTGACTTTGACTGGGAATGAGTCACTGGTACATGATAAATATATCAGAACCACTACTCACAATAAAAACAGTTGTATCAAGGCATTACAGCGTCCAAATATATGACGCACACTTTGACACATTTGGCCTGTCATATCTTACTTTCATATCGGCTGTCAAACTATTTTGATTGGCTAATATATTACTAAGAAAATATTCTTCTGGCATGTATCATTTTACTGATAGAAAGAGAAGCCTCCATTAAAGTCGGTGGTGTGGGGTATCCGAGTGTAGGCCTCTGCTCTGTGTAGGGAAGGGAGCAGAAAGGTCATAGGTCATTTTGTGGTTTTAAGGTGATGATTGCCTTAGCAACAGGGTCACTACCGGCAACAGCCACCAACAGACTTCTCTTCAATGAGTTATAATAGCTTCAGAATCGTTGTGCACATAGCCCATTATGCAACTAAAGGGTTAAAGAATGTGGTTTGTAGTGATGAGCTCTATGACGCTATCTCGCAACCTCTATTAATTTCATTGATTTAATAAATAGCTCTATTGCAATCAATCTTTTAAATAACTTTTAATCAAGGCGAACAGGCCGTACATCAGAAGGAGAGTTGACCGCGGCAGATGAATGAGTCTCCCACTCATATGGCTGTACACGGGTTATACTTCCTCTGTTTTGCACAGCACAGTGATTCTGCTCTGACAGTTAATTCATCTAATTCTCTGTTTTTTTTCTTCTTTTCTTTTTTAAAATGTTCTTCATCTCGTCTTTTTACGATGGAGTTGTTTGATGAGGTTTCTCCCAGAGCGTCAGAGAGCTCCGTGTTATTGGTAGTGGCTGCATAGGGCTGGCCTGGACTGTGTACGTCCCTGTCACGCACACACACGGACACACACACAAAACGCACAGCGCCAGGGCACACGTCTTCGATTAAAATGATTCAGTCACTCCTGCACACTGTGGAAAGATGAATATTGTCACTGTTTATTTTTAGATTCACAGAATGTGGATAAATCAGGTCGATATTTAATGGATGATGGAATGGTGCAACACTTTTATTCCACATCGCGTTGCTTTCCATTCACAATTTGCACCTGACCCGATAATAAATGTTTTGAATACAATATAAATATGGAAAGATCGGAAAGATCAACAGGCTGTGTAACCAGGGGAAATATTTACACATGGACCAGGCTAATATGGAGAGGGGCATTGTGCCAATCTAGTGTGCCAAAGTCAAATGGCGCTCATCTGTGTGTATTTGTGTGTGTGTGAGTGTGTGTGTGTGTGTGGGGGGGCCTCATCTCTGCCAGGTGCCCCTGCCCATTTTCCCTGCATTAGCCACGGGGAGCGAGAAAAATGTGTCACTAGCTAATCATGATAGATAGTTCCTACCACTTCAATGACAAGTGCTCTGTTGCTGCATTCAACACCACAGCTGGTGGTAAGCAAGCTCCATATTTGTACTTTTAGCTCAAAGCTACAGTTGAAGTCGGACGTTTACATACACCTTAGCCAAATACATTTCAACTCAGTTTCTCACAATTCCTTGACATTTAATCCTAGTAAAAATGTCTTAGGTCAGTTAGGATCACCACTTTATTTTAAGAATGCGTAATGTCAGAATAATAGTAGAGGGAATGATTTATTTCAGCTTTTATTTCTTTCATCACATTCCCAGTGGGTCAGAAGTTTACATACACTCAATTAGTATTTGGTAGCATTGTCATTCAATTGTTTAACTTGGGTCAAACGTTTCGGGTAGCCTTCCACAAGCTTCCCACAATAAGTTGGGTGAATTTTGGCCCATTCCTCCTGACAGAGCTGGTGTAACTGAGTCAGGTTTGTAGGCCTCCTTGCTCTCACACGCCTTTTCAGTTCTGCCCACACATTTTCTATGGATTGAGGTCAGGGCTTGTGATGGCCACTCCAATATCTTGACGTTGTTGTCCTTAAGCCATTTTGCCACAACTTTGGAAGTACGCTAGGGGTCATTGTCCATTTGGAAGACCCATTTGCAACCAAGCTTTAACTTCCTTACTGATGTCTTGAGATGTTGCTTCAATATATCCACATCATTTTCTTTCCTCATGATGCCATCTATTTTGTGAAGTGCACTAGTCCCACCTGCAGCAAAGCACCCCCACAACATGATGCTGCCACCCCTGTGCTTCACGGTTGGGATGGTGTTCTTCGGCTTGCAAGCCTTCCCCTTTTTCCTCCAAACATAACGATGATCATTATGGCCAAACAGTTCTATTTCTGTTTCATCAGACCAGAGGACATTTCTCCAAAAAGTACAATCTTTGTCCCCATGTGCAGTTGCAAACCGTGGTCTGGCTTTTTTTAATGGCGGTTTTGGAGCAGTGGCTTCTTCCTTGCTGAGCAGCCTTTTACTGTGGATATAGATACTTTTGTACCTGTTTCCTCCAGCATTTTCACAAGGTCCTTTGCTGTTATTCTGGGACTGAGTTTCACTTTTTGCACCAAAGTACGTTCATCTCTAGGAGACAGAACGCGTCTCCTTCCTGAGGGGTAGGACGGCTGCGTGGTCCCATGGTGTTTATACTTGCGTACTATTGTTCGTACAGATGAATGTGGTACCTTCAGGTGTTTGTAAATTGCTCCCAAGGAGGATCCAGACTTCTGTAGGTCTACAATTTTCTTTCTGAGGTCTTGGCTGATTTTTTTTATTTTCCCATGATGTCAAGCAAAGAGGCACTGAGTTTGAAGGTAGGCCTTGAAATACATCCACAGGTACACCTCCAATTGACTCAAATTATGTAAATTAATTAGCCTATCAGAAGCTTCTAAAGCCATGACATCATTTTATGGAATTTTCCAAGCTATTTAAAAGCACAGTCAACTTAGTGTATGTAAACTTCTGACCCACTGGAATTGTGTTACAGTGAATTATAAGTGAAATAATCTGTCTGTAAACAATTGTTGGAAAAATGACTTGTGTCATGCACAAAATAGATGTCCTAACCGACTTGCCAAAACTATAGTTTGTTAACAAGAAATTTGTAGAGTGGTTGAAAAACAATTTTTAATGACTCCAACCTACGTGTATGTAAACTTCTGACTTCAACTGTATTTAACAAATTCATATTTTTCCTTCGATTTTACTTATCCGTTTCAGACCGTGCTGTTCTGTATCTCTATATCAAAAAGCAGACACTAAAATGTCAGACGACACAAAATGTGAAGATAAAAGAACGACTCCTAATCAGCATTATAAGCCTGTCTGCTCTCATGCAGAACATCAATGGAAAGGCTTGTGTCCCATCATCCGTCCTTTTGGGTTTGTTTGTCTTGTTTCCACACAGTACTGATAAATACTTCCTGTCTTCTCAGAGATAGATAGGCAGTCACACTGGAGCAGACCAGTGCCTCCACATTCAACTCACTAGTCATCACAAACACACTGAGAACCATAGAAATATCATCACTAGAACAGTTGAAAAAAATGTAGACCACTGTGATTCTATTTCTATCCTGAGAATAACTTCATTCCATCCAAACCCATTCATATTCATGGCAGATTACTTTTTTTTTTTTTTTTCAGTCAGTAAGTCCTCGCTCACACAGAAGTCAGCCAGCCAGGCCCCCAGACTCCCGGCAGTTAGAGGGGCTCTAGTCTGCACTCTGCCTTAGGGTTCAAAAGGTGGAGGAGAGGAGAGGCGATTGAGTAGTCAGAGACAGCCAGACTCTCTGGTCATCTCCATCTCTTTCCCCCTGGCTTTGATTTCCACTCTGGGGCCCTGAGAGGCGGAGGGGGTGCAGAGCGATCGGACGTGTCACGGCGCCCGGCACAACCCGTGATTTATCCTCGCCGGTCGGGACCCACGTGAACACACCTCATTTAATTATGATGGTGCAGAATGTCGGAATTCTTCGATCCGTGTTCAGTTACGGTTAAGGTTGGAATCCTTATGTGGACTGAGAAAAGGGACTGAGGGAAGGGACTGAGAAAAGGGACTGAGGGAAGGGACTGAGAAAATGGACTGAGAAAAGGGATTGAGGGAAGGGACTGAGGGAAGTAACAATATGGTTCCCATTTTGAGTTTTTTCTTTTTTTTTTACAATGGTGTGGGTTGGCGAGGAAGGGTGGATGAAATGGGGTTTGCGGGTGGTGGGTGAGCGAGTATTACGCATGCCAAAAGTTCAGGTGTGACAGCTTTGAATGCATAAAACAAAACGAGAGAGAGAGAATGAACAAACAAGAAAGAGAGAGCGAACGAACAAGAGAGAAAGAGAATGAACAAACGAGAGCGAGAGAACAAACAAAAGAGAAAGAGAGAGAGGAGATTTTGTTGGATGAAAGCCTGGCACACCCTGTATCCCCGGATATTTTTTATGGCCGCCTTTCAAGAATACTATTCAGAAATACCGTCTGGGAGGGGGGTGGAGGAGGAGAGGGGGGTATAATTGTGAAATCAATTAGCCGGCAGCGCGGGGTGATGAGGTGTAGTCGGCCTCTCTCTCTCTGGTTGACACTCGCTGTCCCCTGTATTATTGTCCCGGTCCCAAATGGTACCCTAATCCCAATATAATTCACTCAGGCCAATAGGGCTCTGATCAAAAGTAGTGCACTATGTAGGGAATAGAGACGCAGACATTGTCAGCTACCGCTAGACCGCCTCACGCCCACCTCCACTACACTGGGCATCTGGACTACACATGTAGGGTCTCCTACAGCCCCCCCACCAAACTACCCCCCCCACCCCGTGTTCCCCACTACCTTAACACCCTACACCCCTTCTACCCTCTCCCCCCATACGGCAGTAAGGCCCTTGAACCCAGAGTAGGGTGGAGGAATATTCCTGGGATTGTGACAGGAATGAAGTCTTTTCAGCGTTGACTTTATTACCTTTAGTATTTACAAACTCAGGTACAGAAAATGTAGATTCATTTCTTTAAACAGACACACATTCATATGCCATAAGTAGCCAATGCACAAATAAAGTCAATCAAACTCTATTTTAAATACAATAAAGGAAATTCAATTTAAGAATTACATCAGAATGTATAACTTTTTCTATAACAAGTTGTTTTTGCGATAAGATACCCCAAAAAAGAATGAGGTCAAACACTGTCCCCATTATGAAACACACTACAGCCATGAATCATAGGGCTACAGCAGAGATACAAGAGTCAAGTCAACTGGCTAGGAACAGTGACCGATGTTGTTCTTCCACCAAAGAGCCACGCTAAGGATCTCACAAGATAAGCAATAAATAATCTCCCTATCCCAGCAGCCAGACACTTTCCATCCTTAGTGAGGTCACCAGAACCGTGGGTCCGTCAGGCTTCCAGCCCCCCTCCCTCCCCAGGCCATCCTCTGCCACCCCCTGCTATCCCAACCACGGTGGCCCACTGCTGGGCTGGTGGAATAAGTTAACCCCCTCTTGCCCCTGGTGTTATGGAGCTCCCAGTCCCAGCTCCCAACTCCCAACCTACTGGCAGTGGTAGGAGATTAGAGGGCCAGCTAGGTGCCAGTGTTATCTGTGTGAGTGGAGAAAAGGTTACGCTACACTAACAAGAATGTCCCTGGCCATGCTTGACAAACTCCAGCTGCCTATGCCTGCCCCTGGTGCTGCCCGCTTTCCAGGGTGGTGTGTGTGTGTGTGTGTGTGTACACGCTTTCCAGGGCTATGTAAGCTCCGAGGGCTGACTGCAGGGCAGAAGGTTCTACTTAAAAGCAGGGGAGGGGAGTGTTGAGTCGTCTCTGGAGATTAAGCACTCTAACTAGCCATTTCCACCTCTCCGAGGGAGAAAATGGACCGACCGGACTCATCACGACGCCATTGGTTGGTCTACACGTCTGCTGCCATACCCTGGTCTCTGGTCACAGCAGATGAAATCATTTACCTTTATAACCTCTTGAACCTTCATGGTAGTTCTTTGCTTTAGTTGTCATGGCCCCAGAAGTGAAACCTTTTTGTACGGAGGCTGAACATTTATCTCTTGATAATATTGGAAACAATTTGCCTACAACTTTTGATAATGCAACAAGAAGAAAACATGTGACATTCATGTGGTGTGCAGTATATATTTATTCCTAAGAATGGATATTTAGCTTCGCTATGTATTTCATCAAGGTATCACACCTCAGAAACCGTGTGATGAAATCAATGGATATCAAATTGGACCCATGCCACATGTATGGGTATCTCCATGGTAACGTATTTAAGGAATTTAAAAGGTGGCGCCAGGGCGGCGAACACACCACACCACGCTCCGCAAACCTCCTACCCACCCTCAATGATAGCCGTCGGTCTTTTGTCACCGTGGCGAGGGCGTCAGGCTTCCTGGTCATGTGACCGGTTAGTTGTCCTGGCCCTATTAGGCTGTCAGACTGTTGATAATGGAGAAGATTGCTTGTTTAGACTGTGTAGTGGCTCCCCTTAATTCACTGTGTGTGTGTGAATGTGTGTGTGTGTGTGTGTGTGTGTGTGTGTGTGTGTGTGTGTGTGCGCGTGCGTGTGCGTGTGCGTAGTGGCCTCCCCTCTCTAATTCAACCCCGGCTCTGCACTGACACCTTTAAATGGCTATCATCAGAAAATCCACATTTTCCAGAAAGACTAAAAACAACAGGAGTCTTGGTTTGGAGGTTAATTTAGCTCCTCTCTTTAGGGCCTAATTACCCCCTCATGGTTAATCTGCAATCTGGACCGAATCCTTTCCATCTCTCTCTGGCTGGGGTTAGAGCTGGGCTCGACCAACAAGGCAGGCCTACAGGCCCCTATTATTTAATGACTGACCACTCACTCACTGCAGTCCTGGCTAGGGGGAATGTACGAAGAGTAAACAATGATATGAGTATTGTCTGGAAATGAACCACGATATTGTATCAAACGTTGTATTATATCAGAGATTGGAGCAAAACGACCTTTTATGGATCACTTGGTATAGCCTAAACTCTAGTATGATTATGTAATGAATAAACTGAAGTAAGAGGGTTGCCATTTTCTTTTTGATATGGGAATCTAGGGAATCTTATTTCATGAGTTGTTAATCCAGTTGGCTACTAAAGTAACCAAAGATCGAATCCATGGATTTCACAGTACATCTGCTACAGAGGAAAACCTCTAGTGATAATACATGGAGTAAAAGCAATCAGTGCCAATAAGCTGGATTTGAATACACTGGTCCATTGTTTGAAACAGAAGCAACGGCTTGTTCCCAAATGCCCTTCGGAGTACAGTCTATCATTCCCAGCTCATAAGATCATCTTTGTGGGGGGAAATTGCAAAAACTGACAGTTTTCCTGCTTGGCAGATAAATCAAAGAATCCATTTTGAAATGGTTAAAAACAGGCGTTGCTTTGATCTTGCTCTTAGATCTGGATAGACGGCAGAAGGAGGGGGGACATCTTTATGCAGCCATTGTAGTTTCCTAACTGAAGTCCTACAAGTAGAACTGATACAAAAGTCCTAAGTGTGCTATCTGAAATTGCAGTTAAACACAGTACAATAACCAACCTGGCATGTTCAATAGGCTAATGGTATAGAATGGTTCAATACAAGTATGGTAGACAGAACAAACGTGCCTCTGTGACATAGCTGTTCATGACATATCTATCTCAAACATTCAACAGCGTTCACTAAACGCGCCCCTGGTTTCAATAGCAGTCACGGGGACTCCCCTGGTTTCAATAGCAGTCACGGTGACTCCCCTGGTTTCAATAGCAGTCACGGTGACTCCCCTGGTTTCAATAGCAGTTACGGTGACTCCCCTGGTTTCAATAGCAGTCACGGTGACTCCCCTGGTTTCAATAACAGTCACGGTGACTCCCCTGGATGCTTGCCCGAAAGTGGCCCTGCTAAGTCCAACCAAATCTCTATGAGACGCCAGATTGCCTTCACACTTAAAGGCTAATACCCCTTATGGTATAGCTGGAGCCCATGTAAGATGAGGGATTGCCTCTGCAGAGTCAAATATCACCACTGCTAGAAAGAGAGAGAGAGAGAGAGAGAGAGAGAGAGAATACGAATATGAAAGAGTCACGTTTGATGCACAATTGTTGCTTCACCAATGCCTTCTGCTCCATGAGAATGTGCAAGAGAGTAGGAAGTGAAAAAACACTCTGGTTGGACTGTCATATTGCAAACATATACACTCACACCGGCATCCTGAACAACGTAACGCTGTCCGACTACTAGAGTTACCAAAACACTGCTAATAGACAGTAGTAGTGACGGCGCTGTCAGCGTTAGCATCATCAGCCCTCCTCAACGTCTCTCTCTGCCCATAGAAAGAAAACAACAGGAAGGGCACCATCTTGTTTCCACATCAAATTCCATCGGCCTGCAAATGTTTCCACATACACTTGAGCATGCAAGCACACACACAAGCATGCACGCACGATACACAAACACACACACACACACACACACACACACACACACCAGTGGAGGCTGCTGAGGGGAGGACGGCTCACAATAATGGCTGGAAGCAAATGGAATGGCATAGAGCACATAGAAACCATGTTTATTTTTATTTGATACCATTCCACCTATTCCGCTCCAGCCATTACCACGAGCCCCTTCTCCCCAATTAAGGTGCCACCAGCCTCCTGTGACACACACTCTCACACACCCCCTTTTTCTCGGTGATCATCCGGTCATGGCCAGTTTGTGTTTTCCCACAATTATAACCAATTTTATGAAATAGCCACCCGTTTCAATTTGTCCGTGACAAACCACCACCACTGCTGGTGTTGTCATTACAGGGGGAACGTATTCCGAGCTCAAGGGGAATTAGGAGGACTTTGCATCTCAAACTGAGTTTATAATTCAATTATTTTATGAAGATATCATTTCATAACGGTAATGCCGTGTTGTGAAGGCTTGAAAGCTTAATGGACGGAGTCACAACACGATGGGAGGGCCTCCTTGACCTGTAGAGTGAGTTAAATTGTTTTTAATGTTCAAGAGCGACTCGTCTAGCTAGACAAGTGGTTTTGACAGCTGGAGGCTCTCTGTATTCAACAAATAACATAAACAAACACTTTTCTGAGATTATTTGGGAGACGTTTCATCTGGAAAATAAATGTACTACTGATAATATCAATTGAGTGCTTTTTAGTGAACTGTGCCAGTTTTGGAAGTGGGAAATTCTAATGGCTGTAATTTTCAACATGTCAAAAAATATTCTTATAGTAGATTACAGTTTCCTTCTGTTGCACTGATCTGGCGGAAACTGATGAGCCATTCAGGAGCAATAATTCTCCTACTGGTAAACATTTATAAGCAAAGCTGCAATGTGTCAGACCGGGGGCTAAACAGGTCCATATTATCTTTCCTCATATAGAAGAATAACTTTACACATCTGAACAAATATAGTGGGGCTGGCAGTGTGTGTGTGTGTGTGTGTGTGTGTGTGTGTGTGTGTGAGAATGTGTAGTTTTGTGCTTTATATTTTCTCAACCAGCTCTTTCTGTACCAGACCTTCTACACAACCTCCAGTGATTATCATACTTTTCACTGCTGTGATCAAACAGATTGCTAGTGTGAGCCATCCAGATTGGATCCACATAACGAGCAACCGGACACCTCCGGCTGGAGGTCGATAAGACGGGAGTTGTCCACACGCACACACACTTGTCCTCAAGCGCCGGTCGGGGTATTCCTGGGGTTATGAAAACATCTAAGTGCACCACTATATTAAAGCTGATTCACTATGGCATCCTTGTTTGGGTGAATGGGGGGGGGGGTACCCGGCTAAAGTTTGTAACATTCCCTTACGGGACATGAAAGAAGTCTATTCTTTTTTTCTCACCCACTATTTCACTCCTGGAGGCTCAGGGGCTGGGGCAAAGGGCTAGGGGAGCAGCCAGGCCAGATGTCTGGGTCAGGGGGATCCACCATTTGTTTCGTTGGTTGGGCTTGGATCATAGAGCTGGGGCTGGGGATGGGGATGGGGCTGGGGTTATGGGGTGGTTAAGATAAAAACAGGGTCAATTGCCTGCCTATGTACAACAAAGTGTGGTCTGGAGATATCTATAACGCTATAAGTCTGTGGATACGCTCAGAGATCAATGAAGTTATGTTGCAGGACCCAGGACCCCCTCACAAAACCTTAAATCACTGCAACATCAAAGGAGGGCAGGGGGCTACGACAGTGGGCAAGCTGGTTCCCTCCCTACCCCTCCCTGGGTGAACAACCTCTGGATCCAGATGCCTTATCTATAATGGTCAGTCTGACCTCCAGTTGGAACTAATTTACTCCCAATCCTCGGCTATAATACATTTGCCTCAGCATCACATGCCTCAATAAACCGCCTGGAGGAACGCTAGCTATGTTGCTAATCTGGGGAGTGATGAAGTGATGTTTCTTGAAGTGTGAAGAAGACAAAGAAGAAGACGAAGAAGAAGAATGGTCCAATCTATGTGGTTCTAATAAGAGGCTTGTGCCAGCCATATTGGCCTTGTTTGACTTTCTAACAGCCATTTATATCTTTGACTTCTTGTTTAGGAATCCAGCTGAATATCCCTGAAGATATCCTGAAGCAGGGCAGAGAGTTAGTTTAATGAAAACATCCTGGTAGCTGAGCGCTAATGTTGGTGTTAAATCCACTTGGCCTCGTTTTAACTGGACTCATTGTGAACAGAACACACATTTATAAGGTCAACTGACTTGATGAAGGGAAACGGATGAAACAATGCCAAGGATTTATAACTTAACGGGATTAAACTGTTGCGTAGTCTCTTCTCTCAATCCACAGAGGAAAGGATGCAAATCCTTCAACTACAGAACCAATCAATCAAATGTATTTATAAAGCCCTTCTTACATCAGCTGATGTCACAAAGTGCTAAAACCCAGCATAAAACCCCAAACAGCAAGCAATACAGGTGTAGAAGCACGGTGGCTAGGAAAAAAACTCCCTAGAAAGGCCAGAAGCAAGGAAGAAACCTAGAGAGGAACCAGGCTATGAGGGATGGCCAGTCCTCTTCTGGCTGTGCCAGATGGATATTATAACAGAACATGGCCAAGATTTTCAAATGTTCATAGATGACCAGCAGGGTCAAATAATACTACAATTCCCCTCATTCTATACTATGGATTGTTGTTGGGCACTAAATCATCATAATTACCATAGTAAAATAAAAAGTAGAATAGCTACCTTTCCTGCACAGCCAGATGGAATCTATGACATGGGAAACATGGGTAACCACAACATGGTTGTCAGCCTGATCCATGTTAACTCTAGTCTCCTCTCTCTCCCACTCAGAACCACTGAACCTGGATGCAGTCCTGGCCCTCTGTCCCATATAGTGTGTGTGTGTGTGTGTGTGTGTGTGTGTGTGTGTGTGTGTGTGTGTGTGTGTGTGTGTGTGTGTGTGTGTGTGTGTGCGTGCGTGCTTAAGGAATGGACTGTGATGTGATGACAGGTTAGACCCCTTTCACCTGTTCCTCCCCCCACCTCTCAGCAGTTCCAGCTCCCGTGACCTCCGCTATCTTCTTCAAGGCCTCCAGGGGTCAGAGGTCAGCCCCGACATGGGGCATGCTGGGTAACATATGTTCGCAGATCGTTCAATGATATTACAACTGGAAGTTGTGACAGTGATAGACGTCTGGCTCTTTGCCTCAGAAAGGGAATGCATGGTTTGTTTGGTTGTTGGCGTTTGTTTCTGTTTTTTCACCACTATCTTTCTTCCATCTTATTTATTTTCTGAATTCTCCCTGCAGGTTGAAATACCCACTGGGCACAAACTGGTTGAATCAACGTGGTTTCAAAGTCATTTGTTAACATATTGTGATGTGGAATCAATGTGGAAAACAGTTTGGATAAAAAATGAATACAATCAACGTAAACTATTGTTTTGAGGGTGAAATTTCAACCACAGGATTATGTCATCATGGTAACCAAATGTCAACATAGACAAACATTGTAGAAAATATGTTGAATCAGAACCTTTAAAAACAACGTAAGCTCTTCAACGTTATTTATCAGAAAAAATAACTATAGGCTGTGGAGCGCCTCCTACTGGACAATGTATCTATCTACAGCTACCATTTGGTCTCCCATCCAGGGTTTTAACCAGTCCTGCTTAGCTATGCTATTCATCCCTGACTATTATATAGTGCTATTGTGAGAATGATCGTTGAGAGATCGCCACTTCTCCAACAACTGAGATTTGCTATCGAAGTCATTCCAAAGGGTAGGTTTAACAGAGCAAATGAAGTGTGGTTGATAAAAGCAAAGTAAAGCTCTGGTCGATTTGAAATGTAGTTATATTGAATTGTGTCAACATTTGAAGGAGATGTATCTCCTGTTTGGGTAGTTCCTTCTGCCACTCATTTAGTCTGGCTTTCACTTCAGTTTGTCTACAAAGTAATAATTGATATGTTGCATTCACGTCTCCATCCCAACCAAAAGATAAAGATACAACGTAGCCATTTTCATCTCAATATCAAATCATGTCTGGGTCACGATTAAGTACCTCACTGTAATAGTTTTTTGAAATGGTCAAGAAAAAATCAAAATAGCTTCTTAGCAAAGAACAATTTCTCAAGCGATAATTGTGGTAGGACTGTCTGGGAGTTGGGACTAGCTGTTATTGGCAGAGGGGTTTGGAACTGTCTTATTGGTGTATTAACTAAGTTTCAAGTTTCAAGATGTAATGCCAAGTACAGTGAAATGCTTTTCTTGCTCCAAACCCAACAAAGCACTAATCAATATCAGTGTAGCGCTAAAATAACATGAGGACAAAAACACACGAGAAATCTAAATACGAAATAAGAACAAGAGAAGGTATGAAGCTATATCCAGGGTCAGTTCCAATACCATATTTACAATGTGCAGGGATACTGGAGTGATAGAGGTAGATATGTGTAGGGGTAAGGTGACCAGGCATCAGGATATATGATTAATAGAGTAGCAGCATCATAACTGATGATTGTATATATATGTGTGTGTGTGTGTGTGTGTGTGTGTGTGTGTGTGTGTGTAGAGTCAGTATAAATGTGTGTGCATGTTATGTGTACAGTAAATAGCCTAATGGAACATTCAACCTTACAATTAGTAACTAAATCATGGCCACATTTTGAGGTCACTGTAACTATAAATGTCTTCTTATGTAATCATAGAAAGCGTGGATGTTCAAGATACTATAGCATGCATAGGTCGACGCAGGTCTGTGGAGATCTTCACAATTGCTGTAATCATCTGTGCAGAATGTCGAACAGCATTGATCACGTGCACCATGTACTTATAATGTATTCTCAACTGCAATCCAGGTCATTTGGTTCTGCTATTAGATGAAGTACAGTGATAACACAATCTGTTGTACAAATAAACAAAATGTCTGAATATTTATTCCATTGGAATTTGGTTGTGCTTTTAGATGGTAGAAAGCATAGTGATAACACATAGAAAATTCAACTGACTTTTGGCTGTTTTTATAAATCATTCAATTACTTGAGCTGTTCTTGAATGAACTTGCTTGGCACTGGAACTAATAAAATTGTCCAAAAGACTAAAGATCTTTACCATTTGAATTCATGTCAGATACTCCCATGGGATCCAACGCTTGTGGGGATCCAACCCTCTTGGGGATCCAACCCTCGTGGGGATCCAACCCTCGTCGGGATCCAACGCTTGTGGGGATCCAACCCCCGTGGGGATCCAACACTTGTGGGGATCCAACGCTCATGGGGATCCAACCCTCGTGGGGATCCAACCCCCGTGGGGATCCAACACTTGTGGGGATCCAACGCTCATGGGGATCCAACCCTCGTGGGGATCCAACACTTGTGGGGATCCAACGCTCATGGGGATCCAACCCCCGTGGGGATCCAACACTTGTGGGGATCCAACGCTCATGGGGATCCAACCCTCGTGGGGATCCAACACTTGTGGGGATCCAACGCTCATGGGGATCCAACCCTCGTGGGGATCCAACCCCCGTGGGGATCCAACACTTGTGGGGATCCAACCCTCGTGGGGATCCAACCCTCGTGGGGATCCAACCCTCGTGGGGATCCAACGCTCGTGGGGATCCAACGCTCATGGGGATCCAACCCTCGTGGGGATCCAACCCTCGTGGGGATCCAACCCTCGTGGGGATCCAACCCTCGTGGGGATCCAACCCTCGTGGGGATCCAACCCCCGTGGGGATCCAACCCCGTGGGGATCCAACGCTTGTGGGGATCCAACCCTCGTGGGGATCCAACCCTCGTGGGGATCCAACCCTCGTGGGGATCCAACACTTGTGGGGATCCAACCCTCGTGGGGATCCAACGCTCATGGGGATCCAACCCTCATGGGGATCCAACCCTCGTGGGGATCCAACGCTCATGGGGATCCAACCCTCGTGGGGATCCAACCCCCGTGGGGATCCAACCCCGTGGGGATCCAACGCTTTTGGGGATCCAACCCTCGTGGGGATCCAACCCTCATGGGGATCCAACCCTCGTGGGGATCCAACCCTCGTGGGGATCCAACCCTCGTGGGGATCCAACGCTCATGGGGATCCAACCCTCGTGGGGATCCAACCCTCGTGGGGATCCAACCCTCGTGGGGATCCAACCCTCGTGGGGATCCAACCCCCGTGGGGATCCAACCCCGTGGGGATCCAACGCTTTTGGGGATCCAACCCTCGCTTTTACTCACTACTCACTAATGTAAATTAAGTCACGGTTAACACTTAAACGTTTTTGGCTTCCCTGACACTGTGTCTTCCCTGACACTTATGTCTTTACGGTCTGGGCCAGCTAGAAACAAACACTAACTGCTCACTCACTCACTCGCACTCGCGCGCGCACACACACACACACACACACACACACACACACACACACACCTAGACCCATCCATCAGTTTTAAAAATACACACATAGCGTAAAGATGGGCCCTCAGAGAGACAAATGATCAATTACATGGAAGGAGTGGGACTCTGGTCTCCTGTGGCTTAATTTGCTTGAGGCTCTTTATCACAATGACCAATCAGTCACCTCCAAGGAAGGGAGGACAGACATGAGACTTTTACAAGAGTAAAACATCAGTCGTCATACTATTCTAAATAAAAGTGATAAGAACATATTGTTAGTTGCTTGTTTTGACTGTCACTGTGGTTGTTGACATGTTGTTGTTGTGTCTTTAACCCTAGTGGGTTAAAAGGGAGTGTGTAAGGGTTCAGAGGGGTCAGTGACCTTCTGGCGAGGTCTGAAAACAGGGAGGCAGACAGGGCGCGATCTCTAACCCCTGCCTTGTGCCTTGTCAAACGATACCTCCTGTGGGCTGTAATTACAACACTGACAGGCATCTATTTTAAGATGCAGCACATCAACCGGACTACTCAGATGGATATAAATAGCAGACAAAAAAATGCAAATTCTGACAAAGATTAAAATACCTTAAAGTAGCTATAAAGAAAATAGCCACACATATTGAGATCGAACAGGGCAGCAAAATAACCTCCAACCAAAACGGCATCCATGCACACACACACACACATACACAGCCCCTCACCCCGACTCCAATTCGCCATTTTTGGCCAACCTCAACTATGGGCCCTGTTATTGATGTCAGCTAGACCATTAGAAAACAAGGCCATTAAGACAATGCTGTTGTTCCTGGAACATCTAATAAAAGTGGCCATTTAGTTGCTCTGATGAAGTCCGCTGGGCTGAACCAGGACAAGATAATACATTTGAGTCTCTGTTCTGTTCTGGGGAGACTTCTCTGATATTCTGCCAGCTGCCCCCAAACACTGTTTACTCCCTTAACAGCCCTCATCTAAGTCTGTCTGACATGCTGCTGCTCTCTCTATTCCTTCTCTCATACTGTGATCTCGTTCTTATTCTCTCTCACTCTCTCTCCCTCTGTCTGTCTCTCTCTCTCCCTCCCTCTTTCTCCCTCTCCCCCTTTCTTTCTCTCTCTCTCCCTCTCTCCTCTCTCTGTCTGTCTGTCTCTCTCCCTCCCTCTCCCCCTTTCTTTCTCTCTCGCTCACTCTCTTTCTCTCTCCTCACTCTCTCTCTCTCTCTCTCTCTCTCACGCTCTCTCTCTCCTTCTCAATTCAATTTCAATTTAAGGGCTTTATTGGCATGGGAAACATGTGTTAACATTGCCAAAGTAAGTGAACTAGATAATAAGCAAGAGTGAAATAAACAATACAAATTAACAGTAAACATTACACTCACAGAAGTTCAAAAATAATAAAGACATTATGTGCAAATAGTTAAAGTTCAAAAGGGGAAATAAATCAACATAAATACGGGTTTACAATGGTGTTTGTTCTTCACTGGTTGACCTTTTCTTGTGGCAACAGGTCACAAATCTGGCTGCTGTGATCACACACTGTGGTATTTCACCCAGTAGATATGGGAGCTTATCAAATTTGGGTTCGTTTTCGAATTCTTTGTGTATCTGTGTAATCTGAGGGAAATCTCCCTCTCCGTCTCTCGCTCTCTCTCTTTCCACTAGCATACTTCCCCTCTTTTCTGCACTTGAACCAAGAATGTTAAACACCCCCCCCCCCCCCCCCCCCAGACCGACCACAGTGTTTGTGGTCGATATGACTAGTTAAGTGATGTTTAATGTGTTGGAGGGGATCAGTTGAAGTAGTGTATGGTATGCCTATGAACACATCAGATGGACACTAAACCCAGACAAGATTTTCTTAGCAGTTTCTTTGGAAATCCAAAGAGCATGAATCCCCATGGCAATGTTTTGCAAAGCTGTTCAGCAGTTTAACTAACTACAGCTTTTGACCAGAGCACTGGTCACACGTAGTGCACTGTATAGGGAATAGGGTGCCATTTCGGATGCAGCCTAGGTTACTGAGGTCACAGTTGAGTTGTAGGCTACATAGGAACCGACCGTGTCAACTTGCTAATAGGGTCGCTGCTTGGCCATGCATGCTACATAGGTACCATATCAACTTGCTAATAGGGTCGAGCTACTCTGCCATTCACTCAAGTACACTCAATTAGCTGTGGTTATGGCCAATGTGTCACAGGGTTAATGCCCCATGAACAAAGACCTCTAACAGACCATTGGGCTGCTTCGCCCTGGCCATAAAGACTCTCTCTCTCTCTCCCCCCTCTCTCTCTGTCTCTCAATCTGGTTTAAGAGTAACTAATGATAAGTTAATTGGTTCAGCAAACTCAGTCAGAACCCCGAGGCAGTGAGAAAACAAAATGGACTGCACCGGGACAAGTACTGCAGTCATGTCGTCCAGCGAGCTGAGGACCCAGAAACTGCATTACCTAAAATCACATGCAAACATGATGGGAGATAAGGTTAAGAGCTACAGCGGAGGGAGGGAGGGAGGATCTTTTAGGAGACACAGAGGAGAGGAGAGCAGAGAGATGGAGAGATAGTGAAGAGAATGTCTCAAGAGTCAAAGGTCAGAAAGCGATAGGACAGATAGCATCAGATAAATCTCATTATTGTTCAGCATGATTGTTGTTCAGGCACCTGTTGTGTTCCGTCACCTGGTGAACACACACACACACGTGTTGCCATGGCAACTGGGGATGCACAAGACAAGCAGCTGAGGATGTGGATGATGGCCCTGCGGTTGGCAGGTGAGTGTGTGTGTGTGTGTGTGTTTGTGTGTCTGCACATGCACATGATGGGGAAGCTGTTGCTGCTATGAGGCTTAAATGGATCCATGGCCTGTAGCACTTCCACTGGTTTAACAGAGAGACAGAGACAGAGACAGAAAGCCTGAGGGTTAACACTGTAGTCCAGCTGACTATAATGCTCAGCACACACCTTAGGTCCGAGTGAATAACAATGATAGTGTTGATCTTAAAATTCATTCTACAACAACCTTTGATATTATTCTGATTTTATTATAATGCATAACAAATACAACACTATTTTCAGAGAGCAAATTCATACTATCTTGTTTAAAAAAATCAATAATAAAAAATAAATACTTCAATGCAGAGTTATACAAAAGTATGCAAAAGTATTCATCCCCCTTGGCATTTTTTACTATTTTGTCATTTAAATAGATTTCTCTTTGGATTTCATGAAAATGAACATAGTCCAAATTTGTGAAGTGAAATGAAAAAAATATATATACACTACTCAAAAAAATAAAGGGAACACTTAAACAACACAATGTAACTCCAAGTCAATCACACTTCTGTGAAATCAAACTGTCCACTTAGGAAGCAACACTGATTGACAATAAATTTCACATGCTGTTGTGCAAATGGAATAGACAACAGGTGGAAATTATAGGCAATTTTGAATGCTGGCGGTGCTTTCACTCTAGTGGTAGTATGAGATGGAGTCTACAACCCACACAAGTGGCTCAGGTAGTGCAGCTCATCCAAGATGGCACATCAATGCGAGCTGTGGCAAGAAGGTTTGCTGGGTCTGTCAGCGTAGTGTCCAGAGCACGGAGGCGCTACCAGGAAACAGGCCAGAACATCAGGAGACCTGGAGGAGGCCGTAGGAAGGCAGCAACCCAGCAGCAGGACCGCTACCTCCGCCTTTGTGCAAGGAGGAGCAGGAGGAGCACTGCCAGAGCCCTGCAAAATGACCTCCAGCAGGCCACAAATATGCATGTGTCTGCTCAAACGGTCAGAAACAGACTCCATGAGGGTGGTATGAGGGCCCGACATCCACAGGTGGGGGTTATGCTTACATCACAACACCGTGCAGGACGTTGGCATCTGCCAGAGAACACCAAGATTGGCAAATTCGCCACTGGCGCCCTGTGCTCTTCACAGATGGAAGCAGGTTCGCACATGTGACAGACGTGACAGAGTCTGGAGACGCCGTGGAGAACGTTCTGCTGCCTGCAACATCCTCCAGCATGACCGGTTTGGCGGTGGGTCAGTCATGGTGTGGGGTGGCATTTCTTTGGGGGGGGGCCGCACAGCCCTCCATGTGCTCGCCAGAGGTAGCCTGACTGCATTAGGTACCGAGATGAGATCCTCAGACCCCTTGTGAGACCATATGCTGGTGCGGTTGGCCCTGGGTTCCTCCTAATGCAAGACAATGCTAGACCTCATGTGGCTGGAGTGTGTCAGCAGTTCCTGCAAGAGGAAGGCATTGATGCTATGGACTGGCCCGCCCGTTCCCCAGACCTGAATCCAATTGAGCACATCTGGGACATCATGTCTCGCTCCATCCACCAACGCCACGTTGCACCACAGACTGTCCAGGAGTTGGTGGATGCTTTAGTCCAGGTCTGGTAGGAGATCCCTCAGGAGACCATCCGCCACCTCATCAGGAGCATGCCCAGGCATGGTAGGGAGGTCATACAGGCACGTGGAGGCCACACACACTACTGAGCCTCATTTTGACTTGATTTAAGGACATTACATCAAAGTTGGATCAGCCTGTAGTGTGGTTTTCCACTTTAATTTTGAGTGTGACTCCAAATCCAGACCTCCATGGGTTGATAAATTTGATTTCCATTGATAATTTGTGTGTGATTTTGTTGTCAGCACATTCAACTATGTAAAGAAAAAAGTATTTAATAAGAATATTACATTCATTCAGATCTAGGATGTGTTATTTTAGTGTTCCCTTTATTTTTTTGACCAGTATATATAAAAATGGAAAAGTGATGCTATGAAGCCCCTAAATAAGATCTGGTGCAACCAATTACCTTCAGAAGTCACATAATTAGTTAAATAAAGTCCACCTGTGTGCAATCTAAGTGTCACATGATCTGTCACATGATCTCAGTATATATACACTTGTTCTGAAAGGCCTCAGAGTCTGAAACACCACTAAGCATACGGCACCAACAAGCAAACGGCACCATGAAGACCAAGGAGCTTTCCAAACAGGTCTGGGACAAAGTTGAGAAGTACAGATCAGGGTTGAGTTATAAATAAATATCTGAAACTTTGAACATCCCACGGAGCACCATTAAATCCATTATTAAAAAATTGAAATAATATGGCACCACAACAAACCTGCCAAGAGAGGGCCGCCCACCAAAACTCACGAACCAGGCAAGGAGGGCATTAATCAGAGAGGCAACAAAGAGACCAAAGATAACCCTGAATGAGCTGCAAAGCTCCACAGTGGAGATTGGAGTATCTGTCTATTGGACCACTTTAAGCCATACACTCCACAGAGCTGGGCTTTATGGAAGAGTGGCCTGAAGAAACCATTGCTTAAAGAAAAAAATAAGCAAAGGCATGTGGGAGACTCCCGAAACATATGGAAGAAGGTACTATGGTCAGATGAGACTAAAATGGCTATGTCTGGAAAATGCTATGTCTGGCACAAACCCAACACCTCTCATCACCCCGAGAAGACCATCCCCACAGTAAAGCATGGTGGTGACAGCATCATGCTGTGGGGATATTTTTCATTAGCAGAGGCTGGGAAAATTGTAAAAAATGAAGGATTGATGGTTGGCGCTAAATACAGGGAAATTCTTGAGGGAAACCTGTTTCAGTCTTCTAGAGATTTGAGACTGGGACGGAGGTTCACCTTCCAGCAGGATAATGACCCTAAGCATACTGCTAAAGCAACACTCGAGTGGTTTAAGTGGAAACATTTAAATGTCTTGGAATGGCCTAGTCAAAGCCCAGACCTCAATCCAATTGAGAATCTGTGGTATGACTTAAAAATTGCTGTACACCAGCAGAACCCATCCAACTTGAAGGAGCTGGAGCAGTTTTGCGTTGAAGAATGGGGAAAAATCCCAGTGGCTAGAGGTGCCAAGCTTATAGAGACATACCCCAAGAGACTTGCAGCTGTAATTGCTGAAAAAGGTGGCTCTACAAAGTATTGACTTTGGGGTGGTGAATAGTTATGCACGCTCAAGTTCTCAGTTTTTGTCTTATATCTGGTTTGTTTCACAATAAAAAATATTTTTCATCTTCAAAGTGGTAGGCATGTTATGTAAATCAAATGATACAAACCCACAAAATATATTTAAATTCCAGGTTGTAAGGCATAGAAAAAAGTAAAATGCCAAGGGGGTGAATACTTTCGCAAGCCACTGTACAAGTTGTTTAGTCATATATACCCAGAATTCCAAACACTGTTGCCATTTTAGTCCGAGGCTCAGAGCAGAGATTTCCTGGATCTGAGGCTATATTGACCACTCAAATCTACGTTGGAGGTCGGATCAGAACATTTGACCTATTAGTTCATGAGCCCATAATAGAAAATAGTTATACACAGATGTTATTGTGGGTGTAGCGAAATGCTTGTGTTCCTAGCTCAGATATACAGTGGGGCAAAAAAGTATTTAGTCAACCACCAATTGTGCAACATTGGGAGAATGTCATATGGTCAGATACTTATTTTCCACCATAATTTGCAAATAAATGCATTAAAAATCCTACAATGTGATTTTCTGGATTGTTTTTCTTCTAATTTTGTCTGTCATAGTTGAAGTGTACCTATGATGAAAATTACAGGTCTCTCATCTTTTTAAATGGGAGAACTTGCACAATTGGTGGCCGACTAAATACTTTTTTGCCCCACTGTAGATACAGAAGCTGTGTAACACCAGCCAGTGACCGGAAAAGTACTGCACATTTACAGTAACAACGTGGCAAAGAGAAACCTTTTCCCATTAGTAGTAGTAGTAGTAGTGTTTGTCTTTTCATCGCAATGACGTAGTGATGTTTACAAGTGGAAAAAGTGAGCTCTCCTGTCCTATCAATGCTTGTCTACTCAGTTATGGCAGACCTATTTTTTCCAACAATAACACCCAAACAGTTGAATCTAAAAGTAGCACTTTTTTTAGCACAGACTTTTAGGGAGAATGGAAGCAGAGACAAAGTTCTCTCCCTTCGCTCACTGTCTTTATCTCTCCTTATCAGTTTGATTTCTTCTTGTGTGTAATCATTCGCGTTCATGTGTGGATGTGCGATGACGTGATCGTACTGCCACCAAACAGTGTTGTCATCGTGAGCCTCCCTAGCAGAACTTGGCTAGGCGAAGTGAACGTCCGCGCTAGCATGCTCCCTTAAGATACCTTTGCTTCAAAAACACGACAAAAGTGGCAATATTACTGTTTGTCCCTCTTGAGACACTGTAGCAACAAGTACACTTCCTCTAAATAGATCTAAGATAACTCCATAAATCTGTAATGATATTTTTACATTTTTGCCGAGGGGGACTTAGTTGCTCAATTTGACATGTTTTGTACGATATTTCTCAAGTGAAAACATGTGCATGAAAACTAGCCGTCTGTCGTTGAATGACATCAAACACCTCATTGAAAAATCACTACTGTTGACCAATCACCGTTGAAAAGCCTCCAGACAAAAAAAAACAGTGTGCCGAAACAAAACAAACAAAAACGTGACGAAATGTAGTCATAATATATGCGCAAACTGTTTCAACTGGGAAGCATACGGTAAGCGTAAGAGTGCTTAAAAATAAGTATTCTGTGGCAGGCGAAAAGCATGAGAAAAATCCGGAAAAATGGGTTGACTAACTGTTAAAATGCCATCTTCTGAGTCCTGTGATGGAGTCTTACCTACAAATCCCACCAGAGCAACTAACATCCAAATTCACCACAACTTACAACCGCAACACAATTCACAACCACCTGTGTCAAAAAACGGTCAACAACGCTCTCTCCCTCTCTCTCTAAAGCACACACACACACACTGACCCTCCAAAAAGAACTGTAGGGGTGAGTGATGGTACTGGTATCCACTATGTGGTTGTCACGGCTTTCGTCGGAAGAAGAAGAGGAATCGTCAGACCAAAATGCAGCGGGGTACGTGGTCATCTTTAATATACTGAACTGAACACAAAACAACAAAAGAATAGCCGAAACAGTTCTGCAAGGTGCAACCAACACTAAACAGAAAATAACTACCCACAAAACCCATGTGGGCAAGAGCTACCTAAGTATGGTTCTCAATCAGAGACAACGATAGACAGCTGTCCCTGATTGAGAACCATACCCGGCCAAAAACAAAGAAATACAAAAACATAGAAAAAGGAACATAGAATGCCCACCCTAGTCACACCCTAGCCTAACCCAAAATAGAGAATAAAAGCCTCTCTATGGCCAGTGGTGGGAAACAGCTGGCTCTCTGAGGTTTCATCAACCAATAAACCTGGTTTCCTCAAGACAAAATATGTCTTTCTCAACCAGCTCAGCACAGTACTGCCCTGACTGGAGAACCAACCCAGGCTATTCCTATGATAAATCACCAACCTAGTCAACTTTCCCAACAACTCTAACTCCTCCATGTCATGACAAACTCCCTGTAAACGTTGTAAAGATGAACGCAACTCCATAATGGAGACGTGGTACATCTATCTGGAGTGTTACGTTAGGAAAATGAGAAACACCACCACCCACACCCACACAACCCATAAGTCATAAAGAAACAGGTCGTTTTAAGGTCCTTTTTTTCCTTTCCCCCAGAGCACCCCACTGTGTAAGTGTGCTACCCAGGTTCAGAAAGACAGTGTGTATCTGCCTGTGTGCCTCTGTGTGTGTGTGTGTGTGTGTGTGTGTGTGTGTGTGTGTGTGTGTGTGTGTGTGTGTGTGTGTGTGTGTGTGTGTGTGTGTGTGTGTGTGTGTGTGTGTGTGTGTGTGTGTGTGTGTGTGTGTGTGTGTGTGTGTCTGCCTGCATACGTGCTTGTGTGCAGGTGTGTGAATGTGTGTGTGTTCACCAGCCACACTCAGAGAGGATGGATTAGTGCTGTGAGGCGGCGGGCTGAAGCTGATGTCAAGGCCGCTTACCACCTCCCCCTGAAAGTGCTCTCCTGATGAAATGTCTGACATATATATGAGGTGGAATGCACCCATATAATTTGCTCTAAAAATCACCCTTTTCCCAAGGACTGGAAACAATGAAAAACAGCAACATGTGAGACACTTCCAGAGAGGGAAGGAGAGAAGGAGGGAGGGAAGGAATGAGAGAAGGAGGGAGGGAAGATAGAAAGAAAAGAAAACATGAGAGCAAGGAAGGGTAAAAGTAGTTTTTAGTACTATTAAAAAAAAAAATATATATATATATATATATATATATATATATATATATTTAAAATAAAAAATAAAAAAAAAATATATATATATATATATATATATATATATATATATATATATATATATATATATATATATATATATATATATATATATATATTCATAAAAGAGTAGGGAGAGTTATAACATGAAAGTGAAATATTGAAATATGAAATATTTAGCACAAATCTAATAAATGTAGGATCTTTCTACACTCTTCGACGAAAAAGGTGCTGTCTAGAACCTAAAATGGTTCTTTGGCTGTCCCCATTGGAGAAACCTTTGAAGAACCCTTTTGGGTTCCATGTAGAACCCTTTCCACAGTTGGTTTTACATGGAACCCAAAAGGTTCTACCTGGAACCCAAAAGGGTTCTCCTATGGGGACAGCCGAATAACCCTTTTGGAACTGTACACATATAAGTCAGAATGTCAGCTCTACTTCATCAGCCTAAAAATATTCATATTAGTCACAAGGAAACATTTTCTAACTAATAGATACATAAATAACTATGATGACATCACTCAGATAACTTCTATCATGTCGATTGCTTCATCAAGGTTCTATGCAAAAACAAACCCAGTCTGAAAGAGTCCACCAGTCCAAAGAGAGTGACATCATACTCTAAGCATGACACATATTAATGTTATAACTGTAGAACTGATAATAATGATTAGTCTCCAATTGATCTGCTCAATCACAAAGGAGTGAACTATGTTATAAACTGGCTAATAATGAAATCATTTAATATCACACAAACACACACACACACACACACACACACACACACACACACACACACACACACACACACACACACACACACACACACAAGTAAATGCGCAGACCAGTCAATAGTCCCCCAAATAACTCTATGACCATTGGTAAAACAATCTGACAACCCAGGTAGGGTAGATAGATGAATCCTGGTGCTGGCACACAGACAGTGAGGGCGTATGGGGGTTAGGTATTAAAACATTGTAGCCGTTATTTTACGGCAGCATGGTCGGTTATGGCTGCTGGGTCGATTACCCAGCCAGTCAGACTGAGATATAAAATTAATGTTGCCTTGAATTGGTATACTGTCTCCTCCAATAGAGAGATGAAGGAGCTGGGTCGGCTACCTCTCCATAAAAACAGCCCTTTATTAGATCCTTAAAGGACCATACGGAGGGAGGGAGGCCCTTCAAGATGGCCGGGCCCTTGACTGGCCTCCCCACAATTACATTTTCCGGAGGAAAAGGTCTAAGGGAAACAGGATAATATAGTACTAAATCACAGGTCCCCAACCAGTCAGCCAGTCAAGCGGCCATCTTTGTTTGTATGTTGGGATGACTAAAACACAATTCTTACACAATGGTTAGATAGAATAGATTCCATGCACCGTGAGTAACATTGATAGGATACGTTTTTAAGTGACTCGCAGCAACATCATTTTAATGGGATTTTTAATTAGCTAAAGGGCGTGAAAGAGGAAATGATGTCAGAGATAAGGTTATCAAATCCTCTAACGTCAATTACGGGCTGCTATGGCAACCCAAGAAGCACCATGTACCCAAACTTAGTATTTTAGTTAGTATTTCAAGAGCTTTTTTGTATTGTTCATAGTTATCTATTCTCTAGAGATGAGTCCAATCGAAAGGTGCCATTTTTTTTATCTTATTGCAAAACTGTGGATGTCCAAATGGAGAAATAGAAATTCAAATTGATTGATGTCATAATGTCTTGAGCAAGGAGGGAGTAAAACACATTCTTTGAGATCCAACTCATCGACTCCCCCGTGATTTCACTACAAAATGTCATCATTCCTCTACGTCTGGGGGAGAAAGTCTGTCATTTGTGGGTTCGGTACACGTAGTGCAGCTTGCAGTCTGGACTTGGGCTGAGTGAGGGTTGGGTGAGAAAGCAGTAAAACAGCCTGCTTGCTAAAGGACTCTTCTGAAAGGGGGAGGGCCCCCTGTCTGGTTTCCACGGTGATACACACACATTAGTGCTGCTTCATAAAATGCATAATGTACTCAGGGAGGATCGGTTATTAACTATTAAACTGTGTCTGGGAGTTATGATACAACGGTGACAAGGTGATTCATGCTTTGTCCTGATTTAAACTGAATATCAAGATAAAAGAGAGGTGGGAGTAGGGAATGAACTTTCCATTAGGAAATGTTTGTTCGCACAAGCTGACGTGTTGATTTGGTATTTTTTCGCATATCATTAAATCCGGACTTTATCTAAATCTCCACGATCATCACATTTCTAGTGCATATCTATTACGTCCCAAAAAGAAAGAAAACTTTGCCACCGCGGGTGTTCCTTTTTGTCCATTGTCCTTATACCACAACCTAATATCAACAGACACTAACCAAGTTATTTCAGCGCTTGTTAATTGGCTGGCCAAATATGCTCTTGTCCTGTCAGATATCAGGGGCGGCCCCCTCAGTGACACACAGGGAAGTTGGCAGCGGCAGCGATCGTGATGTGCGTAATTTCACTAATAGTCGTAAGGCTCCTACCGGCCAGCTCCTTCTCTGAAGAATGCAGTGTCCCCCACCGCTCTGAAGTCAAAGTATCAACAGCTTTAAGCTATTAGGAGGCTTTTCAGACTTTTCCTTTCTCTCTCTCTCTCTCTCTCTCTCTCTCTCTCTCTCTCTCTCTCTCTCACACTCTCTCTCTCTCTCTCACTCTCTCTCTCTCTCTCTCTCTCTCTCTCTCTCTCTCTCTCTCTCTCTCTCTCTCTCTCTCTCAGGAAGCTAGTAGTGTGGCGTCTGAGGTGGGCCAAGCCGACGAGCCCTTCATCATCCAATCAGGCCTCGTATCAGACGAGAGCGGCTCATGACCCATTTTACAGATCGTTTGATTTGTTATCTAATTACTACATAAATACGTTATCACTGAAATGACTGAAATTACCGCACGAATAGATTATCACTGAAATGAAAATAAATCTGTTTTGTGGCCTGAGGAAAATAGGAAAAATTGCCTTTATAACTGCCCTAAATGGTTTTATTTTGGACATGAATGAATGTCAACTAGACAGTATATTGCAGTGAGTTTGGGTGGGATAGTCTGTCCCAATAGGCATTGCACGTGCAAGGCTGCATTCACAAGCCGAGGACACTAACTCCTGTTGATTGTTAAATGTCGTTTTAGAGGCTGCTCTCTTCAGACTAGCAGTCTATTGAAGTGTCCTCCTTGTGTATCCCACCAGCAAAACAGATCTAAGTAAAGAAAGGCAGAGACGAAAACTTGATAGCATCTGGATACATGCTTTAGGATCAAACAGTAAACAAACAGTCTTCTTCAAAAACATGGCAGATGTTCAGTAGTCTGACGACTGGAAGGGTTTGTCTTGACCTTCTCTCTCAACTAGATCCAGCACGGCTAAGTCCATAATGATGTTCCTAATCTCACTGCTCTTTAACAAGTCATTTCTCCCTTTGCTATCTGATGCCTGGCTATAATACGAGGCAACCAGGGGGTTAGACGGAGGGGGAGAATTGGGAGAGAAAGGGGGAGAGGGAGAGGGGAGAGAGAAGTGTGTGTGTGTGTGTGTGTGTGTGTGTGTGTGTGTGTGTGTGTGTGTGTGTGTGTGTGTGTGTGTGCCGCTCCCTGAGTTGATTGACACGTGAAAAGCTTTATCAGTCTGGCACCACGGAGGCCTTTGTCTCGGCCTTGTTTTGCTCTGAGGCGTCTGGGACAGACAGAGAGAGATGCCTGAAGTCTCTGTCCGACAGTGTGGGAAATTTGGCCCCAGTCTTACCTCATACACTATTGAACTCACACAAACACACCCACAGAGCAACAGGTATTTCAACACCCCCCCCCCCCCCCACCCACCCACCCACCCACCCCAAAAAAGAGTTGGTGACTTCACTCTGTGTTTGTTCTTTGAGGATACATTTGTGAGAGAAACATGTTGGGGTTATGCTTGAACTCTTGATATCCCACCAATGTTTCTACCCATGGAGTGAGCTTTCTTCAAATAGTCAAATATTTGGCCATTTAGACCATAAAGAGTTCTTGTTTCTATGGACAGTGACCTGACTAGTTTTGAGTGGACAGCTTTGATGGTATCAATACAGGTCAAATGTCGCTTGACTCCCCGCAACAACTCTCACAAAGACCCCTGTCACATGTAGTGCCTGCAGAGGTAACCGAGAGAAGTAGGCTCACGTGCAGACAGGTCACATGTCCACCCAGCTCTCACAGTCTCATGTCACAATTAGACGTTCATCCATGTTTCTCCAACATCACATTTCAAAAGTTGTTCCAAACGTCACATTTCGAAGCGGTTAAGTTTAGGTATTAACTCCACATTTTTAAGGTTAAGTTTAGGTATTAACTCCAAAATCTTACGGTTAGTTATTAACTCTAAATGGTTAAGGTAAGGGTTAAGGTTTGGGATAGGCTTAAAACAAAAATTGCGAAACGACTTTCTATCGCTCGATTCAAACATGCAACCTTTGGCACCAGAGGCAGATGCTTACGCTCATCCACCAGCCCCGTCCACAACACCCTCGCAAAACCCGAAACCTACTTGAAGGTAACAGCGCTCACTGTTTTCACATCATCTCCTGACGTCCTCAGACATGGATGGACATCGAATAGTGACTTGACATGTCAGGGCTAAAAAACTAGGGCTTTAACTATCATAGCCAAGGCTACAGAGTACCAAAGGCTACTGAGTACAAAAGGCTACAGAGTACCAAAGGCTACTGAGTACCAAAGGCTACAGAGTACCAAAGGCTACAGAGTACCAAAAGCTACAGAGTACCAAAGGCTACAGAGTACCAAAGGCTACATAGTACCAAAAGCTACAGAGTACCAAAGGCTACAGAGTACCAAAAGCTACAGAGTACCAAAGGCTACAGAGTACCAAAGGCTACAGAGTACCAAAAGCTACAGAGTACCAAAGGCTACAGAGTACCAAAAGCTACAGAGTGCCAAAGGCTACAGAGTACCAAAGGCTACAGAGTACCAAAAGCTACAGAGTACCAAAAGCTACAGAGTACCAAAGGCTACAGAGTACCAAAGGCTACATAGTACCAAAAGCTACAGAGTACCAAAAGCTACAGAGTACCAAAGGCTACAGAGTACCAAAAGCTACAGAGTACCAAAGGCTACAGAGTACCAAAAGCTACAGAGTACCAAAGGCTACAGAGTACCAAAGGCTACAGAGTACCAAAGGCTACAGAGTACCAAAAGCTACAGAGTACCAAAGGCTACAGAGTACCAAAGGCTACAGAGTACCAAAAGCTACAGAGTACCAAAGGCTACAGAGTACCAAAGGCTACAGAGTACCAAAAGCTACAGAGTACCAAAGGCTACAGAGTACCAAAGGCTACAGAGTACCAACAGCTACAGAGTACCAAAGGCTACAGAGTACCAAAAGCTACAGAGTACCAATGGCTACAGAGTACCAAAGGCTACAGAGTACCAAAGGCTACAGAGTACCAAAAGCTACAGAGTACCAAAAGCTACAGAGTACCAACGGCTACAGAGTACCAAAAGCTACAGAGTACCAACGGCTACAGAGTACCAAAGGCTACAGAGTACCAAAGGCTACAGAGTACCAACGGCTACAGAGTACCAAAGGCTACAGAGTACCAAAAGCTACAGAGTACCAAAGGCTACAGAGTACCAAAAGCTACAGAGTACCAAAGGCTACAGAGTACCAAAGGCTACAGAGTACCAATGGCTACAGAGTACCAAAGGCTACAGAGTACCAAAAGCTACAGAGTACCAAAGGCTACAGAGTACCAAAACCTACAGAGTACCAACGGCTACAGAGTACCAAAAGCTACAGAGTACCAACGGCTACAGAGTACCAAAGGCTACAGAGTACCAAAAGCTACAGAGTACCAACGGCTACAGAGTACCAAAGGCTACAGAGTACCAAAAGCTACAGAGTACCAAAGGCTACAGAGTACCAAAGGCTACAGAGTACCAAAAGCTACAGAGTACCAACGGCTACAGAGTACCAAAGGCTACAGAGTACCAAAAGCTACAGAGTACCAAAGGCTACAGAGTACCAAAGGCTACAGAGTACCAAAGGCTACAGAGTACCAAAAGCTACAGAGTACCAAAAGCTACAGAGTACCAAAGGCTACAGAGTACCAAAGGCTACAGAGTACCAAAAGCTACAGAGTACCAAAGGCTACAGAGTACCAAAAGCTACAGAGTACCAAAAGCTACAGAGTACCAAAGGCTACAGAGTACCAAAAGCTACAGAGTACCAAAAGCTACAGAGTACCAAAGGCTACAGAGTACCAAAGGCTACAGAGTACCAAAGGCTACAGAGTACCAAAAGCTACAGAGTACCGGTTTGAAACACCAATAAAAATGAGTAAACGGGCACCACTTGGCTTTCGCAAAGGACTTCTGAATGAATGAATGAACGACTGAATGATCTCATCATGTCTCGTCTTTAATAGAAAATAAACAATACTTCCCCCAGTTATCCTCTGTATCTCAACATGTCTCACACATAAGAGTTGAGTTTTCAATGACAGTATATTTCCATCAAGTTGAACTCCCATGTCCAATGTAAAGGGTAATGGTCCTGTCGGTGGATAATTATGTCCCCACAACTTTCAGTGAGGGACAATGGGCTTCGTTATGAGGCTGATGACTTGGAACTGACAAACTAATGTGGGGTCTGGTAACTGGTGGTCTTTCATGGGGCTAATGGGAGTAGGAACAACAGCCCTGGGGACATGGAGGGATGGGACTGGGGACTCCACACAGCTAGGGACCGGGGGTTTCAGAAAGAATCTCCAATACTAAGGCCTGTATGGGCTAAAGATAGCAGGGGTAATGGAGACGTCCGACAGTGGCTGAGTCCGGGTGACTCACAGCACAGGGTCATAGTATGGGTAAGTTAGCAAGTGAGTTAACTTGTGTGAGAGTGTCCAGTAAGCCTAGTGGAGTTGCATGCACGAATGGCTTGCATAGGTTAGCATGGGATGCATAAATTCCATCATTTCAATCATTTGTTTACTTGTCAGCTACAGTTTACTTGTCTGTTGCACAGGTACCAGAGCAATCCTTCAACCTAATTAGCCTAGAATCTAACAGCCCGTCAGTATTTAGTCTGTGTGGGGTAGGCCAGGCCAGTGTGGTTAGGTTAGAGGGCCAACCACAGGGCAGTGGATAAGTGACTCGGGTCACCTCTGTGGGCCAGCCACCCGTCTCCTCCTGGAGCCACTAAGGGGGAGGGGAGAGACTAACCTACAGCTCTGACTGGCGTAACCCTGTTTCTATCTCTTCTCAGAGGGAGGCTATCTACACATGGGATTCCACCCACCACCACCAGACAGCCCTCATGATGCTGGAGTCATCCGACTGTCCCCCCCATGTCTCCCCCTGGCCCTCCTCACAACCCACGCATCCTCCTATCCTCCAAACTGTCCACGGCTTAAACAAATCACTTATTCTCCTCTCATCCTCTGCTCTGCCACAGAGTCTTCCTCTTCAAGCCCACTGTGAGACGGCCATTGTGTGGTGGTATATTGTGGGACAGTGTAATTGGGAAGGGTGGCAGTGAATCACACAGAGGGGTCAGACTGATAATTGGATTGGTTTGAGGACTGTACATTTGTACATAATGGCGGCTAATGGTGAGGACCACCAAGGAAACGCAGTGGGGCATCACTGACTACAGTACTATGTTCTCTCGGGTCATGTTGTTGTCCTAACAGGCTTTGGCTCAAAAACAGTATGTGCTGCGTCTCTCCTATTGTTTACCATAAAGCATCTAGGTAACACCACCAGGCGACAGGTAAAACGCATAATGATGCTGTTATAATGTATTGTAATGTCTTATGGTCTCATTATGATCCTGACTAAAGAGCTCAAATGCATCAGCATCAACTGTCACATGTCAGGGGAGGGAGACCCTTATCTCTGGCTGCGCTGTGTTTTTCCTGAATGACGAGGCAGGCTGTCAGGTTGCCTAGCAGCCAGCCTGGGGGCTGGAGCTGCAGAGCAGTCATAAGTTACCCTGGCTCGGAGCCAAACACATTTTAAATGTCATTATGTGCAAATAATGAAAGTACAAAAGCGAAAATAAATAAACATAAATATGGGTTGTATTTACTGGTTGCCCTTTTCTTTTGGCAACAGGTCACAGATCTTGCTGCTGTGATGGCACACTGTGGTATTTCACTCAGTAGATATGGGAGTTTATCAAAATTGGGTTCGTTTTCAAATTCGTACTGGATCTGTACAATCTGAGGGAACTATGTGTCTCTAATATGGTCATACATTTGGCAGGAGGTTAGGAAGTGCAGCTCAGTTTCCACCTCATTTTGTGGGCAGTGTGCACATAGCCTGTCTTCTCTTGAGAGCCAGGTCTGCCTCCGGCGGCCTTTCTCAATAGCAAGGCTATGCTCACTGAGTCTGTACATAGGCAAACCTTTCTTTAAGTTTGGGTAAGTCACAGTGGTCAGATATTCTGCCACTGTGTACTCTCTGTTTAGGACCAAATATCATTCTAGTTGCTCTGTTTAAAAAAATTCCAATGTGTAAAGTAATTATCTTTTTGTTTTCTCATTATTTGGTTGTGTCTAATCGTGTTGCTGTCCTGGGGCTCTGTGGGGTCTGGTTGTGTTTGTGAACAGAGCCCCAGGACCAGCTTGCTTAGTGGACTCTTCTCCAGGTTCATCTCTGTGTAGGGGGTGGCTTTGTTTTGGAAGGTTTGGGAATCGCTTCCCTTTAGGTGGCTGTAGATTTTAACAGCTCTTTTCTGGATTTTGATCATTAGCGGGTATTGGCCTAATTCTACTCTGCATGCATTATTTGGTGTTTTAGGTTGTACAGTACACTGAGGATATTTTAGCAGAATTCTGCATGCAGAGTCTCAATTTGGTGTTTGTCCCATTTTGTGAATTCTTGGTTGGTGAGCGGACGCCAGACCTCACAACCATAAAGAGCAAAGGGTTCAATAACCGATTCAAGTATCTTCTCTCTCCCTCTCTCTTCTCTCCTCTCTCTCTTCTCTCTCCATATCCGTCTCTATCTTCTCTCTCTTCTCTCTCCCTCCCTCTCTCTCTCTTCTCATTTCTCTCTCCCTCTCTCCCTTTCTCCCTCTCTATTCCCTCCTCTATTCTCAATTCTCTCTCTCTTCTCTTCTCTCTCCCGCTCTCCATCTCTCTATCTTCTCTCCCTCTCTCTTCTCTCTTCCCTCACTCTCTTCTAACTCACTACCCTCTTTCTTCTCTCTCTCTATTCTCTCTCCCTCTATCTTATCTCCCTCTTCTCTCTCTCTCTCCTTTCTTCTCTCTCTCTCTCTCTCTCTCTCTCTCTCTCTCTCTCTCTCTCTCTCTCTCTCTCTCTCTCTCTCTCTGTCTCTCTGTCCCCTGGGGTTCTTCGGTCCTCTTCCCCCAGCTGCGCTTCTGAACTGTCAGGGCGTCCTGATAAGGGCTGATCGATGGGCGGCTCTCTGGCTCCGCTCTGCTCTGACCTCACTATGCCCCACTAAGGGTTCACCGCTTAGGGCTGAGCAGCTAGGGGCTCCCTTAGACTGAGGCCCCTGGACCAGAGTCTGGGAACTGAACAAGGCTTCCCCTGAATCCTAAACAACAGCTGGGCCCCTATTCACAAAGAGCCTCAGAGTAGGAGTTCTGATCTAGGATCAGGTCTCCATACAATGCTATTCATATGATCTAAAAGGCCAAACTGATCCTAGATCAGAACTCCCACTCTACTGTGGTCCCCAGTACAGTAGCATGATGTGACTGTTTCTGTTGTGGCTGGTTTACACTTAGAGAAAGAAAGGTTAAATAAACGGGAACGAGAAAGATATGTATGTTACGTAGGGAGGTAATGACAGAGCGAGAGAGAGATTCTGGGCTGTGAAGGAATGCAGTGAGTGAGTGAAGAGCAGACCAGGTTGCTGAGAGAAGGGGGCAGTAATGGTGCAACACTGTGACAGATAGGCCAGGGAGAATAATGGCCACTCACCGCAACACCATCGTTCATCCAGCCCCAGAACAGAGGCCTGCTTCACTTAATGTTTAACATTGAAGCAGGCCTAGGGCAGGGAGTGTTTCCTTACAATGTGGAAAAACTCCACACTCTAGTTATTAATGGTCAGGTCATGTGGTCACGAAAAACTTGCGGCATTAGCATCACCCAGCTGTCTCCAGCCCACAGCCCAAGAGCCGTGTCTTTTCCTGGGTCTCCTAAAGGGTAAAACATGGGTCTGCCTGCCTGCCTGCCAACTTGGCCTAGATGGTAAAAAACCCATCCACATTCTGTCTCAAATGGCACCCTATACCCTACATTGCACACTACTTTAGACCAGAGTTCTATGGGCCCTGGTCTAAAGTAATGCACTATATAGGGAATAGAGTGCCATTTGTGACGCAGGCTCTGAAATACTGCATTGACTTCCATATAAACAGTACACCAACAACTGTCATGTCCGCACCATCATTTCTCCTGCAGGGTTTACATTGTTTATACCCCACAATTCTTACATTTATTCAAACATTTTGCTATTCAATAAACATACAGGAACGAGTTGCCTCAGACCGTAGGGGGGGTTGTTTATAATTCGTCACCTGGTATTTATGAGATCGCTCGCGCTTTTTTTTCTGGTTGTCTGGCATGGAATCGCACATGTGCCAAACGGTGCCAGTTTCACCATCCGTATGTGTGGCTCTGTGGTCAGATAGTGAGAACATTATGCTGGCCAGGTTTCTAACTTTGGACCGCCTCAACGGCTCAAGGAGTTTCTCTTTTTTCAAAGCATTGTTCGGTAAGAAGTGCTACTACTTATCTGTGTTTAACGTGTCTTTAGTATAATCTCAGCAGACACGTAAACATCCCATTGATAAAAAGTCCTCGGTGGACAGATCGCAAAATAATTAAAGGGGAAAAGTTTGGGAAGGAATGTAAACTTTGCGAGGGCTTCAATTTCTGTTTATTTTGAAACAGCTGTAAAGTGCCTGCGTCTCCTGCCAAGTGTAAGCAGCTGTTTGTCACTTCGATTTAACAAAAGGACCACTAGAAATGGGAAAAACAACTTCATACATGCTAATTTGTAAGGCATTATTATTCTCAACCCCAAAATTCACCGATGGCTCGTGTGTTTGTGTGTGTGTGTGTGTTTGTGCGTGCGTATGTGCGTATGTGTTTGTGTAGGAGGAGGAGGAGTTCAACTTACATGGTACCAGTCAGTGCCTTTCCAGCTCATACCGTATGACGGCTAAATGACTCTGTTCTGAGTCACATCAACTAGGAGAGGCCTCTACTTCTATGTTACACACACACACACACTTAGCAACTCCCTCACTTCTCTTCACTGTTAAAAAAAAAAAAAAACGCTTGACTTTGCTAAAAGAGAGTCCTGTCACAGCCAAGCAAGCTCAGGGTGGATTTGTAAGCTTTGAGTTTGGCTTGGGCTGCAGGCCGTTTCTATGATATATACTTCTTTCATTTACACAGAACCTTTAACGCAGGAGATCCTCGTATAAATAATTCCAGGAAATCAATCAGGTATAATCCGCCAAACCGTACATAGTTTTCCAGCTATTACTGGGAATAACTTGTGACAGTGCTGTCGGAGAGAGTCCCCTTGTGCAGGACCGGGGGATCAATTACAACTGTAAAAGATGACTTAAACAAACACACGTAAGCACAGACGTAGATGCAAACACACACACACACACGTCTATATGTAAACACACGTATACACAAGTGCACACACACGTATACACACACACGCACGCACGCACACACACACACACACACACACACACACACACACACACACACACACACACACACACACACACACACACACAGCCTTTAGTTGTTCAGAATCTGGCAGGGTACATCCTTATAGTAAACTAGATCAATCTCAGAGTTGATAGAATCTAACCTTGTTCTCGCTCAGTGTTTTTATACCTCCGATAAATCAACCTGATCCAGAGAGAGGAAGAAGAGGTTCGGTCTGTCTGAAATCGGCAGGCTGCCACCAGCGGAAAAAGAGCGAGAGGGAAATGTTTAGAAACCCCACAGGTTGATTTATCCGTGTATATGAGGAAACATCAAGTGAGGACCATCTAGTCGGTTTATTAAAGGACTGTGGAATGTCCCTTCTAAAATAGACCGACCGGCAGTTACCAAAGAAATAGTCATTCTTATAAGATATACTGTACTGGTCCATTTGTCTTCTGCTTTTATCCTTATGGAAGTAACAATCTCCCTACCTACATTTTGCCTAATCTTGAAAAGATGTTTGTTTAATTTACAATTTTTTAAAACCCTTTTTAACTAGGCAAGTCAGTTAAGGACAAATTCTTATTTACAATGACGGCCTACACCAGCCAAACCCGGACGACGCTGGGCCGATTGTGCACCACTCTTTGGGACTCCCAATCACAGCCGGTTGTGATACAGCCTGGATTTCTGATCAAAGGTTACTGGCAACTTTGATATGATTGTAGCTGCATAGTATAATAATATATGCAATTTAGCAGACGCTATTATCCAAAACAACTTACAGTCATGCGGGCATCCGTTTTATTTATGGGTGGCCACCGGAACCTAACCCACAACCGTAGCAGTGCAAGCACCATGCTCTACCAGCTGAGCCATGGACATCAGGCAGAGGAGCACAAGTTGTATTACCATGGTAACATCTAGAATAAACACACCATCTCCCCTCGAAGTGCGTTGTACAACTGCAGTAGCGGACACCACAGGTAAGGCTCAACCCCTTTTACTGGAGAGGGCCTCGTATCAACACCCTGGTTGTGGTCTGATTGCAGGGTCTTACAGCCATAGAAATACATTTACAAGAACGGGCATTCCCAATCAACTCAACGGTCCCTCGTGGATAGAGCGGCAGCCATATTGGCTGCACTGTGGAATTCCAGTGGTCTGAGGGGCCTTGCACATTCTATTTCGATACACTGATTGTGACATCACCAAGTAAAGTCATGTCTTTGCCACAACAAAGAGACATATTTAAGGGATAATGCCAGAGAAGCCGGTGTTTGGAGGATATATTGGTACGGGTGTTGTTGAAAACCGTACCAATATATCCTTCTAACACCGGCTTTGAGGGCAATATCACTTTTATACAACGGGTTACCAGCATATTCCAGTAATGATTGAATTTATTCAAACTATTTCATCCTTCCACAAGATATAGTCCCGACACAAATCTAGCGTTGCCCGAGCCGGCTGGTCGTTCGTTCTATTGGTTCAGTTGCTAAAGATGCGACCCAGTCGTTCAGTCTTTTTGTTCTGTATCCATGGACGCGACCCAGTCGTTCAGTCTTTTAGTTCTGTATCTATGGACGCGACCCAGTCGTTCAGTCTTTTTGTTCTGTATCTATGGACGCAACCCAGTCGTTCGTTCTAAATGTTCCATTGCCTTACTGGCTGGCAACGTTCTTATCCCTTGCTTGCTAGTTAGCCAACTACGGCAGCCAGAATAACAGCAAAGTAGCTGCATTTGCATTTGTTTAAGCTGTTTTCTAGTGACATTTATTTGGATACATCCATAATAATGAGCTAATGAGGCGCAATTCCGTCAGGACACTGTTGTTCAGAGGAGCTAGCCAACAACACAGCTAACACAATCACTTCAAACTGAAGCTGGAAAGACTGCAAACTAGCTGCACTTCGTTTTCTTTGTATATTTCCATAAAAATGAAGCAGCCGATTCATGATTTTGACTGGCTTAGAAATTGTCGCGACTTCTGGCGAAGTCGGTCCCTCTCCTTTTTCGGGCCCCGTTCGGCGGTCGACGTCACCGGTTTTCTAGCCGCCACCGATCCACTTTTCATTTTCCATTTGTTTTGTCTTCATTGTACACACCTGGTTCCCATTACCACAATTATATGTTCCTTATTTAACCCTCTGGTTCCCCCATGGTTTTGTGCGTGTTTGTTCGTTGTAAGTTGGTCTGTGTTTGTGAGCTTGATAATTTTCCTTGTTGGAATATTTGTTGTTTTGAGTAAAGTTACGTTTATTACTCATCTCTGTGTCCTGCGCCTGACTCCGCCTTACCTGCTACACCTAGACGCCTTACTGAAACGCTGCCTTCCTGTCTGTCTCATCCCGACACGTTCATTACTATGGGAAGGCTGGAGATCGAATTTAAGTATTGAAACAATGTTGCAAATGTCGGAGAGAAAGACAGCAAGGTTTATAAAAGGCTCTGCTGTCGAAAACTAAATGTTAGTCTAGAAGAAATGTGCAATAATGTCTAGATGCTTTTTGTAGCGGAGATCAAGTTCGTAACTGCCTGGGCTGATGAGACAGTGGATCGTGCAGTCAGGTGGAACGGAGTAAATAAGCATTTCAACGTCATAGATTTAGCCGGTGGTAACATGTGGAATAGACACCGGCTGGAATGCGGTTTTAACCAATCAGCATTCAGGATAAGACCCACCCGTTGTATAAAATACAACAACATTTCTGCCCTTCCGGTTTTGTTGTTCCAGAACTACCCGTTCAAAAGGTATTAGCATCTGGAACCACTTGACACTTTAAGGGCCAATCAGGGGTGAGAAACACAGTCTCAAGTAGAGAGGCAACGCCGAAATGAATGTGATGGTGCTATACTTCAGTTCTCTACTGAATGAATCTAAACCTACATCATACAGTACCACATTCCACCAGCGAGATCTAGCTTACTCACCCGGCGTCTTCGTAACATCAAAGAGCTGCAATTTGATTTGTTTATATGGCTGTAAGAGGGGAGATCACGGGTCAAATACTAACACATTGATAAACATTTTCGACAGGGAATAATGCAACTTGTTTTCCTGTTTACAAACACAACCATTTACTTCCTCTAAAGTATTGCACATAATATGTTAATTTGTATGAAGGAAATACGTTTGATTAGTAAACCTTCTTGTATGTTAATAACCACATTGTGAAATCTTAATAGATCATATATTCAGGTAACTCAGGTAATAGTAACTCTGGCCACCATTGTCTGTCTGTCTGTCTGTCTGTCTGTCTGTCTGTCTGTCTGTCTGTCTGTCTGTCTGTCTGTCTGTCTGTCTGTCTGTCTGTCTGTCTGTCTGTCTGTCTGTCTGTCTGTCTGTCTGTCTGTCTGTCTGTCTGTCTGTCTGTCTGTAAACTGCTCTCATACCTCTTCTTTCTTCATTAACCTGGAAGTTTTAATTATAGAGACTGCATGGCTGGTCTGCCTGGTCAAAGAGGCCACCAATGAAGAAGCAGCTATTTAAAGCCGTAATGGTCAGACCTGACAGGGATGTTAGTTAATAATCACCCCCATGATTAAACCTATTTGACCCCAGACACACGCATGGCTGCACACACACACACACACACACACACACACACACACACACACACACACACACACACACACACACACACACACACACACACACACACACACACTTATCTTCTACTCAGGAGTGTGTGTGCGTCTCAATGATTTGTATTTCCAATTAATAATGGTAACATCCTGTTTCAGCCTTCTCTAGACTTGGAGACTCCAGCTTTGTTTCACTACAGGCTGACGGAGTCCCTAGGTTGTTACTCAGGTTGCGTCCCAAATGGCACCCTATTACCTACACAGTGCACTACTTTTGACCAGAGCCCTAGGGAATAGGGTGCCATTTGGGACAGAGCCCAGTGGCCAGGGCAGATGATAAGGTACTATTCCTACCTCCATACATCGTTAATGGATCGTCTAATGGATCCTACATAACTGCCTCTCCTTACTCCATTGGCCAATGCATTTGTTTTATTTATGATAGGTGGTGGTAACAATAGCTGGTTGTTGTTCCATTTAAATTGGACACAATTATACTAATGTAGTTGTGGACCAGGTATAAATTGTTTGTGTGTACCGCCTATTTCTAGACTACATTTGCTGTGCCACTTTGCTTCTGCTTCTCCTTTAGCCATGCGTTCCTTAACTGCCCTGAGCAGCCAAGCCAGCCGAGCCAGTCGCTAGGTGTTAATATTAACACTGAGCTTAATTTAACAGCGAGGGTGCTAACAATTACACTGTGTGTTTGTTCCGTAGTTAGCAGGAGTAAGTGGCGTACTTACTACTGCGTGATGTCAGAAGGTGCCAAAGCAGATACCTTGTTAGAGCACACTGGAGCTCCCCTCTTCTCTCTCTCCGCTTATCCTTCCTGTCATCTCTGCTCCTCTCTCTCTCTCTCTCTCCCCCTGTTCTGACTCTGTGTCCCCCCATGCGACCTCCTCCTCTCTCTCCCCATCCCTCTCGCTCTCCTTCCATCTCTCCCTACCCTTCTCTCCCATCTTCTCCCTCCCTCCCTGTCCTGTCCCCCTGTCTCCCCCAGCCCAGGCGGTCTTTGACAGGGCCGTGGTGTGTTTACGGGTTGACCCAGGCGTGCTCCGTAACCAGCAAGGGGACTCCCAACAGGCAAACCATGGAGGATGGAACCGTGATGAAGCCCTGATGCACAACCCTGAAGGAGATAGTGTTGTTTGGTGTTGTGGGTGGAGATCTAGAATTGTTTTGTGTGGAGACCATAATAGAGACGAGAGATCTGGTTGAATTTTGCTATAAACTTGAAGCGGTCCTACTGGAGGTGACGTTAAAGGGAAGTACACAGTGTTCTAGCACAGGATTAGAACGGGTTTAACGAATCTGGATGTGCATGTGGGGAATCCATGATTTCCTAAAACCACCCCAAGAAAACAATTATTAACAGCCCTCCAATTTCCATACGCTACAGCCCTCCAATTGATTGAATCTACATGACTGGGGAAAGTCTCACTGAGCAAGCACAGTTTAGTTTACCTCACTAAAACATTTCACTGTGTTGGTCTGTGTGAACGCAGTGGAGAGGAGAAGGATAGTTAAGTCTCCACAAGCTAAACCATCAAGACCAAAGCAGGATATGAAACATGAGACCAAAAGTAAGAAAATGTGTCTTAAACCAGCAGAGAGAGGAATATAAAACACAAGTATCATAGTTTTCTTCTGCGACCTTGCCATCTGTAACATGATGTGAATCCCTTTCATGTTTTAGCCTCCCATCCCTCCCCGCCGTCCCCCACATGGGGCATAGGGTCTCCTCTCCAAGGCCAGAGAGGGGTGGTGGGATGGGGGGTCTCTGAAGAGGGGCTCTGTCGTTAGGATAGGTCACCCCCGCAAAACCCCTCTCTCTCTCTCCCTCTTTTTCCCTCTCCCCCCTTCTCTCTCCTTGGATGGGCTGTGTCGTTAGGATAAGTCACCCCGCTCCCCCCCACCACCACCACCCAGGCCCCCGAGGCTTCCAGGCTGCCGCTCTCTACCCCCAGATAGATAACCAGCCACTGACAGCCACAGACAGATCAAGGCTAATTATCAGTTTGTCTTCCTGGGCAGCGGGGCATGAAGGAGCCAGCTCCATCCACACTGTCACCCAGGAGAGATGGCTGGCTGCCAGCAGAGAGAAGACACGGACTGTGCCCCCCTCAAACACTGTACAACACACTAGGGAAGACAGCAGATATACTGTGAGCCATAATGTCACTGTAGAGTGCACACAGTGTCTGTGCCATGATACTGTATTCCATCATATAGTGTGCCAACCATAGAAATATAATTAATAGAAAGGGTGTCTCCATTTAAGTCAATGACGGCATAATGGATACTGGCAGACATTTTGAGTGTACCCATGAGTTTACCTTTCAAAATGACAGTGTTAGAGCTTCCAAGCCTGTTCTGTTCATTCTATTTCTGTAACGATCGTTGTTTGAAGGATGGTCGGACCAAGATGCAGCGCGGGGTAGGTTAATAATTTTAATTTATGATAACCGGCAAAAAAACAAGAAAGAGTAACAAAGGAAACGTTCAGATTGGTAGAGCTAAAAGCAACAATACAAAAACACAATCCCACAAACCACAGAGGGAAAAAGGCTGCCTAAATATGATCCCCAATCAGAGACAACGATAGACAGCTGCCTCTGATTGGGAACCATACCAGGCCAACATAGAAATACAAAAACTAGAGTACCCACCCTGGTCACACCCTGACCTAACCAAAATAGAGAATAAAAAGGATCTCTAAGGTCAGGGTGTGACAGTTTCTATGGTGCCAACTGCCAAGCTAGAGTAGGCAAGATGAACACAGTACTGGAGTGTAGACCAAATGGGATGGTTTTCCAGGAGACATTAAGTAAGGTCCTGGACTAAAAAGCATGCTCGATGGAGATTCTCAGTTTTATAATCGAGGAATAGGCTTGATCTGTGTTTGGGAAACCTCCCCGAAGTGTCCTATATGCTACAGTGCTTTCTAAATGTTTTTATGTAGTAAAATAAACAGCAAGGGAAAATCTTCTCCGCCATTTCTCCCAAGCAGGGGCCCGGCCAGAGAAAAATTCCTATTTAACCTTATATACATTTGAAATCGGAAGATTACAAACACTTAGGTTGGAGTCATTAAAACTTGTTTTTCAACCACTCCACAAATTTCTTGTTAACAAACTATAGTTTTGGTAAGTCGGTTAGGACATCTACTTTGTGCGTGACACCAGTAATTTTTCCAAAAATTGTTAATAGACAGATTATTTCACTTATAATTCACTGTATCACAATTCCAGTGGGTCATAAGTTTACATAAACTAAGTTGACTGTGCCTTTAAACAGCTTGGAAATTCCAGAAAAGTATGTCATGTCTTTAGAAGCTTCTGATAGGCTAATTGACATAATTTGAGTCAATTGGAGGTGCACCTGTGGATGTATTTCAAGGCCTACCTTCAAACTCAGTGCCTCTTTGCTTGACATCATGGGAAAATCAAAATCAGCCAAGACCTCAGAAAAAAAATGTGGACCTCCAAAAGTCTGGTTCATCCTTGGGAGCAATTTTCAAATGCCTGAAGGTACCACGTTCATCTGTACAAACAATAGTACGCAAGTTTAAACACCATGGGACCATGCAGCCGACATACCGCTCAGGAAGGAGACGCGTTCTGTCTCCTAGAGATGAACGTACTGTGTTGCGAAAAGTGCAAAACTATCCCAGAACAACAGCAAAGGACCTTGTGAAGATGCTGGAGGAAACAGGTACAAAAGTATCTATATGCACAGTAAAATGAGTCCTATATCGACATAACCTGAAAGGCCGCTCAGCAAGGAAGAAGCCACTGCTCCAAAACCGCCATAAAAAAAGCCAGACTACGGTTTGAGACAAAGATCGTCATTTTTTGAGAAATGTCCTCTGGTCTGATGAAAAAAAAATAGAACTGTTTGACCATAATGACCATTGTTATGTTTGGAGGAAAAAGGGGGAGGCTTGCAAGCCGAAGAACACCATCCCAACTGTGAAGCATTGGGGTGGCAGCATCATGTTGTGGGGGTGCTTTGCTGCAGGAGAGACTGGTGCACTTCGCAAAATAGATGACATCATGAGGATGGAAAATGATGTGGATATATTGAAGCAACATCTCAAGACATCAGTCAGGAAGTTAAAGCTTGGTCGCAAATGGGTCTTCCAAATGGACAATGACCCCAAGCATACTTCCAAAGTTGTGGCAAAATGGCTTAAGGACAACAAAGTCATGGTATTGAAGTGGTCATCACAAAGCCCTGACCTCAATTCCATAGAAAATGTGTGGGCAGAACTGAAAAAGCATGTGCGAGCAAGGAGGCCTACAAACCTGACTCAGTTACACCAGCTCTGTCAGGAGGAATGGGCCAAAATTCACCCACTGGGAAGGTGATGAAAGAAATAAAAGCTGAAATAAATCATTCTCTCTACAGTTATTCTGGCATTTCACATTCTTAAAATAAGGTGGTGATCCTAACTGACCTAAAACAGGGAATTTGTATTCGGATTAAATGTCAAGGAATTGTGAAAAACTGAGTTTAAATGTAGTTGGCTAAGGTGCATGTAAACTTCCGACTTTAACTGTATGTATGTTGTTTTCTAGGATCCACGATGAAATTTCGCTGTAAAGTTGATGTCCTGGAGGGGGTGTCTTTTTATTTGTTCTATTGAACATTACGTTGGAGGCCTCTGGGTAGAGAACATTTGTCATGCAGTCTCTCTGCCATTAAAAGCCATGTGTGCTGGGCTAATTCATTTCCTCTCTCTCTGTCTCTGCATCTCACTCTCTCTCTGTGCCTCTTTCTCTGCCTCTCTCTGCCTATCTCTCGCTGCCTCTCTCTCTCTGCCTCTGTCCCTCGCTCTCTTTGTCCCTCGCTCTGCCTGTCTCTGCATATCTCTCTCTCTCTCTCTCTCTCTCTCTGTCCTTTCTCTTTCTGCCTCTTCCTCTCTCTCTGCCTCTCTCTGTCCTTTCTCTTTCTGTCTCTTCCCCTCTCTCTGCCTCTCTCTCTGCCTCTCTCTGCCTCGCTCTCTGCCTCTCTGCCTCTCTCTGCATCACTCTCTGTCTCTCTCTGTCCTTTCTCTTTCTGTCTCTTTCTCTCTCTCTCTCTGCCTTTCTCTCTCTCTCTCTCTGCCTTTCTCTCTCTCGCTCTTGAACTCTCCTCAATACCCCAGACCAAATAAGTCATCAGAAAAATCTTCACCGGTCCAGAAGATGAACACTTATCGCGGCCTTTAATTGTCTGTTCCCTAAGTTCAGCAGTGTGTACTAAAATATCATGAGTTTGGAAACCAAGAGGGGGTCTGCTGAGGGGCTGTGGCACAACAACATATGTCGAAAACCTAGGCTGCATCTGAAATGGCACCCTATTCCCATTATAGTGCACTACTTTGGACCATCAAAAGTAGTGCACTATATAATACAGTTCATTTTGGATGCCCCCATTGTCAAAATAGGTCATGGGAAATAGGGAAATTAAGAATACAGTGCTTCCATATTGGAATTGACTCTCCAGCTTGGACAATTCCCATGCATGTGCAGTCCGTCTGCATCTTAATCTATTCCCTCTCTTCCTATCTCTATTAAATATTTCCCTCAATTTAGGAATCTTAGGTTGACCTCTCGATGACGGTTTGCGGTTTTAATGAACCAAGTCAGGCTGTGGTTTGAGTTTGGGAATCAATTTGGAACACTGTCACATTCTGTCTTTCTTCTTTCCAGGCTACAGTGTTCGGTATGTTCAGTGACTGGAAGTCAGTGTTGCAAAATGCTGAACGTTGCATTTCCTGGCAGCTGGTTAAAGGGGTAGTCAGGAGGGGAAACAACTCATCTGTGAATGACAGGTCTGGTCTGGTCCTTTTTCTATTGGCCATGACCGAGGAGAGAGTTGTCGAGCGTAGATACAGGGACAGGACATGGACACACACCTGGGTCAAATGGAGCAGATGACGCTACGACGTGCGACACTCATCCATAACAGTTGAGATACTTCAATAAGTACATGTACATGTCCATAGACTTGTAATTAGCTATTGTAATTGTTGACATGGGTTGTTATAACCCGACATGGCTGTGCACTTGTATTACCCTTTACAATATCCTCCTGAAATCCAGATGTTTGATTTTTAAATGTTTGATTTTGTATAAGTGTTTAAAGTGGGAAAAATCACAAATATATTGTTATTTTGTAAGTGCAAAATTGTCCTCTTTAGTGGTCATTAGGACGTAATATGGAGGGAAAAAAAGGCATTACAATGAATGGGTACAGGGTGAAAAACAAGGCTTGCGGCATCCTGGTATCCACTGGAGGCGACATTTCTTCATAAGCTCTTGTTTCGCTCTCAATTAATGTGAAAAATATATATTACGCAGTCCTGACAACTCACTTAACTATTCCTGAGATATTCACTTCATAGAAACTATTTGAATATCAACCTCATAAAAAGGATCATTAATAATTACACACACTTCTTTTGAAATGTCCATAGAATTAGCTATTTTTGACGGAATACATTTTTGGAAGAACCAGAAAGATAAAGGCGTTAAGGTCACTCTCCCATGTCATTGAAAAGCCCAGAATATCCTCTCAAAGGGACAACAGGACATAATACAGTGGTTTGTATGGCCTCAGTGATACGGACCAAGAACTGATGTCGACTAGAGAGGACAAAAATGAATTGCTGGGTCTCAGGAGGACATGACTGAAAAGGAAAACGACTTTCAGGAGCAACAGTAACAATTATCTCTGCATTATATCTTACGTTCCGTAATTATCCAAAGAAATTGCTTATCTCACAAGTCGTACGCACGACACAATCATCTATCTTTGACTAGGCAGATTAAGGAAGAGGCTGAAGCACACTATTCTCAGACCCGGGCCAGCGTTCTATCCCACTTCCGCCATCCCATTAAAAATGATGTCCCTCCCGGTTTCAGAGGGAAGAGGAGAAAAGTTCACGACGAGACGAAGGAGAAGACGTTCCTCCTGTTCTGAGACGGACTGGCCTGTTTATCGTAAGAGGTTGACTAAAAGACCATGCCAGAGTTCCGCACATTTGTTTATCTGTGGCACTTCTTTTCAAAATGGCTTCCTGGTCTTGAGATATGGCTGTAAACAGAGAGTGCCGGTAATTGGAAGAAGACATTTCTCTGTGTGCCTCGCAGTGATAAGAGAGCTGGGGTTGAAAAGAGAAAGAAGGAGAGAGAGAGAGCAAGAGAGAGAGCAAGAGGAAGAGAGAAAAAGCACGAGAGAGAGTGAGGGAGGGACAGAGAGAAAGAGAGAGAGAGCGAGAGAGAGAGACAGAGAGAGAGACAGAGAGAGACAGAGAGAGAGAGACAGAGAGAGAGAAAGAGAGAGAGAGAAAGAGAGAGAGCATTTTCCTTAGAAGTTCCCTGATTCCCAAGACAAAAAAAATAAAGAAAAGAAAAGAAAAATCTCAGTCAAATAAATTTGCCTGGCTAACAATGGCAAACCCATGTTTGTTGTCTGAATTGTTTTCAAGGCCTCGCTCAATAGGTGTATGAATAATCTATTGATTAATGACTCTGATTTAGCAAACATCAGAAAGAAAATACATTGTAAATAGAAATGGAAAAGGTCAGGTTTTATGTTCATCCCCTCTAACTGCTACAATTTTGTCATATTTTATTTTACATTCTATGTTTCTCCTATTATTCTGGGTGTCTAGCTACATTAATTAAATGAAGTCAAATTAAAATATCGGATTTAATTAAATGTTATATAGCTTCAGCATGTCATGAGAGGCTTAGCCTCCGTACATGTAGCAACTTGTAAAGCTGTTGATTCTTTGTCAACATATTGTGGTGCCCTAATGTCTAAGTATTTGTTGTAACACTCGATTAAAAAAGAAAGGGTTAGCATTTGTAAAAACATTGGTATGGTCAACTTGAAAGTGGAGAGGTCCTTAATAAGACATGCTAAAACTTTAGTACATTGTTCCGAGGGCCAGTCACGTTCCCCTGAACTTCGAAAGAGAGTCTTAAATTCCAGACGAAAAGAAAGAAGCGAATAAAAACAAAATTGTATTTGAGCACAACCACCTGAATATTTTCCAGCCACATGTGTCATCAATAAAAGCCTTGATGTGTGTGTGTGTGTGTGTGTGTGTGTGTGTGTGTGTGTGTGTGTGTGTGTGTGTGTGTGTGTGTGTGTGTGTGTGTGTGTGTGTGTGTGTCGGCTTTACTAAGAAGGCTAAATAAGGCATTTGTACGCTTATTGACTCACAGTGCACATGCCTGGATTTGTTCAGTACTGCAAAACAGTGGACCTCTCTACCTACAACAACATGCTAGGAAAAGTAAATAGTAGACCTCTCTACCTACAACAACATGCTAGGAAAAGTAAATAGTAGACCTCTCTACCAACAACAAGATGCTAGGAAAAGTAAATAGTAGAACTCTCTACCAACAACAACATGCTAGGAAAAGTAAATAGTAGACCTCTCTACCAACAACAAGATGCTAGGAAAAGTAAATAGTAGAACTCTCTACCAACAACAACATGCTAGGAAAAATAAATAGTAGACCTCTCTACCAACAACAACATGCTAGGAAAAGTAAATAGTGGCCCTCTCTATTAACAACAACATGCTAGGAAAAGTAAATAGTAGACCTCTCTATTAACAACAACATGCTAGGAAAAGTAAATAGTAGACCTCTCTACCAACAACAACATGCTAGGAAAAGTAAATAGTAGACCTCTCTACCTACAACAACATGCTACGAAAAGTAACTAGTGGACCTCTCTACCAACAACAACATGCTAGGAAAAGTAAACAGTAGACCTCTCTACCAACAACATGCTAGGAAAAGTAAACAGTAGACCTCTCTATCAACAACAACATGCTAGGAAAAGTAAACAGTAGACCTCTCTACCAACAACAACATGCTAGGAAAAGCAAACAGTAGACCTCTCTACCAACAACAACGTGCTTGGAAAAGTAAATAGTGGGAGTGAACATTTAATGGATAACAGACGAGAAACAAACACGGGGAACAAACTGAGGAGCAGACAGATATAGAGGGGCAATCAACAAAGTAATGGAGTCCAGGTGAGTCCAATATTGCGCATATGCGAGAAGACTTTGGGTCGAGCGATGTAAGAAGACGTGTTTGAGAGAGGTCCCCAATTAAACTTTCATTTGAACGTTTTTTGCACGCCGCTGTTAGTTTTCATGTGGATGTATTAGTTGGCTCTATTATTCTAATCAATTTCCATGGTACCATGAGCAAGACCAACCCAAAGAGAACTGCTACGACTAACACATCGTCGACGGCTGGACCAACTACGCGAACACCGAAAATGGCTGCTGCGGCCAGCCCTCCTGCAGAGTCAGAGGCCTTGTCTATGATCACGCTTGTAGCTGAGCTCGCTAAACAAAGAAGTAGCCTTTAAGAGGATACAGCTTCTCTCATCAGCACTTCACTGGCACCTCTCCAAACTTCCATTGACGCCTTTCAAGAAAAGATCAACATGTTTGAGCGATGCCTCACGACACTAGAAGGTTTCTCCACTGACAACACCGAGAGGATTTCCGAGCTAGAGGCTGCTGTCTCTCATATGAAAACGGCCAAAACAGCTGTGTTGGAGAATTATACCAGAAGGGAAAAAATCCGTATCGTTGGCGTCATGGAGGGAATTGAGACTGGAGTCAACCCTTTCAAATTTGTCTCCGACATGCTGGTGGAAGGGATGGGCAACAGGGTCTTTGACAAGCCGCCGGAACTCGACCGAGAGCACAGATCCCTCACCCCCAAACCCAACTCAGGGGAGAGGCCTAGGGCGATCATAGCATGCTTTCATCATTACCATGGCAAGGAACTTGCAATGCGCTGGGCGAGGGAGCATCAACCGAAACTCTGTGGCCAACATATACGATTCTACCTGGACCTGAGTGCCAATCTCGTGAAGAAAAGAGCTGAATTCAAAGACATCAAAACCTGTCTATACAAGAAGGGGATAAAGTTTAACCTCCTACACCCTGCCCGTCTTCGTGTCTTTTATGAGGGAGAGACCCACATTTTTGACACACTGGCTGAGGCTAATGCATTCCATGACCGCAGCATAGAGTAAACTTGATAGAGGAAGCGGCCCGGCTGGCTGGCCGTGGCAGGAAGAATATGTGACTGGCTACTTTGCTAGCTGGAAATGGACTGATTTCATGACACCCATTTGGATATTACTTTTCTCATAAAAGCAATGTTTTGGGGTTTTTTTTATTTTCATTCCGGGAGCACACAATGACATCTTTATTTGATTTAGTTTAATTGGACTGAGATGAGTGGCAACGTTAACTAATACATCACAATCAAATTGGCGGACTAGCTAACGCCAATGTATTTTTACATGACAACAAGATGAATGAGATATCTGTATTACATCTATCCTTGGCTGAGAAGATTTCAGACAACAGGAACACTGGGCTGGCTTGCTAGCATGGCTATCTATGCAGAACAAAAAAAGGGAGTGCTCAAGCACTGACTGGGCTATTTGAATGTGGCGGTGGGATTTTTCTAGGCACTTCTCCAACATTGTTACATATTCTACTAACCTTTCGGCTACATGCTTTTTCTTTTGTCACAACATATGATCACACAGGGTTTTCATGTCTATTCCAGTTTTAATTTAGTCATCTCAATGTATAATGACTGACAATTCAGATATTGGGGTGGGGGTTGGGGGGGGGTCAGCTATTAGGTTTACAAGCTGGAATGTAAAGGAAATGAACGGCCTGGTTAAACGGGCTAGAGTATTTGCTCATCTCAAGAATTAAAAACTGATATAGAATTTTTCCAAGAAACACAGCACATCATGGGAGACTGTGTAAAGCTTGGGAAGGACAAATATTCCATTCGAAATTAAACTCTAAGGCAAGGGGAACAGCAGTACTTATTCATAAGAAAGTACAATTTACAGCTGCTGACATCTCGGAGCCACAGGGGCGTTTTGTTATGGTATCTGGTTCTCTCTTTCACACTCATTTTGCTTGTAAATGTTTATGCTCCCAATTGGGATGATGTTGATTTTATTAACAAACATATTTCTTTGCTGCCCAATCTCAACTCACAATATTACATTTTTGGAGGGGACTTGTGTGATCAACCTCGTCATGGACCGCTCAAACCCTAGATCATTATCTCCTTCAAAAATGTCCAGTGCATTGTCTCATGAGCCAGGCAGGATGTGTAGATCCATGGAGATTTATTCTTCTCAGTAACAAAGAATTCTATTTATTTTCACGTGTACACCAATCCTACTCTAGAATAGACTACCTTTTCATAGATAAAGCCCTTCTCCCCTCTGTTAAGGAAGTAGAATACTCTGCCATTGTTATTAGTGACCATGCTCCTCTGTCACTCGACCTCTCATTCTCATTGAACTATACAGATCGCCCACCATGGAGACTTAACTCATCTTTACTTTCAAACAGTTCATTCTGCACCATTCTATCGAATACAATTTATGTCTTTACTGAGACAAATAAAACAGAATCGATCTCCCCATTTACACTTTGGGAAACACTTAAAGTTGTTCTTAAAGGCAAAATAATTTCCTATTCCTCTCTACTCAATAAACAATGGAAAATCAAACAACAGCTGATTGACGCAATGTCACGACTTCCGCCGAAGTCGGTCCCTCTCCTTGTTCGGGTGGTGTTCGCCGGTCCCTCTACTTGTTCGGGTGGTGTTCGCCGGTCCCTCTCCTTGTTCGGGTGGTGTTCGCCGTTCCCTCTCCTTGTTCGGGTGGTGTTCGCCGTTCCCTCTCCTTGTTCGGGTGGTGTTCGCCGGTCCCTCTCCTTGTTCGGGTGGTGTTCGCCGGTCCCTCTACTTGTTCGGGTGGTGTTCGCCGTTCCCTCTCCTTGTTCGGGTGGTGTTCGCCGTTCCCTCTCCTTGTTCGGGTGGTGTTCGCCGGTCCCTCTCCTTGTTCGGGTGGTGTTCGCCGGTCCCTCTCCTTGTTCGTCACCGACCTTCTAGCCATCATTGATCTATTTTTCATTTTCCATTGGTTATGTCTTGTCTTCCTACACACCTGGTTCCAATCCCATTCATTACATGTTGTGTATTTAACCCTCTGTTGCCCCTCATGTCCTTGTCAGAGATGGTTTGTTGTATGTAGGTGTGTATTTAACCCTCTGTTTCCCCTCATGTCCTTGTCAGAGATGGTTTGTTGTATGTAGGTGTGTATTTAACCCTCTGTTTCCCCTCATGTCCTTGTCAGAGATAGTTTGTTGTATGTAGGTGTGTTATTTGTTCTGGTGTGCGACGGGTTTTGCACCCTATTATGTTATTTTTGTATACTTTGGTTTTCGGAGGTTTTTTGAACGTTTATTAAACATCTCCGTTTTTACCAAGTTCATTCTCCTGCGCCTGACTTCCCTGCCACCAACACGCACCACATTACACGCAATTCTGGAAATAGACCAAAAATACTCCGCCTCTCCATCACCAGAACTTTGCAAAGAAAGGCTGAGTCTTCAAACTCAGTACAATTCACTATCCACAGATAAGGCTGAGCAGCAGCTACTCCGCACACGCGGTTTTGTTTACGAACATGGAGAAAAGGCTGGTCGACTTCTAGCTCATCAACTCAAGTGCAAATCTGCCTCACAGATGATCCCTCAAATTCACAACACCTCGGGTGACTTAACAGTTAGTCCAACTGAAATCAATAATACCTGCAAAAAATTATATTCAGATCTTTCCATGTCAGAATCACCTGAAGACAAATCAATTATGAATGGTTTTCTTGACAATTTGGAAGCTCCTACCATTAGTACAGAGAAGAGAGAGATTATAATAAGATATTATTCATTCAATTACAGCAATGCAAAGTGGGAAATCCCCTGGCCCAGATGGCTACCCAATCAAATTCTACAATACGTTTTCTGACAAATTGGCTCCCCTCATGCTTGAAAATGCCCGGGACCAGGGTGTTTAACACCAAACCCTGACACAGGCGACGATCACACTTTTGCTGAAACCCCGGCAAAGATGCATCTGAGTGTGGCTCATACAGACCGATCTCACTTTTAAATGCAGATGTAAAAATATTAGCGAAATTGCTTGCTTCTCGAATAGAATCCGCTATAACAGACATATCGACGGATCAGGCAGGGCCGCCACTCCTTTTCTAACATTTGACGTCTGCTTAATGTCATACACTCTCCTGCGTCTTCGGATGTTCCTGAAGTGGTTCTCTCTTTAGATGTGGAGAAGGCATTTGACAGGTCAGAATGGAAATATTTATTCTCTGTACTAGGAAAATTTGGCTTTGGTGCAAACTTAATTTCCTGGGTCCGACTGATGTACTCATCACCCAAGGCATCAGTACTTACAAACAAACTTTGTTCACCGTATTTCCCATTATCAAGGGCCACACGCAAGGGATGTCCAATGTCACCTCTGTTATTTGACCCGGTGATAGAACCCTTTTCTATTAAGCTAAAGGCCACACCCTCACTACATGGTATCTACAGATGGGGACTGGAACACAAAGTTTCCTTGTATGCAGATGACTTGCTTTTTTAGATCCCAGACTGCGAAGCACGTATCCCTGAGGTAGTGGATGTACTGCGTAGGTTTGGTGTGTTTTCGGGCTATAAATTGAATTTCTCAAAAAGTGAATGCTTTCCTATTAATGAATTAGCATTACAGATTCCACGGGATACTGTTCCATTTCGTATGTCCAAGACTGGCTTGAAATATTTAGGGATTAATGTCACCTGTACGTTGTCCTCCCTCCATGATGATAACTTTTCTCCCCTGACTAACAAACTTAAACTGGACTTTCAGAGATGGAGTATTCTCCATTTTACTTTAGCTGGTAAAGTGAATTGTCTCAACATTAATGTATTGCCCCGATTTCTGTACTTGTTCCAATGTCTCCCTCTTGTCTTTTTTCACTTCAGTGGATAAGCTTATATCTTTTTTTCTATGGGCAGGTGGGAATCCAAGAATACGTAAAGCATTCCTCCAGAGAGATCGAACACACGGAGGACTATCCCTTCCTAATTTTCTGTATTATTACTGAGCAGCAAATATACAAAATATTGTTTACTGGCTTCACACACCAAAAACGGACTGGTGTCAAACAGAAGCCAACTCCTGTTTCTCCTCCTCTTTGTCAGCTTTAGTCACCTCCAATCTCCCTCTTTCTGCTTTGCGCTACATATCCAATCCAATTGTTGTCAATACTTATAAAATGTGGACTCAATTCCGTCAACATTTTAAATTCTGAGATTTCTCTATTCCAGGTCCTATATGTAATACTCACCTCTTCCTTCCATCCAAACTGGATTCAGCTTTCAGGTTGTGGCAGAGGAATGGCCTTACTAAGTTCAATGACCTTTATATAGATGGCACCTCACATTCAAACTTTATCTACCCCATTCAAGTTTATTTAGGTACAGTGCCTTGCGAAAGTATTCGGCCCCTTTGAACTTTGCGACCTTTTGCCACATTTCAGGCTTCAAACATAAAGATATAAAACTGTATTTTTTTGTGAAGAATCAACAAGTGGGACACAATCATGAAGTGGAACGACCTTTATTGGATATTTCAAACTTTTTTAACAAATCAAAAACTGAAAAATTGGGCGTGCAAAATTATTCAGCCCCCTTAAGTTAATACTTTGTAGCGCCACCTTTTGCTGCGATTACAGCTGTAAGTCGCTTGGGGTATGTCTCTATCAGTTTTGCACATCGAGAGACTGACATTTTTTCCCATTCCACCAGAAAGGGGGAGCGGGGGCAGGCGTGACACTTATAGGCTTTTCCAATGGAGGAAAGATCCAGTTTACATTAGGGACCCCTGTACTTTGATTAGGCAGGGCTCTGGTTCTTGTAGTACTATATCCTGTTCATTGTTTTCTTGTAGTACTATTATTAGTATTGTTATTAGTATTGTTATTTGAGTGAATTCAGAAAAAGTGGGACACTTTGCATTTCTGTCTCCTGTAATCTCTTCAGACATCTATCCAAAATATTAGGCACACAAAATGTAATTTAATTGTCATTGGGTACAATTAAGACAATAATAATGATGTCCCAGTTTATCTAATCTGCTGTCCCAGTCTACCAAATGCAAACTGAAAATATGGGTTTGACTTAGAGTACACAAATGGTTGTCATGCCTCCTGTCAAAATAATATAAATATTTTTTTTTTGGGGGGGGGGGGGGGGGGGTTGATTAGGAAACATCTTGAGGATTTCAAAAAATGTATTATGTGTTGGACTAACATGTTGGAGAGACGTCGAAAGAGGTTACAGAAGACGGAAATGCAAAAAGTGTCCCACTTATTCCCTATACTGGAAGGAAGAGTTACGCTCAATGACGGTGACATATTTTGGCATTTTGCCCCTTAGCTATATAGCTATCAATAATGTGTTCAAGATGACACAGCGTCAGGTATGCAAAAACAAGCTTGCTGGTTTTGTATGGTGCAACATACTTACAGATGTAGGATCTTAATTTGGTCATCCCGTTGCAGGAGAACTTTCCTGCAATGCATGCCATTTTAAACGTAACGTTTAAAAACCCTTCTAAAGTTTGTAATTTCAAGTTTTAGATTACACATTTAATTTCCCTTGAGAAAAATGTATCAACCCCTACATTAACATCCAGTAATTATAATCCATATAATATTTCACATTTCCTGTTGCTGCAGGATTCCTTTCCTGCTGTAGCAAGCTGGCTCAAATTAAGGTCCTACATCTGTAATGACCGTAGCTAGCCCACAATAGTCCTTCTCCATACATAGTAGTAGGACCTCTTATGGTAATAACATTGTGACATCACTCTATTTATTGTGTGTTTCTGGGTGTGGGAGAAAACGTGGCTAAATATTGCAAAATAATTGCAGTTGGAAGAACGTAAGCGCTTTTGAAATTACAAAGAAAAGGAGGCACTTTATCATTCCAATGTGTAATGATAAACAATGTGATTGTTTAACGAGAGGTTTAAGCTGACGTATCCTTTTTGAATTCTTTGATTAGGTCGTTGTGGTTAACCACCATCACGTTTGGAATTTTGCAGGTCAGACCGTTTTTGAGTGGTTTGACTGCCACTAGCTCAGCCTAAAATGACTCAGTCTGCTTTTGTTTAATGGAACAATCAAATAAAAACGTTTTTGTTTGAATCAACAAATGATTGTAACCCATAAAGCGGCTTTTTAAGGTGCGTTGCGTCAACGTCCTTCTTCTGGGATGACAAACTCCAAAATAACTGTCCGTTTGTTATCTGTCGAGTTCCAACATCCTGAGAAATTTTAATACTTTTCAGATGAGTTTCAAAACAAAATATGTCTTCACTTTCCCCTCACAAATGATGAAGGCAATGCTTTGGATCTATTGTGCTATTCTATTGGAAGAACTCGTGGAAAAGGGAATGAAGACGTATAGACATAAACACCGCAAGTGTTGGGAATTTTGGACGATTCTGAAGACGAGTGGGATCGTAAAATAAACATCAAACGCTTGTAGTTTTTGTAAACTGTGTCATAATATTAAATAGCTTCTCATAAATCATTAAGGAATGATGGATGTCTGTTTCTTTGTCGATCCCTTGGCTTTTGTGGGCCCTCAAATGCTATAGGAGCTTTTAAACAGCTCTGATGTCTAATATCTGATGACTGCGTTGTCTTTGTAAGTAAAGGTATTGGTTGGGCACTTTCAATGCAGGACTTGAGTATTTGGATCGATGGGTTGACTACAATAGCCTACGCTGCAGTTTGCTGTAGTTTATGGTGGGTGTTTCCACTATCTAAACATATTTTTATGTTGCACAGTTAAAATGGGACTGTCTGCATCCAATCCATACAGATGTATCTGTTAACATACCTTTCCTACATTCCTTTCCGCATATGGAACCCACACACAGGCCAAGGTATATTCTTAAAGATCAGCGGTCTAAGGCATTGCATTGCAGTGCTAGAGGCGTCACTACAGATCCGGGTTCGATCCCGGGCCATGTCGCAGCTGGCCGCAACCGGGAGACCCATGAGGCGTCGTCCGGTTTAGGGGAGGGTTTGGCCGGCTGGGATGTCATTGTCTCATCGCGCTCTAGCGACTCCTTGTGGCGGGCCGGGCGCATGCCCACTGACTTCGGTCGCCAGCTGTACGGTGTTTCCTCCGACACATTGGTGTGGCTGGCTCCCGGGTCGGGCGAGCAGTGTGTCAAGACGCAGTGCGGCTTGGCGGGAGGTGTTTCGTAGGACTCATGGCTCTCGACCTTGTCTCTCCCGAGTCCATACGGGAGTTGCAGTGACGAGACAAGACTGTAACTACCAATTGGATATCATGAAATTGGGGAGAAAAAGGGGTAAAAGTGCAAAAAAAGATATATAATAAATAAAATATAAAAATAAAATAAAACATTTCAGAATGGCGCAAATTCCCCGATATCAGGGTACTCATGTCAACATGTTTGCTTTCAGATCATATTTGATCCCAAATTATTATGGTTCATATTTCACCACCAATCCTTGCACAGAGCTGTTTAGCGATGAGGACATTGGTGGACCTCTTGAATCGCTGGTGTCCTGGCAAGAGGAGGAGTTTAGAGGGGTGGATATGAAATTCTAAAATAGCACACACACACACGCAGACGTGCAAATGGGTGTGCATTCATTTCCCCAAACACACACACACACTCACACACTACATCAAATGTTGGAGTGGACAAGTCAGATTTGAAATAAAACACTTCTGATACTCCTCTGCCAACACGTTACTAACACCTGAATCAAGTCAATGATGGTCGTTCCCACAGTAAGGTTCAACGGTTATCTACTGTATGTACAAGACATCTTATCCATCTTCTCCTCTGACACGTTAGTTAGTTCTCGCATCACACACACGCGTGACCTCTCATAGTTCTTTCTGACAGCTTGAAAAGTGCTGCTTTTAGGCAAGACTCCAGGACTTTGCGGGTTCAAAGGCCTGAGGAAAGAATGTTTAGCATTCGCCCAAATAATGTACTAATGGGGCGTTGTGTTGCTCCACACTCTCAGATTCATCTGTTCAAGTTACTACTATTTCAACTGGCTTCTTTGTGAGACTTGTTTCAATTCCAACATTCATCATTCCAATTCAGCGTCCCCCATTAATAATCCTGAGGGAATTACGATATGATAAACCGGAATGGATTACTTTTTAATTCCCTCTGTTCTTTCTCAGAGGTCAACATGAATACTCACACTTCCTCACTGCCACTTCCTCAGTGATGTTGTCGAGATGATGACTTGGACTGTACGTCGCCATTGTCCAGGGAGAGAGAGGGAGAGGACCGCTCTGTCGAATGCCCTGTGGAAAATGTTCATCTTTAATACCATCCATCCATTGTTGGCGAGGGAGGAATGCGTAGGGAAGCACTCTTATGAGCTATGTGTTATTGATGCTGCGCCAAAGTGTATCCTGAGTACATTTACAATATATTTTTTCCGACCCCATCCCCTTGCCAAATTGCCTCTAAACCTAGAATCATTCATTAGGGGGTATGGAGGAGGTGAGGGGGAGCTTAGGGTGTCGGAGGAGCAATGCCTTTTTGAGTATGATTTCTGTAGCGCGGTCCGCAGTGTGCGTGAAGGAACATTGTTTCATCCCTCATGGGGGTGTCACTCTCAACCTCTCATATAGACCCTCAGAGCAACACAGGCACACTGTGTCCACACACCTACACACCTACACATACACAGTGTCTTGGGAAGACCTGGAGCTTTGCCATGACTCACATTACCGTGAGGCGCTAGCCTAACTCCCTCCCCGGCAACACTCATCGTGTTTCTGACAGATTCGGACTATTAAAGCATAGAAATAAAGTCCGGTGTGTAATTTGTTTCTTCCCAACATCACATGAAATGCCAATGGAAGTATACGGCAAATTTATAGTAAGAACACTAAAACTGCCATAGGGTGCTTATACAAATGAAGGCCCAATCCATCATCTGAGGTGCACTAAAGGACTGCGTCCCAAATGGCACCCTATTCCCTATTTAGTGCACTACTTTTGACCAGGGCCCATGGGAGTCTGTTCAAAAGCAGTGCAATTTATTTAGGGAATAGGGTGCCATTTTGGACACATCCATAGAGAAGATTGCTGGGCATCAGACTGCTGCCTAATATAGAAAAGCTGTGTGTTATTCCCTCCGGGCTGACTTCAAATGGAAAGGGGACATCTCAGTTCAGTTCACATTAAATATTGCCGCTGAGAAATGATCTGGCGGCGGGCCAGCTTCTAAGAAGTGTTAACGTTGGCACTTCCACTGTGTACATTTCCAGTAAATTGTTTTAGTGTTTATTTGACGGGATATGTGCCGGAGGATTGATGGATGGGATATTCAGACATCTTCGTCTTCCTCACTCTTTACCCCCCCCCCCCCCCCCCGGCCCCTTCTTACCTTTTTCAGTCATATTATTGACTCAGGGGAAAGAGGGACCTGTGTGTGTGTGTATGTGTGTGTGTCTGCTTGGGTGTTTCTGCCTGGGTGTGTGTGGGTACGTGCCTGCCTGCGCGTGTGTGTGCGAGTGTGTGTGAGTTAATACCGGAGCACTTGAGGGGATGTGTGAGGCTTGGTTGTTCCCTGAATAGACCCTGTGTCATTAGGAACCAGACAGAGTGCCAAGAGCAGCTGAGGTGAGGGCAGCACTCTACCACTTTACTGACACACTCTCTCTCTCTCCTTCTCTCTCTGTCTCCCTCTGTCTCTCTATGTCTCTCTCTCTCTCTCTCTCTCTCTGTCTCGCTGTCTTTCTTTCTCTCTGTCTCCCTCTCTCTCTATCTGTCTCTCTCTCTCTCTCGCTCTGTCTCTCTGTCTCTCTCTCTCTGTCCCTCTCTCTACACAGTGGCAGCTACTAGACCTGTGCACTAATCCTTGTATGATACCAGACCTCAGACTACTGGCTTTTCCCCTATATGATTAATGATTCATGCAGATTTATGGTGCTTTGGTAAAGCTGCTGGATTGTTTTCTCTTTTCCAAGACGGTAAACAAGCTACTGGCATGGCTTACGGTTTGCAGAAAGCGTATACAATGAGCAGAGAGAGTAGTAGTCTCGTAGCCAGGTTGTCCTGAGGGATTGACTTTAAAAACAGACACCATTGTTTCCAGGTGCACAAGGCTTTTCTCAAACCTGAGTTTCTCTCTTCTCTCTCCTCACACTCTGTCTTTTCATCACCAAGATTATGAGTCAAATGGGTTAACTAAACTGTGGTGACAAATCATGAGAGAACTAGGCTATACGGCATTTGTATAATCAGCTGGCATGTATGGCAGGGATTAGAACCTGGTACCAACGTGGTACCTGGTTGACTTTCCAAGACATTAGTTGGCCTACGCTGACTATGTCCTTCGATGGCTTGGCTGATTCTGCTACGTGCTATTCGCACATAGAAGGCCATGGTACACTCTTTCCTCTTTCCGTTGTCCACCTATTTACTGATGTTAACAGACGGAAAATACCGCTCTTTAAAACAGCCAATTACCAGGGAAATGCTTCACTGTCAGCCACGCACATAGAAGGCCATGGTACACTGAGTTTTCCCCTTTCAAAACATGAAGTAACACATGGGCCATTGAAGTACAACAGCCGCAACACCACCTTTGTCTCAGGTTGGACGTTACCCGTATCTATTTTTGTTGTAAAGTTTTCAGTTTAATAAAGTTTTTCAATTAAATTTCAATGTTTTACGCCGTGACACCTTGCAACACCTTTATCATTGATAGTAACATTATACAGTATTTATTGTCAACATCCCAGCCACTGAGATTCCTTCCTCAAACAACAAAATCATTGGTGTCACAGCGAAGGCTCCACTCTTTATGACGAATTATACTGCTGTTTATCCATTTAGCACGTAAGGGAAGAACTTGACAACATTTCAGCTCATCTTCCCCTTGACTTGTGCAGACAAACACAACCCAGAGTAGCTAGTGTGTAGGATTTTATTTTACACTGGTGTCTGTGATCTCTGCAGACATCCCAACTTGTCTAGAAGCTAGTTTTAGGACGGTCTGTTTGTCCCTCAACTTCACTGACACCAAAGGGAGGAGGGTCTCTTCTTCCGTTCTCTCCCCCCGTGCAGCCCTGAGGTTCTCACCGCTGAGGAAGTCGTTTTTATGTACTGTTATCCTTTCGCTCAATCTCTCTAACACCATTACATAACTTGGGCCGAGGTAATGTACACAATAATGGGGGAGACGGGTGTAAATCCATCAGGTGGTCGTAAATTCACGCCTGGCACTTTTGTGTGCACGGATTACACTGCTCTGGGCTGGGCGATAATGGCTGGATGGCTGGCCCGTGCACATACGCACACAGAACCACACACACGCGTACATAAACACACACACGCACACATACACACACACATTTAAACAGTTTATTCCATGGCCTGCATACACACCATTCATGTCAGCCATTGAGCATGTTTGGGATGCTCTGGATCGACGTGTACGACGGCGCGTTCCAGTTCCCGCCAATATCCAGCAACTTCGCACAGCCACTGAGGGGTGGGACCACATTCCACAGGCCACAATCAACAGCCTGATCAACTCTATACGAAGGAGATGTCGCGCTGCATGAGGCAAATGGTGGTCACACCAGATACTGACTGGTTTTCTGATTTTTTTTAGGTATCTGTGGCAAACAGATGAATATCTGTATTCCCAGTCGTGTAAAATTCATAGATTAGGGCCTAATGAATTTATTTAAATTGACTGTAACTCAGTAAAATCTTTAAAATTGTTGTGTGTTGGATTTATGTTTTTTGTTCAGTGTATATACATACACACTGTCATGTATTGTCATGTTGTGTCTCTGTCCTTTCCTTTCACCCTGTCTCCCTCTGCTGGTCGTATTAGGTTACCTTTTCTCCCCCGCTTTCCCCCAGCTGTTCCTTGTCTCCTCCTGACTACCTCGTCACCCCGTTTCCCACCTGTTCCCTTTTTCCCTCTGATTAGTCCCCTATATCTCTCTCTGTTTTTGTTCCTGTCCTTGTCGGATTCTTGTTTGTTGTGTTTCATGCCTGAGCCAGACTATCGTCATGTTTGCTGTAACCTTGTCCTGTCCTGTCGGAATCTGCCGGTCTATCTGAGCCTACCTATGTTTGGTTATTAAAGAAGCTCTGTTTAAGTTAGTTCGCTTTTGGGTCCTCATTCACTCATCGTAACAGAAGAATCCGACCAAGAATGGACCCAGCGACTTCGGATCCTCTCCACTCTGCCGTCGAGATCCAGGGAGCGATGCTAGGCAGACACGAGCAGGAAGTGTCTGCTGCTCGACATGCCGTTGAGACCCTGGCCGCCCAAGTCTCCAACCTCACAGAACAGGTTCACCATCTCCGCCTCGATCCACCGGCCACTTCCAGGGCTTTCGAATCTCCGGAGCCCAGAATCAATAACCCGCCGTGTTACTCTGGGAAGCCCACTGAATGCCGCTCGTTCCTCACCCAGTGTGATATTGTGTTTTCTCTCCAGCCCAACACTTACGCCAGGAGCACTGCTCGTGTCGCCTACGTCATATCTCTCCTTACTGGACGGGCTCGTGAGTGGGGCACGGCAATCTGGGAGGCAAGGGCTGAGTGTACTAACCAGTATCAGGACTTTAAGGAGGAGATGATACGGGTTTTTGATCGATCTGTTTTTGGGGAGGAAGCTTCCAGGGTCCTGTCTTCCCTATGTCAAGGTAATCGATCCATAACAGACTACTCTATTGAGTTTCGCACTCTTGCTGCCTCCAGTGACTGGAACGAGCCGGCTTTGCTCGCTCGTTTTCTGGAGGGTCTCCGCGCGGAGGTAAAGGATGAGATTCTCTCCCGGGAGGTTCCTTCCAGCGTGGATTCCTTGATTGAACTCGCTATTCGCATAGAGCGACGGGTTGATCTTCGTCACCGAGCTCGTGGAAAGGAGCTCACGTTCTCCGTTGCCCCCCTCTCCGCATCACTACCATCTTCCTCTGCCGGCTCGGGTGCTGAGCCTATGCAGCTGGGAGGTATCCGCATCTCGACTAAGGAGAGGGAACGGAGAATCACCAACCGCCTCTGTCTCTATTGCGGTTCCGCTGGTCATTTTGTCACTTCATGTCCAGTAAAAGCCAAGAGCTCATCAGTAAGCGGAGGGCTACTGGTGAGCGCTACTACTCCTGTCTCTCCTTCAAGATCCTGCACTACCTTGTCGGTCCATCTACGCTGGACAGTTTCGTCAGCTTCCTGCAGTGCCTTAATAGACTCTGGGGCGGAGGGCTGTTTTATGGACGAGACCTGGGCTCGGGAACATAACATTCCTCTCAGACAGTTAAGGGAGCCCACGGCCTTGTTCGCTTTGGATGGTAGTCCTCTCCCCAGGATTCAGCGTGAGACGCTACCTTTAACCCTCACTGTCTCTGGTAATCATAGCGAAACCATTTCTTTTTTAATTTTTCGTTCACCTTTTACACCTGTTGTTTTGGGCCATCCCTGGCTAGTTTGTCATAATCCTTCCATTAATTGGTCTAGTAATTCTATCCTCTCCTGGAACGTCTCTTGTCATGTGAAATGTTTAATGTCTGCTATCCCTCCTGTTTCCTCTGTCTCTTCTTCACAGGAGGAGCCTGGTGATTTGACAGGGTGCCGGAGGAATATCACGATCTGCGCACGGTGTTCAGTCGGTCCAGGGCCACCTCTCTTCCTCCACACCGGTCGTATGATTGTAGTATTGATCTCCTTCCGGGAACCACTCCCCCCCGGGGTAGACTATACTCTCTGTCGGCTCCCGAACGTAAGGCTCAGGAAGATTATTTGTCTGTAGCTCTTGACGCCGGTACCATAGTCCCCTCCTCCTCTCCCGCCGGAGCGGGGTTTTTTTTTTGTCAAGAAGAAGGACGGTTCTCTGCGCCCCTGCATAGATTATCGAGGGCTGAATGACATAACAGTGAAGAATCGTTATCCGCTTCCTCTTATGTCTTCAGCCTTCGAGATCCTGCAGGGAGCCAGGTTTTTCACTAAGTTGGACCTTCGTAACGCTTACCATCTCGTGCGCATCAGGGAGGGGGACGAGTGGAAGACGGCGTTTAACACTCCGTTAGGGCACTTTGAATACCGGGTTCTTCCTTTCGGCCTCGCTAACGCTCCAGCTGTCTTTCAGGCATTAGTCAATGATGTCCTGAGAGACATGCTGAACATCTTTGTTTTCGTTTACCTTGACGATATCCTGATTTTTTCACCGTCACTCCAGATTCATCTTCAGCACGTTCGACGTGTCCTCCAGCGCCTTTTAGAGAATTGTCTTTTTGTGAAGGCTGAGAAGTGCACTTTTCATGCCTCCTCCGTCACATTTCTCGGTTCTGTTATTTCCGCTGAAGGCATTAAGATGGACCCCGCTAAGGTCCAAGCTGTCATTGATTGGCCCGCCCCTAAGTCACGCGTCGAGCTGCAGCGCTTTCTCGGCTTCGCGAACTTCTATCGTCGTTTCATCCGTAATTTCGGTCAGGTGGCAGCTCCTCTCACAGCCCTTACTTCTGTCAAGACGTGCTTTAAGTGGTCCGTTTCCGCCCAGGGAGCTTTTGATCTCCTCAAGAATCGTTTTACATCCGCTCCTATCCTTGTTACACCTGACGTCTCTAGACAGTTCGTTGTCGAGGTTGACGCGTCAGAGGTGGGCGTGGGAGCCATTCTTTCTCAGCGCTCCCTCTCTGACGACAAGGTCCACCCATGCGCGTATTTTTCTCATCGCCTGTCCCCGTCGGAACGTAACTATGATGTGGGAAACCGCGAACTGCTCGCCATCCGGTTAGCCCTAGGCGAATGGCAACAGTGGTTGGAGGGGGCGACCGTTCCTTTTGTCGTTTGGACTGACCATAGGAACCTTGAGTACATCCGTTCTGCCAAACGACTTAATGCGCGTCAGGCGCGTTGGGCGCTGTTTTTCGCTCGTTTCGAGTTCGTGATTTCTTATCGTCCGGGCTCTAAGAACACCAAGCCTGATGCTTTATCTCGTCTCTTCAGTTCTTCAGTAGCCTCCACTGACCCCGAGGGGATTCTCCCTGAGGGGCGTGTTGTCGGGTTGACTGTCTGGGGAATTGAGAGGCAGGTAAAGCAAGCGCTCACTCACACTCCGTCGCCGCGCGCTTGTCCTAGGAACCTTCTTTTCGTTCCCGTTCCTACTCGTCTGGCCGTTCTTCAGTGGGCTCACTCTGCCAAGTTAGCCGGCCACCCTGGCGTTCGGGGTACGCTTGCTTCCATTCGCCAGCGTTTCTGGTGGCCCACCCGGGAGCATGACACGCGTCGTTTCGTGGCTGCTTGTTCGGTCTGCGCGCAGACTAAGTCCGGTAACTCTCCTCCTGCCGGCCGTCTCAGGCCGCTTCCTATTCCCTCTCGACCGTGGTCTCACATCGCCTTAGATTTTGTCACCGGACTGCCTTCGTCAGCGGGGAAGACTGTTATTCTTACGGTTGTCGATAGGTTCTCTAAGGCGGCTCATTTCATTCCCCTTGCTAAGCTTCCTTCTGCTAAAGAGACGGCACAAATCATCATCGAGAATGTTTTCAGAATTCATGGCCTTCCGTCAGACGTCGTTTCGGACAGAGGTCCGCAATTCACGTCTCAATTTTGGAGGGAGTTTTGCCGTTTGATTGGGGCTTCCGTCAGTCTCTCTTCCGGCTTTCACCCCCAGTCTAACGGTCAAGCAGAACGGGCCAATCAGACTATTGGTCGCATCTTACGCAGTCTTTCTTTTCGCAACCCTGCGTCTTGGTCAGAACAGCTCCCCTGGGCAGAATACGCCCACAACTCGCTTCCTTCGTCTGCGACCGGGCTATCTCCTTTTCAGAGTAGCCTCGGGTACCAGCCTCCGCTGTTCTCATCTCAGTTCGCCGAGTCCAGCGTCCCCTCCGCTCAGGCTTTTGTCCAGCGCACCTGGAAGAGGGTCAGGTCTGCACTTTGCCGTTATAGGACGCAGACTGTGAGGGCTGCTAATAAGCGTAGAACTAAGAGTCCTAGATATTGTCGCAGTCAGAGAGTTTGGCTCTCCACTCAGAACCTTCCCCTTAAGACGGCTTCTCGCAAGTTGACCCCGCGGTTCATTGGTCCGTTCCGTATTTCTCGGGTCATTAATCCTGTCGCAGTTCGACTTCTTCTTCCGCGATACCTTCGTCGCGTACACCCGGTCTTCCATGTCTCCTGTATTAAGCCCGTTCTTCGCGCCCCCGCTCGTCTTCCCCCCCCCCCCCCCATCCTTGTCGAGGGCGCACCCATCTACAGGGTCCGCAGGATTTTGGACATGCGTCCTCGGGGCCGTGGTCACCAGTACCTCGTTGATTGGGAGGGGTACGGTCCTGAGGAGAGGAGTTGGGTTCCCTCTCGGGACGTGCTGGACCGTGCGCTGATCGAGGATTTCCTCCGTTGCCGCCAGGTTTCCTCCTCGAGTGCGCCAGGAGGCGCTCGGTGAGTGGGGGGGTACTGTCATGTATTGTCATGTTGTGTCTCTGTCCTTTCCTTTCACCCTGTCTCCCTCTGCTGGTCGTATTAGGTTACCTTTTCTCCCCCGCTTTCCCCCAGCTGTTCCTTGTCTCCTCCTGACTACCTCGTCACCCCGTTTCCCACCTGTTCCCTTTTTCCCTCTGATTAGTCCCCTATATCTCTCTCTGTTTTTGTTCCTGTCCTTGTCGGATTCTTGTTTGTTGTGTTTCATGCCTGAGCCAGACTATCGTCATGTTTGCTGTAACCTTGTCCTGTCCTGTCGGAATCTGCCGGTCTATCTGAGCCTACCTATGTTTGGTTATTAAAGAAGCTCTGTTTAAGTTAGTTCGCTTTTGGGTCCTCATTCACTCACCGTAACACACACACGCGCACACACATGATATGCAGTGTTTTATCACTTTTAAAAAACTTCATTGACCACAAACGTTTACACAATACACACATAATGGCCAAATAACAGTGTAGAAATGTCTGTGGGATACCTGTGGTTTGACGAGTGTCAAAGGTTTATCTCAGAGTAATTCCACTGCCTTGCTCTCAGCCCTCTGAGTAAAAGGCTGTGGTTGTGTGAACTCTGACTCACAGTGTTATTGGTCATGGGGTACACTCTTAGAAGAAAGGGTTCCGAAAGGGTTATTCGGCTATCCCCATAGGAGAACCCGCTTTTTGGTTCCAGGTAGAGAAAAAGAGAGAGAGTGAGAAAGCAAGAAATTGTAGATTACTTTATCGCTGACCTCAACCCAGAGTCTCTCAGAGCGTTCACAGTTAGCCCACTAACACCCCTATCAGATCACAGCAAAATTACAGTCTACCTGAACAGAGCAATACTCAATCATGAGGCATCAAAGCCAAAGGAACTATAGTAAGAAATGCTATAGATGGAAGGAAAGTAGTGTAGAAACCAACTAAAAAACAATTAGGCAACAACAAATTCAATGCCTTTTAGACAACGTCCTGGACAAAGCATTTCACTGTAATAGTGAAGGTGTGAACTTGGCAGTAGAAAACCTAAACAGTAAGAATGACCTTTCAGCTTTCCTATCAAATCAAATAAATTCAAGCAGACAACATAAGAAAGCTAACAATGACAAATGGTTTGATGAAGAATGCAAAAACCTAAGAAAGAAATTGAAAAACCTATCCAACCAACAACATAGAGACCCAGAAAAGCCGAGTCTACGCCTTCACTATGGGGAATCACTAAAACAATACAGAAATACACTACGGAAAAAGAACAAACAGCATATCAGAAATCAGCTCAATGTAATTGAAGAATCCATAGAATCTAACCACTTTTGGGAAAATTGGAAAACACTAAACAAACAACAACACGAAGAGTTATCGATCCAAAATGAGATCTTTTTGGTTCTATAACAAAGAACAAACAGCAAAAACATATTCATGATCAATTACAAATCTGAGAATCAGCTATTAAAGTCTACCAGAACCCACTGGATTCTCAAATTACATTGAATGAACTAGAGGACAACAGTGTTGATGATATCCTAAATTAAATTATAAATATACAGACCACAAATTCCAATTGGCTATACTTAAACTCTTTAACATCATCCTCAGCTCTGGTATCTTCCCCAATATTTGGAACCAAGAACAAACCACAAAAGTGGAGACAAATTTGACCCCAATAACTACTGCGTGATATGCGTCAACAGCAACCTTGGGGAAATCCTCTGCATTATCATTAACACCAGACTCGTACATTTCCTCAGTGAAAACAATGTACTGAGCAAATGGCAAATTGGCTTTTTACCAAATTACCATATGACAGACCACATATGGCACACCCGAATTGACAAACAAACAAACCAAAACAAAGGCAAAGTCTTCTCATGCTTTGTTGACTTCAAAAAGGCTTTGGACTCAATTTGGCATGAGGGTCTGCTATACAAATTGATGGAAAGTGGTGTTGGGGGAAAAACATACAACATTATAAAATCCATGTACACAAACAACATTTGTGTGGTTAAAATTGGCAAAAAACATAAATTTCTTTCCAAGGGCCGTGGGGTGAGACAGGGATGCAGCTTAAACCCCACCCTCTTCAACATATATATCAACAAATTGGCGAGGGCACTAGAACAGTCTGTAGCACCCGGCCTCGCCCTAGTCAAAAGTCAAATGTCTACTGTTTTCTGATATTCTGGTGCTTCTGTCCCCAATCAATGAGGGCCTACAGCAGCACCTAGATCTTCTGCACAGATTCTGTCAGACCAGGGTCTAAATCTCAGTAAGAAAAAAAATAATGGTGTTCCAAAAAAGGTCCAGCTGCCAGGACAACAAATACAAATTCCATCTAGACACCGTTGCCCCTAGAGCACACAACAAACTATACATACTTCGGCCTAAACATCAGCGCTCTAAGAGACAAGGCAAGAAGGGCCATCTATGCCATCAACCCAATGGCCTTTATGGTTGTGAGGTCTGGGGTCCGCTCACCAACCAAGAATTCACAAAATGGGACAAAGCTCAAATTGAGGCTCCGTATGCAGAATTATGCAAAAAGATCCTCTGTATACAATGGAAAACACCAAATAATGCATGCAGAGCAGAATGAGGCCAATACCCACTAATTATGAAAATCCAGAAAAGAGCAGTTAAATTCTACAACCACCAAAAAGGAAGCGATTCCCAAACCTTCCATAACAAAGCCATCACCTACAAAGACATGAACCTGGAGAAGAGCCCCCTTAGCAAGCTGGTCCTGGGGCTCTGTTCACAAACACAAACAGACCCCACAGAGCCCCAGGACAGCAACACAATTAGACCCAACCAAATCATGAGGAAACAAAAAGATACATTGGAAAGAATGAGTCTTTGACTATGTACAGACCCAGTGAGCATAGCCTTGCTATTGAGAAAGGTCGCCGTAGGTAGACCTGGCTCTCAAGAGAAGACAGGCTATGTGCACACTGCCCACAAAATGAGTTGGAAACTGAGCTGCATTGAATTGAAAGAGAGAGAGAGAGAGAGATATGGCAAACTTCCGCAATTCACACAGACAGTAGTGTGTAGTATGTAGGGATGATCAATGAGGTGATGGGGGAGAACAGGTGCTGAGTGACGGGGGCTAAGGAAGTGATGATTACTACAGATAACTATTATGGATGAGAGAGAAGGGAGGACAGAGGAGAGGAGAAGGGAGTTGTTGAAGGAAAATAGAGAGTTCCCAAAACAGGAGTTGTTTAATTGTATAACTTCGCAGGAGAGCGGGAGGGAGGGAGAGAGGGAGGGAGAACCGTTTTGGTTCCAGGTAGAACCCTTTTGGGTTCCATGTAGAACCCTTTGTGGAAAGCAACCAAAAGCGTTCTCCTTTAGGGCTAGCCAAAGAACCCTTTTATGTTCTAGATATCACCTTTTTTTCTAAGCGAGTAAGCTAGAAGAGGCCAGGGGAGGTAATATGTCTTACGGGAGACCTGAGAGAAGCAGTCTGAGAGTGACTGTCTGGAGAGAGAGAGAGAGAGAGAGAGAGAGAGAGAGAGATGTTTAATTGTATATCTTAGCAGCAGAGAAGGGAGGAAGAGAAGAGAGGAGGAGGGTGTCTGTCTAGTCAGGTTAATGTGATGAAGCACACGCTGAGCATCTCCCCTCCCTAAGATCTCTAGAGTCTAATGGGCCTTGGCTACACTCTGGAGCCATGAAAACACCGGCCCTGTTCCATCCATCCATCCATTCCTCCCTCCCTCTATCCTCCCTCCATTCCTCCCTCCATCGGTGCGATCACGTTTAATACGAGGAGAAGGCTGCAGTAATTATGCATCAGATGCATTAAAAACACATCAATGAGCTGTGAAAGCCCATAATAACACACTAATGCCTGTTTGTTTTCATTCAGGGAAGAGGAGGGGTTTGGAAAGATTAATTCCACACACACACACAATGGTGGACTTTTCCGAACTCAAACCAGGACGACAAGCAGGCCCCAAGGATGAAAATCCCAACCAGACAGATGCTTCACACACACCAGAAGGGAAACAACCACTATTAGTGAGTGACCCTCAATCATATCACATACACACACACGCACACACACACACACACACACACACACACACACACTAGTACCTACGCAATGTGAATTCTCTGTGTAATATGTTCCATACATAGTGAAACAGGTTGGTATTTTAGTTGGAATAACATAAACAGTGCCAGATGAGGACGCAGCGTAGTGAAACTGAAGGTAGTGGAAATCCTAAAAATCCCACTGTGCCAGGTCACACTCGTACCGGATGAGAGGAGAAGACAGTGGACAAGAACCAACAGGGATGGAGAGAGAGAGAGAGAGAGAGAGAGAGAGAGAGAGAGAGAGAGAGAGAGAGAGAGAGAGAGAGAGAGAGAGAGAGAGAGAGAGAGAGAGAGAGGGGAGAGAGAGAGGGGAGGGAGGGGAGAGAGGTAGAGGGGGAGGGGAGAGAGGGGAGAGAGGGAGGGGAAAGTGTGTGTGTGTGTGTGTGTGTGTGTGTGTGTGTGTGTGTGTGTGTGTGTGTGTGTGCATGAGTGGGTGTGTGATTAACAGGGTCTCAGCCAGTGACTTCACGCCATTCCAACATGCCAATTGAGTCTTAGTGGTGGTTCTGTCTGTCAGCCTTACAGGTGTATACCGGTCAGTGCAGAAAAAACTCAAAACCGAATGGAAAACACAGATACAGCTTCGCTTGGAGTCAGCGGCATGTTGGGCCTTTAATGAGAGATGAATTGCATATGAGGTCACCCTCCTAGTTGGTGCTTCCCATCAAGCATCTAGTGAAGCAGTGGCTGTTGAGTGTAGCTACACACTCTAATCCTGTAGCATTTCAATGAAAGTCAAACATTGAGTGAAATATGGAAATCGGTTAAATTATCTCAATGAATCTCTATGAACTCAATGATTGACACAACGTTTTGACCTCATTTAAATGTCATCATAAGTACACATCCATAACTCTGGTATTCATGTATGTACGTACTGTCCAGTATAAATTCATATGTTCAATGTTGTAAGGCAAAATAAGAAAAAGTCATTGTTTTAGGGAAAACAGTTGCAGTCTATGACATGGTCAGCTAAACTAGCCTGGTCCCAGACCTCTTTGTATTGTCTTGCTAACTCCTATGGTCATTTTTGATACAACATTGATCATGGGAGTTGGCTACACAACACAAACAGGTCTGGGACCAGACTAAAGCTAAACAACCTTTCTTGTGTGTGAAATAGCATGGTACGTGAGAGAGAGAGAGCTCACCCCGCTTCCCTGCATCATTAGTTATGGTGAAGAAGATTGATAAGAGAGGAGATGGGGGGAACCACAACGTCAGATAGGAGCAGATTTAGGTCATTGTTGGCTGTACAACATGTACATGGTGCTGATGAGTACAACTTAGCACAACCTTTTTCCTCACATGAGTCAAGTTTTCCCAAGCATAGACACACACGCGGACGTGTGCACGCAAACACGCACGCGCACACACAATCATACACGCAGACAGGAAGTGACTACTACAACAAAGGAAACGGGGTTGTATTAATATAACCAAGGCTCAACAACAAATAAAATCTACAAATAAATAGCATTTTATTCACAGTTGAACACATCCACACCTTATGTATCAATTCAAAGAAAAACTAAAAGATATTGATGAAAAGTTTGAAGAGAAAGCCACCGTAAGGAAAACAGTGGTGCTGAAAGTACCCCCCCCCCCCCCCCACACACACACACACAAACACACCCCACCACTCCACACCAGTACAGTTAGAGTAGATGTATAAGAGGCTTCATGTTGTTATGAGTCCAGACCAGTAATGGTGAACTACTACAACACTACAAACATACTGTATGGTTCTGATTAGGACAGAACAGATTGGATTTGGAATGTCTTGCATAAACTGGTTAGTAGTATTGTGTTAGCCGGGAATCCATTTGTCTCTCAAATGACCCCTGTGCTCGTTCAAAATGGCTGCTGTTACAGCCGGCTACCAGAAACTACAGAAGGTGAGCCCGAAGTGTGTGTGTGTGTGTGTGTGTGTGTGTGTGTGTGTGTGTGTGTGTGTGTGTGTGTGTGTGTGTGTGTGTCTGTGTGTGTGTGTGTGTCAGAGGGAGACAGGAGGGGGTGAAATTGCTTTATTGAGCAGTAATAGCACATGAACACAATAAGACAAACAGTGATGAGAAACCAGACTCACAGACAGTCTTAGTAAATTAGTCTTCCACAACAGTATAATGATTTTTTCCCTCATTTCATTTTGCAGGAGATTGATTATGGATATTGGATAAACAAAAACGAGAAACAAGGGGGGTTCTGGGTAATGGCTGTTAGCGTTTGAACGTGAGCCGATAGCTTATAACTCGATCAGTTTGTGGGGATTACCATGTATGGGCTTGTTTGTCCGGACTCTGAAAGCAAAGAAGGATAATATCACTCATGTTGGATTTCCCCAATTCCCACACGTTGAAGCTGTACTCTCATTTTACCCTCTGTAGGGATTCTGTAAGGTTTCTATCTCCGGTGCTTAGCGGTGGACAATGAGAAAACGCCTGGCCGCAAAGCACAGTAAGCACAGTGGATTAACTATGTGTTTGGTGTCACCATGTCTCCCACACCTCAGGATTACACAATGAGATAGACACCCAGAGGACGATAAGAGGGACAATGGGAGAGAGGAGGAGAGAGAGTGGGGGTAGGGGGTGGAGGTTGGTGTGGGAGAGGTGAGGAGTACGGCTTTGAACATGGCCCTTGGAGAGGGGGGGGGGGGAGAGTGAGAGAAGAAAGGGGGTGAGTGATCAGAAGTGAGTGGTTATGGAAAGAAGAAGAGGAGGAAGAGGAGGAGGGGAGAGAGAGGAAGAAAGTAGTGGGAAAGTCTATCCAAACACTGGACAGGGAGTGTAGATAAGGGTTGATTGGAGTGGAAGAGGTGGAGAGGTACTGTAACACAACAGGCCCTGACTGAGGATCAGACAGTCCTGCCCACCTCCTCTCTCCTCCATGGTTATCCAGCAAGATCTGGCCTGAGAGAGAGAGTAAATGCAACCCATATTTATGTTTATTTCACTTTGTTTATTATCTAATTGACTTGCTTTGGCAATGTTAACATACATTTCCCATGCCAATAAAGCCCATAAATGTATATTAAAATTGAATTGAGAGAGAGAGAAAGAGACAGATAATCAGAGAGAGAGAGAGAGAGAGAATCAAAGAGAGAGAGAATCAGAGAGAGAGAGAGAGAGAGAGATCATCAGAGACAGAGAAGATCAGAGAGAGACAAAGAGAGAGAGACAGAGGGAGACACAGAGACAGACACAGAGAGAGAGAGAGAGAGAGAGAGAGAGAGAGAGAGAGAGAGAGAGAGAGAGAGAGAGAGAGAAAATCAGAGAGGGAGACATATGAGAAAGATATATGGCGAACTTCAGCAAATCACACAGACAGTAGTGTGTAGTATGTAGGGATGATCAATGAGGTGATGGGGGAGAACAGGTGCTGAGTGACGGGGGCTAAGGAAGTGATGATTACTACAGATAACTATTATGGATGAGAGAGAAGGGAGGACAGAGGAGAGGAGAAGGGAGTTGTTGAAGGAAAAGAGAAAGTTCCCAAAACAGGTTCTGACCCAATACAGGTAGTTCGACAGATATGTTTGACTTCAGTCATTGTTTATGATAATTCAACTTTTAAGGAAAAACGCTGTATCGTATTATGTGTACAAATGTGTGAACGGGATAGATGGATTTTGCTAAGTGTTTCATGGTAGGATCCTTTTGCTTATGGGTTGTGATCGAGTTGGGTTTTGAGTTTATTGATCCTTACTCACAGATAAAACTGAGGAAATGCAGAATTAACATCATAAGAAAATAGCTAAACACTAACTTAAGTGGTTTCCAGTCACGCAATGCTACCCCTAGCCATGTTCACCTCCTTGAGCTACCTGACCAGCACTGGCCTCACTACTGACTGACTATAGCAGAGATAATGTGTTGGAGTGTGGGAGAATAGCTGCCTCTGCAGCTCCGTCTTACTATATGGATTCTACACATTCACAATATGAGGAGAAAACTTATCGCATCCTATTTACAATTTGCCATTATACATTACAAGGTGATTTTATAGATTTATTTGAGTGTTTACAATCTTTAATCAATGCCTTTTGCAAATAAAATGTCGAACAAAAAAGAGGGATTCTATGAATCACTATGTTTGCCGTTTTGAAAGGGGGCGTAATTTAATTAACTCTTAGTTGAGTGGTTTGAATAAATAAAAACGTTTGATTTTTAGTCTTCTCAATATTATCATTGGTTCTCTGTTGAATGACGTGCTCGTTTTCCTTTGTTTTAAAATATGAATACATTAAACGTTTATTCCTGCATTACATTTCATGTTGTCAAACGTTTGCCACGATGTGTGTGCTATTCAACATCTTTCTAACGTTAATATTTCGACAACCACTTAACTAGTACTCATGTTCTTATGTGTCATGTATAATTGATTAGTAATTGCACAGTGAACACGAGCCAGGCCCTGGGCTTTATGAGGAAAGGTAAACAATAGTTATATCACTTTGGCCTAATCAGAGACGTAAAGAAGAAAAGACAAAACACGTATTTTAAATGGCCTAATTAAAATATAATGCATAGTTAATTAATTAATGTGCATTATGTATAAGAGGGCCTATATTAGGACCTATAGTAAAAATGCAATTCAATTTCATTTAGGCTAGCTAGCCTGCATGCGCACAATGCCAGGGATCTCTGCATGGTCCCTCTGATGTTTCGCATCAAGCCTTTTGTTCCCAATAAATGAACTTTCTCACTTCGTCCTCCTGTATATTAGACATGACAAGCATTCGCAATAACAAGCGCCAAGCATTTCAAAGCGTATTTATGGGATTTAAAAGGTGGTTCTAAATGGCTGTAATTCATACGAGCAGGTGAGTTGTATTAAAATCTCGTAAAAGTCCCTTAAATCCAGCTTTTAGCCTGTTCTCTATCAGTCGACATATCGGATGAGCTTAATGCTGAAATAAATTAAGTTAAGACGGTTGTTACGCTTAGCTTCTTAGGCCTGCCTGCATTAGGCTATAGCTCAGACCATTGCTGCTGTTATGGGTCATGACGAAGAGAGAGAGGTGATGTGAGCTTGTTACTGGGGTCAACAACGATAACGGTCAGCCCTGCTGTAAATCCAACCAACGGGACATGGCTGGATTGGGCAATTTTTGGAAATAGCCAAATGGTTCGGTAATGAGACCTCATGAGAGCTTGTATGGAGGGGAATGGAGAAGTGCCCGCTTTTCAGCCTATTTCACGTATTTTTAGGGCCTATAGGCCTAAAAATGCATGTTGGGGCGGCAGGGTAGCCTAGTGGTTAGAGTGTTGGGCTAGTAACCGAAAGTTCAAATCCCCGAGCTGACAAGGTACACATCTGTCGTTCTGCCCCTGAACAGGCAGTTAACCCACTGTTCCTAGGCCGTCATTGAAAATAAGAATTTGTTCTTAACTGACTTGCCTAGTTAAATGAAGGTAAATAAAATAAAATAAATAAAAAAATGTTGTAGGCCTATATGGAATTTTATACTAGTTGTAGGTATTGTGGCCATCCAGGGATGCATTTTAGTCTGTTTGTGTTTTGGGATGTCAAGAAATTCTCACAAAAAAATAATATTTATTTTTCAAGGTTTATAGCCCATCCTACAAAAATAACTGACATACTGTATGAGTACAGGATATCCGAATAACGTCTCAATATTGTCCTATAAAGGTTATGGGTTATTACCAAGACCTGTCAGATTTCTACATTTGTTTTGTTTGTTTATACAGATTTTTTTTAGATTATCTTTGTAATGAAAATGGCTATATAAAATACATATAGTATTATTACCATGATTATGCAATACAGAACTATTATTATTTTACGTCGTATTATTTGGAGATGTCTACATTTGTTGGCTATTTCGCTTAATTGCATGGAAAAAGTGAGAGTTTTTGTTCATTGAATTTAATTGTCACGCAAATAGCACTCGCAATGACAATCCCCAATCGTCGGTTGAGTTCCGCCGAATGTATATCACCTTAATCAAGCACTTCTCTCACGCTCAAATATTTGGCTCTGCATAACTTGTATTTATTTATACGAAATTCAGTTTCAGTTTCAAAGGAAATCAGAGAGGAGAGGAGGGGTTTGCAACAGGAGTCTGAACAAGTGACCTATAGGCTAATTATGTGTCATTAACTGGAGACTGGACGTATCTAAATGACTTAAAGAACTTCCATTCAGCCAGATGAATTACACTCCACCACCCCCACATACAACACTTAAACAAATATAAATCATGGCCCTTCTGCCTTCCTTTTTGAGTTTGGGAATTTTTTTCTTTTACACATTCTCTCTCCTTTTCTCTAGTCTGACACACATATCTAGGCTACACACACACACACACACACACACACACACACACACACACACACACACACACACACACACACACACGTTCAACATGAGGTGTGTGGGCTGAATAAGATATGCCGAGGAATGTCCAAATGAAACAGCTCTTGTATGACAACTCGTTTATTCTGACCCCCATATGATCTGTAGTATTGTTCTACAGAATAAAATGGGTTTTTACCTCATAGCAAAGGTAATGGTTTCTATGTGCAATTTAGTCCGTTTCATTTACTAAGGCATCGTTAACGATGGAACACCCTTCTCCGAGTATCGGACTGTATCAAAATACGCATTGTTCATTTTTAGGCCAATAGCCTCGACTACGTGTCAATTTCTTATGCAATTCCATGCAATGATACACTTGGTTTTATGCCAATTGAGATTTCCATAAATAAATATGGGCGTGACCATCAACAACCTCGAGTCTAAATAAAGGTTCAAATGAGCCCTGAAACAAAATTAGTTGAGTATTTAAATTAATTGTTTACCTTATCAGCAATCTGTGCGAAACAGGCCTACTTTGCTTTAAATTGCGTCATCGGCTGGATTCTCCCTGGTCATTCAAGCCTATCGGTTTATGTATTGGCCTATTACAGTACTGGAGGAAGGTCCTACGAAGAGTAGAACCTAAGGTTAATCTCTCTATTATATTCACATTTGCCCCAAAATAATGCTATAATGAAATGGGCATTATTTATTTGCAATGTAATGAAGAATTACAATTTAATTTCACATAGATATATAGTGTTTATATGCTAATATAGCAAACGCAGCCAACATTCTAAAGCCAGTCAGTTGTTTCAACGGGTGAAATATATTATACAACAAAAACGAAATAAATATCAAAGCTGTGCATATCATATGTTGTATTTAAAATATATATATATTTGATACATTGTGAAAATGGGCCAACATGATTCCATTACTTTTTGCCTCTCATTTTACTCTCAAAATGACTTTACGCATAGTTTGCTATCGAATTGATGGACGTTTAGCCAAGTGTGTAATGATCGCAAATCGAGCAATAATGCATGTCAGTTAATGCCAATACATGTCGAAGAAGTGTATTATTTATTTCTACACAGATTAAATATTAAATTATTATGTTGTTTGCTATTCGCATCATTTTGTTGTTTACGTGACACAATGTAGGATCATGCAATGGAGTTAATAATTGTTCTGCACGAGTAACATGGACTGTGACCAATAGGCCAATAATGTGCTTGGTTTATTGATAAGGGACTTGGCCTAATTGAGACAGATAAAATGTATGCTTTTAATATGAATATGACAAAGTGTCAGATGTGAAAACCATAGGCTACTGTGAATAATTATTCCTGTTTAACAATATCGAATCGCCTTTCCATGCGCGTACAATAAATGCCTTGCTGCATTGATGACCGAAATAATCGACCCTAGTGACATATCCCACAAAATCATGTAGGCCTATTTCCTTGAAAGCTAACTTTTACATCAAGACACGACGAGTTTCATGAATAAACTAATCAATCATGCGTTTGGCGTTTAGGCCTACGTATGTTTTGTTGTTGTTGAGTACAATCAAACGTGCAAACCACAAATAGTATTAGCCTACCACTAATCATAGGCCTATCATTCTTAAAATTAGCCTACAACAGCCCCTAACGTTGACATTTAAAGGCAAAAAACGTCCATACCTCAAATTTTGTTGATGATTTTATAATTTCAATAGTCTAATTAGGCGGTGTATGGATTTTTCACAATCTTAATGTCATTAATAAAATATGTCGAGGCTGCCAATGCTTATTAAGAGGGGCCATTGAAATTTAGGAGCGTAAACACCCAGCAATGTAGGTTATGTCCCTCCTCCTCTAAGACGTGATTGGCTCAGAGTGGTCTTGACGACATATATTAACCCAAGTCGTTCTAAAGATGAAGCTGTGACATGGAGATCAAACGGATGAATTCTGGTTGTGTGCTCAACTGAAAGGCTGTGTATTGCGTGCAGTGCACACTATAGCAGCTGGGATCTAGAACTTTTTTGTTATCTGACGCCCTATTCAATGAATTTGGTCTGGAATCCATAAAGAGTTTGGAGGGGAAAAGCTCGACCCGAAGTGCTTGAGGACGCAGTTCATCAGGCGAAACATGCACTCTCTGTCTCCTTAATGGAAAATAAGGAACTTTCTCACGTTGGGAATGGACAAATAGAGAAATACGTGTAAGTAGCTGACAACATTCTTCTTTATTCCACACCATAGACCAGCAAAACAGAAAAAAATAACGCCTAAAAACTCATGCATTGCTGAAGTTTCGTTTAGGTGTCTATATTGGACAAATATAAATAGCAGTGCTTTTCAAATGACCAACTGAACCAAGTTACTTTTTATGAGAATAGCCTATTTCCCTAAAATATTTTGGAGAACCTGACATTAATCGGAGAGCGCGAACGCGTATTCGTTTCGTGGTTCGTTAGTAGCACAGTTTTTGGTCCACTGCTGTGTCGCCATGAGTTTAGTTGGTGGATTCCCTCACCATCCGGTGATGCATCATGACGGCTACTCCTTTGCGGCAGCAGCAGCTGCTAGCCGCTGCCACGAAGAGAACCCCTACTTCCACGGTTGGCTGATAAGCCATCCGGAGATGTCTCCCCCAGACTACAGTATGGCACCCTCGTACAGCCCCGACTACTCCACCGGGGGCCCGGCGTTAGACCACGCACACTACGGAGGTGGTATGCCCGGGGCTGGCGTCGCTGGGATCGGGATGGGACCTCGGCCGGTGAAACGGAGACCTACGGCAAACCGAAAGGAGAGGCGCAGGACTCAGAGCATCAACAGCGCCTTCTCGGAGCTCAGGGATTGCATTCCGAATGTTCCTGCGGATACTAAACTGTCCAAAATAAAGACCCTCCGGTTGGCTACCAGTTATATCGCCTACCTCATGGACATTCTGGACAAGGACGAGCAGAACGGCGACGCAGAGGCCTTCAAAGCTGACTTCAAAAAGACAGAAGCAAAGGAGGAGAGGAGAAAGAAAGAAGTGGTAAGACAAATTCATAATTTCAGTTATCCATACTTATGCAAGCATGGAGTAGCCTCCTGCAAGGCTTGACATTTTAGATCAGACATTTGCTTATTATCTAGGTTTGTAGTAGCCTATGCTATGAAACTCAATAGGCTACAACCGTAAGGCCTATAATATCTTGACATAAGCGACCAAAATACTGTTTTTATGGAGACAAGGTTGCTAAATGATACCTGTTCTAAACCGGCATTATAAAATACTGTTAATATATTATACTTTTCCTAATAATTTAGTAATAACAACTTCATGCTCCCACACCACAGTAGGCCGAATAACAGCCTTGAATGCCGGAGAGAAGTGGTGATAAGTGGCAAGAAAGTAGTATTTAACAACAATTTATTCAACAATAACATACATCTGATTTTTCCTTGTTTCCAACAGAATGACGTTTTGAAAAACACAGCGAGCAGCAATGACAAGAAAACCAAAGGGAGGACTGGTTGGCCGCAGCATGTCTGGGCTTTGGAACTCAAACAGTGAATATCCTTCTTCTCCTCTCAAAAAAAGACTTGAAATGATGAAAAAGTCTTCTTCTAGACTTGTATTTGTACTCTCACGTTATTTAATGGAATATTTATGTGCAATTGCCGCTACGGAGAGTGGATATTTGAAGAAAAAAAAAACATTCCATTTTTAAGAGGAGAAGATACAACACCCTTTGGTAAGGGACTGTGTCATTGTCTGATGTTGTTGGTTGGATGTTTGTTGTTGTCCCAAGAGTAAACCAAACAGAAATATTGGACACTATGGTGTATGTGAAGTCATTCTCAATCTATCCCTATCTCTCTTTCTATCTCCATCTCTCTTTGGATATAAATACCAATGGTGTTTGGCTGATGTCGTGGATGCAGTTCAAGCAAATGTTTTATTTGAAAAAAAAAAGTAATGAAGTGTTATGTTGTCATTTTTGTGGTCGTATTCAGTATGTGATAGTGTTTTAAACAACTGTTTAGTCCACTCAATTGCACTTCCGTCCAGAGACGGGGAATTTAAATCATATTTCAGATGTAAACAATGTAATTAATTCAATAAACCACTGTTTTTTTTAAAAAACAAAGTCAACCACCTTGTTGCATAATTAAAGTGAAAATGCGAGGCAGACTTGAAAGGGTTTATTCTATACCAAACTCATTCAATGTAAAATATCGCTTGCAAGGTATGACATATTTTTCAAAAAAACATTTTCGTCTTAGTAGACAAGTAACTTTTTCCCTCGAATAGAAATAAAAGTATTGTATAGCTATAGTAAAAATGAAATCATGCATTTGATTAGAGGAAGCCAAGGCCTCGATAATATTCCCTTCCCGAGTCCTGTCAAACAGCACTCACGCGATACATCCACAACAGCTCCTCAAGTAGAAACAGAAACATTCCCAAGCACAGGAGAAACTGTCTGTGTCGTGTTTGTAGCCTATTAGAACATGCGGGTTCTGACATAGGTGATCGTGTAGGAGATAAATATAGTCTTAAGAAACAGCTTACAATGGAACTAAATGTCTATTTGGGTGGACAGAAGATTCATGTGTAGTGCGCCAGACGAATAATTACTTTGTGGTCTTTTCGGTCAGCAATAAGCTGCCATAAGGGTAAATCATAGTATTGTTTACGTCAAACGTATGTTCATGGAGGCTATGACCAATTCAACAGAATCACCAGGAAATGTATCCATGCTTCAACAACATGCAACACAGCTCATTGTTGTCATTTTCCTCCTTGATTATAGGCATCTTATTATTATCATGACGAGTATTATGACGTATTGTATTATTAGTAGGCTGTTGTTACAGACAGCTATTATTAGCCCTATCATTTAGAGGATTGCTATTACATGCTAATTCCTCATTAACAGCCCTAGTATCGTTGTTGTTGTTATTCAATATCACCAGGATTAAATAAACAAATAGACTAGGCGCACACTACTAGGCTGCACTATCTTGACTATAATAATTGTAGGCCTACTAATAGGATAGTATAGTGGAATAATTACTCAACATTGAGACCACCGAGTTGACCACAATTGTTATATACTCAACATTAACAATGTGTATTATTTATTGCTGCTAGTGACTCCATTTTCCATGTTATAAAGTTATTCTCTATTTTAAATATTGTTGTAGTAACTGCATAATAGCTATAGGCTACTCTAATTTGATGGTCTAAGTAAAAAAAAATAGCCTTTCTTTAGGCTCCATGACCAACCCTTCTAAAGATGTAAACATTGTGGCAGAAATAGCATATATAGGCTTGAAATTCCATTGGTTAATTATGGCATTCCACTCTTCTCGCCCAAAACACAAGAGGACGAGACAGAGCGGAGCCTGGAAAAATGTGGATTTTGACGTTAAAAGCTGGTTGGTCCGAGGAAGGTAGATTGTCGAGGCTCGAGAGAGGGCCCAGCTATCGGATGTTCGTGTGATTGATAGCGTGCCTATCAAAATGCGGCGCTGAAGTGCCTTTTTAGGGTTGGGGGTTGAGGGCGGACGATGAAACCTGTAGCCTTTGCATAAAATAATTCTGGATATGACTAATATCCTACTTCTGATAGAAAATAATAGCCTATTGTTCTATAAATAGGTTAGATAATTTTGTTTTGAAATGCACGTTACTAATCAAACATTACAACGAAACCCCCCAAAAAACATTACGTCTACAGCCTACTTTTCACTTATCAATGTGTGTCAGCTGTGCAATTATAGACTAGGCCTGCAACATAAAAAGCCTGTAACATAACATTTTGTATTTCACATGTCTATTTCACACTTTTGCCCAATGCATCACAGCTTGGTAAATATTTATTAGAGAGTAGACTGGATTTAAACTGCCCTAAGAATAATCGTTACTTGCCCTTTGAATGCATGGTTGGTGAGTAAACAGACCTCAAATAGGCTACAACAGACCAAAGGATTCTTCACGAGAAGCTATGCAATTAAAGTGACATCTACAGCAACGTAAATCAGAAGAGGATTGGACACGCCGAAGATTTACAGTCCATCCGATTGCATTAGATAATTGTAACATGAAATTGGCTTGTTTCACGAGTCCGAAGTATGATAATTAGGAATAATTTGTTGTCTGTCCGTGTCAAGATGGCGTCCGAAATAGTATCAACTGGCTGTCGTGATAAAGAGATGAAACTGACCTGCTGCTGTATTATTTATAGAAGGATACAACTCATAGGCCAACTCATAGACCTATAGGCTGCCATTTTCAGCCGATTACGCTCACCATCCTCTGTTTTCAGCCGATTGAGCTCACCATCCTCTGTTATCTGCCGATTGAGCTCACCATCCTCAAATCGGTGTAAATACAGTAGGAAGCAATAACCTGGTCCAATGTGCCAATCAAATGTGCTACGTTTTGATTAATCCTCTGTGCTAAACAAAAATAATATAGTTTGCAGGATGGCTGGTATGCCTCGGCCTACAATATCAAAGCGTTTAATTTCCTTAATTGCACACCGCATACGATCAAAATGAGTGTGTATGGGTCAATACTGTTCTTTGTTCTCTTGTTTAATTCCCTCTAATAACGGCTGTGGACTGGACTTACAACATGATAGACTTCTCTAAGTGTGGAATAAGATTTTTCCCTGGTATTACAAACATCTGCGAACGATTACTTCATAAAAACCCTCCTACCCAGTTTTTTTCTCCCTGCAGTCTCAACGAGGGCGGGTAGACATGTTGACGTCGGATCAGATGGTTCGAAGCTATCCTGCTGCAACACTGAACGTAATGACGCGGTGCGTTCCACTCGCAATCTGGAAACAGGATCATTCTTAATGCATTTTTTCTATCAAACCCATATAGGAAAACTATGGCATCAATTAATTGACAAAGAAGTATGTCAGTATGCAGGGTTATGCATGTATTTGTATTTTAAGGAGAGACAGGCCTAGACTATTTCAATACTGAAATATATTTAGCAAAACTATAAAAGTGCGAAACGTGCACTCAAAACAGACTGCCAATGTACTATATATTTTTGTATTTTATTTATTTTATTTAACCTTTATTTAACTAGGCAAGTCAGTTAAGAACTAATTCTTATTTACAATGACGGCCTACTATATGTAACCCACGTGAGTCAAAATCTTCCTATGATGAAGTTCTAGATCGCTTTCCTCTGTTCAGACGTTGCATGCGTAAATCAGTGGTTGCGTGCCACATCACCGACTGACAGATTGCAGTAACATATGGTGTGGTTAGCTGATAGCTAAAATACCTATCCAGGCTTTGTAAGATCAGGCCTGGGCAGAGGAACGAGCCCACTATCTACTGAGCTAGGCCTATGATTTGTCATGGCCCAGCACTAAAACAAAAGCCTATGAAACGTTGCATCATTGTAAAACATGTTTTATTCCAACAGTGCAATTTTTGATTAAACATAAGATATTGCGCTGCAGTGGGGATATATTTAAATATAGCTGGGACAAATATGTGATTACTAAGAGGATAGGGCACAATCAACGAATTGATCTACAGGGCACAGTGGCATATTCATGCGTACATTTTTGTTTTACACACAATGAGAGTTATTACGCTAGAATTTGGCCACAACTAAATAAAAACATATGGCCACATCTTTATTGATCATTCAAAAAACACATTAAGACCAACAGAATATACTGAACAAATAAGTTGAATACTATGCCAGCACAACACATAAGAGCATTTTCCGACAATACAACCCACTGGGCACAGACATCAGTTCAACGTCTATCTTTGATTTACATCTGTTTGAGTTGTTAATTAACGTGAATCCAACGTGAAATCAACAAAAAATGTCACCAGGTCATTTAGGTTACAAGTTGGGTGAAAAAAAATACGAAAATCCCAGATGTTGATTACTTTTTTCATTTCCAAACAGTTTTCCACCGGATTCAACTTCATAAAAAAAAAAATTGGGGTGGTTGAAATGACAAATAACGTGGAATCAAACAGTTTTTGCCCAGTGTTAGACGTTAGATGAAATCATGTTCATGTCTCAAGTTCAGTTCCATAAGACTGAGTGGCACGGGTTGTCAGTGTTTTCAAAAGCATCAACTGGCACTACAAATTGACTTTCAACAATGCATCGCTGTTTCTATAAATATATCAAATTTAGGCAAGATGAAGGATGCATGTCGAGGCTGCAAGTGGAAATATTACTAGGTCAAGAGAATGACTTTATTTACCATGATAATTCAATGGATGAGTAAAATCATGGCCTATATGCAACAACTAATGTACAAACAAACAAATATTTGCATCCTTCAGTGTGAAACAACATTGCAGAATGCTTGTTTTTGCTTCACGTTTGCCGCGCAAAAAGATGATGGTAACTTTTTAGAGATCGTGAAACCAGTTCGAGTCCAGAAGCATCTCTGGACTTGTGTGACCAGAATATTCCGCGACGCTTAACTGTGTGCCATCTCCAACCATTGCAAATAATACGTAAAATATATCCCCAAAAACAGACAACGGACCTGACAACAATTGACCTTTATGCAAAACCTCTTATTTGCCTACTTTTACGCGCAATGTTGTGCGGAAGATCAGGCCTGTGCCCTGTGTTGCTGTCAGTTGTGACAGTTCCCAGATGGGGCCTGCTACTGTATGTGAGATTGAGTTTCTCACAAAAAAAACTCCCTCTCCATCCAAATCGTCCTCAAAAACCTTCTCCAGGCACAGGTCGGTGCGCCGGCTCCCAGGACAGAGGCTATATTGTCTTGTCGAAAAGCCATGAGTGCTCGGCATGAAAGGAACCGCTCGGGGTCTCTGTATAGCCGAGGGAGGACATTATCAGGGGATGAGGAATCGACACGAGCTGTTGGAACACTGATGGTATTTCTTCCTATTAGAGGTCGTGGATATAACGAACCTTATCTAATCCATGGTAAGTAGCCTAAACTACGCGGATTCCTTCATTTGTTTTGAATACATTTCAAGGGACACTTTAATTAATTGTGATATTTATCTTTTATTTTTGTTATAGAGGCTATTTCCTGTCTTGCTTACATGTGATGCACAGTTTTCAGTAACGGTGTTGATGGAAGTCAGTCAAAGTTGACTAAGACGATGTAACTCCATAGTTATTGCATTGGCTACCATGTGGAGCGTTGTGCGCTTGTTTGCTCGTTGTAAGCCGCTCTGTTACCTTGTTATTATAATGCTAAGTAGGCTACTCGGAAGTACCACTTTGACGCGTTATAACACTGTAATACTAATAGCCTAATAATAATCACCATCATAATAATAACCCGAATATTCAGAATAATCAGAATAACAATGCATTGTCATTATCGTTATATGCGTGATGATTATAATACAAATTCAAAAGACAAATCAGAATATGTATGGTTACTGAAATTCATGCGGTAACACAGGCCCATGTGTGTGTGCTAGCTATAGACTATATGTTGATGGTGCAGATTTTTCGATTTACACAAAATGAACAACGTTGGCATTCAATAGACTACTATAGCCATTTTTAACGTATTCTTGAGGCGGGGCGGAAGTGGACATAGAACGTGTTATTGTTTTGACAGTTGAAAAAGTCTATAGACAATGAAATAGCAAATATAATTGAAGAGGGGTGATCTAAATGATGTGCAACGTAGGGTAGAAATATAAAAAATGTGTGTTTTCATGTGGGTTCTCTTTATATACACGATATGCTACACCCATTGCTATATACACAATGTGTATTAGGCAAATTACTATCCCAAAATATTGTTCTGAACACCCTGACTCATACTGCATCCTCTATTCGCCTGTGGCGCGCGGCACTATGAGATCAAGTGAGGCGAGAGGAGGAGAGGCAGACCTCCCAAGTGGCTGGGGGCATGCGTGTCATTGTAGGGGACTCGGCTAACACTCCATTTATCCCCGCGAGCAGGAGGCGACTGTTCTGTTTTGTCGGTGATAAACATTTAAAACCGTTAATAGAGACCATAAATCCATTTGGGAATGCTGCACGCAAAAACATTAACCGGAAAATGGCTGCGTTTACACACACACTGCAGACTATACTGCCATCTACGCCTCGCGTCAACATCGTTATTCTGGCCTTGTGGATTTAACAAAATACACCTTCAAACAATACATAACCCTACCCGCAACCTTTTAAAAATGTAGGTAGCACTTATTATGTGTTTCACAATAGGATACAGTGCAATATATTAGCCTACATTTAAACAAAGATATAGGCTAGGCATACTGCTACGAATAAGATTCAGTGAGGGAACATATATATTTGCATGGATTGAGAGAGTTTGGAATTGAAATCTACCCAACCTCTCTGCTTGTAAAACTACTTATTCACGATTGACTGTTCACAGTGCTTTGAGTAATGCAGGACTATCATATCAAGGTGTGTATGTGTGTGTGTGTGTGTGTGTGTGTGTGTGTGTGTGTGTGTGTACCTGCGCTCAATTATGCATTTTAGAAAGGTTGCTTTGCGTAAAGTTTGTTAGGCTATGATAAAGTTGATGTCATTTATGGGTAAAGTTGATGCAATTTTAAACAATGTACTCGTGTTTGTCTTTCTTATAGGCTATGGCGATATGCGTTGCATTAGTGCTTCAAAATCATCTGGAGCACTGTGTCTTCGTTTTAAAATGACTACATTTCAGACTTAGGTCTAATTCAATGTTCCCAGTTGGGTTTGTAAATAATTGGTGTCCAAATAATTAAGACTGGATACCGTCTAATAGCCATAATAGTTATGTTTTGTTAGCTAAACGCTGTGGATTGACACTGACTGACCTTGGCCAGATTCGAGACATTTTATGCCATTTATTTAAGTGGAAGGCGCGTCACCGCGGCATGATGAACCGCCGCGGTAGTAGTGTAATATTACTTCACTGGGAAATAAACAGACCAGGAACTTCAGAGACACGAGTTACGCACAGTATTAAAATGTTAAACTAACCAATTAAAGAAATGAATAGACAATGCCCGAATGCTGTACGATAGGCCTAACCAAGGCAGCCCTTACGGCGGTGAATGTCTGGCTGGAATATAAATTCAGACCCATATGGAATGGGAGGCGTATACAGCCTTCATCAAATCGATATCATAGTTGCTAATTTGCAAAAATTACCCTAACTATAGGCTAATGGTTAAATAATATTCGTTCAGGTTAATGCGTTAATATAGGACAAAATGATTTAACAAATCACTATATTCCAGGCTTTGTAGACTACTCTGCAGATCAGTGACTTTGTTTGCTTTATCGCGTCATAGAATGCATCATGCATTATTATCCAACATGTGGTGTTGAAGGATTCTTTGGAAGTACTTTGAAATCACAAAAAAATATATATTGTCATTTCGATATGACAACACACATCAACAATTGAATACCTAAAATGCTCATAGACCGAAATGCTCATAGGCCCAAGTTATTGAACCCTATAGTTGACCATCGATAACAACCCTACAAATCAATGTCCATGCATTTCACACCACTGTACGTCAAGAAACAGATACAAATCCAGCCTACATTAGAATGATATACACCATTCACAATGTTAAACATATTTTCAACACAAACCAATGAATAGCATAACGTTGTAATGACGGTGCTTTTGGGCACATCATTGATAAGAGAGACAGAAAGAGTTCAGGTTTTCGTTCGTAGGACTATAACCTACTAAATGTTAAGATTATTGCCACTTGATCCCCATATGGGTCTTTCAAGGAATTAAAATAAAACAATAAACATGTCAAAGATGTTCTTCGGTTAAGGTTTTTACAGATATCTTTCTAAAATTAGGACTAAAATGGAAAACGGAAACTAGATTTCAAATATAATTTTTTTGGACGCGTTTCATGCTTATTTGTATTTTTTTATGTGGCATTTTAAAGCAGGCAGCATTTTATAAAACGTACCACTAGTATGACCCAGTTTTTAAATGAAGCAGACCAAATGTATACGTCTAAACCTATCTGTAGCCAAAGGACTATGATCGCATTTGCAAAATTCTGTTAAATTACATGCAACATGCATGAGATAATACATCATATTGCAAATGCTTTTCAGGTCTATTGCTCTTCATTTTGGGTCCAGGGACTGAAGGGGATTTTCTCTTCCTTGCTGTATGTATGGGTGATGGCGAAGCAGCGGTCAAAAGACACCTGGATTATTAGGCTACCCCAAGAGGATATGATGTCATCCCTATTCGGACGAGGTTCATTGACTTCTTAAAGATGGTTCGATTACTCTCAGCAGTCATATCTCCCGACGCAGCTGCAGCAACGCAGATGTCGCTGCAGGGTTTCGCCAAAAACAGAGAACAAATCATTCAAGTCCGTATTTGGCTGACAACTAATGCGCCTGGGGGTTAAAAATGAAAATTTACAAAAAAACGGAACTCTTTCTGAGTAGCCTAGACAATTGATGGCAATCAATACAACTTATCATTTTGTAAATATGAATCTTGCAGCAATCACTATCGAATGCAGACAAAGGCCTCATCGGTTTGACCAGTTGAAAATGTGATAGAGCATATTATCGTATATCATACACTGTCCCTCTGTGTCCAGTTCCCATGCATGGTATATCACTGCGTTTCTGACCGGGAGCGAGTTCAGCTATTTCCTTATCTGTCCGGTGGAAGTGGCCGGGATAACAAGGTCGAGATGACTGCATCACGCTGTGTGGGTCACAGCGTGTTTCCAGTCTGTGGCGTAATAAAATAAATATTTACACCCTGTGCCACCTTCCTCTGAAGATTAGGAAAGGGAATTCAGCAAAAAACGAAAGATGTCCCATATCTTTCTCTATAAGTGTTATGATCAGGGGCATAAATTCTAAACATTGAATTCAAAATGCAGAACAGTTTCCTGACTGATAATATTGATTTTCAGGACCAGAATTCTGCATATCAGTGTAGGTTATTTTTTACATGACATTTTGCCATGCCAGACATTAAAATGTAAGGTCAATAAACAGATTTTGTTCACAAAGATCTTTAAGCTTATATCAACAGAGGCCATGCTGAGTCCTCTCAAAGACTCCTCTCAAAGACATGGGAAATGAGATCTCTGTAATCTAACACCATTGTTCTGTGCCATATCTGACCTGAATGGCTACAGTTTGGTGTTGTTACGCACAATCCATCAGCAATATTACATTGTTTTCATAAGACACAGTGTCGGACCATAGGCTGTGCCTCCCACGAATTCACGTGAGAAATCGGGTGCACGCACGCACGCACGCACGCACGCACACACACACACACACACACACACAAACACACAAACACACAAACACACACACACACACACACACACACACACACACACACACACACACACACAAACCTTGATATGATAGTCCTACATTACTCAAAGCACTGTGAACAGTCAATCTCATTTTCTCTCTTTCTCTCTCTCCTGGATCATTAATGAGCATCAGGTCAGAGTGGAGCAGTGTTGTGATGGTGATGGTATAACCCCTGGATGGGTCCCTCCAGCCCCCCGTCAGTCAGTTAGTCAGTTAGGGCCGGGTGAAGAGAAAAGAGGACGGTGCATCCGGGGCCAGGTTCCTCTGTCATCCATCATGGACAGTAATGGAGAGTTTCTGGAGAAGTCTGTGTCTAGCCTGCGTTAAAACACAGCGATGACAACCATCCACATTCTACCCCCCTCTCACTCTCTCTTTCACCCTCACCCTCTCACCCTCCCTCCCTGTCCCCACATGTGTTACTAAGCTTTCCGAAAGGGTTCACCGCATTCCCCCTATATGGTGCAGAGCCGGTGGACCCATATGCAATCTGCCATATTGAACGGGCACTAAGTTGGATCTATGAGTACCCTGTATTTTCTGTACACGTCAGTCCAAACAACTGCTTTCGAGGTGAGGGTACACAAACGCACACATCCGACACCCACTATGTGTCAACAGGCAACGGCCCGGGTTGATTAATGAGCATGCGGCCCAATGAATGCTTCCTTGTTTTAATTGGGCTGATGACGACGTCACCGTGTTATTTGGACTCTCCCAGAGTCCCAGAGCACTCCCATCAGCCATCACAAGCACATAGGGACCTGTCATACATCAGACAGGAAGATAATGGCCCTTTTCCCCACTGATTCATCCATCCACCGCTCCTGAACCTTGAACACTGATATCCACATATACAGTGCCATCAGAAAGTATTCATACCCCTTGACTTATTCCACATTTTGTTGTGTTACATCCTGAATTCAAAATTGATTACATTTATGTTTTGTCTCACCCATCTACACACAATACCCCATAATGACAAAGTCAAAACATGTTTACATATTTTTGGGCAAATTTATTGAAAATGAAATGCAGAAATATCTCATTTACATAAGTATTCACACCTCTGAGTCAATGCATGTTAGAATCACCTTTGGCAGCGATTACAGCTGTGAGTCTTTCTGGGTAAGTCTCTAAGAGCTTTGCACACCTGGATTGTACAATATTTGCCCATTATTATTTTCAAAATTCTTCAAGCTCTGTCAAATTGGTTGTTGATCATTGCTAGACATACATTTTTAAGTCTTAAGTTTACGTCAATACTGTAACTCGGCCACTCAGGAACATTCATTCTCTTCTTGGTAAGCAACTCCAGTGTAGATTTGGCCTTGTGTTTTAGGTTATTGTCCTGCTGAAATGTGCATTCATCTCCCAGTGTCTGGTGAAAAGCAGAATGATCCAGGTTTTCCTCTAGGATTTTACCTGTGCTTAGCTCCATTCTGTTTCTTTTTTATCCTGAAAATCTCCCCAGTCCTGAACGATTACAAGCATACTCATAGCATGATGCAGCCACCACTATACTTGAAAATATGGGGAGTGGTACTCAGTAATGTGTTGTGTTGGATTTGCCCCAAACAAACGCTTTTTATTCCTTCTTTTCACTCTGTCATTTAGCTTAGTACTGTGGAGTAACTACAATGTTGTTGATCCATCCTCAGTTTTCTCCTATCACAGCCATTAAACTCTGTAACAGTTGTAAAGTTACCGTTGGCATTGTGGTGAAATCCCTGAACGGTTTCATTCCTCTCCGGCAACTGAGTTAGGAACCATGCTCAGAGGGATATTTAATGTCTGCTTTTTTCTACCCATCTACCAATAGGTGCCCTTCTTTGCAAAGCATTAGAAAACCTCCCTGGTCTTTTTGGTTGAATCTGTGTTTGAAATTCACTGCTTGACTGAGGGACCTTACAATTACAGTGCCTTCAGAATGTATTCACACCCCTTGACTTTTTCAGCTTGAATTTAAAAGGTATCAAATTTGTGTCACTGGCCTACACACAATACCCCATAACGTCAATGTGGAATTATGTTTCAATCATTTTTACTAATTCACAAAAAATTCAAATCCGAAATGTCTTGAGTCAATATCTATTCAACCCCTTTGTTATGGCAAGCCTAAATATGTTTATTGGACTAAAAAAGTCACATAATAAGTTGCATGGACTCACTCTGTGTGCATTAACAGTGTTTAACATGATTTTTGAATGACTACCTCATCTCTGTACCCCACACATACAATTTCTTGTAACGTCCCTCAGTCGAGCAGTGAATTTCAAACACAGACTCATTTACAACATTGTAGGTCCTCCATAATACTAACCTAATTGACAGAGGGAAAAGAAGGAAGCCTGTATAGAACAAAAATATTCCAAAACATGCAAAGCAATTCACTTATTGTCCTGAATAAAAAGTGTTATATCTGAGGCAAATCCAACACTTTACTGAGTACCATTCTCCATATTGTCAAGCATAGTGTGGTGGCTTCATCGTGTCATGGGTATGCTTGTAATCATTAAGGACTGGGAAGTTTTACAGGATAAAAAAGAAACGGACTGGAGCTAAGCACAGGCAAAATCCAAGAGGAAAACCTGGTTCAGTCTGCTTTCAAGCAAACACCGGGAGACAAATTCACCTTTCAGCAGGACAATAACCTAAAACATAAGGCCAAATATACACTGGAGTTGCATACCAAGATGAGATTGAATGTTCCTCAACAACCAACTTGACTGAGCTTGAAGAAGTAAAAAATAATAATGTGCAAATATTGTACAATCCAGATGTGCAAAGCTCTTAGAGGCTTCCCCAGAAAGACTCAGCTGTAATCGCTGCCAAAGGTGATTCTAACATGCATTGACGCAGAAGTGTAAATAACTACATGAGATATTTCTGTTCCATTTTCAATAAATTTGCAAAACATTTCTAAAAATATGTTTTCACTTTGTCATTGTGGGGTGAGAGAAAAAAATATTTAACCCATTTTCAATTCAGGCTGTAAGACAACAAAATTATGAATAAGTCAAGGGGTATGAATACTTTCTCAAGGAACTATATCTGTATGTGTGGGGTACAGAGATGAGGTTAAGCAAATGTTTATTCCTGAACTTATTTTGGCTTGCCAAATACATTTCAGATGTTACATTTTACAAAACATCATTACACATTGACATTATGGGATATCGTTTGTAGGTCAGTGACAAAAAAAATCTAAATTTAAGCGATTTTAAATGAAGACTCTAACACAACAAAAACAAGTGGAACAATTCAAGTGGTGTGAATACTTTCTGAAGGCACCTATAACCCCGACCGTAATCCCCCAACTACCAGGCATTTGTGATGCCGGTGCAGTACTGAAGTCCAAACCACACAGGTTAAGCCTGTATAATGCCTTGCATTAGATATTGTTCTCTTTTTTATTCAGATCAAAAGAGGGCTGTGAAAGTTCTCTATGGCTCGGCCAATCACTGGTCAGGTTTCCCTTTCATCCCTGGTCAGGTTTCCCTTTCATCAAACCACAGAGCTGGAAAATCCACTTGGGTCTCTCGGGCTGGCCAATGACACAAAGACTGCTGCCAAGCTGGCCAATGGGACAGAGGCATTTTTTTTTTGTGAGTATGTTCTATGAGCCAGCTGCCTCAACACCAGTCTACACTTACTTTCCCTTATGATACATGAGATAATCATCTGGTGTAGTACTGCACTTCAGCTTTGCTTGGCCACATTGCTGTTCAAACATGTGCGGAAACCCAGCAGAGTAGGTGTCCATTTGAACCTGTCTAGTTAATTAATGATCTCAAAGTTTGAAGAGATGGAGAACTTGAGGAATTGTTCCAAAATGCTGGGCTGCAACAAGATCTCACGGTTTAACCAAATTTCACTTCAGATTCTGACGTTAATCCACATTTATCCAAACGTCAAATATTGAAGTGGCTCCGAACATCAAATTTCGAAGTTAAGTGTTAAGGTTTGGGATAGGGTTAAAACAAAAGTGTGTGTCTTCCACTGGGATTGAACACGCTACCTTCGGATCCGGAGTCATGGGATTACCTCTACTACTTGATGGTAATAGCACTCACAGTTGCCCCTAGTGGCTGGGTTTGAAGGCGTTTCCCAACATTCTCAAGAGATGGACAGACGTCCAATTTCGAAGTCAATCTTGAGCGATCTAGCTGTCCAATGACGTGGCCCTGGTCCTTTCTAAGTAGTCTTTCTGTCCATGTTGTCATTTGATTTATAAGTGCTACTGATTAATTTAATTTCCAAATTTCCTCTCATTTGAAACAAGTTAAGATGTCATGGTCTGTGCATGCCGTGATTGTTCACCCATACGTTTCCTGGCAATTGGCTTCCTTGAAATTAGTCCTATGCTATAGTACCCTATCGTGCTGCTTGACACAAAAAAAGTGTTTATTTCTAAATTGAATATAGTAAAAGTTGAACTGCTATAATAATATGGATAATGCCGTGTAATTATACAATTTAATACAATATTTTTAAAGTTGAAAGGAGATACTGTATTATGATTAATACAGGAATTTGTATTACATGCCCAGATTGCCACAGTGGGCCTACAATTTTAACAAATAGAAAATGCAAATGTTTTTCTATACATGAATAATAGATGAATAAATACATGATTGAATGAATAAACGAGCTTAGCTACATGTTTGGTGCACCCTCACTTAAATTTAGCAGATCTTCGTTCGAAATAATCAAACTTGAGTGTGTTTCAAGGCATAATTTATTAGCCTGAATTCTCTCATTTCGATGAGGCTATAGTTCACGTAGGACTAAATCTACAGGCTAATCAACTATATGGAAATGATAGTCTTAAAAAACATTTCATTTTGGAATCATTGTGGGCATCGGTAGCGCACTTTTTAAAATAGGAAATAAGCCGTATGGTTATGCCTATATATTATTTCTAATTACATCTAATATCCTCCATGAAATAAAGCATAGGTATATTATGAATTAGGTTGACAATGGTTATGGTTTTATGTTTTTATTTGGGGACAAGGATGTAGACTAATCATTTTTGGAGACAAAGTTATAACTTTTAAATCAAACATCTTCGTTTGAAAAGACGATTTCATAAAAATAAAAAATAAAAAATAAATATATATAATTGAGATTAAGATATGGGCTATAGTCTACTATAATATGACGGACAACAGCAATTCGCAACATGTATAATTTCGATAGCTAACTCCTACATGCAACTCACCACTTATTTCCAAAATGTTTCCTTTTAAGCGCACATAGACTGCGTAGCGTATTGATTTAATGAGCAGATTGATCTGCAACGGAGTGGCCCCTTGTTTATTGGTCGACTTGTCCGTAGGGCTGAGAACCTGAAGTCTCTCCCGGGTGGCCCAAATTCCAGGTGCCCTTACACTTCCACAACACCCCACTGCTTTCATTACTTGCTGCAGAATGGTTTTGATCATGTTTGCAGTTAACATAAACCCTGACCACACACTTTTGGCGCCCTTTGGGTAAAAGTAAGGGGCATTTTTACGCTGCCCGGAGAGGGAGAGGGGGGAAAGAACACCAAGAAGTTGACCAGTGGTCGCTATCGCCTCAGATTGTCAGACATGAACATAACAGATTTTATTGTGTCTGCCTGCCACGTCGTATTTCATAATTCGATGACCAAATGTCATACCAAAAATACATAATTAGTATCCCCTTGTGTAACAAGTTCTTAGGCTATTTAGTCTCCAGAGCTCATGAAGTCGTGAAGCTCTCCACAATTAGTTGCAATTTTACACTTGTGTGGAGTTGATGCATTATGCACAAGTCACACATAGGCTATAATAGGATGCACTGGACGAATCAAAAAAATTGCACAGAAAGTAAAGGAACGGTGGATACTTAGTCAGTTGTACAAATGAATGCATTCAACTGAAATGAGTCTGAAATGAGCCAACCCCTCTGAAAGTACAGAACGGTTCATCAGGTTACTACTCCATGCAGGACATTGCTCAAATACAGGTGACGTTATCTACCAACATAAAGGAAACACCAACATAAAGTATCATAATAGCCTGGACATCTTCAATGCACCTTGGTATAGATTCCACACGTTTCTGGAACTCTATTGGAGGGATGCGAAATCATTCTTCCAAGGTCAATTCCATACGTGTGTGTTTTGTTGATGGTGGTGGAAAACACGGTCTCGGGCACTACTGCAGAATCTCCCATAAGGGTTCAATTGTGTTGAGATCTGGGTACTGAGATGGCCATGGGATATGGTTTACATCGTTTTTATGCTCAGCAAACCATTCAGTGACCATTCGTTTCTTGTGGATGGGGGCATTGTCATCCTATAGCCATGGTAGCCAACATAAAGGCACCTTGTTTTGGTGCATAGACATACAGACTAGACCCCCACCCCAACCCCCCACCCCCCACTCACACACACACTCACACCAGGTCTACTACTACTCCAACCCACAGGCCAGCCAGTGCTCAACCCCCACACAGACACATCTAACCCTATCCCACCCCCATCCCCTCCCAGACAGCTGATAACCAGTGTTTTAAGATTCCTGACAATTTATCAGCAGCACTGGCCTGGTTACTGGCCAACTCTCTTTCTCTCTCTCTCTCTCTCTCTCTCTCTCTCTCTCTCTCTCTCTCTCTCTCTCTCTCTCTCTCTCTCTCTCTCGCTCTCATTTCTGAGTGCATTTAAAAGGGAGAGTTAGAGGGGAGTCTGCATGTGAAAACACTAATGTTGGGGAGACTTGTTTGAAAAGATAAAACAATTATTCTATTGAGGGTAACCCTGCTCTACTTCCATTTTTGATTAGATGTGTTTGCTCTGCTAGAACCCCCTCTCTCGCCTGACATCTGCCTTCTAGGTACACTTCCTTTTCACAAATCAACAACACAAAAATACAGTATTCTATAGAGCTGGTATTACACTCTCTCTCTCTCTCTCTCTCTCTCTCTCTCTCTCTCTCTCTCTCTCTCTCTCTCTCTCTCTGTCTGTGTTAGCTACAGTAGCCTTTGCTCTCACATCCAAATACACTCACAGCCTCATAATGAGAGGAAGTACACAGCTAAGCCCTGCTTGTAAAGGGAATCTCCTCTCTTCTGACTGTTGCAGCCATGAAGCCTCTTGCCAGACCACTAGCAACAGGTTCTTGGGTTACACCACTAGATTACACTATCACTGGAGCTAGGGGCTCCATGTCAGCTCTGCTCAAATGGGACGCGACCATACCTGGGTTCACATATATGAGAAATCATTCAATACTTTGAGCGTTTGCTTAAGCTTACCTGGAGAGCCAGGTGGGCTGGGTTTCCACTTTTGGGGCTTTTCTATTGGTTTTGTTGCAACAGGCAAGCTCAATAAATCACAGGTAATAAAAAAATGTATGATTTCAAATAGTATTAGAACCGATAAGTTTGTGAGACTCTCCCTCCCTTCAGCAGTCCTATAATAGCAGCTGTAATAAACACTGGATCGTTTTAATGACATTGACTCCAACGTGCTGCTGATAGCAAAGGTGCTCCCGGGAAGACAACTTTAGATCGCAATGTCGAATAGCAGCTCCTCTATTTCAACTAACTGTACTCCTACTGTCTGTTGTGTTCGTTTCAACGTGTTTCTGAGTGGTAAATTGACCAATGAGAGAGAGCGGACTGCTCATATATTGGTCTCATATTGCAATATGACTCAGTCATAATGTAGTACTTTGGGTGTTGATATCCACATAAATCAACCAACACGCGATTCCCACCCAGCCGAGTGTCATATAGCGTCAACAATGATTTGCTAGGACTTTCAAGTACACCCAAATCCTACAGCTGTGTTTGGCTACAGTTGTAAATGAAATTACTGCTCTGTGAAATTTAAGAGCAATGAGCCCACTCCTGTGTTTGCTGTCACTGTGGAAACCAGAATGCCCCGTCGTAATTCAGAACAATACATTGCCATAGATTGCTGATGTTTAAACTAGTTTACACATGCAATGCAACATGTAGGAAATCATAATCAATTGCATCGGCCGTCAATTATGTTTTTTGTAAATTACAATGTATTGATTCTGTATTTATTTATACAATGATTTTAGAAATGTAGAAGTATAATTCAAAATTCTGGTCTATAGAAAAAATAAACCACACTATGTTGAGCTTTTTCAATATAATTTACACGGTTTTCCTGGCGTTGGCTGCTCAAAACACAATAAAACAGATTGAAACAAAACGAAACATAAGTCAGGAAAGATATGACATTTTCCAAGAAAACCATAACGATACAACTGTCAAAGTCCTTCGAATTTAGGATTACAGTGGAACACAAATCAAATTCACTACAGCATTCTCTGTTACTGTTCAATACCTCTATTTCCACTGCTTATTGGAAGTGGAAGGAAATGTGAATGGTCTCATTTCAAGGGCAGGCTCACTTGACGGAACTTGTGATATAAGTCAATGTGATATGCGACTGCTTAGGCCCTGAATAACATAAAGCATATTTAGAAACCAAGGGTGAAATCTTGGAGACGTGTATATACAGGCTGTGACCCTGGATAACAGACAAGCCTGCAGTAAAAGTTACATTGACACCTATATGAAATGTAATATAAGTTGCAGCCATATTGTCTGACTCCACAGGGAACACTTGTGGATAGGGGAAATGATTCTTATTGGAATAACATGTATTTTAACCACAGACGTGGGGTGTAATTTCTTTCTCCACAAAGTGCTGTGGAGTTTTTTAGATTTTTTTTTATGCCGCATGAGGTGTACGCAAATGTAACTAAATACTGACCTCTTGTGGTTAAGAAATAGCTTCAATACACACAAGCCTACTGACAAAGACGGATCTATTGGAGATTCTGGCACTGGCAGTACAATTATTATCTTGTCATTCTTGATGGATTACATTGTATAGCACTTTTCCCTAGGTCTGAATGTTTTTTCAAGACCTATCAATAAATCAAATTTCCCATAGACAAAACAACAATGATCTTGCATTTCTTGTTTTCTCCTCTCGCCCTCTACCCTACAGCCAACCAACCAACCAGTCAGAAGTGAAACAGTCCAACTGAAGACTATGGAACCATGGAGATGGCGGCCATTCTGTCCTTAATAATCAACTCGAATATGCAGGCTACATATTGTTTGAGAAATTCATTTCTGAGTTAAAGGGACAATCTTCAGTTGAAACAATTACAAAGTGGACACCCCGCCTCTGTATTGGTAAAAAAAAAAACGGAGGGAAGGGCCTGGAGAAATGTAACCACTCTAAAATGCATAGATAGCACAATGGATGCAAGGACTGAGCACCCAATATATCAAAAATTGTTTTAAGCATGTTTTGTAGCTAAATATGTGTATACCAATACAATTGGTTTTGGTTTGTTAGTTTATTTACATTTGCAATGTTTACAAACATTTGAGTAAAACAAGCTTATATTTTGGTTCTGATGGGGTACGACAGTTGAACTAAGCTTATGAGGAATTTATATGTTATATTCTTCAAGAATAAATGGGCAACGGGTATTCACACACTTGACTTTTTAAACATTTTGTTGTGTTACAAAGTGGGATTCAAATTCAAAATTAATTGTATTTTTTTTTTGTCAACGTCCTACACAAAATACTGTAACATTTGTTTTAAAAAATGTATGGAAAATAAAAGATTAATTTATCTTGATTAGCTAAGTATTCAACCCCCTGAGTCAATGCATGTTAGCATATTAATATGATGAAGCCACCACCGTGCTTGAAAATATGAAGAGCGGTACTCAGTGATGTGTTGTGTTGAATTTGCCCCAAACATACAGTTATGTTTTGTATTTAGGACATAAAGGAACATTTCTTTGCCACATTTTTTTCACAATATTACTTTAGTGCCTTATTGCAAACAGGATGGCATGATTTGGAATATTTTTATAATGTACAGGCTTCCTTCTTTCACTGTCCTTTAGCAATTTAGGTTAGTATTGTGGAGTAACCACAATGTTGTTGGTCAATTTCTCCTATCACAGCCATTAAACTCTAACTGTTTTAAAGTCACCATTGGCCTCATGGTGAAATCCTTGAGCGGTTTCTTTCCTCTCCGGCAACTGAGTTAGGAATGATGCCTGAATCTTTGTTGTGACTGGGTGTATTGATACACCATCTAAAGTATCATTCATAACTGCCCAATGTTCAAAGGGATATTCAATGTCTGCTTTTTTTTTATCCATCTACCAATAAGTGCCCTTCTTCGCAAACGATTGGAAAACCTCCCTAGTCTTTGTGGTTGAATCTGTGCTTAACATTCACTGCTCGACTAAGGGGCCTTACAGATAATTGTATGTGTGGGGGTACAGAGATGAGGTAGTCATTTAAAAGTCATGTTAAACACTTTTATTGCACACAGAGTGAGTCCATGCAACTTATTGTGTGACTTTTTAAGCAGGTTTAACTCCTGAACTAATTTACGCTTGCCATAATAAAAGGGTTGAATACTTTTTGACTCAAGAAATTTCAGCTTTTAATTTTTAATTCATTTGTAAACATTTCTAAAAACATAATTCCACTTTACGATTATGGTGTATTGTGCGTACATCAGTGACAACAAAAAAATCTAAATTGAATCAATTTTAAATTCAGGCTGTAACACAACAAAATGTTGAAAAAGTCAAGGGGTGGGAATACTTTCTTAAGGCACTGTATCATTCATTTATAAATACACAAATGGATGTAGGATCTCAATTTGAGCAAGTTTGATACAGCATGAAAATAATCCTGCAGCAACAGGAAATGTGAATTATGGGGATTATAATTAACAGACATTTTAGTTGGGGTTGATAGATTTTTCTTATGGCAAATCAAGTCTGATATTTTTAAGTGGAAATGACTAACTTTAGAAGCCGTTTTAAAACTGAAGTTTAAAGTACCCTGCTGTGCATGAATATGCTCACACAAAAAAAAGAATGATCAAGTTAAGATCCTACATCTGTAGCAACTGCAGATTAAACCTTAAATGTATAATGCATGATCATGCATAATGAATAATTATAGAAGGTAACAACATAATAAAGGCATTCAACTTTTCCCTAACCAATATGACCAACTCTGTGAAGTCGCCAGTGTGAAAATGTACCACAAGATGGTGCTATATCACTAACAATCACTTGAAGAGTACTGGTAGCCTCAATCAATACCATTTACACTGAACAAAAATATAAATGCATCATGTAAAGTCCTGGTCCCATGTTTTATGAGCTGAAATTAAAAAATCTCTTACATTTTCCATATGCACAATAAGCTTATTTCTCTCAAATATTCTGCACAAATTGGTGTACATCAGTGTTAGTGAGCATTTCTCCTTTGCCAATATCATCCATCCACCTAACAGGTGTGGCATATCAAGAAGCTGATTAAACAGCATGATCATTACACAGGTGCACCTTGTGCTGGGGACAATAAAAGGCCACTTTAAAATGTGCAGTTGTGTCACACAAACACAATGCCACAGTTGCCACTTTAAACAAATCAAGCTGTATTTACTTTGTGTTGTGCAGATTCCAAAAATTGAGAAATGGCCTTTCGGGGCTCTGAAAGTATATCATACTAAATAAAATATGGCATTTTGCGGTTGACGCTTAATGATGTAATTGACACTGTAGTGGGTGTTTCATGCTCTTCTATGGATGGGCCTTGTTTCATTGGATCAGACAAGTTAATGTTAAAACTAGTTTATTAAGACAAATGTTATATCTTGATTGGCCTATAGTAGCTCAATAAGTATGGGAGACCAGGGATGGTTGTAACACAGGATAGTTGTAACACTCAATATCTCCAATCAGGAACAAGCTAGAATCATGCGACTCACTGTGCACATGCTCAGTTTAGTCCTCAACCCTCATGAAGAAGCAAGAGGTAAGAAAGTACTTTTTTTTAACCAAATGTGTTTTTGTGATGGCATCACCTGCTTTGTAGTTAGAGTCACCAAACTTATATGAGCTTTATAACCAGTGTGTGTAGATATGTTTGGTGTATAGTGAGCGAAAATATAAAATGCAACATGTAAAGTGTTGGTCACATGTTTCATGAGCTGAAATAAAAGATCCCAGAAGTTATCCATCTGCACAAAAAGCTTATTTCTCTCATATTTTGTGCACAAATCTGTTTACATGCCTGTTAGTAAGCGTTTCTCCTTTGCCAAGATAATCCATCCACCTGACAGGTATAGCATACCCAGAAGCTGATTAAACAGCATGAACATTACATATTTGCACCTTGTGCGGGGGACAATAAAATGGCACTTTAAAATGTGCAGTTTTGTCACACAACACAATGACACAGATGTCTCAAGTTTTGAGGGAGTGTGCAATTGGCATGTTGACTGCAGAAATGTCCACCAGAGCTGTTGCTAGAGAATTGAATGTTAATTTCTCCACCATAAGCTGACGCCAATGTCGTTTTAGAGAATTTGGCAGTACTTCCAACCGGCCTCACAGCTGCAGACCATGTATAACCACGCAAGCCCAAGACCTCCACATCCGGCTTCTTCACCTGCGGGATCATCTGTGACCAGCCACCCGGACAGCTGATGACTGTGGGTTTGATGACAGCTGATGACTGTGGGTTTGCACAACCGAAGAATTACTGCACAAACTGTCAGAAACGGTCTCAGGGAAGCTCATCTGCGTGCTCGCTGTCCTCACCAAGGTCTTGACTGCAGTTCAGCGTTGTTGGGAAAATGCTCACCTTTGATGGCCACTGGCACGCTGGAGAAGTTTGCTCTTCACAGATTAATCCTGGTTTCTACTGTACCAGGTAGATGGCAGACAGCGTGTATGGCGTCGTGTGGGTGATGTCAATGTTGTGAACAGAGTGTGTCGTGTTGGGGATGTCAACATTATGAACAGAGTGCCCCAAAGTGGCGGTGAGGTTATGCTATGGACAGGCATAAGCTACTGACAACGAACATAATTGCTTTTTATCAATGTCAATTTTAATGCACAGAGATACCGTGATGAGATCCTGAGGCCCATGGCAGTGTTATTCATTAGTCACCATCACCTCGTGTTATGTCCCAGCCATTAGGTAACTACTGCGGCCTACCACTTCTAGTCTGAATAGTGAATACTAAATCCTGACAAATTCTCTACAATGACGTTGGAGGCGGCTTGTGGTAGAGAAATTAACATTAAATTCTCTAGCAACAGGTGGACTTTCCTGCAGTCAGCATGCCAATTGCATGCTCCCTCAAAACTATGATTATCTGTGGGGCAAAACAGCACATTTTAAAGTGGCCTTTTATTGTCCCCAGCACAAGGTGCACGTGTGTAATGCTCATGCTGTTTAACCAGCTTCTTGGTATGCTACACCTGTCAGGTGGATGGAAAATCTTGGCAAAGGAGAAAAATAAAATGTCTTAATAAACTATTCTTAACCTTAACCCATCTGATCCTCCAATGAAACAAGGCCCATCCATAGAAGAGCATGAAACACCCACTACAGTGTCAATTACATCATTGAGTGTTGCTGTGCGTTTTGTTGCCAACCTTACTTTGCTACCTGACAACTTTACAGTTTTTACTTTTTAATAATCTACTTTTTCCATTCCAGATGCTTTATCTGGACATGGTTCGTCAGGACCTCCACCAGCCGAAGCTAAAAGTAGTAACATTAACATTATGCCTTCTAATTGCAGTCGCTGTTCTCATAATATACAGGAGAACGATCGCCTTACGGCGAGGATAGATGTGCTGCAAGCCCAGCTTCAGACGCAATCGTTAGGTAAGGGTAACTTCAGTGAAGGAAAGGGTGAAACAGCGTCTGTGCCACCAGTAAATACAGATAGTAGTATAAATCTCCTCGCACAGTCCCCGCAGCCGGTCAACTTTCTCATGGCTTCTGGAGGGAAATGCTGTAGGAATGAATCAACCGGTGTCACTCATTCAGCCCACAGAAACTTTCAACCGGTTTTCCCCATTAAGCAGCTAGTCGGAGTCAGAAGCCGAGCCTTCTCTGGTCTCTACTCCTCCTGTTACGGGATCTGGGACGACGAAGCCTCCCACCATTAGCTCTTGACAAATTGAAAACCCTAGTCAATGGCGACTCCATTACCTGCAGTATTAGACTTAAAAATAATCATCCAGCTATCATACACTGTTTAACGGGGGGCAGGGCTACCGACGTTAAGGCTAATCTGAAGATGGTGCTGGCTAAGGCTAAAACTGGTGAGTGTAGAGAATATAAAGATATTGTTATCCACGTCGGCACCAACGATGTTAGGATGAAACAGTCAGAGGTTACCAAGCGCAAGATAGCTTCAGCGTGTAAATCAGCTAGAAAGATGTGTCGGCATCGAGTAATTGTCTCTGGCCCCCTCCCAGTAAGGGGGAGTGATGAGCTCTACAGCAGAGTCTCACAACTCAATCGATGGTTGAAAACTGTTTTCTGCCCCTCCCAAAATATACAATTTGTAGATAATTGGCCCTCTTTCTGGGACACCCACAAACAGGACCAAGCCTGGCCTGCTAAGGAGTGACGGACTCCATCCTAGCTGGAGGGGTGCTCTCATCTTATCTACCAACATGGACAGGGCTCTAACTCCTCTAGCTCCACAATGAAATAGGGTGCAGGCCAGGCAGCAGGCTGTTAGCCAGCCTGCCAGCATAGTGGATGGAGTCTGCCACTAGCACAGTCAGTGTAGTCAGCTCAGCTATCCCCACTGAGACCGTGTCTGTGCCTCGAACTAGGTCGGGCAAAACTAAACATGGCGGTGTTCGCCTTAGCAATCTCACTAGGATAAAGACCTCCTCCATTCCTGCCATTATTGAAAGAGATCATGATACCTCACATCTCAAAGTAGGGCTACTTAATGTTAGATCCCTTACTTCAAAGGTAATTATAGTCAATGAACTAATCACCGATCATTATCTTGATGTGATTGACCTTTACTGGGTTAAATGAGGCCTCACCTCCTGGTTACACTAGTGACCATATCCCCCGTGCATCCTGCAAAGGCGGAGGTGTTGCTAACATTTACGATAGCAAATTTAAATTTACAAAAAAAACAAAATGACGTTTTTGTCTTTTGAGCTTCTAGTCATCAAATCTATGCAGCCTACTCAATCACTTTTTCTAGTTACTGTTTACAGGCCTCCTGGGCCATATACAGCGTTCCTCACTGAGTTCCTTGAATTCCTATCAGACCTTGTAGTCATAGCAGATAATATTCTAATTTTTGGTGATTTTAATATTCACATGAAAAAGTCCACAGACCCACTCCAAAAGGCTTTCGGAGCCATCATCGACTCAGTGGGTTTTGTCCAACATGTCTCTGGACCCACTCACTGTCACAGTCATACTCTGGACCTAGTATTGTCCCATTTAATAAATGTTGTGGATCTTAATGTTTTCCTCATAATCCTGGACTATCGGACCACCATTTTATTACGTTTACAATCGCAACAAATAATCTGCTCAGACCCCAACCAAGGAGCATCAAAAATCGTGCTATAAATTCTCAGACAACCCAAAGATTCCTTGATGCCGTTCCAGACTCACACTGCCTACCCAAGGACATCAGAGGACAAAAATCAGTTAACCACCTAACTGAGGAACTCAATGTAACCTTGCGCAATACCCTAGATGCAGTTGCACCCCTAAAAACAAAAAACATTTGTCATAAGAAACTAGCTTTTATGAAGCAGAATTCACCAAGCGTTGGATTGTTCACCCACTAATAGGGAACGTGAGCTGGGATTAGACCGTCAGGAGACAGGTTCGTTTTACCCTACTGATGATGTGTTGTTGCAATAGTAATGCTGCTTTGCTACGCACAAAACAGAAAATAGTACACAGAAAATACCCGAGCTCTGACGCAAGCATCCAGAAGATTGGAACAGAAATGGCGCCAAACCAAACTGGAAGTCTTCCGACTAGCTTGGAAAGACAGTACCGTGCAGTATCGAGGAGCCCTCACTGCTGCTCGATCATCCTATTTTTCCAACTTAATTGAGGAAAGTAAGAACAATCCTAAATTAATTTTTAATACTGTTGCAAAGTTAACTAAAAAGCAGCATTCCCCAAGAGAGGATGGCTTTCACTTCAGCAGTAATAAATTCATGAACTTCTTTGAGGAAAAGATCATGATCATTAGAAAGCAAATTATGGACTCCTCTTTAAATCTGAGTATTCCTCCAAAGCTCAAGTGTCTTGAGTCTGCACAACTCTGCCAGGACCTAGGATCAAGAGAGACACTCAAGTGTTTTAGTACTATATCTCTTGACACAATGATAAAAATAATAATGGACTCTAAACCTTCATGCTGCATACTGGACCCTATTCCAACTAAACTACTGAAAGAGCTGCTTCCTGTGCTTGGCCCTCCTATATTGAACATAATAAACGGCTCTCTATCTACTGGATGTGTACCAAACTCACTAAAAGTGGCAGTAATAAAGCCTCTTGAAAAAGCCAAACCTTGACCCAGAAAATATAAAAAACTATCGGCCTATATCGAATCTTCCATTCCTCTGAAAAACGTTAGGAAAAGCTGTTGCAAAGCAACTCACTGCCTTCCTGAAGACAAACAATGTATACGAAATGCTTCAGTCTGGTTTTAGACCCCATCATAGTACTGAGACTGCACTTGTGAAGGTGGTAAATTACCTCTTGATGGCGTCAGACCGAGGCTCTGTATATGTCCTCGTGCTCCTAGACCTTAGTGCTGCTTTTGATACCATCGATCACCACATTCTTTTGGAGAGATTGGAAACCCAAATTGGTCTACACGGACAAGTTCTGGCCTGGTTTAGATCTTATCTGTCGGAAAGATATCAGTTTGTCTCCGTGAATGGTTTGTCCTCTGACAAATCAACTGTACATTTCGGGGTTCCTCAAGGTTCCGTTTTAGGACCACTATTGTTTTCACTATATATTTTACCTCTTGAGGATCTCATTCGAAAACATAATGTTAACTTTCACTGCTATGCAGATGTACATTTCAATGAAACACAGTGAAGCCCCAAAATTGCCCTCGCTAGAAGCCTGCGTTTCAGACTTAAGGAAGTGGATGGCTGCAAACTTTCTACTTTTAAACTCGGACAAAACAGAGATGCTTGTTCTAGGTCCCAAGAAACAAAGAGATCTTCTGTTGAATCTGACAATTAATCTTGATGGTTGTACAGTTGTCTCAAATTAAACTGTGAAGGACCTCGGCGTTACTCTGGACCCTGATCTCTCTTTTGACAAACATATCAAGACTGTTTCAAGGACAGCTTTTTTACATCTACGTAACATTGCAAAAATCAGAAACTTTCTGTCAAAAAATGATGCAGGAAAATTAATCCATGCTTTTGTTACTTCTAGGTTAGACTACTGCAATGGTCTACTTTCCGGCTACCCGGATAAAGCACTAAATAAACTTCAGTTAGTGCTAAATATGGCTGCTAGAATCCTGACTAGAACCAAAAAAAAAATCATATTACTACAGTGCTAGCCTCCCTACATTGGCTTCCTGTCAAAGCAAGGGCTGATTTCAAGGTTTTACTGCTAACCTACAAAGCATTACATGGGCTTGCTCCTAACTGTCTTTCCGATTTGGTCCTGCCATACATACCTACACGTACGCTACGGTCACAAGACGCAGGCCTCCTAATTGTCCCTAGAATTTCTAAGCAAACAGCTGGAGTCAGGGCTTTCTCCTATATAGCTCAATATTTATGGAATGGTCTGCCTACCCATGTGAGAGACGCAGACTCGGTCTCAACCTTTACGTCTTTACTGAAGACCCATCTCTTCAGTAGGTCATATGATTGAGTGTAGTCTGGCCCAGGAGTGTGAAGGTGAACGGAAAGGCTCTGAAGCAACGAACCGCCCTTGCTGTCTCTGCCTGGCCGGTTCCCCTCTCTCCCCTGGGATTCTCTGCCTCCAACCCTATTACAGGGGCTGAGTCACTGGCTTACTGGTGCTCTTCCATGCCGTCCCTAGGAGGGGTGCGTCACTTGAGTGGGTTGAGTCACTGACGTGATCTTCCTGTCTGGGTTGGCACCTCCCCTTGGGTTGTGCCATGGCGGAGATCTTTGTGGGCTATACCGGCCTTGTCTCAGGATGGTAAGTTGGTGGTTGAAGTTATCCCTCTGTGGGGGCTGTGCTTTGGCAAAGTGGGTGGGGTTATATCCTGCCTGTTTGGCCCTGTCCGGGGGTATCATCGGATGGGGCCACAGTGTCTCCTGATCCCTCCTGTCTCAGCCTCCAGTATTTATGCTGCAGTAGTTTATGTGTCGGGGGGGCTAGGGTCAGTCTGTTATATCTGGAGTACTTCTCCTGTCTTATCCGGTGTCCTGTGTGAATTTAAGTATGCTCTCTCTAATTTTCTCTTCCTTGCTCTCTCTCGGAGGACCTGAGCCCTAGGACCATGCCTTAGGACTACCTTGCATGATGACTCCTTGATGTCCCCAGTCCACATGGCCGTGCTGCTGCTCCAGTTTCAACTGTTCTGCCTGCGGCTATGGAAACCTGACCTGTTCACCGGACGTGCTACCTTTCCCAAGCCTGCTGTTTTCAACTCTCTAGAGACAGCAGGAGTGGTAGAGATACTCTTAATGATCGGCTATGAAAAGCCAACTGACATTTACTCCTGAGGTGCTGACTTGCTGCACCTTTCGACAACTACTGTGGTGATTACTATTTGACCATGCTGGTCATCTATGAACATTTGAACATCTTGGCCATGTACTGTTATAATCACCACCCGGCACAGCCAGAAGAGGACTGGCCACCCCTCATAGCCTGGTTCCACTCTAGGTTTCTTCCTAGGTTTTGGCCTTTCTAGGGAGTTTTTCCTAGCCACAGTGCTTCTACACCTGCATTGCTTGCTGTTTGGGGTTTTAGGCTGGGTTTCTGTACAGCACTTTGAGATATCAGCTGATGTAAGAAGGGCTATATAAATACAATTGATTTGATTTGATTAAGCGTCAACCGCAAAATGCCATCATTTATTGAGTACCTATGCTTTCAGAGCCCGAAAGGCCATTTCTCAGTTTTCGGTAGCTGTATAACACAAAGTAAATACCGCTTGATTTGTTTAACGTGGAAACTGCAATGGATAAAACTGTGCTGCCGTCCAATAAGAAGCAATTGATTTAACACACGAAGTAGATGATTAAATTTGGCTGTGACGGATACTTTCACAGCCAACCAGCTCTATCAGCAGTCAGTGGAGCTCCTCTGCGTGTCAACAAGGAAAGGAGCCAAGTCAAGGCAAAGGTTACAGCTATAGAGAAACTTGCATTTCCCTTCCAACTGGTTCATTTACTGCATGCATCACTTGCATTTCAATATACCCAGACAGACACTCCATTTAAACAGTACGAGCATCCACCACATCTGATTGCAACACTCACAGCAATTCAGATGCTTTAGAGAGTTTCAGTGAAAGGCAACATTCAGTATCAGGCATTCATTCATTCGCTCTTGGATGGTTGTCTATTGAAATGCAAAATGGCTGATATACAACCAATTAAAATAAAATAAAAACACATTGAAAACACCTTTACTAAAAATATAGCCTACTACTTCAAGCCTGCTAAATTGGTGTTATACGTTATTCTGGATGTGAACCAACGCTGCTTGTCCGCTAGACTGTTAAACCATGATTCAGACCCGTTCATGTACTTTTCCACAGCATATATGAACTAAATCTGTCTGAGACTGAGAGGTTTGGTTTGGATCACTCCCCAATGCTGGCCTTCTCTCTTAGCCCTGTACCGTCCTGGCATGTAAGCATGGCATTATTGTCGTGCTTGTGCAGAGTGCGGACTTAATCAATGCCCTTGGATATTTCTCTGGTTTACAGGCTGAGAGGAGAGAGGGGAGAGATGGTCATACTCTTAGCATGGGGTAGAGTAGGGATAAAGACTCCTCTGTTTTCTGTTTTATACTTACTAAATGCACCCAATGAAAACGGGTCAGAAGCTACTGCCGTTCCTGAGGAGAGCACTAAATAAGGTAGGGGCCAATTTAATCAGCTGATAATGTTATGTAATTGGAAATATAATAATGATGGGGAGCATTAATTATTATAAATCGATTATTAATAAAGAATCAATAGTTTTCTATTTGGCTTTCGATTATTTGGGTTGAATGCTGTAACAACACAGAATAAAACAATTAATAAAAGTACCATGATGGTAGTGACTGTCCATTACTGCTTATCACTTATTAACCATAATATATTTACATTACTTTAATAACATATTTCAGTTATTGTGTATATTTCATTTGTTTTATTTTATGATTGTATTATTTAATTCCAAGTCATCATCTCATCTCTTTAGAGCTGCTGGATATGCTGTCTGACAAAATCACTAATTTGTATCTCTTCAGAGTAAATAAGGCATACTTTTATGACTGAACACGAACTATAAATCACTTAGATCAATGTTTTTCAGGTAGCGATACCCTGTCAAGCATCAGCTGCTCTCTAAATCCCCTCACAATCGCGCATTCTTCTGCCGTTTATATTTTTTGCAGGCACAAAAGAAAGATAGACAGGACAAGTAGATGCGCAGTGGATTGTGGTCATTGGAGTTAATTAATTCGATTTACGCTCTGAAATATGTAGGATATTAGCATGTTGGAAACTACAACTCCCTACTACATCACACAGTTCAGGCTGGATCTGACTTATCTATCGAGAAACTGCAATTTGTGCATTGACCCCTCACAGAAAAAACGAACGAAATGGAATTCAAATAATTTAACCAACATTTCGGTTAATTGCTCAGCACTAGTTATAACTGCAATGTACAGTATTGAAGTTTATAAGACCTCAATCATTGTACCGAGGAAATCTTTCCAATAATTGGTTTATGGTAATATAATTTAAATGCAAATAATATTGAATCTATTTAAAGCACAAGGTTGAATTATTTAGTGGCATAAGCACATAGCAAATAGGCTGTATATATCCACCAATCTTTGAAATAACAGACAAATGCAATATTTATGTCCAGTATCAATATTGTTGCAAATTGAAAAATGTTATAGAGGATGTCCAACTTATGCTAGGATCAAATTCTACAATCAACAACGTCATAACACTTTGTGAATCAGGGTCCTACTTAAAGTGCCTTCAGAAAGTTTTCACCTCCCTTGACTTTTTCTACATTTAGTTGAGTTACAGCCTGACTTTAACATTTATACAATTTGGAATTTCTTTTGGTCAGTAGCCTACACACAATGCCCTATAATGTCAAAGTGGACTTCTATATTTTTTATTTTACAAATTAATACAATATTTAAAGTTGAACTGACTTGAGTCAAAAACTATTCAACCTTTTTGTTATGGCAAGCCTAAATAAGTTCAGGAGTAAAAATGTGCTTAACAAGTCACCTAATAAGTTGCATGGACTCACTCTGTGTACAATAATAGTGTTAAGCATGATTTTTGAATGATTACCTCATCTATGAAACCCACACATACAATTATCTGTAAGCTCCCTCAGTTGAGCAGTGAATTTGAAACACAGATTCACCCACAAAGACCAGGAAGGTTTTGGTGGATAAAACAAAACATTTAAAAATAGATATTGAATATCCATTTGAGCATGGTGAAGTTATTAATTGCACTTTCAATTGTGTATCAATACACCCAGTCACTAAAAAGATACAGGTGTCCTTCCTAACTTAGGAAACGACCCAGGGACTTCAGTTATAGGGTTTAATGGCTGTATAGGAGAAAACTGAGGATGGATCAACTAACCTAATTGACAGTGTGGCACTAATTGACACTAATTGACAGTGTGACACTGACACTAATTGACAGTGGGAAAAGAAGAAAGCTTGTACAGAAGAAAATATTCCAAAACACACATCCTGTTTGCAACAACACACTAAAGTAATACTGCAAAGAAATTTGGTAAAGCAATTCATTTTTGTCCTGAATACAAAGTGTTACGTTTTGGGAAAATCCAATACAACATGTTACTGTGTACCACTCTCCATATTTTCAAGCATAGTGGTGGCTAATAAGTTACAAACAACGCAAATAAACTAACAAATGTGCACCCAGAGGGGGAAAAAAACTCTGGACCACCTTTGCTCCACACAGAGACGCATACAAAGCTCTCCCACCCTCCATTTCGCAAATCTGACCATAATTCTATCCTCCTGATTCCTGCTTACAAGCAAAAATTAAAGCAGTAAGCACCAGTGACTAGATCAATAAAAACGTAGTCAGATGAAGCAGATGCTAAGCTACAGGACTGTTTTGCTAGCACAGACTGGAATATGTTCCGGGATTCCTCCGATGGCATTGAGGAGTACACCACATCCGTCTTTGGCTTCTTCAATAAGGGCATTGATGACGTCGTCCCCACAGTGCCTGTACGTACATACCCCAACAAGAAGCCATGGATTATAGGCAACATCCGCACTGAGCTAAAGGCTAGAGCTGCTGCTTTCAAGGAGCGTGACTCTAACCCGGAAGCTTATAAGAAATCCTGCTATGCCTTCAAACGAACCATCAAACAGGCAAAGCGTCAATACAATCGTACTACACTGGCTCTGATGCTCACCAGATGTGGCAGGGCTTGCAAACCATTACTGACTACAAAGGGAAGCACAGCCCAGAGCTGCCTAGTGACACGAGCCTACCAGACAAGCTAAACTACTTCTATGCTCGCTTCGAGGCAAATAACACTGAAACATGCATGAGAACACCAGCTGATCCGGAAGACTGTGTGATCACGCTCTCCGCAGACAATGTGAGTAAGACCTTTAAACAGGTCAACATTCACAAGGCCGCAGGGCCAGACGAATTACCAGGACATGTACTGCGAGCATGTGCTGACCAACTGGCAAGTGTCTTCACTGACATTTTCAACCACTCCCTGTCCGAGTCTGTAATACCAACATGTTTTAAGCAGACCACCACAGTGCCTGTGCCCAAGAATATTAAGGTAACCTGCCTAAATTACTACCGACCCGTAGCACTCACGTCTGTAGCCATGAAGTGCTTTAAAATGCTGGTCATGGCTCACATCAACACCATTATTGTAGAAACCCTAGACCCACTCTAATTTGCATACCACCCCAACAGATCCACAGATGACGCAATCACTGTCCTTTCCCACCTGGACAAAAGGAACACCCATGTGAGAATGCAATTAATTGACTACAGCTCAGCATTCAACACCATAATGCCCTCAAAGTTCATCAATAAGCTAAGGGACTAAACACCTCCCTCTGCAACTGGACCCCTGAAGGGTAGGTAACAACACATCCCCCACGTTGATCCTCAATACAGGGACCCCTCAGGGGTGCGTGCTCAGTCTTCTCCTGTACTCTCTGTTCACTCATGACTCATGACGGCCAGGCACGACTCCAACACCATCATTAAGTTTCCCGATGACAGAACAGTGGTAGGCCTAATCACAGACAACGATGAGACAGCCTATAGGGAGGAGGTCAGAGACCTGGCCGTGTGGTGCCAGGACAACAACCTCTCCCTCAACATGATCAAGACAAAGGAGATGATTGTGGACTACAGCCCCATTCTCATCGACGGGGCTGCAGTGGAGCAGTTTGAGAGCTTCAAGTTCCTTGGTGTCCATATAACCAACAAACTAACATGGTCCAAGCACACCAAGACAGTCGTGAAGAGGGCACGACAAGACCTATTCCCCCACAGAAGACTGAAAAGATTTGGCATGGGTCCTCAGATCCTCAAAAGATTTGACAGCTGCACCACCGAGAGCATCCTAACTAGAGGTTGACCGATTATGATTTTTCAACGCCAATACCGATACCGATTATTCGAGGACCAAATAAAGCCGATACCGATTAATCGGCCGATTTTTATGTATATATATATTTGTAATAATGACATTTACAACAATAATGAATGAACAATGAACACTTATTTTTAGACTTAATATAATAAATCAATAAAATCAATTGAGTCTCAAATAAATAAAGAAACATGTTTAATTTGATATAAATAATGCAAAAACAAAGTGTTGGAGAAGAAAGTAAAACTGCAATATGTGCCATGTAAAAAAGCTAACGTTTAAGTTCCTTGCTTAGAACATGAGAACATATGAAAGCTGGTGGTTCTGTTGCACAGAACGCAAGAGAAGTGACACAATTTCCCTAGTTAAAATAAATTAATGTTAGCAGGCAATATTAACTAAATATGCAGATTTTAAATATATACTTGTGTAATGATTTTAAGATAGGCGTTGACAGTGCTTTTTCGCGAATGTGCTTGTTAAATCACCCGTTTGGCGAAGTAGGCTGTGATTCAATAATAAATTAACAGGCAACTCATCGATTATATGCAATGCAGGACAAGCTAGATAAACTAGTAATATCATCAACCATGTGTAGTTAACTAGTGAATATGTTAAGAACGATTGTTTTTAATAAGATAAGTTTAAGTACCTTACCTTGGCTCCTTGCTGCACTCGCATAACAGGTAGTCAGCCTGCCACGCAGTCTCCTTGTGGAGTGCAATGTAATCGTGTCACGCCCTGACCTTAGTGTTCTTTGTTTTCTTTATTATTTTGGTTAGGACAGGGTGTGACATGGGTGATGTATGTGTTTTTGTCTTGTCTAGGGGGGTTGTATGTTTATGGGGGTGTTCCCTATCTAGGTGTTTTGGTAAGTCTATGGTTGCCTAGATTGGTTCTCAATTAGAGGCAGCTGTCTATCGTTGTCTCTGATTGGGAACCATATTTAGGCAGCCATGTTCTTTGGGTATTTTGTGGGTGATTGTTTCCTGTGTCAGTGCCACACGGGATTGTTTCGGTTCTGTTTCACTTTGTGTCAGGATTTGGCCAGGGTTGTTCCGGTTTTTGGTCACTAGATGCCCCCATTGTGCTTTTTGACCTTTTGTTTTCCCTTGATCCCCATTATTATTTGCACCTGTGCCTCGTTTCCCCTGATTGTATTTAAACCCTTAGTTTTCCTCAGTTCTTTGCTCTGTGTTTGTATGTTAGCACCCAGCCCTAGTATTCTGTGAACGCTTGTTGATCCCGGTGGACTCTCTTGTGGAATTCTGTTTTTGTTCTTGTTTATTTATTTTTGAGTATCTTTTGAGGCTTTTTATGCTATTCCTACCACCTTGTGGATTTACCTTTTTGTCTTGGAGGATTACCTTTGTTCTTGTGGAATTCCTTTTGAGGTTGTGAAGTTACATGTTTTTATGAAGGACTTCTTTTTTACTTCATTAAATACACCGTCTCAAGTACTGCTGTGTCTGCCTCATCTTCTGGGTTCTGCCGACTATTCGTGGCTCAGTAGGTTAAGTGACTATTTCTCACTCCGGAGACCCGGGTTCGTAACCGGGTCCTGACACTTTGTTATTTTGTATTTGTGTCATGTTCAGTCTTTTCTATTAAAACATGAACACTTACCACGCTGCGTATTGGTCCGATCCTTGCTACACCTCTTCAGACGAAGAGGAGGAAATACATTACAAATCGGCCCTGATCGTTGTCCAAAAATGCAGATTACCGATTGTTATGAAAACTTGAAATCGGCTCTAATTAATCGGCCATTCCGATTAATCGGTCGACCTCTAATCCTAACTGGTTGCATCACTGCCTGGTATGGCAACTGCTCGGCCTCTGACCGCAAGGCACTACAGAGGGTAGTGCGAACGGCCCAGTACATCACTGGGGCCAAGCCTCCTGCCATCCAGAAACTCTATACTAGGTGGTGTCAGAAGAAGGCCCTAAAAATTGTCAAAGACTCCAGCCACCCTAGTCATAGACTGTTCTCACTGCTACTGCACGGCAAGTGGTACCGGAGCACCAAGTCTAGGTCCGAGAGGTGTCTAAACAGCTTCTACCCCCAAGCCATAAGACTCCTGAACTTCTAATTATATGGCTTCCCAGACTATTTGCATTGCACCCCGACCCCCCCCCCCCCCCCCCCCCCCCCCTTAACATCGCTGCTACTCTCTGTTGTTATCATCTATGCATAGTCACTTTAATAACTCTAACTACATGTACAGTTGAAGTTGGAAGTTTACATACACCTTAGCCAAATACATTTAAACTCAGTTTTTCACAATTCCTGACATTTAATCCTAGTAAAATTCCCTGTCTTAGATCAGTTAGGATCACCACTTTATTTTAAGAATGTGAAATGTCAGAATAATAGTAGAGAGAATTATTTATTTCAGCTTTTATTTCTTTCATCACATTCCCAGTGGGTCATAAGTTTACATACACTCAATTAGTATTTGGTAGCATTGCCTTTAAATTGTTTAACTTGGGTCATACGTTTTGGGTAGCCTTCCATAAGCTTCCCACAATAAGTTGGGTGAATTTTGGTTAATTCCTCCTGACAGAGCTGGTGTAACTGAGTCAGGTTGTAGGTCTCCTTGCTCGCACACGCTTTTCAGTTCTGCCCACATATTTTCTATAGGATTGAGGTCAGGGCTTTGTGATGGCCACTCCAATACTTTGACTTTGTTGTCCTTAAACCATTTCCCCACAACTTTGGAAGTATGCTTGTGGGCATTGTCCATTTGGAAGACCCATTTGTGACCAAGCTTTAACTTCCTTACTGATGTCTTGAGACGTTGCTTCAATATATCCACATACTTTTCTTTCCTCATGATGCCATCTATTTTGTGAAGTGCACCAGTCCCTCCTGCAGCAAAGCACCCCCACAACATGATGCTGCCATCCCTATGCTTCACGGTTGGGATGATGTTCTTCGGCTTGCAAGCCTCCCCCTTTTTCCTCCAAACATAATTATGGTCATTATGGCCAAACAGTTCTATTTTTGTTTCATCAGACCAGAGGACATTTCTCTAAAAAGTATGATCTTTGTCCCCATGTGCAGTTGCAAACCGTAGTCTGGCTTTTTTATGGTGGTTTTGGAGCAGTGGCTTTTTCCTTGCTGAGCGGCCTTTCAGGTTATGTCGAAATAGGACCCGTTTGACTGTGGATATAGATACTTTTGAACCTGTTTCCTCTGGCATCTTAACAAGGTCCTTTGCTGTTGTTCTGGGATTGATTTGCACTTTTCACACCAAAGTACGTTCATCTCTAGGAGACAGAACGTGTCTCTTTCCTTAGCGGTAGGACGGCTGCGTGGTCCCATGGTGTTTAAACTTGCATACTATTGTTTGTACAGATGAACGTGGTACCTTCAGGCGTTTGGAAATTACTCCCAAGGATGAACCAGACTTGTGGAGGTCTAAAATGTTTTTTCTGAGGTCTTGGCTGATTTATTTTGATTTTCCCATGATGTCAAGCAAAGAGGCACTGAGTTTGAAGGTAGGCCTTGAAATACATTCACAAGTACACCTCCAATGACTGAAATGATGTCAATTAGCCTATCAGAAGCTTCTAAAACCATGACATAATTTTCTGGAATTTTCAAAGCTGTTTAAATGCACAGTCAACTTAGTGTATGTAAACTTCTGACCCACTGGAATTGTGATACAGTGAATTATAAGTGAAATGATCTGTCTGTAAACAATTGTTGTAAAAATGACTTGTGTCATGCACAAAGTAGATGTCTATAGTTTGTTAACAAAACTATAGTTTGTTAACAAGACATTTGTGGAGTGAAAACGTTTTAATGACTCCAACCTAAGTGTATGTAAACTTCAGACTTCAACTGTACATATTACCTCAACTAACCAGTGCCCCCACACATTGACTCTGTACCGGGTACCCCGCTGTATATAGTCTCACTATTGTTATTTTACTGCTGCTCTTTAATTACTTTTATTTCTTATTCTTATCTGTATTATTTTTAACTGCATTGTTGGTTAGAGACTCGTAAGTCAGTGCATGTGACTAATAAAATGTTATTTGATTTGATTCGACATGTTATGTGTATGTTTGTAATAGTTAAGAACTGGGGGGCATGGGGGGTTCAGCATAAAAAGAAACGGAATGGAGCTTAGCACAGGCAAAATCCTAGAGGAAAACCTGGTTCTGTCTGCTCAATTAGTCCTTATCAGTTAACATTTTGAAGATTGGTAAATTAGTCAAATTAGTCTAGCCAGCTATATGAACTTTTAGTAATCATGGCTGAATTACGTGCCCAGGGACCCTGACCTCCAGGGGGCCCCAATTTATTTTATTATTCACACTCACTCAGATATCATATCTCTTAAATGTAACTAAATGTAATGTAAAATGTCATCTACGTAATCCCAAAAACAAATTATTTATCATGAGAGGGTCATAAGTAATGCTGCCTACTCCAAGAAAGGTTGAAAGCTCACCTTTCTGATAAAAAATAGTTATAAATTGCTGGAGGTGTAGTCACTTTTGAGGACACAAGCTCAAGTACACAAGTAAAAATATGATTCTTATTTTGTATGTATTTCCTATTCAACAAAACTGTATGAATAATGCTTGAAATATAGTATAATGAAATTATACAAATAATAACTATAAGATTTCACCTTCCTTATAACTGTAAAAAATACATATTTGTATGTCTAGTATTATATCAAATATGCGGGTCTCTCTTGATCAAAACGTCTGCCCCCACCGCTGTGAACGTCACACAAGAGAGCTCTAGCTTGGCTTCCTGAACTCACCTTCCATCTTACTATTGTCTGTCTAGGACAAACAAAAAGTGTTTTTTTTGTTTAAAATCTATTCATCTTTTTAGATTACTGTGATAAAGTTGGTTATAAACCGATCTCTGAATATGCTCGAGCGACGAAACCACTAACCTGTTGCGCTACGACGTCAGGATTTTAAGGCATGTGCTTTGTCAGCGGCTGTGATGTATGGTTTAGACAGGAGTTGATGGACAGTCGGAAGAGCGAATGAAATGGTAGAAGGGACATCCCAGCTTCAAGTGGTGTCAGATTTCACATCTTGAACGAAGATTATGGATATACTGACAAGACACATGTCTCGCTGTCCTAACAATGGAAGCCGTTGTCCACAAAGCGGCATGGTGTGCCGTCTAGATCCCGCCTATTCTTTCTTTGGATTGGTGGATACATCTAATTATTGTTATCGCTTTTGAAAATTCGATGAGGGTTGTTGACGTCAACTGCCTGTATTCAATGGAGACAGACGCTACACGATTGGCCTCATTAAATGAATATGCATAGCCATCTCGAGACAACAACCATATAAAGTGCTTTTTCTCAAAATTGCCGGGATGTCACGTGCCCTACTTATATCAGTACACTCGTAACAATTTAAGCATTAGGGAACAATTATTGGATTAAATAAACCTACCGTAGCAAATAAGCCATACATGTTTTGGTTGACCAAATTCAACACTCTCTCATTGACTTTCATATAAAAACTCGTGCTTGGTGGGCGAAACAACGAAAAAACGCCACCTACTGAAATGAGACATCTTTCCGCGGAGTTGGGCATCTATATTCCTCTTCAATTCAATTCAAGGGGCTTTATTGGCATGGGAAACATGTGTTAACATTGCCCAAGCAAGTGAGGTAGATAATATACAAAAGTGAAATAAACAATAAAAATTAACAGTAAACAATACACATTCAAAAGTTTCAAAACAATAAAGACATTACAAATGTCATATTATGTACATATAGTGTTGTAACAATGTACAAATGGTTAAAGTACACAAGGGAAAATAAATAAGCATAAATTTGGATTGTATTTACAATGGTGTTTGTTCTTCACTGGTTGCCCTTTTCTTGTGGCAACAGGTCGCAAATATTGCTGCTGTGATGGCACGCTGTGGTATTTCACCCAGTAGATATGGGAGTTTATCAAAATTGGGTTTGTTTTCGAATTCTTTGTGGATCTGTGTAATCAGAGGGAAATATGTGTCTCTAATATGTTCATACATTGGGCAGGAGGTTAGGAAGTGCAGCTCAGTTTCGAGTCATGTCTGCCTACGGCAGCCTTTCTCAATAGCAAGGCTATGCTCACTGAATCTGTACATAGTCAAAACTTTCCTTAAGTTTGGGTCAGTCACAGTGGTCAGGTATTCTGCCACTGTGTACTCTCTGTTTAGGGCCAAATAGCATTCTAGTTTTCTCTGTTTTTGTGTTAATTCTTTCCAATGTGTTTCCAAATTCTTCCTCTCTGTCCTAAATCACACAGGCGGAAGAGATACACTAATGAGTTGCTATGAACCCGCGTTACCGCTCGATGCAAGCCTTTTCGATCTATGGTGTCCACAGATCAATTTTATAAACAAAAGTGTCGGTCGGAACCGGTACCAGAACCATGTAGGTCCTCTATGTGTGGGAATGTGTATCTTTAACATGGCATAAGTCATGGCAAAGTGTGTACAATTGCAGGAAATTAGCTTTTAAACTGAAAACATTTCCCCACAGCTCAAAGCAAAATGTGTAGAATTGCAGGACATTGCAATAAAAAGTTCTGCAAAGCAAACATATTTGTTTGTGTTTTGTTAATAAATAAATAAATATTCTAACAGATTCCTCTGTACATATTGAAGGTTTTCATCTCGGTGCTGAGTTAATGTGTAGTGGCAAATTGTAGAACTAACAGGCTACATGTTGGCTGGGTACATATTTGTCTGTATTTGCTCTTCTCCAAATAGCATTTTAGATTTGTTTTATTTGATAGAAATGCAATAAATGAACTTCAACTTTCAAAAAATGTCCCTCCACCCCCTCTGAACCTCACTAGAACTCAGACCATGCCTATGGCTCTAACGGGAATATATTTTTTTGTGGGTTGGATTTGTAGTTAATGTAAAAACTATTTATATATTAATGACTGGGGTGACCTTGGAGACATTCTAACCAATTATAAACATTATGTCATCCTATTTACAGCTTGATCAAAATGAAGGCACTACTCATTGCTGCAATTCTCTTGGTTGGGCTATTGGCAATGGGCAGCGAGGCCATTCCATCAAACCGCTGGTCCTGCTACAAGAAAGTCTTGAAGGGCAGGGACTGTCGCAATGTTGGCATCTCCAACGGAGTTGCGACCATGCGACCCATCGATTCCCTGCAGAACCATTTCTGGGAGGGGAACAAATGCGACATGGTGTGCTACTGTAACTTCAGTGAGCTCCTCTGCTGCCCAAGGTACAGAAATTCCATTCTCCTCCAGTAGGCGGCGCCCATGTTCAGCACACATATACAGTCTATGTTAATACAGTTCTGGAACAGTGGACGGCTCTGTGGTGCTGTTATGTGTACTGGAGGCCGAATAGAGGCCGGCGGGCAGTTAGGCGCCAATTATAGTTGGAAACGGATTGGATCCAGTCACAGGCTGCCCAGTGAACACTGCCTACATTGTGATTATCATAAGCAACCTATTAATACAGTCAGGCACGTGTGCCTGCTGCCGTGCAGTGAGCTGTGATGTGGAGTTGACTTTTGTTTCACTGGTCAGTTAAAAGGTAAATCGTGCTGTTTTTACGTCATGGCCTTTGCTCATGTAATGCAAATACACTACGGCTAGGCCTATGCATTTTGGCTCTGTTTTTAGTCAGCTGTTGACTACAGACAATAGTTTTTCCTTTAAAGAGGCACTATATGCCTGGAAATCAAACATACACAGGGAGCTTATCAGTTTGCAATCACAGTTTATCAGTTTATCAATTGAAAATAATGCCATTCTTGACTAGATGCTTCCTTCATTAACTAGGCCATTCTCTCCTGAACCACATGGTCCATCCACTAGAAAGTCATGGACAGTTTACCATAGTCTTGGATTCCAGGCTAATAGGGCAAAATACTAAACACATGTTTATTTTTTATTTTTATGTTGTTCCAGGGATGTCTTCTTTGGACCCAAAATCTCCTTTATAATTCCATGCAAAACCATCTGAGCCATCAGTCGTTTGAATGGACAGTGAACACAGACGGTGCAATCTTCTGAATTGAAACAAGAGTAAAGAGTAAATGGGGCCAAGGGGGATGGGCCCATCCATTCCGGACTACAGAATTACATGCATTTCATTCTTCACTTGGAGACAGCTACAACAACGACAAGTTCAAAAGGCTGGAGCTAAAACAAAAGCACAAGCTTTGAAGCTGGGAAAAAAAGAGGCCCATCTTTCACAATACTTGGGCCTACAAATAAAATGCATAATTTTCAGTCTCAAATACAGCACCCAGTATATTTACTTTCTGTGAAGACAATTCAATAAATGCAGCCCGTGTCCCTCCTTTGCCAAGGCTACAGTTCAACACTTGTATATCTGACTTGGCAGACCCTTCATTTGGCATTTGCAATGATGTGACACTCCCCATTATCTATACCCAAACGTAAACAGATCTCGCTATTTGGCAATAGTCGTAGTACAGTAATACCACGAGTGTGCACATCCCACAAATATAATTCAATAGTTAATAGTATGCCATTCTTGAGAGACATGGCATTTTATATTCAAGGCTATTAAATGCCATAAATGTCAGCAGGATCATAAAATGTGATTTTGTGATGAGCCTATGAAGCATGATTTTACATGGCTGAAACAAGTAGGCTGTACAACTGTATTGTAAATGTCTTTGCAAAAGGATTATAGTATTGTGTGTGTCACTAGGCCTAACTAACTGTAAGGCGCTCTGGATCAGAGCGTCTGCTAAATGCCTAAAATGTAAATGCAAAATGTGAATAACATAGCACTTACAGATCACCTAGACCGGTGAAGCTGTTTAAACAAGTTGTTCTACTGCTCCATGACATCTCCCTGTACTTATCCAATGATTTTATGTCAATTACAACACTGTATATGAGAATATTAATAAACAGATCGGTTTGAGTGTTATTTTGCCTGCAGGCCTTACTTGTTGTATCATGAAACCACCTTAGGTTTCCTCATGTTTCCTTTGTGAGCTTGTTATGTTTCAGTTTGTTGTTTATAAAGTTGCTTTTGTCAGTCAGTTGCAAAACATCACTGATTCATATTGTCGTAATTAGAAGAGATTGCTCTACTGCTCTATGTAAACAAACTGAATTAAGGCTCTTGAGTGGGTAGGATGTATTCACGGATTCACTGTTATTCTCCTATTCTGTACAGTCGATGATAATAGATTCCAGTGAAGGATGTCAAATCGCACAAATGCATATATGTATATGTATATTTATATATTTTTTTACCTTTATTTTTTTTACCTTTATTTAACTGGGCAAGTCAGTTAAGAACAAATTCTTATTTACAATGACGGTCTACACCGGCCAAACCCGGACGACGCTGGTCCTATTATGCGCCGCCCTACGGAACTCCCAATCACAGCCAGTTGTGATACAGCCTGGAATCGAACCAGGGTGTCTGTAATAAGACACTGAGATGCAGTGCCTTAGACCGCTGCGCCACTCGGGAGCCCAAAGGACTTCAGCCCTCAGTTCAAAGTGAACACACATAAACCACCCATAAACTGCTAACCTGTTTTTCCCCTATGTCTAAAATCATACACAAGTTGAGACAAATCAATCCACTGTTTGCAATGTAACTCGTGTGAAAAACTCAGCACTGGGGATGGTAATTGGAGAGGAATCGAGCCTGCACTCTCCTGCCACCTTTAATACCTATGTTTGACACCCTGTGGATAAAGTCATCTGCTTCCCACAATGAGGATCCAGTATGAATAGGATCTCGGGTCCAGTGAGTATGTGAAAGGGTGTTTTGTCAGTTGGGCTCATTGGTAAACAACTGGGGGGCTTACAGTTTTATGCTAATGCTGATTGTCTTGTCAGTTCCTTTTGCTTGTGAGGCTATGTGTTTTTACTATGGGGCTGGGTGAGAACGGCTGTGTTGGTGAGGCTACTTGACATCTTTTGTCTTGTGGCCTTATCTTTCATTTGATATCTAACCATTTGGTATACTATTTGTATACATTTACTATAAGTTAGCCACAAATTCACCTCTGCCCCAATTTTTTTTTTTTACAGTGCTTAATTGTGACTTTCCAATTTTCCCAGCTACTGGTGTAGGCCTCTGGGTTGGCAGGTAGCCTATCGGTTAAAAGTGTTGGGCCAGTAACCGAAAGGTCACTGGTTTGAATCCCTGTGCCGACCAGATTAAAAATCTGTCTGTGCCGTTGAGCAAGGCACTTAACCCTAATTGCTCCAAGGTTGCCGTCAATAATGGCTTATCCTTGGCTGTGACCCCACGCTCCAAGTTTGACTTGGGGGGGAGTGGGATATGCAAAAAAAAAAGCTAATTTCCAATGTACACGTGTATAATACACACTTGTACATGTGTGAAATAGGACAAATGTAAGGACCAACCTAACTATAATTAATGTTAGTCACTTGTTGGCAAGCGTAAAGCACCTACCTACCCTACATGGGTAGGTGGCCTACTATGTCATAACATAAGCATACTACAATTTTGGTGCTATGGAATGAGAATAAAAAAACTTTACTGTACTGGGAGATCCTTGGACCTTCTAGGAATCTTCCTCTCCAAGTGCAGCTGCTATGGCGGCATTCAACATAGTGGCAACATGGACGCTCAGCCTCATTGACACTTGAGCAGCTGAGGCCTGCAGGAGAAAAGACACTCACAATAAATCTTGACATACAACCCCAACAACACTGTATACTTTTTTCTCCTCCTGACACACTTAAACCGGTTTGAGCTGAACTGCTCCAGTTCTGCTGAGGCCCTGGCTGTGAGAAAGCAAAACAGAACAGGAGGAATGAAGCAGAGTTGTGGCTTGATGGAGTACAGCTACGACCGGAAGTTACTTTTCAAAAGCATAACTGGTTAGCGGAGCATTATAGCTAACTCTAAACTTTTTTAAAGTTAAAAGTCTAAACTAAATCCCCTAACCTGCTAACTTAATTATCCTGACCTGCTGCATAAATTCTCCTAACCTGCTACAAAAAAGTAACTTCAGGTTGTAACTGTATAGGCTACCACCTAGTTTCTACCATGAAGCAGCCTGACTGAGAGAACAACATTGAAGATGGCTGAAAATTGCTAATGCTAGCAACAAAGTAGGCCCTTTTCATTTTTCATGAGAAGTGCCATAGGTTTCTTTTAGGCTTACATTCTTACAAAAATAGTTCCAAAGGGGTTCTTCGGCTGTCCCCATAGGAGAAGCCTTTCTGGTTCCAGGTAGAACCCCTTTAGGTTCCAGGTAGAACTATTTTGGGTTCTATGTAGAACCCTCTGTGTAAAGGGTTCTACATGGAACTCAAAAGGGATCTAACTGCAACCAAAAAGGGTTCTTCAAAGGGTTCTCCTATGGGGACAGCCGAAGAACCCCTTTAGGTTCTAGATAACACCTTTTTTCTAAGAGTGTAGAGCAAGGAGAAGTTTTCCATAAATTATTTGGACATTGGACTACTACTTTAACTAGTAAATCTAGAAAGCTGACCACAACAATAGACCACCAAGCTCGAGCTCGCCACACACCTGGACTAATTAGTTATAAAATGGGTACATTTATTGCTGATGCATCAAAATAGCTCAGGTATGTTGCCTAGTAGGTCTATCTGAAATTACAGCTAAGGATATTGGGACAGTAGCTAGCAAACACACATTGATGCTGCGATAATGTACATAAATTTGTGAGAATATACAGATTTGTCTGTTGTAATGATTGCTACACTGATCGATTAGGAGAAATGTATCATGCTGGCTGCAACCTGGTCTCAGAGCATTATTTATTATTATGTACCCTCTATCAGGTATGGATATGTTTATTTTCGTATGGTATGTATTAATTTGTGGATGTCCATCACCCATTTTGTATGATATGTTACGCGTTACAATTCATATTATATTTAACAAATGCAAACGTACAATATGTTATGAATTTGTGAAATGAATATGCAAAACATATGATAGGCAATGAATTCCAGCTAGGTGGCTAATGTTAGCTAGTTGGCTGACGTTAGCTAGGCTAGGGGTTAGTGTTACGTTTAGGAGTTAGATAAAGGGATAAAGTTAGGGTTAGTTAAAAGGGTTAAGGTTAGGTTTAGGGAAAGGGTTAGCTAACATGCTAAGTAGTTGCAAAGTAGCTAAAGAGTAGTACGTAGTTGAAAAGTTGCTAATTATCTAAAATGCTGAAATTATTCATGATGAGATTCGAACTCACAACCTTTGGGTTGCTAGACTTTCGCATTATACCCTACCCGTTTTTGCCTTAAGCAAAAATGTGTCTTATGTAAGCATACCAAAAGTAACATATTTGCGTGACCCGGATTTACATATACTATGTTACGTCTAGTCTATGAGACCAGGCTGCAACACTAGGCTAGGCTATAGGCTTAACTAGGCCATATAAAGCTACTACTAGGCCAATATTGCAATGATATCCTGATTTAAGACTGTTTGAAAACAAAAGCTTCCGTCGCGTGGTGTGGCTTTATTTTGCAGAGACATTGCTAAAATGTCTGCGGCTCGGTAGTACAACACAAAGCGTGGGAGCAAACTGGGGTCGCATCTGCACGCAGCTGACAGCTGTTCCCCTGCTGGCCTTTGTGCTCTTGTTCTACGGTTATGGTGGAGCTTGCTGTTACATTTCTCACTGGCTAGATGGACACTTGCAAATGGAAACATTTGAGCATGTATAAGAGCTCAGGCAAAACGTATCAATGGCTTTGTGGGGTCTTTCTGTAGTAACGTTGTAACACGGTCTGAAATATTGAAAAAGTTTTACACCTTACATGAATACATACATGTTATATGCATTGCATTTGAAATCTAGCTCAAATGTCTGCGCATGTTGTCGCTCAAATCTGATTGGCTTAATATTATTTATTTTTTGGTAAATTATAGTTTAATTTCATGATCATTCACCTTGATTACTGACATCTGTTAACTCGCAGCTCAAACATTTTATTGTGGTTTGTTTTTCATCAATAACTGTTCATTTCTATTGTTTCCTTAATTATCTGACGGGCTAGCAGTGGCAACGGATCCTGTTAATATGATCCTTGAGACGTCACTATCACCCCCATTGCAGTTAACATTTTAAATAGTTACGGTAGATTAATAGTTAAGGTTAGCGTAGGGACGTCCCAATGATCTTGGATAGCACTGATCCAGTGGAAACGGGCATCCAACACACAACCCCCTTCAAAGCGTTTAGGCTTTTGGCGCCGTCTATTTTAAATCCCCACTCCGGCCAATCACATGAGTTTTTCATTAAGCCACCACAGACAACCGTGATAGTCTCAAAATATAGACCTTCAGCCAATCCAAACACCGTTCATGCCCTGCGTCCCGGATTCAAATTGAAATGTGTAATTTCAGCCAATCGAATATGACAAGCGGGAGGAGCTCTAAAAACATTTAATCACGTTTGTGTGAACTGTCTCCCACTCACAAAACAGTGCGAAGGACTTTACATTGGCACTCATTGTACTTGTGTGGCTGGATAATAGGTGAGTAAGAGAACTTCTACACCTATCAAATCTTTCGTGGTTTTCTACATGTTACGTTTGTTTTTGGAATGCTTTTGAATTTAAGGCAAAACCTCTCAAATGCTTACTGAAGAATATGTGGTTAACTATTTTACTCAACTAAGCCAGCGAAGTTGGGAATGGCGCGCTGTGATGCAGTTGCTATTTAGCTAGCTAACTTGATGCCCTAACACATTTTTACAGAATGTATTGTTCTGCTCGTAGCCAAGAATGTTCAGTATGACAAGGAACATTTTAGAAGTTTTCCGTCCAGAAAATGCTTTTTGGATACTTCTTTCAGACATAACATGCTAACATCGTGCTAGGTAGTTGGCGATGTTGCACGATGCATTCCATACTTGCTGCCATTGAGCTAGCCTAGCTAGCGTCGTTACTAGACGAACTTTGATCAGCCTTGCAGAAATGGTTTAGGTAGCCTTTCGGTCTTTATTTCTGACTAACAGGTATCATTCTGATGACCCAATTTATCAATGTTTTAAATGGTTTGATCCTACTTATTGCATTTGTTGGGAGACTTGGTTTAGGCGGGAAACAAAATGGAGGGACGCTTATTGTCCTAGCCGTATAGCCACAATGAAGCAGGAACTCAATCGGATTAACGCGGTTTCGCGTCCTTGGGCTGTCCGTGGAGTGGTTTGTGGCTCGTTTACTCGGTGGTACCATCCGAAAACATACCTTTAACCGTTTTTTATATATTGTGATTTTAATCAATTTTTGCTTAATATTTTTTTCCCTTTTTCAGAATATAGCAGCCATGCCGGGTAAAGATCCTAATAAGCCGAAGGGAAAGACTTCTTCCTATGCGTTCTTTGTTGCGACGTGCCGGGAAGAACATAAGAAAAAACACCCAGGAACTTCAGTGAACTTTTCCGAGTTCTCAAAGAAATGCTCAGAGAGGTGGAGGGTAAGTTCTGACTAAGCGGCCGCCATGTAAAAGTTGTTTTTTCCGGGGGGGGCAGAGGGCGGGGCAAAGCGTGCCTACGAAACAGTTAGCAAATCAATGTATCAAATGGTGGGGATTTAGCGCAACATGGATGCTGCAATGAGTGGTGTGACTAATGCAGTTTCTCTTTTCCAGACCATGTCTGCAAAAGAGAAGGTGAAGTTTGAGGACATGGCCAAGGGTGACAAAGTCCGTTATGACAAGGACATGAAGGGTTATGTGCCCCCTAAGGGATCTAAGGCAGCAGGAAAGAGAAAGAAGGACCCCAATGCCCCCAAAAGGCCACCGTAAGTACTCCACCTATACAACTATTGATTTCTGTAGAGTTCTGTTCAGATTTTGGAACTAAATGTGTTCTCAACATTCTATCCCCAATAGTTCTGCATTTTTTGTGTTCTGTGCTGAACACCGTGGAAGAATCAAGGCTGATAACCCAGGCATGGGCATTGGCGACATCGCCAAGCAGCTGGGTCTGCTGTGGGGCAAGCAGACTCCAAAAGATAAGCAGCCACACGAAGCAAAGGCCGCCAAGCTGAAGGAAAAGTATGAGAAGGTAAGGTCCACTTCAACTATCATTTATCATGACTCACTAGAACCGTTGTAGGAGACTCATGAAAACCAAGTCCATTTTTGTTGTAGGATGTTGCTGCCTACAAGGCTAAGGGAGGCGCAGGCGCAACTGCTAAGAGTGGCCCTGGCAGGCCAGCTGTTGGCAAGGCAGCGCCCATGGATGATGATGACGATGATGATGACGAAGAGGAGGATGATGATGAGGAAGAGGAGGATGACGAGGATGATGACTAAACTGCCTGGAAACTTGAGCTGGAGTATTTGCAAAACAATGTGAACCTTACAATGTAACATAGCATTTTGGATTTTTCAGAACATGTACAGTGATGTGCAATGGCTGCAATAATGCATACAGGGGTCATATTGTGCTGTCTTGTAAACGAACAGCTCCTAATTCTCAAAGCACTGCTTGTTTTGTCTTTGGATGGTGGCATGTTCTTTTCCGCCCTATATTGATATTGTTTCCACTGCCGTTTTTAAGAAATACAAGAAAATGTGTAGACGTTTGCGACCCATTTTTAACGTGGAGTTTCAGTGTAGAATGATTTCTTTTTATAATAAAATTTTGTTTTGTATATTATGATTAACTTCCTTGCCTTGTTGATGACAAGTTAGATTAGGGATGTGATTAGACTAGTCCAATTCAGATTTTTTTTCTTCACCCCACTAACGGGTCTTTCAGAGCTGATCATTTAAAAGCCCGCTTGGTAGAAAAAAATATCTGAATTGGCTGTGTAAAAGCCAAATGTACTCCATGTTGGTTAGCTAATAGTTAAGGTAGTGACCTATTAAATTGCACTAAAACTTCAATGATATAGCTTAATACTCAGGCAATTCATGAAGTATATTGAACAAAATAAATGAGCTGAAATAAAAGCTCATTTTCTGTATTTCTATTTACCCATTTAGGGAGCATTTCTCCTTTGCCAAGATAATCCATCCACCTGTCATGTGGCATATTAAACAATACATTAAAGGCCGGTCAAATGTGCAGTTTGTCAACACAATGCCACATCAAGTTAACAGGAATGCCCAACTGCAGTCTTGTCAGTCTAGCAACCCCTCAATGTTCACTTCTCTACCCTAAGCCAAGTCCAGCTCTCCCACACAGTATAAAGGGGTTTGCTGGTATGGGCAATGAAATGCAGTGCTAAGATCAAGGCCCGTCGTTGTGCCATGTTTCAAGGATCTGTACACTGCCAGTAAGCTGAAAATGTCCCAGTTCTTCCATGGCCTGCATACTCACCAATGGAGATGTCACACCAGACAGATACTGACTGGTTTTCTGATCAACCGATGCATATGTGAAATCCATAGATTAGGGCCTAATGCATTTCAATTGACTGACCTTATGAATTGTAAAATCTTAATTGTTGCATTTATATATTTTACCTTTAACTAGGCAGGTCAGTTGACTGCCTTGTTCAGGGGCAGAACGACAGATTTTTTTACCATGCCAGCTCAGGAATTCGCTCTTAACTAGGTTACCTGCCGCCCGATCAGACTAGGTCACTGTAAAGGTAGACCTTGCGGTTGGTTACCAGCTAACAAGTCAATAGGGCACAGATGGTCTGAGGGAAATGCATGTCTCAAATCCACTGCAGTTGGAGTGGTTGACATATGGCCAGACAGGGTTGAGGCATTTTCTTTTGGATAGATAACATAATGAGACCATGTTTATCTGGGGGAGGGGTGAGGACCCCAAAATCTGGGGGATTTAGTGTAATCAGACCTGAACTGAAGGTTCAAAAGATGCATGAATACAATAGGCCTCTAGCAACATAGCTGCAATTGAACGTAATAAAAAAAGACCCCTAAAAATTGTATTTCAAGGAAAAGGGGAAAAAGTTGTTGGTAAAAAGGTAAAATTTATTGCCATGAGTACAGCTCGAGCCAATATGTTTTTATAAGTTAGATATGTACACCTTCATCCAAGGCTCACTGCATAGCTCTTTTAGAAACAAACCTATTTACATTATAAAAAATGCATACATATCACATCATACCCCAAAGAAAACACATTTTCTTAATTTTGCTTTGAACAAATTGGTGTCTGATTCTTGTTGCTTTGTAGTCATCATTCAACAACAACATTTACATACCAAGCTGGAAATATATAAAAACACAGACCCTTTCTTTATATAGCCATTTGAAATTCACCAGTTAGAGCAAACATGTTAAATTCAAGCTTTTGGAATTTCACTGTGCCTAAGACCAACATCATTGAAGTAGTAAGTCCTTTCAAAACATCCAGTGTTCATTCTTGACCATGACTCATGAGTGGACTTATCCATCTAGCCTGGTCCCAAATCTGTTTGTGCTTTCTTGCCAATTAAACACCTGTGGGTCATTGTACAAACAGATCTGAGACCAGGTTATAATCCATTGCAGTTTTCAAAAACATAGTATTCTTAAAACCCTAGCTAGTGGGCAGTTTATTACACGACTACTAGAAGTGGTTTTGAATTGTTGAATGTTCAATTCTGCACATTGATTAATGAATCCTCCACCAAAGTTTTTTTAAAGTTAGAAAAATTCTCAGACCCCTGAGTAATAGCCCAAAGACCCCAATAAGATGTAAAACCGAGAGAAGAGAGCAAGAACGTGTAAACATCTACAACTGAAAAAATGTCCATTATCCAAGTGTGTGTACGGACGAGTATCTTCCTTGGGACATGGTTGAGAGAGCACAGTATCCCCTATATAGTGCATTGCTTTTGACCAGGGCCCTTAGGTATTGGTGTCATTTCAGCTAAACCTACACAATTTCAACTCTAAAAAGCTATTTGGAGACAGCGAAAACAAGCAAAATTGACTCCAGCCATTATAACCTTAACCTTAGTTGTAGCTTCATTCCCCAGTCAATAAGGGACTTAGCTTTCTACAAACATGTCATACAGCAATTAGCTGCTAAGCACTAGCTCAGCACCGAGATTAAAAAGAGTTAAGTTCCATGTAAAGTCAAAAGTGCAGTGTCATAGCAATCTTCTACCACCGCACTGTTTTAAGACAAAAGTTGCCTCAGATCAATGTGCTCTAGCCAGACAGTCTTTCCACCCGCTCGGAGGCCTGCCAGCTATTACCGCTTAAACTGCATTTGCCATTTAATGGGGATTGGAATGACTTTAGTAGCCCATTTTAAAATAGTTGGTGTATGTTGACTGCCATACACAATTGACGTCCCTGCCCATAGGGCTCTGGAAGTAGTGCACTATATAGGGAAATAGTATGCCATTTTGGACGTACACAACCTCTCAATGCAGCAGACAGTTGAAGTGCAGTGTTCGATGCTCTATCCTGTCGAGTGAGTTCCAGTTGGAGTAAAATACCCTCTGTGGGGCTGTAGCTTTAAACCGCTACAATATTGTTCATCTCCCACTTTTGTGTGCTTTTGCTGGTGTCACAGTCTGCGATGAAGACCTTGTGGAGGATGTCCGACCGGTCCAGGCACCTCCCTGTGGGGACGTGGGTGAACCTGTGGAGGTCCTGGGAGGGAAACGAAACAGTGAGTTCACTTACACGACATATACCCTCACACATACATGCGAATACGCCATGTTCAGCAGTACCATCAAGCTGTAGCGCGATAGGAAAAACTCATAATACTGTATTGGTAACAAGGATGGATTCTCTTTCCAACTGTTTACCACATCTTATGAAGCAATCATGTATTGAAACAATGGCACCAATCTAAGGAGGTTCTTATTTGAGGATTAGACACTTTGTATATGAAGTTAGATGCAGCTGCATACCTTGAAGTATCTCCACTCTGTGTTCTCGTTCATGTTACAGTGTGTAACGATCACCGCCGACCCATCTGGTCCTTTCGTCAAGCACTGGTCATACTGCATGAGCTGGTTGGCTTCATTTATCCTGAAAAGCTACAAGAGGTGTTTTATCAGTAAATGAGGAATAATGTTCAGGAATAAATAAAGTCTCTAATCACAAATGACACAAAGGGTTTTCGGACCTGGTTCCCACCCATTCTGTGACAGGGCCCAATCTCCACGTTGCCTCCGTTGGTGTGGCCCATACTGTCAATGCAGTAGCTGGTCTCATATCCACGGACCTGGAACAAAGCAATAATGCTCACTATACATTCCAAATGCAATTTCACTACATATACACAAAAGTATGTGGACACCCCTTCAAATGAGTGGATTTGACTTTCAGCCACACCTGATGCTGACAGGTGTATACAATCGAGCACACTGCCATGCAATCTCCATAGCCTCATATTGGCAGTATATGATCCTGATCCTGAAGAGCTCAGTGACTTTCAACATGGCACCGTCATAGGATGCCACCTTTCCAACAAGTCAGTTAGTCAAATTTCTGCCCTGCTAGAACTTCTCAGCTTGCAGGCACCAGAACGTCAGCTTGCAGGCACCAGGCCCACCACAAGGATTCGTTAGAGCACGATGGGACAAGGAAATCCTGCCGCCCAAACCCTCCCCTAACCCGGACGATGCTGGGCCAATTGTGCGCTGCCTCACGGGTCTCCCGGTCACGGCCGGCTGTGACACAGCTTGGGATCGAACCCGGGTCTGTAGTGACGCCTTAGGCCACTCCACCATTCGGGAGGCCAACTAAGTGCTCTTATTGTGAAGTGAAAACGTCTAGGAGCAACAATGCCTCAGCAGTGAAGTGGTAGGCCAAACAAGCTCACAGAACGGGACTGGCAAGTTGCAATGCTATCGAGTTCCAAACTGCCTCGAAGTAACGTCAGCACAATAACTGTTCGTCGGGAGCTTCATGAAATGGGTTTCCATGGCCGAGCAGCAACACACAAGCCTAAGATCACCATGCGCAATGCCAAGCGTCGGCTTGAGTGGTGTAAAGCTCGCTGCCATTGGACTCTGGAGCAGAGGAAACACGTTTTCTGGAGCGATGAATCGGGCTTCACCATCTGACAGTCCAACGGACAAATGTAGGTTTGGCAGATGCCATAGTGCCAACTGTCAAGTTTGGTGGAGGAGATATAATGGTCTGGGACTATTTTTCATGGTTTGGGCTAGGACCCCTAGTCCCAGTAAAGGGAAATCTTAACGCTACAGCATACAACATTCTGGATGATTCTGTGCTTCCAACTTTGTGGCAACAGTTTCGGGAAGGCCCTTTCCTGTTTCAGCATGACAATGCCCCCGTGCACAAAGCAAGGTCCATACAGACATGTTTTGTCGAGATCGATGTGGAAGAACTTCACTGGCCTGCACAGAGCCCTAACCTCGACCCCATCGAACATCTTTGGGATGAATTGGAACCCCAACTGCAAGCCAGGCCTAATCACCCACCCTCACTAATGCTCGTGGCTAAATGGAAGCAAGTCCCCACAGCAACGTTCCAACATCTAGTGAAAAGCCTTCCCAGAAGAGTGGAGGCTGTTAAAGCAGGGGACAAACTCCACAAAATGGCCATGATGTTGGAATGAGATGTTCAATGAGCAGGAGTCCACATACTTTTGGTCATGTAGCAGACAGTAACACACTACTCTTTAACAGATGCATATGTTGATATTTTAAGTAAGACTACAATTCAGCTTTTAGCTACTATTGTGTAGTATGAATAAACTAAAAACGAAATATGGACAATACTTTAGCCTACCTCTCCCCACTCCACGTTTTTGGGGGGCAGTGGGTAGTTCATGGGGATGTCATAGGCAATTTCTTCCATGAACCACTTGAAGCTCTTGCACCGGTGCTCCTCTCTGAACTTCTTGAGCTGGCTGATGTCCCCGTAGGCCAGGGTGAGGGTCTCCGGCCGGCTTGCGTAGAAGTAGTCCTTGTAGTCGTCCCACCAAACCTCCACCACACGCACATAGTTCTGGAGCAGGGAGGATCAGAATAAAACACCAATAATTAGTTTCCATGAAGGACAACACCCCTTGAAGGACATCAGTCAGTCAATCTATATGCTACTTCTCATATGGTGTTTTTCCATAAGATTGCTGATGTTTTATGATACAGATGACCGATACATATGGTGATATCTATATAATAAGCGGCTGTAGGCCTACATGAACTGTGCTTAGCACAATATATAATTCAATCTAGTCACCCTTGTAGACATTTGAAACTGGCTGAACCATATTAGTTTACAAGGATGAATCCAAGTAAATAAGCAGATGGTGCCAGGTCAGCTCAAAGGAGCCAAAAAAAGCTGCCAGGGATTTGCCAGAGTGAGCTAGACTGGTCCCAGATCTGTTTGTGTTGTCCTGCCAACTCTTACAGTCATTGTGACAATCACCACAGGAGTTGGAAAGACATTGAACGCAGATCTGGGAGCAGGCTAAGAGGGGCAGCCTGGGTGCTTAGTTTGACAGACTTGGCACACTGACCTTAAGTGTGGGCGAGGAGCCAATGTGGGCAGGGGGTGGGTTGCCCTGCCAGCCCTGTAGGCGGTAGATATGGCCCACGCGGGAGCACGGCACAAAGAGCAGCTGGCCACCACACTGCCAGATCTGGGATCAGATCAGGACGATAGAACAAACATGCTGGAGTTACACAGATGGTACATAGAGAGCTGAAAATACGATAGTATACCAGTACAATAGAGAGATAAGTTGAAATTCACAGGCAATAAATAAACAGCTACTAATCATTATGCATGATTAGTAACAGTATCAATACAGGACTAAACAATAGCCCAAGTATTTTATTACGATGTGAAATATTTCGTAGATTATTGAGAGCTTTAAGTGATCTTAGCGTTTACCTTATAGGATATCTCAAAGTTCTCCCCTCCCCAGATCTGCAATCCTGGGTCATAGAGGCCCAGCTCAAAGAAGAAGTCCCTCTCAATGGCAAACAGCCCCCCAGCCATGGCAGGAGACCTGAGAAAGGCCCAAAACTACATTACCCACAATCCACAGGAGCCTCATCCAGAGAGAGGGACAAGAGCTAAAATGTAGTAGGGAAGAAGGTGGATTCATGATGAAATAGGGAGAAACATAAGCATTATGACAAAAAGAGTGAACAAGAACATTGACCCAAAGAGTGCTCCCAAACAATCCTTAATGTCAAATGACCAAATATCATGCTAGCCATCAAAGGTGACACATTACTGACTTATCTTCTCAAACAATAGAATAACGTGGTAGGATACATGATAGGATACCGAGTTGTGGAGAAGACAGAAGAGATTATTGGTGAGGAAATCACACCAAGAAAAACTGAGAATGAGAATGCAGGACATTAGCGAGAGATTTCAAAGCATTTAATTTCAAAAGACTTAAGCGTTGATTTCTAAAGGCACAAGCAGTGGCAGCTGTCAAAATTCCTTCCAGGTATCAGAGACTGCTAGCATTCAGGGTTCAGACAAATTGATACTTTTAAATTGGTCCAGGCCATAGGCGTTTCCTCAAGAGCATGAAATTTGGCACTAGAGCAAGTTAGAGAAATGAATAAACCACATTGAGGGCTACAGTTGGTAATTCATGGGTATTACATATCTTTCTGATTATTGTTACATCTACAGACCACTATATGGGGTAGCACTTGTGTTTCATAGTCAGCATACACTATAGAGAAGTGCCAAGCAGTAGTATGAGCAAGCCAAGGCCAAGCAAATAGTACTGTACATGCAAACAGGGGTTGATGTTGCAAGCAGGGTAGATTTTTAGTGCTGATAAATTACCGATAGGGCTCAGTTTTAGTTAATCTCTTCTCCTTCTCCCTGCTACTGAGGGGCACACGCTTCCAGAGCATGCTCCAGTCCCATGCGCCGCGGGCAAAGCCATCCTCGTCCCCTCCCCCTTGTGGGTCAATATGGAATGTCTGGCCTTCTATGGAGTCTATGAGAGGGACCGTGCACACCGTTCTGGGTAGGGACCGCCGGTGGGGAGATGGAGGGTTTCATGCATCACACACACACACACACAGGGGGGAAACAAACAATACATCTGGGTTTTAGATGGGCATGCAAGGCATGGATGGTAGCAGGATGTTTACCGATAAGGCTCGGTCTTATGCTTTCGCTTAGCCTTCTCCCTGCTGGAGAGAGGCACTCTCTTCCACAGCAGGCTCCAGTCCCAGGCTCCCCGGGCCAGCCCGTCCTCATCACCACCTTGCTGGGGCTCTATGGTATAATCACTGCCGTCTATATAATCTATCAGAGGTACAGTGCATACCGTTCTGGAAACAGGCAATGAGAATACACACACAAGATGTTACAGTGGGGCAGCCACTGCACTAAATGGATATTAATTACTGATCAATATTTAGCATAGATAAACAGTTGTGCATATTCAGCATGGATGGATACACCCATTTACACATTTTCAATACAATCATCTGCACATGAATTAGGTTGTATATAAACGTCAATGTATATCACTAGTTATGCTGTGACATAATACAGAGATGTTTCTGGTAGAGGATTCATGACCTGCACTGTTCATCGATGGATCAGAATATTTTTCATTATTACAGTAGAACAAGTCATATATGGAAGTAGAAATATTCAAAATCACAGCCGCAGACCACTCATACCTGTCTTTGGATATGGGGGCCACCAGAGGGGCGTACCAGTTGGCAGCGACTTCACAGTGAGCGTCTAAATAGATAAGAACCTATAGACGACAGGACACAGTGGCCAAACACGTCAGACACCGGAGAGAACAGTTGCTTGACAGAGAAGTTGTTACCATTCCATATCTTTCCATCTATATTAGTGGCTCCAGATCAATCCATTCATTCATTCATTCCTCTTTGTCTCATCTGTCACACAGTAAGTGTAGAGGTGATGGAGTAGCTGTAACGTACCTGTCCCAGGGTGGCTACATGGGCTCCTATACTCCTAGCCTGGATGAGGCCCTCTCGCTTCTCATTGCGGTGCAGTTTGACCAGGCCGTTCCACTGCTTAATGTACTCTTCTAGTCGCTCCTTCAGGTGCACTGGAGACCGACAGGGACAGTGAGATTAAACCTACTTTTATTTGTCACGTACACAGTTTACCGGGAGGTACAAAAGGTGCAGTGAAACGCTTGTGTGCTAGGCCCCAGAACAATGCAGTACAATACATCAGTAAGACTCAAATCAATAACAAGTAATAGAAGAGGTAGCATTCCTAGTCTGATATGTACACAATAGGATATCCTACAGTGTTAGATCATCATTGTGCTATGAAAAGTATGACTGTGTTTACAAATATAAAATGGGTAGTGTCTTGGTCGCGCAGATTATATACACTACAATCGTCACTATAAATGTATAGCCCAGACACACCGGTAGGATTATCAAACGGTTGCCGGCCGACAGTACTTAGCACCGCTGAACAGAGTGTCGGCCGTCAATCTCCTGTTCACACAGCAAAGACCTTGAAGTCGTCAGCCTTGTTAAAATACTCTAAACCAGAAGGTGGCAGAAGCGTTGTTTGACACTGCATGTCAGTGTGTTGCTAAGTTTATGGCCTAGATTCCAATGTTAGCTAGCTAGCTGTGCTAATGTTGCAATTTTGCAGAAAGCCCTTGTTGATACTAGCCAGAGCTAGATTACTACCTAGCAAGATGACGAAGAAACAGCTAAATTTATTCTCCATAATCCCATACAGCTAAGTACCAGCCCATGGCCAAAAGTTTAACTAGCTAGCTAACGTTAGCATATTCGCTAGATGATGCAACATAGCTAGCTAGCTCTGTTTCGTTAGCTAGCTAACGTCAGCATATTTACAAGCTAGTGCAACATACACCTGTTGCTGACAGGTGTATAACATTGACCATAAAGCCATGCAATCACAACAGACAAAATATTGGCAGTAGAATGGCCTTACTGACGAGCTCAGTGAATTTCAACATGGCATAATCATAGGATGTCTCCTTTCCAACAAGTCAGTTCATCAAAATTCTGCCACGTTAGGGCTGTCCTGGTCAACTGTAGGTGCTGTTATTGTGAAGTGGAGCAACAGCAGCTCAGCCGCGAAGTGGTAGGCCAACAAGCTCACAGAACGGGACCCAGAGTGCTGAAGTGAGTAAAAATTGTCTGTCTTCGGTTGCAACATTCACTAATGAGTTCCAAACAGAAATGGTTTGTCGAGATCGTAGTGGAAGAATTTGAATGGCCTGAACAGAGCCCTGACCTGAAACCCCATCGAACACCTTTGGGATTAATTGGAATGCCGACTGCAAGCCAGGCCTATTTACCCAACATCAGTGCCCAACCAAACTAATGCTTGTGGCTGAATGGAAGCAAGTCCCCGCAGCAATGTTCCAAGTGTAAAGCCTTCCCAGAAGAGTGGGGGCTGTTATAGCAACAATGTGGGGGGACCAACTCCATATTAATGCCCATGTTTTTGGAATGAGACGTTCAACGAGCAGGTGTCCATATACTTTTGGTAATTTTGTGTAGCTAGCTAAGGACACTGCAGCTAACACAGGCAGCGGTTTCATGGAAACTAATCCATTGTGATTTCCTTGTCAATATTTGCTCCAGTGGTTAGCTAGCTTGCAGGAAATCTTTAGTGTTGTGTGCATCGAGTCTGTGCACTTAGCTAGCTAACATTGCATATGAAGTGTGACTGGCGCATGACATTTAACTGTGGCTGTACGGAGAAAACGCCCTCTTCCCAGTCACTCGTCAGCTCTCCCACGTTGGGGTTTGTGCTCTCTGATTGGCTCAAAGTCAAGTTGTTGGCCACTGACGAGAATTGTAATTCTACAAGTAAAAACGGCAGGTTAGTCACTACCGGGTCGGCACGCAGCAGGTACCGCTTTTGTTGTAGTAAGAAAAGGCACGGCCTACCACTGTGATAAGTACCTATCAGCAGCAAGACGGTTTCATGGTTTAACTATACAGAGATATTTCTGTATCAACCCTAAAATACTATTTTATAAACCCTAACCTTGAGTTTAATTCCACATCAGAAGTGCAATGACGATGAGCCCCTGGCATCGCTATATATTGCTTGCGGTCTGTGAGTCACAACCTTTATAATTACTTGTGTAATGTTTGGCTGTGGCTGCCTGCTGTAGAACAAAATGTGAAGCAACTGATGTGAAACCTGAGCAATAACGTGGTATCTTTCTCCTTCAAAACCCTGTTTCCAATGGCCAGACTAACTTTACTGGCAATGAAGTGCTTGTGATAGCATGCAGATGGTTTGGAACACTAACAGGCGTTGGTAATAGCAATCCGTGGCAGGCTGCATGCTTAATGAGATGAATTCTCTGAGCTCTTGATGTTCTCATGAAGTCAGTGTCCATTACGTATATTTTGGTGTTGTGGTGCCCCCGCTTCAGGGGAATTACTCAGCCAGCTTTTCACAATGGTGGACGAGGCTCTCACAGTTCTACATCTGAATGGTGGACGAGGCTCTCACAGTTCTACATCTGAATGGTGGACTAGGCTCTCACAGTTCTACTGAATGGTGGACTAGGCTCTCACAGTTCTACTGAATGGTGGACTAGGCTCTCACAGTTCTACTGAATGGTGGACTAGGCTCTCACAGTTCTACTGAATGGTGGACTAGGCTCTCACAGTTCTACTGAATGGTGGACTAGGCTCTCACAGTTCTACTGAATGGTGGACTAGGCTCTCACAGTTCTACTGAATGGTGGACTAGGCTCTCACAGTTCTACTGAATGGTGGACTAGGCTCTCACAGGTCTACTGAATGGTGGACTAGGCTCTCACAGGTCTACTGAATGGTGGACTAGGCTCTCACAGGTCTACTGAATGGTGGACTAGGCTCTCACAGTTCTACTGAATGGTGGACTAGGCTCTCACAGTTCTACTGAATGGTGGACTAGGCTCTCACAGTTCTACTGAATGGTGGACTAGGCTCTCACAGTTCTACTGAATGGTGGACTAGGCTCTCACAGTTCTACTGAATGGTGGACTAGGCTCTCACAGTTCTACTGAATGGTGGACTAGGCTCTCACAGTTCTACTGAATGGTGGACTAGGCTCTCACAGTTCTACTGAATGGTGGACTAGGCTCTCACAGTTCTACTGAATGGTGGACTAGGCTCTCACAGTTCTACTGAATGGTGGACTAGGCTCTCACAGTTCTACTGAATGGTGGACTAGGCTCTCACAGTTCTACTGAATGGTGGACTAGGCTCTCACAGTTCTACTGAATGGTGGACTAGGCTCTCAGTTCTACTGAATGGTGGACTAGGCTCTCACAGTTCTACTGAATGGTGGACTAGGCTCTCACAGTTCTACTGAATGGTGGACTAGGCTCTCACAGTTCTACTGAATGGTGGACTAGGCTCTCACAGTACAACTGAATGGTGTTCCGTTGCTTGGGCAGGGCCTCACAATGCAAGACTAAGGGAGACACTGGGGGCGAAAGGCTGTTCCACTCCAATGCTTTTCATAGCCAGTGATAATTTTGCATGACAATGGCAAAGTGTTGTTGCAGAGCGCTGATTCAATTGCTGGGCGTTTTACTTGGTAATTGGAGTGGGGGTCCCCTGCTTACAGCCAACGGTAGTTATCTACTAGCCTAGCTGAAACAAGGCAGGGTGCTTTTAACCTTAAACCAAGAATAGACATGTTATGCACTAAGGCTTGTATCTGAGGAAATGTACAAGTACAGCAGTGAAGCGCTGATACACTTCAGCAGAGTGATGTCATGAAGCCTTCTAGTCTAACCTGATTGGCTAATTCAAAATGGAACAAACATTTCCAAGTCCTTTCACAGACACTCTTATCCAGAGCGACTAGATGCATTGATCTTGATATTAAGGTAGCTAGGTGGGACAACCACATATCACAGTAAGTACATCAATAAAGTAGCTGTCAGCAAAGTCAGAGCTTGTAAGGGGGCGAGCGTTAGTTCATAAGACAATATTGGTACAAAGACAAAACCCTATCAGCCCTGTGTTGTAATTACTTGTACTCAAACCAATGCTACCTTTGTTGCTGAAGTCGTCGATCATGACGATCTCGGCCAGGTATCGTCTGGGCGTTCTCTTGATGACGCTGTGGACTGTCCTCATCAGGGTGGACCAGCCCTCGTTGTGAAACACGATGATGACACTGGACGTCAACAGGTTGTCGTCGTAGTGCCAGTACTTACATCTACAGTAGGAGGAGAGGAATAATTTAAATGGCTGTAGGCATACATACTGTACATGTAGTGGATAACAGGGAATATTTATATGTTCAGAAGCTGGAAAGAAACATCTTTTGACTAAGTTTCTATAGCATTTCATACATTTAGAAAATACTGCTTTGGAGTGATATAGGACTGCACACACACAAAAAAGAGGCCAACGGCGCAACAGATTCTACTATGCAATCTGAAGACATCAGAATAGACACAGCCCTGGCTAGCTTAGCTTCACCAGCAATTGCTGCTAGCTAGATCCATTCCAACACATGATAGCCCTAAGCTCAGCTGCCTAGCTCTTTCTCCTTTGTGTCTACCCAGAGCTCTGCGAGGCCTCTGTCACAACCCCCAATCCCCTCCCCCCTCCTCCTCCACAGGCAGACCATCTGTGAGGCAGGAAGGCAGCCCTGCTTTGTGTGGTTTCCTCTGGCAGAGTGTGCTGTGTGTGTGTGTGTGTCCTGGACTCCACTTCCTCATTCTCAGCGTACTCACTCACTATAGGTCTCTGCTGCTCTTCTACTGCAAAAACAACAGTACTCACTACCTCCCATTGCCACATGCCATGCCTACGTATAGGCTTCAAGCCAGCCAATTGCCCTACAACTAGCCATCCAACTGCCCTGTTAATACAGCGGAGTGTGTGTGAGAGAGCAAGAGGCCGGGCCAGACACTGGTGTGGCATACTGAGGGTCTATTTTTAGCCTTGGTTTGAGCCCTTGTCGCTAGCAAAGCAATCTGCCTCGGGGACGACCTGAAAGGAAAAGACTGAGCATCGAGGCGTCCGAGGTCACTTGACCCAAGAATTGTGAGCGTTATCAGTGATATGCGGAATTCAGGACGGAGTGAGCAGTAAGAGGTTGGTCAGGTCTGGGCTGAACTGAAAACGGTTTGCAGCACAGCAGATCTAGAGTATCTGGGAGGGGTTGTTAAGGCTTAGAGACTGAACTGAGAACAGTTTATAGAGCATCTCTGGGAGGTTTCATTTATGGTGAATCACACAGGTCTGCCTACCCGTCCTTCCTGTTTAGGATGATTATATATAAAATGTTCTCTTTCTAAGAAACGCCTGGCTGGTTTGTGTGCATTGTGACGTGTGTATGTTTTTAATGTGTTTTGCATTGCAAATGTTAATCCTTGTGTTAGTGTGTGTGTTGCTCCCATCGCATCTCCCCTGCAGTAACATGCAGAACGGCTCCTGTTCTGACCTGTCCTCCTGGTTCTCACCCACCAACACAGATAAACACCTCAGATTACAGTCCCGTTTGACCAGACCTTTAATATAACCTGAGAGCCAACAGCTAAGGGAAAGTGTCTTCCAGCCTCCCCAGGCCTGAAAACAGATAAAGATCCTCAGGCACCTCCTTAAGTTACTCACTTTTACAGGGAGGTTTTGGACTGCCACTATTATGACCTGCACAAAAAAGCTTCAACAGTAAATAAAAGGCTAGGAAAGGCCAAAAGAGGGAGGCACTAAATACAGACCGGTAGCATCTCAAATGGCACCCTATTCCCTATATAGTACACTACTTTTAAAACAGGACCCATAAGGCTCTGGTCAAAAAATGTGTGCACTATATAGGGAATAGGGTGCCACTTAAGAAGTCTCCCTGGAGAGACTTATAGAAAGTTGTGAAGGAAAATATTAGAGGGGGATCTTCTACTGAACTGGGATTCAGTGCTCTTACCATCCCCAACCCATCTCCGTGTTTAACAGCGGAACTAATGGCTTATCCTTCAGCTACAGTGTGCTGGCTTGTGTTTTGAGTTGAGGCGTCGATGAGTTCGAAGGGCAGGGGGGGAAAGCATTAGTCATATCAGCTTCTTGTAAACACCGTGCAATAGTCTACACATGGCGGAAGCTCTATGGCTGTATTCAAATCTACTGCATTTGAGAACAATTTTGAAGTTGCTGCACTTCATTTCATGAATATTCACCAGGACTATGGGTAATTTGCTCCAAGAGTGTGGAGTGTTTTCTGCAGGAAAAAAAAAGTCCAACAGGGATCCATTGCAGAACAGCGGTTAGCCTAGAGGAGTTTCCACGAAAGCCTCGCTCATTCCCATCTGAAACGACACAAATAGAAGCATATCCAGTGATGGTCTTGGACCTGATGTTAATTAACTCAAGGGAGCGGACACAGTTGAATGGCTTGGGTTGCTGTTGTTGTGTGAGGGGGAAGGTCTGTTCCAGAGACTTTAGTTCTCAGCATGACAACACACTGAACAACCTACTCTTGGTAAAAAGGTCATGAATTTCTCCACATGGCATTAAATTCGCAAAACTTCCATGCGGATTTTGCAAGCATTTCGCCAACTCATCTCGTGGACAGACGACGTAAACATAAATTTAGCTAAGATTACTAGCCAACATATCAGTCAGGATGCAGAATGGAAGCTTGATGAGTGATCGTTGTGTGTGGAAACATTCATCACGCGTCTATAAAGACAACAGTGCGGAGCTGTGCGGAGCTCTATGAAGGGGAAGACAAGAGCAACACTAATGAATAACACCGGTGCCTTAACTCAGTCTGTGGAGGTTACTTGTCGCTCTAGGGGCTCCATGTGAGTTTCAGTACGTGTGTGTGCGCGCCTGACAAATAGTATAGGAAGGAGAGAGCTAAAACAAGTGTATGCTCGTGTGTGTAGAGGGAAAGAGGGTCCTGTGCTGAGCGAAGGTCAGCCATCTTCCTGCCTATAAAACACCGCCGCAGCCTTGAAGTGAAGCGCCTCGCAGGAATCTTAAATGGAGACTGTTTCACCACATTTCTGCTGTCAGGATCCCTCCAGGCTAGGCAGCTCTAACGCAGTCACCCTCCCAAAGAAACACTAATGTATGACAGATCGCTACTAACCTACCTCTCAACCACACACACGAAGCCTGGAACACCTAGGCCACAGCCAAGTCACATGTAAAGTACCACACGCATCCTAAATAAACAGGCCTATGATCTGTCAACAGAAAAGTAATGAAAATCACAGCACTAAAAACAATTAAGTGATTAAAGTCGTGATTTAAGGAGGAGGCTAAGGGTGTAACGTCAATGTTTTCATAAGGCTTACACAAATTCTAGAAGCGAATAACTTTTAACAGTGTTGTAATAGTGTCATGTGTGGATACATTCAGATTTCGCAGAAACACGATATGAACTGTTCAGCGCGGAAAAGACTGAGAGCGCTTAACCGGTTTACTATTTATACCAGGCTGACAACTAGTCCCATCTGTAGACCTACGGCCGTGTCTCGGGACTAGTCTAATTGATACAGGCTCGCGCTTCAGAGAGTAGTTTTTGTTTACTCACACAGCACCTGGAGGAGGGCAGCTGAGCCAGAGCTGTGGTGAAAATACTGAACATCCTTGGCTTCTTCCCAACGTGTTATGGGACTGGGGCCAAGCATGCACACATAGGCAACACAACTCAGCCCCTCTGCAGAGAGGTGAGAATGTCTAACGTTATCTGCCATGAAACTCAAAAGAGAGTTACTTCCACTGAATTGCAATCTTACCCAATGTCCTCAACGGGGCTAAAATTAAGTATTGGACAAGGCTGCTCAACAGTGACTGCAGTGGGCCATCTTGTGGCCAAAACCGGAACTACAGATCCTGTGTTGAGACGATTCACATCCTGATTGCACAACTAAAGTACAACCAATCCACCTCAGCCACATGGGTTTTCTGTAATCAAACACAGATTAAGCTAAATAAATATTGACAAATGATTGTGAACATCTATTAAAAAGGGTAATAATGTTCAAATTGACAAAACAGCTTTCTAATCCAGATAAATATTTCCCAATGTTTGGTAATCAGTTTGCAATAAATATATCTCTCTCTATATCTTTATGGCAAAGCCTCTCTACACTATTTACATTTTTATGTAACCTTTACTTAACTACGCAAGTCAGTTGAGAAAAAAAATCGTATTTACAATGACGACCTACACCGCCCAAACCTGGGCCAATTGTGTGCCGCCCTATGGGACTCCCAATCACGACCGGTTGTGATACAACCTGGATTCGACCCAGAGCGTCTGTAGTGACGCCGCTAGCACAGAGATGCAGTGCCTTAGACCGCTGCGCCACTAAGGAGCCCCCCTAATGGAGTGAGTGACACCTTTGCCTACATCTGCTGTGCACTGATCCACAGAAAGGCGTGAATAGCAGTGTTGCAATCAGGACCGTCTTTGTATAGAGCAGCTCAAGTCACTACAAGTGATGCACTTTGTCAGTAACTGGTTAGTCCACACGAGTTCTATTTTCCTAATACGGTGCAGTTCACATGGCTGTCAACAACCTCAAACTGATGGTATAATGTACAGCTGCCCATAGATCATGGGATGGTTTACATATGTAGACCAACTAGGCAATGCAGTCTAATATCAACAGTTAGGTCTGGGGCAGTGATGTCCTGGTTAAAGTGTGTGAATGCCATTTCACAAATAGAGAGTTGCTAAAGAGACGTTCACCCTCCACTCCACCCCTGGTCTGGGTGCAGCAACAGTCTCACACCTACTACAGTTAATGTAATCAGTCGACAGTATGGTTGTCCTACATTCCCAGGAAGCAACAAAGCAAAAAGGTGGCCCAGCCCAGCCACAATCACTCATTATGTTCTTTAGTCTAGCATCTATTATCTCCCATACCGACTAGGCTATAGTAAAGTCCACGTGGATGTCAGTAGCCCAGCCACAATCACTCATTATGTTCTTTAGTCTAGCATCTATTATCTCCCATACCGACTAGGCTACAGTAAAGTCCACGTGGATGTCAGTAGCCCAGCCACAATCACTCATTATGTTCTTTAGTCTAGCATCGATTATCTCCCATACCGACTAGGCTATAGTAAAGTCCACGTGGATGTCAGCAGCCCAGCCACATAACCTAAAGCCTGTACTGTGATGCCCGTCCAGTCTCATGCTGACTGTTCAAAAGGTGCCCTTTGTGTTCCCACTGGGCCCCGTGGCCAGATGAAAGGCTGGAGAAATACACCTTTGCCTGTTTGTTCTCCACACAGTATTAGTCCATTGTGAGTTAAATCAGTGACAGTGTGTGTGGCCCAATGTGTGCACACACAAAACGATGAGGTGACACCATTCATTCCTATGTGAAGACTCAATTGCACATTGAAGCCTCAATAGCGTATTGAAGACAAATGAAATCTGTTAAAACGGCGTCTCACGGAGACATAACCTGAAACGTTTGAGCTACTACAGGAAGTGACGCTGCTCCCTCTCATCGAGTAACTCAAGTTGAAGACCGACCGGGGTACTGCAGGCTGCCATTAGCAACTAAATTACCCTTCAACTTCTGTGTACGATTTAAAAAAAAAATAGGTTCAAGGACATACATTTGGTGTATTAGAAGCAATTACTGGCACCATGATGGTCTTCCAAAATATTTTCCCACAAAAATGGCAATTTTTCCACATTCATTATATTGGGGAATCCGGTTTTCTGCTAACAATGCCTGCCGTACCACTGTTGGCCTTGAACTTCCATGGCTTCAATGAAAGGGGGGCAGTCGTTCTCCCCTGGTTTGGCCATATGGAATTGGAAAATTAAAGAAGACCAAAGATCATATTTAGTTAAGAGTGATCAAATATCATTTTATTTGTCACATACACATGGTTAGCAGATGTTAATGCGAGTGTAGCGAAATGCTTGTGGGTGTAGCGAAATGCTTGTGAAACACAATGTTGAGCATATTTCTGTAACACACATTTCCAGTGTTCTAGTTGTGACACTCAAGGTGGGGTTTGGTCACTAGACTTGTTATGGATTATGCTCATATCGGTTGATAGTGATTGACGCCAGACTGGAGGTACAAGGACACACTGATTATTCACGGTTGTATTGATGACCTTCTGTGGACACCGATTCTGTAGCAGCTGACAAAGCCACTGCCTTGGTTTTGAACTGTGAGCCTCTCAGGCTGGTGTTTCCAGAACATTTGGTGCTATCTGATTAGAAGAAAAAAAAGGGCCCATCTCCATGAGGCCAGTTAGACATTCTCTATTTTGTGCTGGAGGCATCTCCGTTACAACTTGTAATAAACCCAATTGACTTGCGATTAACTTGACCTACGACTGCTCCTTTTTGTTCAGCTAGATATTCATTATACCAAACTTCACTCAGTACCTGAAATGTACTGCTACACAAACCACTGGCAACATAGCCTATACTATTGGGATAGGGACATCAGTCACGCATCTCCAGTAATGAAAAGAATCTGTAGCTGCATTCTACTTCCAGGGTTAGGAGGACTAGGTGATCTGATACGTTCGTTTATAAACCGAATCCAAAACAACTCCATTAAAATGAACACCAAAAGATTTCCCCTCAGCTTGAGAACCTTGGGTTGACCTAGCCACGGGACAGCCTAGCCTCCATTCCTCATTTGTTCTGCAATGACTGTTCTCTAATCTGCTCTGATATAAACTAAAGCCATAATGCAGGTCAATTGGATTTATGTTGTTGCGTGTGTTTTGGCTGGCCGGACTGCTCTTCTGTATATACGCTGATGTTCTATGGTAGGGCTCCCACTGGCACATAGGTCTCGTAGACTGCCCCTCATGTTATTACATCGTCACCTGACCTTAAGAGTTCCATCAATGCATACTAACCAGCGTTGTTACAGGGATTCCCACCACGTCGCATAGTTTTACCAATGCTATGATATACTCTGAACAAAAATATTAAAAAAATGCATACATGCAAAAATGTCAACAATTTTACTGAGTTACAGTTCATAAAGGAAATCAGTTAAATGAAATCAATGAAGTCCTAAACTACAGATTTCACAACTGGAAATACAGATCAATTTAAAAAAAGTAGGGGCATGGATCAGAAAACTAGTCAGTATCTGGTGTGAACACGATTTTGCCTCATGCACGACACCTTCACATAGAGTGGATTAGGCTGTGGAAGGTTGTCCCACCCCTCAATGGCTGTGTGAAGTTGCTGGATATTAGCAGGAACTGCAACACACTGTCGTACACGTCGATCCAGAGCATCTCGAACATGCTCAATGGGTGACGTGTTGGGTGAGTATGCAGACATTTTCAGTTTCAAGGAATTGTGTAGAAATCCTTCAGACATGGGGCTGTGCATTATCATGCAGAAACATGATGGTGGCGGCTGAATGGCACGACAACGGGCCTTGTCACAGTATCTCTGCGCATTCAAATTGCCATCAATAAAATGCAATTGTTGTCCGTAGCTTATGCCTACCCATACCATAACCCGACCATGGGGCACGCTGTTCACAACGTTGACAATCCAACACTGTTTGACAGCCATACACTGTCTGCCATCTGCCTGGTACAGTAGAAACCAGGATTAATCTGTGAAGAGTACACATCTCCAGCGTGCCAGTGGACATTGAAGGTGAGCATTTTGCACACAGATGAGCTTCCCTGAGACGGTTTCTGACAGTTTGTACAGAAATTCTTTGGTTGTACAAACCCACAGTTTCATCCTCTGTCCAGGTGGCTGGTCTAAGATAATCCCACAGGTGAAGAAGCCGGATATGGAGGTCCTGGGCTGGCGTGGTTACATGTGGTCTGATGTTGTGAGACTGATTGGACTGATCCTTTCTGTTTGGCCCGGTCCGGGGGTATCATCGGATGGGGCCAGTGTCTCCTGATCCCTCCTGTCTCAGCCTCCAGTATTTATGCTGCAGTAGTTTATGTGTCGGGGGGGCTAGGGTCAGTCTGTTATATCTGGAGTACTTCTCCTGTCTTATCCGGTGTCCTGTGTGAATTTAAGTATGCTCTCTAATTCTCTATTTCTCTTTCTTTCCTTCTCTTTATTTCTCTCGGAGGACCTGAGCCCTAGGACCATGCCTCAGGACTACCTGGCATGACGACTCCTTGCTGTTCCCAGTCCACCTGGCCGTGCTGCTGCTCCAGTTTCAACTGTTCTGCCTGCAGCTATGGAATCCTGACGTGTTCACCGGACGTGCTACCTCTCCCAGACCTGCGGTTTTCAACTCTCTAGAGACAGCAGGAGTGGTAGAGATACTCTTCATGATCGGCTATGTAAAGCCAACTGACATTTACTCCTGAGGTGCTGACTTGTTGCACCCTCGACAACTACTGTGATTATTATTATTTGACCATGCTGGTCATTTATGAACATTTGAACATCTTGGCCATGTTTTGTTATAATCTCCACCCGGCACAGCCAGAAAAGGACTGGTCACCCCTCATAGCCCGGTTCCTCTCTAGGTTTCTTCCTAGGTTTTGGCCTTTCTAGGGAGTTTTTCCTAGCCACAGTGCTTCTACACCTGCATTGCTTGCTGTTTGGGGTTTTAGGCTGGGTTTTTGTACAGCACTTTGAGATATCAGCTGATGTACGAAGGGCTATATAAATACATTTGATTGGACGTAGTGCCAAATTCTCCAAAATTACATTGAAGGTGGCTTATGGTAGACAAATTAACATTAAATTCTCTGGCACCAGCTCTGGTGGACATTCCTGCAGTCAGCATTCCAATTGCATGCTCCCTCAAAACTTGGAGACATCTGTGGCATTGTGCTGTGTGACAAAACTGCACATTTTAGACGGGCCTTTTATTGTCCCCAGCACAAGGTGCACCTGTGTAATGATCATGCTGTTTAAATCAGCTTGTTTATATACCAAACCAGTCAGGTGGATGGATTATCTTGGCAAAGGATAAATGCTCACTAAGAGGGATGTAAACAAATTTGTGCACAACATTTTAGAGAAATAAGCTTTTTGTGCATATGGGAAATTTCCGGGATTCTTTATTTCAGCTCATTAAACATTGGACCAACATTTTAAAATGTTGCGCTTACATTTTTGTTCAGTATACATAGGCCTAGTGTGATAGAGCTGGAAATAAATTGAGGGCATTTTACAGATATTGATAATTACACTAAAGTAGAGAAAAGTGCATTTTGAAATTAAATAATGCAGCTAATAGGATAAGTCACTTGAAAAAGCAATATTACTCATTACATTACTTTTGTTTAATGAACTACTTTACAATATTGCTTTGTGTGGAAAGTAACGCGTTACTACTATACTACTTTGCATTACTTTCATTAAAAAAAACGAAATCTCACCATTTGTTTGACAGTCATACGGAGCATGGCGAGTGCTCTACCCAAGATAAGCTGCTGCTCCTACCTACAGTGCATTCGAAAAGTATTCAGACCCCTTCACTTTTTCCACATTGTTATGTTACAGCCTTATTCTAAAATGGATTAAATGTTTTTCCTCAATCTTTACAATATCCCATAATGACAAAGCAAAAACAGGTTTAGATTTTTTTTGCAAATGTATAAAAAAAATAATACAGAAATGCCTTATTTACATAAGTATTCAGACTCTTTGCTAGGTGACTCAAAATTGAGCTCAGGTACATCCTGTTTCCATTGATTATCCTTGAGATATTTACAACTTGATTAGAGTCCACCTTTGGTAAATTCAATTGATTGGAAAGGCACACACACGTTTATATAAGGTCGAAGGAATTGTCCGTAGAGCTCTCCTTTGAACAGCTACAGCTGCTTACCCCCTCTAGCACCAAAGTCAGCGCACTCTCAAATGTTTTTTTGCCATCATTGTAAGCCTGCCCCCATCACACACACACACACACTATACGATTAATTTATTAAACATAAGAATGAATGTGAGTTTGTAACAACCCAGCTCATGGGAAGTGACAAAGACCTCTTATAGGACCAGGGAACAAATAATAATAAAGAATTTTGCTCTTTATTTAACCAGCTTACATATAAAACCTTATTTGTTCATCAACAATTGTGAATAACTCACCACAGGTTAATGAGAAGGCGGTGCTTGAAAGGATGCACATAACTCTGCAATGTTGTGTTGTCTTGGAGAGTCTCAGTCTTAAAATCATTTTCAACACACAGTCTGTGCCTATATTTAGTTGTTTTCACAATAGTGAGGGCTGAGAATCCACTCTCACGTAGGTACGTGGTTGCAAAGGGCATCAGTGTCTTAACAGCCCGATATGCCAAGGCAGGATACTCTGAGCGCAGCCCAATCCAGAAATCTGGCAGTGGCTTCTAATTAAATACAATTTTCACAGAACCGCTTGTTACAATTTCGATGAGGCGCTCTTGTTCAGATATTGGTAAGTGAACTGGAGGCAGGGCATGAATGGGATAACGATTCCAGTTGTTTGTGTGGTCCGTTTCGGGAAAGTACCTGCGTAATTGCGCACCCAGCTCACTCAGGTGCTTCACTATATCACATTTGACATTGTCCGTAAGCTTGAGTTCATTTGCACACAAAAGAAAGTCATACAATGATGGAAAGACCTGTGTGTTGTTAATGCAGACAGAAGAGCTCCAACTTCTTAATCATAGCCTCAATTTTGTCCCGCACATTGAATATAGTTGGGGAGAGTCCCTGTAATCCTAGATTCAGATCATTCAGGCTAGAAAAAAACATCACCCAGATAGGCCAGTCGTGTGAGAAACTCATCATCATACAAACATTTAGACAAGTGAAAATTATGGTCAGTAAAATAAACTTTAAGCTTCTCTCAATTTAAAAAAAAAAGTGTCAATACTTTAACCCTTGATAACCAGCGCACTTCTGTATGTTGTAAAAACGTTACATGATCGCTGCGCATTTCATTGCATAATGCAGAAAATACACGCGAGTCAAGGGGCCTTGCTTTAACAAAGATGTCAGGCATTTCCCTTGGCAGCAAGAGCATCTCGGTGGATGCTGCAGTGTACCCAAGTGGCGTCAGAAGCAACTGCTTGCATGCAACCACTCCACTATGTGTATCTCTGTCATGGCGTGTGCACCATCAGTACAGATGCCAACACATCTTGACCACCAAAGTCCATTTGATGTCACTAAGCTGTCCAGCACTTTAAAAATATCCTCTCCTGCTGCCCTGGTTTCCAGAAGAGGATGTCTTCCTTAATTGACCCCCCATAAACATAATAGACATATACCAGGAGCTGTGCCAGGCCCGCCACTTCTGTTGACTCATCCAGCTGTAATGTATAGAATTCACTGGCTTGCATGCAAAGCAGTAATTGTTTCAAAAACATCTCCTGCCATGTCATTGATGTGTCATGAAACAGTGTTGTTTGATAAAGGCATTGTCTGTATAGTTTTTTTGGGGCCTTGTCCCAGCCATTTCAGCAGTAGCAGGAAGAATGAAGTCCTCCACAATAGTATGGGGCTTGCCTGTCCTAGCCACTCGGTAGTTCAGCACATAAGACACTTTCAGACCATTCTTTTTAATGGTATCTGTTGCTTTTATACATGTCTTACTACTCGGAAGTAGTCTTAATTCTTGCTCAAAAAACTGGTTTATTTTTCAAATTGGCATGTTTCGTTTCTAAATGTCTGCGCAAGAGTGAAGGTTTCATCGAGTTGTGAGTTAGTACTTTTGCGCATAACACACCGTAGCTGAGGAAAAGCACTACTCCCAATGTAACTGACCCCCAAATCAATGTAGTTCTCATCATATTCGCACCTCTTCGATGGTCCAACGTCCCTGTCTGTTGTTCAGTGCTTTCCCGGGTTAAGGGGGCAGTAGCTCTTCGGCTACATCAGATTCACAACTGTCAGTGTCCATGCTCGCTGGGCTAACAACAAATGTAGAATTACTGATGCTAGCATTGGATGTGCTCGTGGAAGCAGAACAACTTGTGTCGTCGACAGGTGCAGGTGTAGTACTGCTGGTAGTAGCAGTACTGCCAGTAGAGCTGGTATGTGTCTCTGGACGCGAGCATTATTATTTTTTTAAACCATTTATCAATTTTTGAGCAAACGGAATGAGCAGCAGCTACATGTACCCCTATGTACCCCTGAGGCCACTGACAAAAGGGAAGGGACTTGGTCAGGGAGGTGACCAAGAACCCGATGGTCACTGACAGAGCTTCAGAATTCCTCTGTGGAGACGGTTGTCCTTCTGGAAGGTTCTCCCATCTCTGCAGCACTCCAACAATCAGGCCTTTATGGTAGAGTGGCCAGACAGAAACCACTCCCCAGTAAAATGCACATGACAGCCCGCTTGGAGATTGCCAAAAAGCACCTAAAGACTCTCGGACCATGAGAAACAAGATTCTCTGGTCTGATGAAACCAAGATTGAACTCTTTGGCCTGAATGCAAAGCGTCACATCTGGAGGAAACCTGGCACCATCCCTACAGTGAAGCATGGTGGTGGCAGCATTATGCTGTGGGGATGTTTTTCAAGGACTGGGAGACTAGTCAGGATTGAGGGAAAGATGAACAGAGCAAAGTATAGAAAGATCCTTGATTAAAAAAAAAAAATGTGCTCGAGAGTGCTCAGGACCTCAGACTGGAGTTTGCCAAAAGGCACCTAAAGGACTTCCAGACCATGAGAAACAAGATTCTCTGGTCTAATGAAACCAAGACTAAACTCTTTGACCTGAATTCCAAGCATCATGTCTGGAGGAAATTTGGGACTATCCCTAAGTTGAAAGGTGGTGGTGGCAGCATCATGCTGTGGGGATTTTTTCAGCAGCAGGGACTGGGAGACTAGTCAGGCTTGAGGGAAAGATGAACAGAGCAAAGTACAGAGAGATCCTTGATGAAAACCAGCTCCAGAGTGCTCAAGACCTCCGACTGGGGCGAAGGTTTTACCTTCCAACAGGACAACGACCCTAAGCACACAGCCAAGACAGTGCAGGACTGGCTTCGGGACAAGTCTCTGAATGTCCTTGAGTGGCCCAGCTAGAGCCCAGACTTGAACCCAATCTAACGTCTCTGGAGAGACCTGAAAATAGCTGTGCAGCGACGCTCAACATCCAACCTGACAGAGCTTGAGAGGACCTGCAGAGAAAAAAAATGGGAGAAACTCCCCAAATCCAGGTGTGTCAAACTTGTAGCGTGATACCCAACAAGACTCGAGGCTGCAATCGCTGCCAAAGGTGATTCAACAAAGTACTGAGTAAAGGGTCTGAATACTTATGTAAATATGATAGATCAGTTTTTTTATTTGTAATAAAATGTGGAAAAAGGGGTCTGAATAGTTTCCAAATGCACTGTATTTGCAGTCAAAATCTCACGAGCTGCCAGGTCTGGTTATAGACTGCACATACACAGACCAATAGAGATGTATAGGAGGGGACCATTTCCACTGGACAGGAAAACCCGCTATGGGATTTGCCATCACAGAAGCGATCAATGGCAAAGATCAGAGGTGCGCCCTCTACACAATTCTATGGACAGCAGCTGTCATGACATTTCTCCTAACAGCCTCTCAGCTCGCATAAGAACTAACTGAGGAAGCAAATTGAGATTGGATCATAGAAACACGCCCGGTAGAGATAGGATTATGAAAGTAACGCAGGCATTGTTTGATAAATTAACAATATTACCCAATTTGAAAATGCGTTACTTCACTCCGTTACTCATAAAAAGCAGTCTGATTACGTGTAAAAGTAACAGGTCAAACGGAACAACTGATAGCTACAGCATTCAAAGTAGTAGTTCATGGAAATGTAAAAAAGTATGTTATACATTTATCGTTCAACTCATCGTTAGTGATATTTCAGTCAATTTAGTGTTATATGGATTTTTGTCCATGTCGCCAAGCAACTTTGATATAGTTTCCCCTCATTCTTTATAGACGGGTTGGTTGTTTAGCAACAAAACCGACACGTTTTTCTCAGGTTTTTACCTGCCATATGAGTTCTGTTATACTCACAGACATTCAAATAGTTTTAGAAAATTCAGTGTTTTCTATCCAAATCTACTAATAATATGCATGTCTTAGCTTCTGGGCCTGAGTAGCAGGCAGTTTACTCTGGGCACTTTATTCATCCAAGCTACTCAATACTGCCCCCCAGCCATAAGAAGTGAAATAAAAACAAATTTGTGCACACAATTTGAGAGAAGCTTTTTGTGTGTAAGGAACATTTCTGGGATATTTTATTTCAGCTCATGAAACATGGGACCAGTACTTTACATGTATATTTTTGGTCAGTGTATATATCAGGCAGTGTCTGAGGAAGGCCTGAAAAATTCCCAAAGACTCCAGCCACCCAAGCCATAGACTGTTCACTCTGCTCCTGTCCGGCAAACAGTATCGCGGCATTGTCTCTTGGACCAACAGGCTCCGAGACCGCTTCTACCCCTAAGCCATAAGACTGCTAAATAGCCAGACTCCTAAATAGTCAATTAATGGTACCCAAACCATCTCACACTGTCATTCTCAAACTGACACAACACAAACATACACTTTTACACTCATTTGCTGCTGCTACTGTTTTTTATTGGACTCTTATCCTGATACCTACCCCTGCCTTAATGTACATATCTACGTCTAATACCTCTTACCTCTCGTACATTGACCTGCTACTCCCTGTGTATATAGCTCAATTCTTGTATATTTTATTCCTTGTTAGTTACTATTCTTTATTTCTTTTTTAACTGTGCATCGTTGGGAATGGTTCGTAAGCTAGTATTTTACGGTTACGTCTACAACAGTTTATTCAGTGCATGTGGTAAATAAAATTTGATACATTGAATTTCAATGTTCATACTTTTCTCAGTGGAACGTGGCCCTGTTAACATTACCAGTAGCCTATATGCGAACATTTTGGTGGCACAGAAAGAAAAAGGCATAGCAAACAATTTGACTACTTGCCACTATGCTATATCTGACTGGGTAAATCATTTGTTTTGAGTTCATGTGGACCCAGTGACCCGACTTGAGCACTGGGCCCCGGACCTGAGCACAAGGGACTTGGGACTCGACTACATCTCTGGGCAATACAGTCATTAGCTCCCGTTCTACTTTTAGACCTCAATGTGGCTGCGGCGTCTGTGGAACGTTGATAACAATGACGTGACTGTGATGGAGATGTGTAACCCAAACTACTTTGCCAATAGCCTGCTTTGCAGCACAATCTTGTGATTGTGCTTTGCGCTCTCAATTCAAAGGGCTTTATTGGCATTGCCAAAGCAAGTGAACTGGATAACAGTTAACAATACACTTACAAAAGTTTCAAGAATATACGTTTCAAATGTTATATTATGGCTATGTACAGTGTTACAATGTACAAAAGGGAAAATAAACAAATATGGGTTGTATTTACAATGTTGTTTTTTCACTGGTTGCCCTTTTCTTGTGGCAACAGGTCACAAATCTTGCTGCTGCGAATGTACACGAGTATTTCACGCAATACATATGGCAGTTATCAAAATTGGTTTGTTTTCTACTTCTTTGGGTCTGTGTAATATGAGGGGAAATATGTCTATGGTCATGCATTTGGCAGGAGGGTAGGAAGTGCAGCACAGTTTCCACTGCCATTTTGTGGGCAGTGTGCACATAGCCTGTCTTCTTGAGAGCCAGGTCTGCCTACGGCGGCGCCACCCAATAGCAAGGCTCTCGCTCTCTGCACTTGTCTGTTTTAGTATGTAATGTGCAACATCTATGAATTGGGAATTTACATGGGCAGAAGAATAATATTATATATGAATTCTTACTGTATGTTTGTTATTTCTGCTGTTGGGAAGAGAATAGGAAGCTATGCAGAAAAATGTTGGTAGGACAAAGCTATAGGTTTGTGTACATGAAAGTCAGTGATTTGTTTGCTATAAGTTAGCTCATTGTGCAAATGTATTTGTTTTCAATAAACATTGGAGACTAAATAGTTAACAATTTAAGCCAACCCGGGCTGTTTTGCCCTATTGCCCTAGTTACTATTCTTTATTTCTTTTTTTTAACTGTGCATCGTTGGGAATGGTTCGTAAGCTAGTATTTTACGGTTACGTCTACACCAGTTTTACTCAGTGCATGTGGTAAATAAAATTTGATTTGATACATTGAATTTCAAATGACAATGTTCATACTTTTCTCAGTGGAACGTGGCCCTGTTAACATTACCAGTAGCCTATATGCAAACATTTTGGTGGCACAGAAAGAAAAAGGGATAGCAAACAATTTGACTACTTGCCGCTATGCTATATCTGACTGGGTAAATCATTTGTTTTGAGTTCATGTGGACTCAGTGACCCAACTTGAGCACTGGGCCCCGGACCTGAGCACAAGGGACTTGGGGAAAAAATCTAACCGGGAAGTGGGAAATCTGAAGTTTGTGGTTTTTCAAGTCATTGCCTATCGAATATACAATATCTATGGGGTCATATTGCACTTCCTAAGGCTTCCACTAGATGTCAGTCTTTAGAACCTTGTTTCAGGCTTCTACTGTGAGGGGAGAGAGAAAGAGAGCTCTTTCAATCAGGTGTCTACCATGAGCTGATAACGCGCGCTCCCGTGAGCGCTACCTGCGTTCCATTGCATTTCTAAAGACAAAAAGACAAAGGAATTCTCCGTTTGGAACATTATTGAAGATTAGGATGTTAACCAAAGATTGATTCTATACATCGTTTGACATGTTTCTATGGACTGTAACATAACTTTTTGACTTTGTCTGGACCTAGTGATCGCACCTCATGAATTTGGATTTGTGAATTAAATGCACAAACAACAAGGAGGTATTTGGACATAAATTATGGACTTTATCGAACAAAACAAACATTTATTGTTGAACTGGGATTCCTGGGAGTGCATTCTGATGAAGATCACCAAAGGTAAGTGAATATTTATAATGCTATTTCTGACTTCTGTTGACTCCACAACATGGCAGGTATCTGTATGGCTTGTTTTTGTTTCTGAGCGCTGTACTCAGATTATTGCATGGTGTGCTTTCTCCATAGTGTTTTTGAAATTTGACACAGCGGTTGCATTAAGGATGAATGAATACTTATTTTCCACCATAATTTGCAAATAAATTCATAAAAAATCCTACAATGTGATTTTCTGGATTTTTTTTCTCTAATTTTGTCTGTCATAGTTGAAGTGTACCTATGATGAAAATTACAGCCCTCTCATCTTTTTAAGTGGGAGAACTTGCACAATTGGTGGCTGACAATACTTTTTTGCCCCACTGTATATTTACGTCTTAACGCCGTTTTAGATTATTGCATGGTATGCTTTTTTCGTAACGTTTACAAAAAATCTGACACAGCGGTTGCATTAAGAACCCGTGTATCTTTAATTATATGTAAAACATTTATCTTTCGTCAAAGTTTATGATTATTTCTGTTATCTGATGTCGCCCTCTGTAATTACTCCTGATATTTTGGAGGCATTTCTGAAAATGCCATCAATGTAAACCGATATTTGTGGATATAACTATGCATATTATCGAACAAAACATAAATGTATTGTGTAACATGATGTCATATGAGTGTCATCTGATGGAGATTATCAAAGGTTAGTGATTAATTTTATCTTTAATTCTGCGTTTGTGACTATCTTTGGCTGGGGGAAATGGCTGTGTGTTTTTGTTGGATTTGGTGGTGATCTAACAAATATATGTTGTGTTTTCGCTGTAAAACATTTATTATTATATATTTTTAATCGGACATGGGTAGATCAACAAGATGTCTTTCATTTGCTGTATTGGACTTGTTAATGTGTGAAAGTTAAATATTTCCCAAAAATATTTTTGAATTTCCCACGCCACCTTTTCAGCTGAATGGGGAGGGGGGGGGGGGGTTCCGTTAGCGATATGGATGCCAAGGAACTTGAAGATCTCAACCCACTTCACAACAGCTCCGTTGATGTGGATGGGGGCGTGCTTTCCTGGAACCACACTGCTAAGTCTGACTTCCTCCCTGTAGGCTGACTCCTCTCCGTCAGTGATCAGGCCGACCACCGTTGTGTCTTCAGCAAACTTGATAGTGTTGGAGTAGTGCAAGACCATGCAGTCGTTGGTGAACAGGAAGTACAGGAGGGGACGAAGCACACACCCTTGAGGGGCCCCGTGCAAGGGTCAGCCTTGCGGAGGTGTTGTTGCCTACCCTCACCACCTGGGGCCGATACGTCAGGAAGTCCAGGATGCGGTTGCGGGGGGGCTAGTCCCAGGGTGTGAGGGCTGAGCGAGACTACAAATTCAAAGATGGCCTACTCTTCTATAGCCTACTCAAGGGAGAGAAAAACACACCTAGACCGTTTTATTATTAAACTCAATGCTGTTTTTTGGGCTTGTGTTTCAACCAGGCAAAGGGTAGCTACTTAAAGGCAGGTTAGCGAAGCGTGAAGCGATCACTCCAAAAACTCTTTCCCAGTCCACTTAGTAGTCAGAGAATTCTCAATTTAGTCAACTGAAATTCCTTTTTGTCAGTTACAGTTTTGTCAATTGCCACTGAAAAATAGTTGTTTGACGAATATTTCAGTCACCATTAAATGCCAAAATTAACACTAGTAAGAAACAAACCTTGCAAGCCATCAGACCACGTGTATAATTTGTGATGTATAATAGGCTTACCTTGTCATAAATTGAGTAGCAAATTTCAGACAATGCGTCTTACAGTGTATAACTCAATCAAGGTGTTGTATAGAATGCCAGCATTCTTCCTAGCATCATTCTTAGCTCAGGCAGTAGGAAGCTCTCTCATCCATTTATATGCAGATGATACGGTCTTATACGCAGCTGGCCCCTCCCTGGATTTTGTGTTAAATGCTCAATTTTTTTTTTTTTAAACTCTACACTTAACCGTGTTCTGAACACCTACAAAACAAAGATCATGTGGTTTGGAAAATAAGAATTTGTTCTTAACCGACTTGCCTAGTTAAATAAAAGGTTAAAAATAAAAATCTTACCATTATTAGAAGAATGATGCTACATTTCCACATTCTCAATGGGTAGAATGTGGCCGATACAGACTTTACTTGATAAACACATCTTCAATTGAACACCTAGGCCTATAGTCTAATATATGTGTAAATGTAAGCATGTGTAACTCTTCTCAAAATACATGTCAATATGACGCAAACCCTATGAACAGAATAGAGAAGCCATGCCTCAGATCTCAAGGTGTAAGTTTGTGACACACAATATATACAGTTTTGATAATGGACCAACTGAATAGTTTGACTACCAAAGAACTGCTTTTCTATTGGTCTGGTGGTAGGCCTTTGTTCTGTTAACATTGCAAAACCAACCTTTGAAAGCCTGACTCACACCCTTGTCATACCAGCCCTTCAGGTATAGAATTGTGCTTGCAACACCAGAATAGTGGGTTAGATCCCAATGTATGCACGCATGACAAAGTCGCTTTGGATAAAAGTCTCTGATAAATGACATGTACCGGGATTGACATAAAGAGTTACCCCATTGACTAGGGCAAGTGAACTCTGAACAGTGACACAAGGTGAGCCTCCTCTTAGGTTGCCATATTGAGCAGGTGAAACCAAAATTGTAAAAATAATTCCAATAGCCTAACTGATCTTTCTGGTTCCTCCCCCCCATTGTTTAAGTGAAAGACAGACAATTTATGCCAGTCTGGCAAGTTGAGCCTGCTCTGATAATTATTTTTTGCTGACAACTAAAATGATTTATATTCATTCCTCCCCTGTGTCGGTAAAGGGCAGCTAGTATGGCAAATAGTTCATTCACATTTTCAGGCAAGTGATCATAATCATCAGGCAAAAAAAAAAGAAAAGACTCCTGACATGCCTGATGGGCAAGTGCCTTTGAGACCTAATGTCAAGCCATGGATACATTATGATCTTTTTAAAAATACATTTGTAACATTTGTGAAAGGAACGATGACGTAACATTCAATTGGAACACCCAGTGAGACATATTTAGAAGAGGAAAAACATTAAGTTGATGACAGTTCCTTAACACACGTACCATTCCGATAGGCCTAGCTACATCCTTAATAGGGACGACAACTAGTTTACAAAACACAGTATCACCAATCCATACAGTAGCCATCTACCTGGGCTCTAAGGCCTGCTACTGTAACTACTCTTTATGGTGAATGTCACAGATTTCTTCTTCATTCCAATTCAAATGCCAAAACACACAAACCATTCCAATAGACCTAGGTCTAAAAAAAAATGTATACTATGACCCAGCACCTTGTCTATCTGCCTGGATTGGGCTCAGGCCTTATACTACTTACTCTTCATGGCGAATGTCGCTGATGGTCCTGTCTAGGGAGATCATGTCGCTGGCCACCATGTTGAAGCCAAATTCCTTAATGCTGGCCTGGGCGGCCTCGTGGTACTCCGCTCCCAGAACGAACGGCTTCGCCCCCTCCCCAGGCCCATCCTGCACCCCGTGGGGCTCTGGCTCCTTGAGCTCAAAGTTCCCCAGGGTCCCCTTCCTTAGGACGGGTGCCGAGTAGACATTGGTGTGGGGCTTGAAGGTGACATACTGTTTCTGGATGACATTCTGCTGGTTCTGAGCACCGCCGGCTGGTTTGCCAGGAACCAGCTTGTCGTCTCCTCTGTTCTTCTGTCGGATGGAGTCCAGGTCCACCTCGACCCCTTCCACGTGGGGCCAGGGGACCACGGGTTTGAACTGGTCAGCAATGTCATTCTTAGGCAAGAGGTTAGAGGCATCTCCCTCCTACATAGAATCAAAAACAAGTTAGTTAGGCCTATTGCTTTTCCAAGGCCTAAAATGGAGGGTGTGATAGACTTAGATTATTAAGCAAGTTTAGCTGACAGCGGTAGCTGCTAGCTTTTACAAGGCGTAAAAGGGTTAAAACAGATGATCATGCTCTTCATCTAGGTTTGCAGGATCAGCAAAGGTCTTAATCTGCCCTACTTGACAGCTCAATTGGCTAACTAGTCCCCCAACAATTAGCTTAAAGTCGAATTCCTTCACTGGCCACATTACGGTATGCACATGCGTTTATGATCATGAGGTTCACAGTAAACATAGCTAGGAACATTGCATAGCTAACCAAGAAATTACACGGCATTGTTTGTTTTAACACAGTATCACTTATTCGACAAAGGCAATTACAGCTTCGGTGCGAGTCTTGACAGGTGTGAGTTTAGCTTCAGGGATGCATTAACGTAGATGGCTAGCTTTCCAGGCATTCGTTTTGCCAGCTGGCTACGTGTCATTTCAACACAACGTTTTTACAAGCTTGGTTGTGTCTTTTCATACAATGATTACTATTGTCGAATTCGTGAGCAACAGGAGACAATTTGAACGAGAGACAGCGACCAGACTAAAGCCTTTCGGATATGTTTGATATTCTCGTCAAATCATTTAAATATGACCTAACGCAAGCTGACATTCAGGAATGAGTTGGGTTCAATGCAGGCACGCTAGCTAGCTAACGTTAGTCGGCTGATTAACTAGTTAACGTGAGCTACCAAAATGTATAAGTAAGACTGTCATCACGTCCCAATGACATTTTTGCACTCTAACGTTACAGTAGCTAGCTAAAATAGACTCGATCGCTAACAATCTCCATGACAACGACTCAGACTTGCTTGCTAGCTGACGTTAGCAACATGGTTAGGTAACGTTAGCCAGAATTACATGCCAGAAATGTTATAGAATGCATAGCTACAACAAAAACACATGAAACATATACAATTATAACGTTTGACAAATAGAAAGCTGGTTGTAATTGAAAACTTACCCGTTTAGCAAAGGGATTTTCGTCGTGCTCTTTCGGCGAAAGGGAAGACCAAAGCACCACAAGCCCTAAGAATGTGGCAATAACTATTACACTGCGAAGAATAAATCCAACTCTTAACCTCATTTTGAAAATAAGACCATCTACGAGGTGCTAGCTAACCTCGTTACTTCGTGGCACCCCTGTCTGCCAAAGCCAGTTCGAATCCCAAATTGAGCCAACCGTGCGCCTCTTTTGATTGAATCCCTCTCGTCGGCATGTAACATTATCTGCACTCACTCTCTCTCCCAGTCTGTCTGTCACACCGCCCTACTACCAGCAAAAGTTATAATATAAGCAGTGGCGACCGTCATTCAGGGCAGGTGGGGCTCTTTTGAGCTTCACATTTTTGTTGTTGTTGGGGAGGACTTTCCTGTTTTGCATGTTATTTGGTATTAATGTGTCACATATCAGTTTGCAAACAAAGTAAAAAATACAATAAAAATGTATATATCATTAAGTTAATAAAGCCGCATACAAACATGGCCTCTTGTTTGTTTTCTTGAGTAAGGCAGCTCCAAAATGCAGGCGTTTCAGCCTAGCTCAGTGCTTTCTATGGTGGTGGGGCAAGCCAACAGAAAATACGGAGCGTTGCGCTGTGATTGGCTCAGTGTTCTGTCACTCATGGGGACACTAAGTCACCGCCAAGTGTAAGGGTAGAGCTAGAAAATTCAAGCTCCTTGGGTGCTGCCACAGAGTTACATTAGAAGTGCCCATCCAAGAAGGCTGAAGGTCACTGGCCACTGATACAATTACGTCAAATCACATTATATCTACAGTATCTTTGATTGGACATCATACTTTCAAAATCTTAGCTAGAAGTCATCATCGTGAATCAAGTCGACAATCTTCTAGCAAATCCTTTTTAATACTTGTCATAAGAAGATAAATAATTACGAGAAATTATAGGTAAAATAGGTGCTCATCGGCCATTGGACATGAACATTACACAACAAGTTGGAAATTGCAAATTCAACAATGAGTGGTTTTGAAGGAATCAGTCGCTAACTGCAAGCATTGCAAAGTAATCATTAGCCTGCTATTCAGTGGAGTGGCTGTGTAGTCCCAAGTCTAAGATTAAGTGTCTATTTTCCTAGTTTGAAATGATAAACATTCAACATTGGCCATGCTGTCAATGAAGCTTGATTTGTGCCGCGCATAAAACAACTGGGAACTCGGAACTGCAAAATCTGACTTTAGTGAGTTCAAGACAACTGCGAACTCGGGGAAAAACGAGCTACAACTGGGAAAATACGTTTAGAACTTTCATCCAACTCGGAATTGTACATTCGGAACTCGGGCCTCTTTCTAGAGCTATGACTTGAAGATCACTGATGTCATCATGATTCTACCTTTTCTCCCCCAGAGTTTACAGTTGTCTTGAAAGCACCATAAATCCAGAGAATGCCAGACTTTGATGACAAAGTTTGATGCCAAAATTTGCCCACGACAGACCGACCCGCCACCTTCCTGTTCAAGTGAGCACAGCACAACAGGGTGAGTCCAAAAATGTATTATATGATGCTGAATAAACTATGTAATATGCCAGGGAGATATGTATACTGTAGCTAAGAAAGTAATGCTAAGTATTGTGTAGTAAGCTGTTAGTAGCCCATGTGCCTCACCTTAATAATTTGATCTATTTTCACCTCTTAATTTCACCTACTGATCTGACTTGGTGGTGAACATGTAGCCTATTACCTGTTTTTGAGAAATGTAATCATTGAATATTGTAAGAGCTTTCATTGTCTGCTTATATGCCCCCTTTATTTATCCTACGGTTCTGACTTGGTGTACAGGGAAAACACTGTACTAACGGCCCATGTTCTGAATTCTGTTGCTGTACATTTCAAAAGTGCAAAACAAATAGTTAAATTGACTACGTCTGCCCTAGCTCGCTCATTAATGTCTTAATCAAAATTATGGATGGCCTCTTATCCGCTTGTCGTCCCCTTATGCCATAGTTTGTACATCTCAATTGTCAGTAGAAACCACATTAGTTTAAAACCATATCAGTTATGTTTTTTTAAAAGGCAGTAAATGAGGCTGAATGAACTGTTTCGCTGCCAGACAAGGCTCCACTGATAGACAGGTATAACAGTAGTAAGGTGTTAGGACTGCTGTTGGGACTCTGCTATTGGGATAGCTTTATGTAGGCCCTAACAGTTTGTCACTGTTGTAGTGCAATGAATGTATTGTTTTGTAGTGGCTTTGCTGGCATGCATCCCACATTTACATTTTTTCCCCCCCACCAAGATTCACATGCTAAAATCACCACTGAATGTAAGGCATGCCTATGATTTCTAGAAGGATGCAATCTTATAGAAATTGGAACGCAGGTTGAAAAGGTAGACGGACACACGGATGTGGAGCAATCAAAACCAGGAAGCCGCAGGCTTGTTTGATTAGCGGATCGTATTTGCATAACTATAAAACATTGCCACATTTTGTTAGGCTATAACCACAGATACAAGTATTTGCTATTACAGATAGGTCCTTGATATCCAGGATCCTGGGACTTCCCAACGCTTACGTCACCTCATTGAATATGACATTTCAATCTTTATGTTCAGGGTTGGGGTTGTTTGGTAAGGGTTGTGGTTCTGGACATCCTGCATGTCCCAGGATTGCACTAACCATTACAGATTGTTCCATCCTGCATGGAACCAACCAGGGGCAACATAACTGAACATGTTGTGAATGCCAACCTCACTGATATGTCACCTAGCTTAATGTCACCATGTTTTGAACAGTGCTGCATTTTAACATTTATTTTTGGTAGCTCTGGGGCTTAATGCTTGTTTCAAATATTGACATGAATTTTGTATTTCAGTCATATACTGCAAGTGATTTTACATTTTACGCACAAAATAACATGCATTAATTTGAGATGTGAAACCTTTCAAAATAATACTGTTATCCTGCTTAAATACCTTCGAGGTGTTAAACTTTGTTGACTCAAGTGTGTTCCAGAGATAGAGATAGGTGCAAGTTGCTGAGGGGAGGATGGCTCATAATAATGGCTGTAACAGAGCAAATGGAATGGCATCAATGGGCTCTTGAGTGGCACAGCGGTCTAAGGCACTGTATCTCAGTGCTAGAGGTGTCCCTACAGACCCTGGTTTGATTGGGAGTCCCATAGGGTGGTGCACAATTGACCCTGTGTCATCCGGGTTAGGGTTTGGCAGGGGTAGGCCGTCATTGTAAATAAGAATTTGTTCTTACCTGACTTGCCTAATTAAATACTTACATTTAAGAAATTCAAAACACATGGAAACCATTGATTTATTTGATACCATTCCACTAATTCTGCTCCAGCCATTACCACAAGCCCGTTCTCCCAAATTAAGGTGCCACCAACCTCCTTTTATAGAGATATACACACACACACAACTGACTGGTTCTGACCCATGCCCCTACTCTTTATTTTTTTTAAGGTATCTGACCAACAGATACATATCTGTATTCCCAGTCATGTGAATGTGAACAAATGTACTTGAATTGAACGATTTCCTTATATGAACTGTAACTCAGTTTATATAACTGTAAATCATTGAACGCTGAGTTCATATTTTTGTTCAGTATACAATACTCTTACATACTGTCACATCTGCTCCTGCAACGCCCTCTACTGCTCATCCTGTGTCTCCTTGACCTGCCGCCACTCCCCCAGTACTCTCTCCCCCTCCCCCTCTCTCTCTATGTGTGTGTGTGATTGTGTGGGCGGAGAAAGGTGTGCTGGAGTCAGAGCAGAACCCCACCAGCTGCAACCCATTCCATAATCAAGACATCTACAAATACTCAGCCTGACTTCTAGACGGTTGTTGCTATTAGAGCATGTTATCCCTGCCTGATGCTGTTTTCCTCTCTGCTACAGTTCTGCTTGCTCTGACTCTGGTCCCTGTCTCCAGTTCCACGTTTCGTCATCCAGCTACTCTTTCCTGGATTCCCCTCCGAACCTGCTTACCCTGTCCCAACCCCTCTCGCTCCAGCCTCAGCACCTGGTTTCCTGCAACCCACCCGAGCTTCCCCTGGCCTGCACTCCATCTTCCCCCTGTGTTTCAATAAATACCTTGGTTACTTCATCCCAGTCTCCTCGTCTAAGTCTGCACTTGGATTCCACTCCGTGTGACATGAGAGGATGCTAAATGATAATATCTATTTTATTCTACTGCCATGTACCCCTGTTCATATTCTTATCGTTTATTGTTCTTATCGTTGCTGCATTGTCGAGGAAGGACCCTGGAATTAAGCATTTCGTTGGACGACGTATACCATGAGTATCCTGTACGTACAACTTAAAACTAGAGGGGATTGAAATTACATTAATACGTTACATTTATTGAAAATGTGCAACTGAAAATACTGATTGCATTATTAATACCAACCATGGGATATGCCCTTTCCCAATGTTTGCAACACTTAATAGCAATGACCTATATCAGAGATGGGCAACTGATTGGGGTGGGGACCACAAAAAATGGAACTCATGGGGCGCAGTGCCTCGTGGGTCTGCGGCCTCCCTCATGACAGCAAAGTAAGTTTAAAGTTCATTGTCTGCAATTCTGCACATGTTGATATGGAGCATAGAGAAAATATTTGGTGTTCTAAAGCGAGTTTGTAATTCTACACAATTTGCCATAGGCAGAGAAATTAGCATTTTTACAGCTCATTTCCTGCATTTCTACACATTTTGCCATAGGTTGGAGGAAAATGTTTGTGGTTTTTAACATTATAACTGATGATCAACGGGCCCCACCTCGGTCGGTAATTTGGCCGTACTTACAAGGTTAGATAGCTGGCCGCTAGACTGACATACCAATCTAAAAACATTTAGCTGACAATTGAGTGACGATTGAGGCACAACCAAATATTGAAATTACACCTTGTGTTTTCTATTATTCTAACTCTCAACAAAAGGGAGGCCCATCCCTGCTCTATATTAACATAATGTGTGTTACAGACCGCATTGAGGTGACTTCTTGACATTCTACATCAGTCTCCTACAAAGAAGCAAAACTTGTTTTCATAAAATAAAGTGGGATAGTGACGTGAGGCATGATTTGAGAGACCGTGGAATATCTGCTCATTTACAGAGTATCTTATCGCTTTCTTACTTTTGGCAAGGTCTCCGTATCAAGAGAAATCTATGTAATATCTAAATTATAGCCTGTTTTTATACCAGTTTTGGAGCAAAAATAGTAGAATGACTAGAGAAGCTGCAGTGGTGAATACATGGACACAGCTGACCTCTCATGTCCATTTATGGTAACTACAGAACAAATGACTAAAGCTGACTGATTGAATTCAAAACAATTATGAATACCTTCAATAGATTAGAATGATAAAAAAGGAATTAAGACCCAAGTTAAAGGTGAGTAAATGGAACCATATGATACATTCTCCTCTTTACTCGTATTCTGACCTTGAACAAATGCTGCATTCGTAACCAAGTCGGAATTGGGAATTTACCACATGCGATTGGGAGAAATACACTTGAATGCCAACTGGTAATTAATTACTAATGGGGAACTCGTCTCTCATTCTGCGTTCCCACTTCTCCCACATGCTCTGACGTCAACCAACTAAGTCTGACAGCACAACTGATTGGCAAACGTACTGCAAATTGAGAAATCATAGACTAAACTGATTAAAAATAAGATGAAACTATACTATGACACAAAGATAAATTATATAAAGAATGATAGTAAAAAGCTTTGGAGCACATTAAATGAAATTTTGGGCAAAAAGGCAAACTCAGCTCCATCATTCATTGAATCAGGTGGCTCATTCATCACAAAACCCACTGATATTGCCAACTACTTTAATGATTTTGTCATTGGCAAGATTAGAAAACATAGGCATGACATGCCAGCAACAAATGACGACACTACACATCCAAGTATAATTGACCAAATTATGAAAGACAAGGATTGTAATTTGTTTTTCACCTTTATGGAAAAGGTGAAAATAGTATTGTTGTCTATCAACAATGACAAGCCACCGAGGTCTGACAACTTGGATGGAAAATGACTGAGGATAATAGAGGACAATATTGCCACTCCTATTTGCCATATTGTCCATTTAAGCCGACTAGAAAGTGTGTGCCCTCAGGCTTGGAGGGAAGCAAATGTCATTCCGCTACCTAAGAATAGTAAAGCCCCCTTTACTGGCTCAAATAGCCGACCAATCAGCCTGTTACCAACCCTTAGTAAACTTTTGGAAGAAATTGTGTTTGACCAGATACAATGCTATTTTACAGTAAACAAATTGATAAACTTTCAGCATGCTTATAGGGAAGGACATTAAACAAGCACAGCACTTACACACATGACTGATGACTGAGAGAAATTGATAAAAATATTGTGAGGGCTGTTTTGCTAGACGTCAGTGGGGCTTTTGACATTACCAATCATAGTCTGCTGCTGGAAAAACGTATGTGTTATGGCTTTACACTCCCCCTGCGATATAGTGGATAAAGAGTTACCTTTCTAACAGACCACAGAGGGCGTTCTTTAATGGAAGCCTCTCCAACATAATCCAGGTAGAAACCAGAATTCCCCAGGGCAATATTTACTAACGACATGCCACTGGCTTTGAGTAAATCCAGTGTGTCTATGCATGTGAATGACTCAACACTATGCGAGTAAGCTACAGATAGTTTCAGAAAGGGTGGCACGGAATAAGTTAGTCATAAATATTTCAAAAAGTAAAATCATTGTATTTGGGACAAGTCATTCACTAAACCCTAAACCTCAACTAAATCTTGTAAAGAAAAATGTGGAAATTGAGCAAGTTGAGGTGACTAAACTGCTTGGAGTACCCTGGATTGTAAAATGGCATGGGGGGGGGGGGGGGGGGGGGGGGAGTCTGTCCATAATAAAGCGCTGCTCTGTCTTCTTAACAACACTATCAACAAGGCAGGTCCTACAGGCCCTAGTTTTGTCTCATCTGGACAACTGTAACAAAGCGGGACTTAGGAATATTACAATTGCTTCAGAACAGGGCAGCATGGCTAGCCCTTAAATGTCCATTGAGAGAGATCTCTCATGGCTCAAATTGGAGGAGAGATTTACTTTTTCACTACTTGTTTTTGTAAGAAGTGTTAACAAGCTGAATGCATCGATCTGCATACCCCACAAGACATGCCACCAGAGGTCTCTTCACAATTCCCAAGTCCAGAACAGACTATGGGAGGCGCACAGTACTACATAGAGCCATAACTACATGGAACTCTATTCCACATCAGGTAACTGATGCAGATTTAAAAACACCATTCCCCATGCACTGTAATTTATAAATTGATAGGAGCTATTGATAATAGCTAGGTAAATTAGTAATCTGCATGGAGAAGGGGATTGTAAATAATAATAGCAATTGTTTTCTAAGATTTTTCCTTCTGATCACTGGAGATTAATGTGATACCAGTCATGGAAGCAAACTATAAAGCATATAAAAAATATATAATTAGATGAACTCATTAGTCATATCCAGTGGTGACCCGTCATTTAGGGCTGGGGGGGCTAGGCCCCACCTGTTTTGAGCCCCACATTTTTAGCAACCCCCCAAAATGTAAATGAACCCTTGCTGGGAGATTTGGAGAGACCTGTTCAGTCCGTCACTCGATAATATATTAATACTCTCACAATCCGTTGATTCTATTAGATTAGACTGATTAAAATTGTATGTTAAACATCACAGCATAGTTGAAAGATATATGACGTGTAGAAATCTGAAGAGGGTAGCCAGCAGAGATAGGTGAGATGTGCTGAGGGAAATCAAGGGTTGGAATATAGAACTGGAGATGATTCGGAGTAAAGTTACTGATTGAGGGGTGGGGACTTATAATATATATATATTTTTTAAAGCATATCAGCATGACAGGCATTTCCACCCCTTTCCTACAGTGAAGTAAGTATAAAATGCTGTGACCTTATGCATAATTGTAATTGTATGGCCTTTTAACTTCTTATGGCTTGGGGGCAGTATTGAGTAGCTTGGATGAATAAGGTGCCCAGAGGTGCCCAGAGTAAACGGCCTGCTATTCAGTCCCAGTTGCTAATATATGCATATTATTAGTATATTTGGATAGAAAACACTCTGACGTTTCTAAAACTGATATCTGTGAGTATAACAGAACTCATATGACAGGCAAAAACCTGAGAAAAAAATCCAACCAGAAGTGGGAAATCTGAGGTTGGTCGTTTTTCAACTCATTCCCTATTGAAGATTCAGTGGGATATTGGTCATGTTGCACTTCCAAAGGCTTCCACTAGATGTCAACCATCTTTAGAAACTCGTTTCAGGCTTCTACTGTAAAGGAGGGGCTCATAAGGGCTCTTTGAGTCAGTGGTCTGGCAGAGTGCCACAGGCTCATGACGCTCGTTCACGTGAGAGGTAGCTGTCGTTCTATTGCTTTTCTACAGACAAAGGAATTCTTAGGTTGGAACATTATTGAAGATGTATGTTAAAAACATCCTAAAGATTGAATCTATACATCGTTTGACATGTTTCTACGAACTGTAACGGAACTTTTTCACATTTCGTCTGCTCCTAGTGAACGCGCTTCGTGACTTTGGATTTGTTTACGAAACGCGCTAACAAAAGTAGCTATTTGGACATAAATGATGGACATTATTGAAAAAAACGAACATTTATTGTGGAACTGGGATTCCTGGGAGTGCATTCTGATGAAGATCATCAAAGGTAAGTGAATATTTATAATGCTATTTCTGACTAATGATTACACAACATGGCGGGTATCTGTATGGCTGGTTTGGGCTCTGAGCGCCTTACTCAGATTATTGCATGGTGTGCTTTTTCCGTAAAGTTTTTTTTAAATCTGACACAGCGGTTGCAGTAAGGAGAAGTTTATCTAAAGTTCCATGTATAATAGTTGTATCTTTAATAAGCTAAATAAACAGCCTCCCGGGTGGCACAGTGGTCTAAGGCACTGAATCGCATTGATAGCTATGCAACCAAAGACTCAGGTGGAACACAGGTTCTGTTGCAGCAGGCCGTGACCTGAAGGACCATGGGGCGACGCATAGTTGGCCTAGCGTCGTCCAGGTTAGGGAGGGTTTGGCTGGTAGGGATATCCTTTTCTCATCGCGCACTAGTAACTCCTGTGGCGGGCCGGGCGCAGTGCACGCTGACCAGGTCGCTAGGTGCACAGTGTTTCCTCTGACACATTGGTGCGGCTGGCTTCCGGGTTGGATTAAAATTATTTTTTAATCTGTGAAAATGTACAAATTATCCAAGGAATTATGATAATTTTCTAGTTAGAAAAGGAGGTGCAAAAAAACATTTTAATTTGCTCCTATTTTATTTTGCTCCATGGCTCAGGCGGCCAAGTGGAACAAAGGCTGTCATCTCAGTGGTGAAGAGAAATAACATTGCAGCTGTTTCTGATTAATAAACAATGCCATGGGGCCTCTCGGGTGGCGCAGTGGTTAAGGGCGCTGTACAGCATCAGAGACTCTGGGTTCGCGCCCAGGCTCTGTCGTAACCGGCGACTGGGAGGTCCGTGGGGCGACGCACAATTGGCCTAGCGTCGTCCGGGTTAGGGAGGGCTTGGCCGGTAGGGATGTCCTTGTCTCATCGCGCACCAGCGACTCCTGTGGCGGGCCGGACGCAGTGCACGCTGACCAGGTCGCTAGGTGCACGGTGTTTCCTCCGACACCGATTGGTGCGGCTGGCTTCCGGGTTGGATGCGCGCTGTGTTAAGAAGCAGTGCGGCTTGGTTGGGTTGTGTATCGGAGGACGCATGACTTTCAACCTTCGTCTCTCCCGAGCATGCTAGTTGTAGCGATGAGACAAGATAGTAGCTACTAAAACAATTGGATACCACGAAATTGGGGAGAAAAAAAGGGGTAAAAAAATAATAATAATTAAAAAAATAATAATAATTAAAAACAATGCCATGCTGGTGGGTGGTAACATTCAAATATAACCCAGCACTGAAACGAAACGTAGGCTGAAAATAATCTGTATGTCATATCATAAGAAAAGACTGCATTCACATGGATTTGCATAAAGTGGGCAGGTTGGATGTGTCACTTCAAGCCCAAATATATCATACTTTGACTAAAATGATGACTTATTGAATTAAATCGTTGGTCAACACCATGGGTAAGCTCTGGCCATCATCATCTTTCAGCTCGAAAAAGTAGATTTCTACTGGTGTGGGCGAATAAAGGGATTGATTAAGATGAACAAACAGAGCAACTCCCTGATCAAATTGGTAGGCCACCCAGTGGGCGTGTTTTCTGGAATTGTATACATTGTGCACAAGGGAGCCACACCCGCAAACCTTGTTATGCACGTGCATAGGGTAAGTCTGAATAGCACATACTAAGAAGTGCTTAAATCAAAGCGTGTAAAAAAGGCATACATTTCCTAAGGTTGAATCGTCCCATTAGTGCAGATGTAGATGTGTTATGAAAACTCTTCAAAAGTGGGCACACAATCATCACTTTTGAATGAGCACCCACATGCATAATCATAAGTCCATGGGCATCTTCTTGGCTGCTATCTACATGTAATATCATTGTGAGATGTGTCATCATATAAATGCTCACACACGCCAGCCATACAATTGCAATAGTTAATGTATTGTTTTCACATTTTATTCATGTTTACTACATCATTTTCATTGGCTGAACTTCACAACTTCAAATCGTACAATCACGGTGACCAAAAATCTGAAAAACCCATTCAAGTATACACTTAATAAATTATTGTTCTTTGAAAAAAAAGACAAAATAAATTAGCACAAAATAAATACTAAGAAAATAATAATGGAAAATAAATAGCCTTACAAAATTGAGCAAACAATTTCATGAGCCTCCGATATAGTACAAATCCACCATGCGATCTTGAGAGAGTGACAGTTGGAACATTCCTTTTTCAACCTGATACAGACAAATCCAGTCTACTAAACCTGCTGTGTTTGACCTTTGACCCATAGAGGACCTAGAGGATAGTGTTCTGGAGGTTTCTGTGTCCTCGACCAGCAAGGTGCCTCTGTGTGGCGGCTTAGCTTGGGTCTAGTCTAGTCTGGTTGGTTTTCTGAGGATCGGCGACCTTGAACGTCCCATCAGCCCATTGGGCAGAACCAGGCAGAATCCCAGAATCTCTTTCAGCCAGGAAGGAGTCTTTATCCTCCATTTTGGATCTGATCCCATCGGGCAGAGGATCCGTCAGACAGAACAGAAACGTAGCCCCAGCCCCCCCACCCCCTTCTCTTCCACTTGGTAGCCCCCACGTTGATGAGCTGGGGGGTCTGGGAGACAGGACCGCTAGCTAACTGGCTGGCCGCTTGCTGCTACAATGCACACGTTTGGGTTTTTTTTTGTCGTGGGGGTTGGCGCGTGGTTCCTATGAGCTGGCAGCCGCAGCGCTGTTGAATTTTTCCAGGACGGTGGCGTTGACTCTCTGGAACAGCCACTGCTGTGTCTCCGACCCAGGGTCACATTTATTCATGAAAATCCTCTTATCACCGGGACTGCAGTCCATGCAACTGCTGCTCACCAGGTGGTACAGCAATTTATCCTGTATGTGTTGGCCCAGAGAGAGAGAGAGAGAGTGTTCGAGAGAGACACAGAGAGCGAAAGAAAAAGCATGAGGTAGAGAGAGAGAGAGAGCAGGAGGCAGAGAAAGAGAAGAAAGGGAGGAAAAGAAGGATTGAGATAAATTATTTAAATAAAGTAGAGACAGGTAAGCCTGTCTCCGGCAGGCAGGCTGCTGTTTAATCCTGCTCTCTCATCTCCCACTCCCTTCAAACAGATTACAGACGGGGAGCAGAGCAACTGACTGCAACACGGTTTCTCCTCCCTCCATTCTAATCTGAGTTTACTTCATTTCACGGAGAGAGGGGTCTGAATTTGGGAGTTAAACTAGGCTGAGCAATATGAGTTCAACACACAAGAGTTTTTAAACCCCGAGTTCCAACGGACCGTTACATTACTTTTCTGAATGTCTATTCTTTGGGCTCATCCTCCCTCGCGTGACAGAAAGGGAAAAGTAACAAATTCAGCTGCAAAAGAAAGAGGAATTGAATGAAGTACGAATCGTTGAAAACTGACAACAGAAAATAAAAATACGTCCCTGGCTTCCAATAAAAGATGATCTATGGTGATCGCAAACTCTTAAATATAGTCAGTGATGGATTCAAACTGAAAAAGGATTCTCTGGGGAGGGATAAAGTTGTGGAGAAAGATGAGGAGGTGGAGAACGCCTCAGAGGTACTTGGCAGTAATTTTGTTCTGGTATCATGTGTCCGCCTTCCTGATACTACAACGTTCACACAGCCTCAAGGCCACCGTGCACTGTGCAAGCCCACCTCAGCCCTTTAATAAGCGGTTATTGCATCTGTGTAGCCTGAGTTCAAGACCTGACTGTGTTGTCTTGCCACAGTAATGGAGGTGGCAAACAGATCTGGGACTCGCGCTAGCATCTGTGCACCTCTGAACCTCATCGAGTCATTCTAGGCAGAACCTTAAGAGAGGTGGGACTGTAATGACATTCTGATTTTGCGCTGAGTAAACGATCTCCTCTCCTCCATAAACGATGTGGAGGAAATAGGAGTGGTGCGACGATAAAATAAGTCCCCTATTACTTTCCTCTACCTGGAAAGCAGTAGTAAAAACGCAGTGTACATCTTTTCTATCTGATGACTTTGATATTGTGTACTGTCCTGTGGCTGTGGTGGTCATTTGAATGATGAGGTGTTTGATGTGGTGTTATAACAGTAATCATACCAGGTAAGTTACCAGGCTTTCTGTTGATGATTATTTATTGATAATTTACGTTCCACATGGAATATAAAGCCAAAACAAAAGTAAAGTAAGTACCATACAGATACAATATAATCGTGTTCTATTTAATTCTGTTTAAAGTTACCTTCCTATAGCTCCAGTGCTGGTTGCCCTTCATGCCGTGGCAGTCGTACAGTGTGACAGGGGAACTCTGGGAGATGGAGTCAAAGCAGAACTTCCTGGTGTGGAGAGGATCCCCTGGCCTGATGTCCTCTCTCCAGCCAAATGTAAATATCTGAATACAAACAAGTACACAGGCACAACATGGTATCCAAGTTCCGTTATGAGATTCACAGTATGACTACCCTAAATGTCATTTTAGAGGCGGATGAACATGAGGACAAGAATGCGGTGATGATCTGTTCAGATTTAACAGTAAACAGCAGGAACATTAGTTGCATATGAAGCAATCGCCGGCTACAGTACCCTAAACTTGTTTTGTATTAAAGGAAAATGCCACCCAAACATGATCTTTTGGTATTTATTTCATTAGTCTATTGTTGATATACTACTAATATGTTTTTCATGTCAACAATCAAGTTTTCAACAAATATAACTTTCAAAATACAGAAATAATGCCAGTATGATGCAAAATGATAATAAATGCATCATACCATCTGTATTGCTGTATTTTGAAAGTTGTATATCTTGATTGCTGACAGGCAAAACCATTTTGGGACTCTATCAACAATGGACTAATGAAACAAATACCAAAATATCATTTTTGGGTGGATTTTTCCTTTTAGTGTAGTTCTGTGTATTTCGTATGTTATGGTTCTTTTGCGAGACTAAGTGTTGTGATGGCTGTTGTGCAGACAGCACATGTTGCGACTAATCCTTAATCAAACGATTGAAATTATAATCTTTAATCAAAGGATTTGCAGGGTACCTTCCCAAAAAGGTATTTCTTGCAAGGGGCAATATGACTGACTGATTAACAGGCCGGACTCATGGAGGGGTCACTCCTGACTGACTGACTGACTGATTGACAGGCCGGACTCATGGAGGGGTCACTCCTGACTGACTGACTGACTGATTGACAGGCCGGACTCATGGAGGGGTCACTCTTGACTGACTGATTAACAGGCCGGACTCATGGAGGGGTCATTCCTGACTAATACTGACTGACTGACTGACTGATTAACAGGCCGGACTCATGGAGGGGCCATTCCTGACTGATACTGACTGACTGATTAACAGGCCGGACTCATGGAGGGGCCATTCCTGACTGCTACTGACTGACTGATTAACAGGCCGGACTCATGGAGGGGCCATTCCTGACTAATACTGACTGACTGACTGACTGAATGATTAACAGGCCGGTAATAGTATAGACCATACCCCTTTATACAGTATAATATAGTATAGACGACACTGTACCATACAGTATAGTATAAACTAAACACTACTATACAGTATAATATAGTACAGACTACACCATACAGTATAGACTACACCTTACTATACAGTATTATATGGTATAGTCTACTCCTTACTATACAGTATAATATAGTATAGACTACACCCTACTTTACACTATAATATAGTATAGTACACTGTACCACACAGTTTAATATAGTATAGACTACACCACGCTATACAGTATAATATGGTATAGACTAAACCTATACCCTACTATACAGTATAATATAGTATAGACTACACCATACAGTATAGACTACACCTTACTATACAGTATTATATGGTACAGTCTACTCCCTACTATACAGTATAATATAGTATATACTACACCCTGCTATTAAGTTTAATATAGTATAGACAACACTGTACCACACAGTTTAATATAGTATAGACTACACCCTAATATACAGTATAATATAGTATAGACTACACCCTGCTATACAGTATAATATGGTATAGACTAAACCTATACCCTACTATACAGTATAATATAGTATTTGACTACACTCTACCATACAGTATAATATAGTATAGACTACACCTACACCCTACTATACAGTACATTATAGTGTAGACTTCACCCTACTATACAGTATAATATAGTATAGACAACACTGCACCATACAGTATAGTATAGACTACACCCTACTTTACACTATAATATAGTATAGACTACACTGTACCAGACAGTTTAATATAGTATAGACTACACCACGCTATACAGTATAATATGGTATAGACTAAACCTATACCCTACTATACAGTATAATATAGTATAGACTACACCCTACTATACAGTATAATATAGTATTTGATTACACTCTACCATACAGTATAATATAGTATAGACTACACCTACACTCTACTATACAGTACATTATAGTGTAGACTTCACCCTACTATACAGTATAATATAGTATAGACTATACCCTACTAGTATAATATAATATAGACTACACCCTACTATACAGTATAATATAGTATAGAATACACCCTACTGTAAAGTATAATATAATATAGATTATACCCTACTATACAGTATAATATAGTATAGACTATACCCTACTAGTATAATATAATATAGACTACACCCTACTATACAGTATAATATAGTATAGAATACACCCTACTGTACAGTATAATATAATATAGATTATACCCTACTATACAGTACAATATAGTATAGAATACACCCTACTATACAGTACATGGCTCCGGTTGTACCTACCTGTTCGTGTGCCCAGGTGCGTTCAGCCCCCTCCTTCAGACAGGCGTCCAATCGCAGCTCTGTCCCTGTGGGGCCGTGCTTGGAGTCTATACACAGACCTGATGCAGCGTTACGAATCTACAAGGACACAAAGAGAGAGAGGGCTCAGTTAAAACCAAACACACACACACTTTGAAGCCTCCCAAAAACAGCGAAAGGGAGGCCTCGGTGAAGACTTGCACGCCCGCCCACACAAACACACACCATGCAATATACATCTATATAAATAGAGACCACAGGATGAGATACTCCGGCTTCTCTCTAATGCTCAACGCTCTGATCACAGGACTCCAGTGTATAGTGAGTGGAATCCATGGCAACCTTCCAAACACACTGTACACAGTAACTTAGTACAAGCAGCCAACTATCTATACACAGTATGTGGTTTTAAGTAACAGCGTATGATCTGACATGGTATCAAAGCTCTCACAGTTTGCTGACAAGATCTACTCTCACCAGTGACTGTAAGAGATAAGCTAATTCATTCCTGGAGCATCTTCCTCCCTCTAAACCAGAGTTAATAGGCGCCCCCCTACTGTGAAAACTTTAAAAGTTTCAGAGTTACTCGGCTCTCAAACACTGTGTCATTTGCCTAATTCTCTCTATAGCATTCAGGTGAGCTTGGCTCGTGTCACAGTATGGCTCAATAATGCATGAATCCAGTAGCACTGCATCTAAAGTAGCCTGGTCTCTGTCTGTCTCTGTGACCCTCACGAACACATTCAGAAGAGAGACAAAGGCGAGGGCAGAAGAGAGGAGAGAGGCCAAAGGAGGAGAGAGGGGGAGAGTGAGTTGAGAGAGAGAGTGAGTTGAGAGAGAGAGAGTGAGTTGAGAGAGTGAGTTGAGAGAGAGAGTCACTGTATTTTACAGGAAGGAGACCAGGGATGGAATACTCAGAGGTGTTTTGCACAGGGTTGACTCTCTTATAAAAATTGTTACCCCTGCTCGCCACTAGATGGGGCCAAAGACATTAGCTAGGGCTGTAGCAAATAATGGTGATTGCTTGACTGTTAGTGTGGAGAATGTCTGACAACAACACTATGGTTGGCTCTGAAAATGTTGATTATAAAAATGTAACACAATGTCAGCTCTCCTCAATGTTGTGCATGTTTTTATAACAGAGTACAGATTACTTATTTTATTAGGGAGAGGATAACCTGTGTTTCTTCTTCTTCTTTCTTTTGTGGAGTTGAGATAAAAACTCTTGAGCTGTGAAAAATGGAGCAACAAAAACTAAACTAACGGAATGACAGATACATTCTCTACAAAATGGCGACACATTTTGTCATGACGTTGGCCTGGGGGTAGGTTTATGACAGTCATAAATACCTCTTCCCCCCCTTTTCCTCTCTCTACCCTACTGATGTGACTATTGAAAATCCCTTGGTTAACATAGTGATTCTGGGAACATCAGAAGGTGGGGGGGAAATGAACCATATTTTGGTAACCCAACCAGTTGAACATATGCGTTGGTACTTAATGAATATGATGTCAGTTTGGTTGTCATCCGAGACATTCTCATCAATGATAGGATGAGTAACTTTACAGTGGAAAGTCTACACATTATAGTTATCAGATTCACATGGAATCGTTGTGCAATTTAAATGTTTGAATATGAAATTATTTGTGATGGGATGTGATTTTAGCTTCTAAAATGTGAGAATTGGGATTTCATGAGTGAATTAGGCCCGACTCAGTGGCCCGCTCACGTGAAGAGACATTGGTTATAACCAATGAAACACGCCCTCCTCTTCCGTCCTATATAAAGCCTTGATGACAATATAACCTCCTGTTCCGGGTACATTAGGATGACGATCCGATGTCAGAAGGGTTCAGATAATAACTACAGAACAAAGCCAACCTCAGCGTGAGCTTTGGTTGCGAATGGTATGAACTTTGAACTCTTATTCACTACAGAAGTGATACCTCCTTGAGTTAGCAACAACAGCTGCAAACGTGGGCTAGGAAAGAACAGACAGAGTATCCCGTCTACCACACAACGACGTTACTATGACGTATCCAATTTACCAACATAGACATTCTTCAAAGGACTCTGTTGGGCAACACGGACATCCATCTACCACCAACCTACCGAAGCGCAGCTCAGAGTAAATATTTATTGTATTTTCCTTTTCCAAATGGGCGGTAATTTAAAATGCATAAGATTTTGTATTTACAATAGAGTAGCTGCCTACGGCCCGATAGAGACATCGCTTCTTCCTTTGTTCTCCAGTCTTCCCGCTCTTTCACTCAAACCCAGCCCCCTTTCCTTTGGGTAACCAGCTGTCATATCTGTTCCGTCCGCTAGGGACGTTTTCCTTTATGACATCATTTGTAATCAATGTATGGTTCATTCTGTGTATATGTAATCCTGTGTGATTAGTTAGGTATTTAGTAAATAAGTAATTAAACCCAATTTTGTATTGCTGATTCAACTTGTTAGCCAGGGTTCGTGAAGATGACCAAGAATTTACAACTTTCAGATGAGACTGAAATAAGGTGAAGATTAATATTGACTGCTATTGATGTAAAATATTACTAGGTCTTTAAGAGTTTATTCGGAAGACAGCAGTTCTATAAATATTATTACATGGTGCCCCAACTTTCTAGTTAATTACATTTACATGATTAACTCAATCAGGTGATATTAATTACAGAGAAAGGATTTTATAGAATAGTATGTCATATCACTTAATCCGGCATAGCCAAAGACACAAACATTTCTGGCCTCTAGTTGGTCCTTTGGTTGGTCCTGTCAGGGAAACAGTGTTTAGACCTAATTCAATCGGACACTATTCCAAAAGGATGATACATACCAATAATAGAAATCATTGTTGCAAAGTTCTACAGTATTTTACATGGCAAACAATATTAAGAGTTTAGTCCTTTAAATGCTGCAAACAAACTTGGCACTTTTGTGCCTATCAGGTACCCGTGGAGCAGCATTATCGTGTAATAACGCAAGAAGTTTTGCCAGAAGTGCAGTTGGAAATGCAAAATAATACCCACCTGCATTGCAATTCAGAAACCTCAAATAATCAAACTCCCTCAGCCTGCCACCCGCATCGACAAAGTGCATTTAACCACAGGGTCATTAGGAGTAAACTGCTGATCGCTCTGAAAGACCAATAATGGTGTGCGAATTGTACTGCATAATGGGCCTTCACTCTCCACTTTTCCCAAGCCTCATCCGTCTGAAATGGGCCCAGGAGCAAAACACAGTGCTTATCCCCGATGCCATGCCTATCAACATGCCAGCGCTGATCTGGAGACACAGTTAGAGCCGAATCAAAAGGCCTGATGATTGCATCACTTGAAGTGATTTAGACCTATTGAAGGAGCCGTGGTGTGGAGTTGTGGGGAGGGAGGCAGATTGGATGGTAGGGAGGGTGTCAGATCGACAGCCCCCTATTTACCCAGTCTGCACAGCTCCAAGGCCGAGGTGTCGAGAAGGCTGACCCCCTGATCGTCATCTTCCAGAGATGTAGAGGAAGTTTAATCTGAGCTCTCTCTCCTCTATGTCTGTCTCACAATCTCACTCTCTCTTTGTCCCTCTGATCTTATCCGTTTCTCTCTCTCTCTCTCTCTCTCTCGGTCTCCCCCCTCTCTCTTCTCTCTCCCTCTCCTCCCTTGCAATCTGGGCTTGAATACCCACTGAGAGCTCTTTATAGATCCATAGATCAGGTGGGGTGACAGCGGGGGGACAGGCGGGGGGACAGGCAGGGTGAGAGCCAGGGAAGAGATGGCACATGAAGCTGTCAGCCTGACGATAAAATTACTACCATCCTCACCCGGGGGAGGAAAGAGGAGATATTTACCTACTGTGCAAACATTTTCTCATCAAGAGATACACCGCTTCACTTCTTATTTACTATCCATTTTCACCTCTGGCTAATACGAAAGGGGTGGTTAATCAGCGGGGACGGGAATAAGCTGGGACTTGTGTTGTGTGTGTGTGTGTGCTTGTACAATTTGTGCTAATGGCCTTGTAGACTTGAAGAGTGGGAAAGGTGGGTCACCGCTGAGACGGCCTTCCATTCTACGTATTATCTTCAGTACCCTGACCCAGGGGCCAGGACGTCAGAAAAACATAGAAAGTAAGATTTTCTAAAAGAAGGCAGAGCAAGGAATCCAATTATATGTAATGCAAAATTAGTTAGGTTTCTGAAATGTTTCAGTGGCTTGAGAGGAGGATGTGGTTTCCTTCCGGCACATAGGATGAATTAATTAGTGAATGATGTATTCCATCATAGTGAATGATGTATATCAGTGATGATTAAAACCAATCCTGTACCAAACCTCCCTATGGAAAAAAACTGATTGGGAAACAATCTCCATGAATACCTGATTCTTAGCCTGGAATCCCCACTATTTACAGTTGAAGTAGGACGTTTATATAGACTTAGGTTGGAGTCATTAAATCTTATTTTTTAACCACTCCACAAATGTCTTGTTAACAAACTATAGCTTTGTCAAGTCGGTTAGGACATCTACTTTGTGCATGACACAAGTAATTTTTCCAACAATTGTTTACAGACAGATTATTTCACTTATATTTCACTGTTCCACAATTCCAGTGGGTCAGAAGTTTACACACACTAAATTGACTGTGCCTTTAAACAGCTTGGAAAATTCCAGAAAATGATGTCATGGCTTTAGAAGCTTCTGATAGGCTAATTAACATAATTTGAGTCAATTGGAGGTGTACATGTGGATGTATTTCAAGGCCTACCTTCAAACTCAGTGCCTCTTTGCTTGACATCATACCGCTCAGGAAGGAGACGTGTTCTGTCTCCTAGAGGTGAACGTACTTTGGTCCGAAAAGTGCAAATCTATCCCAGAACAACAGCAAAGGACCCTGTGAAGATGCTGGAGGAAACAGGTACAAAAGTATCTGTATCCACAGTAAAACGAGTCATATATCGACATAACCTGAAAGGCCGCTCAGCAAGGAAGAAGCCTCTGCTCCAAAACCGCCATAAATAAGCCAGACTACTGTTTGCAACTGCACATGGGGACAAAGATCGTACTTTTTTGAGAAATGTACTCTGGTCTGATGAAACAAAAATAGAACTGTTTGGCCATTATGACCATTGTTATGTTTGGAGGAAAAGGGGGAGGCTGGCAAGGCGAAAAACACCATCCCAACCGTGAAGCACAGGGGGGCAGCATCATGTTGTGGGGGTGCTTTCCTGCAGGAGGGACTGGTGCACTTCACAAAATAGATGGCATCATGAGGAAAGAAAATTATGTGGATATATTGAAGCAACATCTCAAGACATCAGTCAGGAAGTTAAAGCTTGGTCGCAAATGGGTCTTCCAAATGGACAATGACACCAAGCATACTTCTTGTGGCAAAATGGCTTAAGGACAACAAAGTCAAGGTATTGGAGTGGCCATCACAAAGCCCTGACCTCAATCCCATAGAAAAATTGTGGGCAGAACTAAAAAAGCGTATGCGAGCAAGGAGGCCTACAAACCTGACTCAGTTACACCAGCTCTGTCAGGAGAAATCAGCCAAAATTCACCCAATTTATTGTGGGAAGCTTGTGGAAGGCTACCCAAAACGTTTGACCTAAGTTAAGCAATTTTAAGGCAATTCTACCAAATACTATTTGAGTGTATGTAAACTTCTGACCCACTGGGAATGTGATGAAAGGAATAAACGCTGAAATAAATCATCATCTCTACTATAATTCTGACATTTCACTTTCTTAAAATAAAGTGGTGATCCTAAATGACCTAAAACAGGGAATTTTTACCAAGATTAAATGTCAGGAATTGTGAAAAAAACGGAGTTTAAATGTATTTGGCTAAGGTGTATGTAAACTTCCGACTTCAACTGTAAATGGTGAACGGCGCATACGAGTGTGGATTCCAGGCAACCTGATTCCAGCTCCTGCATTTATGGGTATGATTGCCTGAGGCTAGATCCCATCCTCACAGAGCGCAGATAGAGTGAGATTGTGTGTGTGTGCCAGAGAACAGATAGATTGAGATAGTAATAAACTGCCAAGGCCATCTCCAGCCCCATCCCTTCACAGGTAACACAGAGAGGCATTATATATACCTCAGAATACGATGCAGAAAACTGCATGCCATGTTTATGAACAATGTAAAGTCAAATCTGCTACTTATGGTTTCTGGGGGTAGAGAAGCAGACAGTCCAGCTGTGTCCGTTTTGTGACACTGTCTACTCTAACACATTTCATTAGCAGGCTGCTGGCTGCCTGTCCCATATGAGAAACGCATTACGTTTCAGCGAGCACCAGACATTCATAAATCAATGAACATGGAAGAGTCCCAAATGGCACCCTATTCCCTATATAGTGCACTATTTTGGGCCATGGTCAAAAGCAATGCACTATAAAGGGAATAGGGTGCCATTTGGGATACAGCTCTGGTGGAATAATAGCCTTCCGTGACACACCTGTGGAGGCATTCAGGGACTGTCTCTTAGCTGATGTATTGGTGTCTGGAAATAGATTCATTCATTACAATACCAGCTAAAAATACGCAAGAAACCAAATCAGCCTGTGGATACTGCTCAGACTTAGCTGTTATTGGTGGCATGTAAGAGAGTGGGTTTATGTAGGCCTAAGTATTGTGAGAAGTCCTATTATTTGTATCAATGCCTCAGTAAGTGACCTCGAAAACATGACCTGACGTTTAATTTTGGATTCTAAGGTAATCACATATGCTTTTATATGCTGTGTGCTTTTCTGTTCGTGTGTGTGTGTGTACCGGCTCTTGTGGGTGTGTTCATTCGTTCTGTAGGTGCGTTAGCTCTGTCTGTGTGCGTACGTGCTCTTGTATGTGTGGTGGTGGTTCTGTGTGTATTCCTAACTTCCTACCTCTCCCCAGGCGGCAGGCAGCGGCTCCACAGCGGGGTAGTACTTGGCCAGGTCCCAGGCCACAGCGTTCATATACCACTTGAAATCTTTACACTTGAGGTGTCTTCTCAGCTCCTTCTGGGCCGTCAGGTCCCCAGTGGACAGGTGGCGGTACTCTGGACGACGCTGGTAGATGTACTCTGTGTACTCATCCATCCATGTCTCAGCCACCCTCTTCAGGTTCTGAGATAAGGGAGAGAGACAGGGAGGGAGAGATGGGGTAAGGCGATGGACTGTCTGTGAGTTTAGCTTATCACAGCACAGGTCACAGTGTGCCGAGTTAGTCAGACCTCATTTTAAATCAGATAGATGGCTGGACCTACATCCTCAGTTTGACTATCAGCCATGTGCCAATTAATTAATAGACAACCAGTCAAAATGGCCGCATGTTAGCCATAACCAGTTGATGGAAGCAGTGGTCAGTCTAACTTACTCTGGCTAGGCTTGTTCCAGACGGCACTTTGTAGGGGACGTATTTCCTGTAGATATGTCCAACTCGGGAGCATGGTACGTCGTACATACTGCCCCCACACATCCATACCTGAATGGAGATGGAACACAAACAATACCTCAGTACATTACTTCAAAAGCTTCCTGTCAGCCTGATAGCTATGTGTTCTAAGCAAGGCCACCAAACCGTTGTAACTCAACCAACCGTGTTTTGTAAGTAGGGTTGCAACATTTCGGGAACATTTAATACATGATCTGGTTTTCCAGAATACCTGGTTGGATGATTCTGGATTTCCTGCTTATTCCCTCCTGATTCTGGGATTTCGGGAGAAATCTGAGAATTTATTGAAAGTTCCCGGAATTTTGCAACCCTAGTTGTCAGCACTGAAGTAAAGAAAGGAAAGAAAAAAAGCACACTTTGTTTTTCCTATTGTTCCAGAAAGGAATCTCAGGTATCTTTCAATTTCAAAGCCCTGAGTTATTGTCGAGTTCAGAGTGAGGATATTGTTGTTGAAATGGTTGTGTAGATGGGTTTGTGTTCTGTTTGTTGCAAGACCCTAATACAGACAACCTATTGTCCTTCTGTCCACACTTGAAGTGGATTCCCACTTTGTCTGCTTGGCAGGGCCACATTATAAGCCTCTTTGAGCGGAGGGACTGAAAGGAATCCTATTTCCCGAGCACTTCGCTCGATACCCCTCTTTTCCTGCATCAAAGGAAGAGCTAGAAAGAAGAGGAAGGAAGAGGGCAGGTGTCAGTAGTGCTACTCTGAACACCTTCAGTCTGCTATCCTCTCCCTTACTGTCTCCCTTGCTCTCTCTTCCTCCCTATGCCTCTCTTTATCTCTTCATGTCCCTCCATTCTTTCTCATTCCTCTCCCCTCTCTCCCTCCCTCTCTCACCCCTCCTTCTTTCAAACTTGGCAGCTTGATTAGAATTAGAGTGGTCATGCTGACTGTTTGGAAAGGATGCTGGGACATTTCACCTCTCCTCCGCTTCTCCTCCTCTCTCCCGCTGTGTGTGTGAGCGCTCCACCTCTCTCCCGCTGTGTGTGTGAGCGCTCCACCTCTCTCCCGCTGTGTGTGTGAGCGCTCCACCTCTCTCCCGCTGTGTGTGTGAGCGCTCCACCTCTCTCCCGCTGTGTGTGTGAGCGCTCCACCTCTCTCCCGCTGTGTGTGTGAGCGCTCCACCTCTCTCCCGCTGTGTGTGTGAGCGCTCCACCTCTCTCCCGCTGTGTGTGTGAGCGCTCCATCTCTCTCCCGCGGTGTGTGTTAGCGCTCCACCTCTCTCCCGCGGTGTGTGTGAGCGCTCCATCTCTCTCCCGCTGTGTGTGTGAGCGCTCCACCTCTCTCCCGCTGTGTGTGTGAGCGCTCCACCTCTCTCCCGCTGTGTGTGTGAGCGCTCCACCTCTCTCCCGCTGTGTGTGTGAGCGCTCCACCTCTCTCTCACTGTGTGTGTTAGCGCTCCACCTCTCTCCCGCTGTGTGTGTGAGCGCTCCACCTCTCTCCCGCTGTGTGTGTGAGCGCTCCACCTCTCTCCCGCGGTGTGTGTTAGCGCTCCACCTCTCTCCCGCTGTGTGTGTGAGCGCTCCACCTCTCTCCCGCTGTGTGTGTGAGCGCTCCACCTCTCTCCCGCTGTGTGTGTGAGCGCTCCACCTCTCTCCCGCTGTGTGTGTGAGCGCTCCACCTCTCTCCCGCGGTGTGTGTTAGTGCTCCATCTCTCTCCCGCGGTGTGTGTGAGCGCTCCATCTCTCTCCCGCTGTGTGTGTGAGCGCTCCACCTCTCTCCCGCTGTGTGTGTGAGCGCTCCACCTCTCTCCCGCTGTGTGTGTGAGCGCTCCACCTCTCTCCCGCGGTGTGTGTGAGCGCTCCACCTCTCTCCCGCTGTGTGTGTGAGCGCTCCACCTCTCTCCCGCTGTGTGTGTGAGCGCTCCACCTCTCTCCCGCTGTGTGTGTGAGCGCTCCACCTCTCTCCCGCTGTGTGTGTGAGCGCTCCATCTCTCTCCCGCGGTGTGTGTGAGCGCTCCACCTCTCTCCCGCTGTGTGTGTGAGTGCTCCACCTCTCTCCCGCTGTGTGTGTGAGCGCTCCACCTCTCTCCCGCTGTGTGTGTGAGCGCTCCACCTCTCTCCCGCTGTGTGTGTGAGCGCTCCACCTCTCTCCCGCTGTGTGTGTGAGCGCTCCACCTCTCTCCCGCTGTGTGTGTGAGCGCTCCACCTCTCTCCCGCGGTGTGTGTTAGTGCTCCATCTCTCTCCTGCGGTGTGTGTGAGCGCTCCACCTCTCTCCCTGCTCTGCCATATCACAACGAGGCAGGGTGCTTTCCTGAGGAGCCTCAGGTTAATGGTCAAGCTGGCTTTACAGGCTTCATTGACATGTGGAGAGATTCCTCCAGTCTTCAGAAAATGGCCTCCTTAGAGGACAAGTGTAGATGTTCATTGACCTCTCATATCAGCAGAAATACGAGGGGTTTATGAATGACTCCCATGCGTTCATGAGTAACAATTTGTTTTAGCGTACAACTCACAGGACGAGGTACAATTCCTGGAGATGCTTTGATGATATCTGTTCAATGTGAGATACAACCAGTGTCAATAGACTGTCAGTCTAACAGCTATCATATGTAGGCTAACTGTAAGACATCCATACTCCGTGACAGTAGAGGAGAGCGGGGTAAATTGAGCCAAAGGGGTCAGTTGAGCCACCCTTGTTTCTAGGAAACCCTACACAAAATGTATAATTTGACCAAATATTTAGGAAGAGGTCATCATTTCATGGAGTCTATGAAGGAAGAAACCACATGGAAAAAGTGGTAAGCAAGTTAGGTCTAAAAAAGTCAAAATAATTCATTGTGTTAGAGGTTTCATGACGCTTCTAAACCAAAGTAGATCATCTTAAGAGTGTTCTATACATCAGTTGGGGTCTCTATAAGCTTCAATATGAGGTCCTGAACCTAGCATGAAAGTGCATCCTTGTAGCTGTGTGGGGTAATAAAGTCAACATGTTTGTCTTGGGGTAAGTTGAGTCAATGGCAAGTGACCAAATTGAAGTGTTTTCTTCCCAAGTGTAATGCAAGGCATTATTGGTGGGATATGAGGTTACAACAGGGCCTGTTCATTTTAAAAAGTACAAAGTGTTTGTTAGGTGTTAAGCCTGTGTTAAAAGATGCTTCAACATATTAAAAGACAAAAAAGTGATTGTGATTATGATGAATTGTGTTTGGGAAATGAAGATGGGTTCAAAAATGTAGTGCTAATATTTCAATCAATACAGACATTTGTAGACGGCATAGCTATGTTTTCCAAACTGTCATGTTTACATGAATTCTGATTGTTTCCAGGAATACACAACATCCTGAAATATATGTTGATATCTTTGCTAGAAATAATACTATATTTCATTAACAGAGTGATGCTGAATGTAAAAAATGTCTCTCCTAATACCCTGACCACACCGCTCGCGTCAACGAGCGTCTGTGTTGCCAAGGGCTAAAATAAAAGTCAATTCCTATTTCTGATGCAGATCGCGCTGCAAGTCCTGCCTCTCCCATCTCCTCATTGGTTTATAGAAGCAGGTACCCACGTGCCATCTCCTCATTGGTTATACCCACGTGGGTGATTGAAAGATGAACTGTTGCCGGTTGTCGTGGCAATACTATGAAAATGTAGATGCCAATCACCATATACGTTCAACAATGAAAAAGCCTGGAAGGAGGAGAGATGACTAGAAATTATTTGGTTGACTGTTTTTATGTGTGGATTAATTGTCAGAGTAGAGGACCTTGTGCAAGCTAGCTAAATAGGACAAATTAGCTAGCAAGTGCAAGCTAACTAGCTAAATTTCCATAAATGTTTAATGCTTTTCGACCTGTCCCCAAATTAATGTCATTGGTTCAGAGTTTGTTTTGATATTTTAACCTGCGTGTAAATGATCGCGTTTGGTATAGGGGGACAAAATAAATGTATGCACGATGTCGCCCGCGCGCAGCCGGTTTGGGTTCCGTGTTACCCCACTCTCCCCTAAGTAACTGGAGCAGACAACTCTGAATCAGAGCTTTTAACATTTAGACAGATGGGGGCGCCACTGTGTAATATTTACACTTTTTCTTCATTTGTGTGCTTATTGTACACTTGTGAATTCTCAACACAAAATAACACCAACGACTCAAAAAACACACAGATTAACACAAATGTCTGAATCCCCCCTCCCACCTCTGTAAGAAGACTTGCAATTTTGCATGGGAACTCTTTTTATCGTTGCCATGGTTTCCAGTCAAGGAATAAAGGGCTGCATTCCAATTACAAAGTGCACTCACTGACAGAACGAGAGCGAGAGAGAGCGAAAGCGAGAGAGAGTGTATACTGAGACCCGGTTGGATGGCAGGTATGTCAGGCACGATAAACACAATATTCCCTCACATCCATATACCGTGTTCTCCTCCGTAAATCAAAATGGAATAACCTCTGAGCCGCAAACAAGCCAAAAATCACTGGCTGTAATTAGTTTAGGAAGGAGGCTAAAGCCAGAACTACTCCTTGTAAAAACTAACACACACACACACACACGTGCACACACGGTTGCAGACACACGGGCACACACACACACAAACATTATTTTGGAATGCTGGGTACTGAGGAGTGCATTGTACAGGAGAAACAAAACACTGGAGAACAGAGCGAGAGCAATTCATCTGAGTGAAAGTTGTTCCAGTTTAATAAAGTTGTCTGGGAGCATTCTGACCTGTCTGGAGATTGAGGCAGGTGTATGGTGGGACAGGATGGAAAAGAATGGACCAAAGAAACACATTGTTATGGGACCATGATTGTCTAGACTCTAATATAATTACAAGGTTGGTAGACTTTAGTGTGTTTTAAATCATCTGTAATTTTGTTGTGCCAAGATGAACGACGCAACTTCATATGTATTTTAAATATGTCCAATAAAATTAATTCAAGGTAATGTGGGACAAGGTCACTGGTTGCTATGTGACCACGATTGTATTTTTTTTTAACTAGACCAGGTCAGTTAAGAACAAATTGTTATTTTCAATGATGGCTTAGGAACAGTGGGCTATAACTGCTTTGTTCAGGGGCAGATTTGTGCCTTGTCAGCTCGGGGATTTGAACTTGCAACCTTTCGGTTACTAGCCCAATGCTCTAACCACTAGGCTACCCCCCCAATATAATATGAACTATTAGTAAATATCATTTATATTGTATCATATCCTATCATATATATTGAATAAAAGATTAGTGGCATTTATGTGTCGTGTGACACACAGTGCAGACAGGGACTAAATAGAAGCACCTCAGCATAGATAGAAGTGGATAGTATAGACCAGGGGTCTGTCACGCCCTGGCCATAGAGAGGCTTTTATTCTCTATTTTGGTTAGGCCAGGGTGTGACTAGGGTAGTTTCTTTATTTATCTTTATCTATCGTTGTCTCTGATTGGGAATCATACTTAGGCAGCCCTTTTCCTACCTGTGTTTTGTGGGTAGTTGTTTTCTGTATAGTTTATTTGTCTTACAGAACTGTTCGTTTTTCACTTTGTTATTTTGTTAGAGTGTTTTGATCAATAAAAATCATGAACACTTACCACGCTGCGCTTTGGTCCATGCCTTCCGACGTAACAGGGTCGGCAAAAGGCAACAGGTGGCCATGGGCCAAAACCAGCCCGCAAGCAATTATTTATTTTTTTAGCAAAAAAACAAAACTAATATATATATATTACTATATATTTTGGGGGAGGGATTTTAGTTATTGGGGAAAGAAATACTTAAATCACCAGGAATTCAGCTAGAAATTACTTTCATTTAGGAAATTTGTTCACCAAGTACATTGCATTTGGAAAAGTATTCAGACCCCTTGACTTTTCCAAATTTTGTTACAGCCCTATTCTAAAATATATTAAATTGTTGTTTTTCTTCATCAATCTACACACAATACCACATAATGACAAAGGAAAAGCTGTTATTTAAATTTTATTTTATGTATAAAAATAAAAAAAACATTTACATAAGTATTCAGACCCTTTACTCAGTACTTTGTTGAAGCACCTTTGGCAGTGATTACAGCCTTGGGTATTCTTGGGTATGACGCTACATGTTTGGCACACCTATATTTGGGGAGTTTCTTCCATTCTTCTCTGCAGTTCCTCTCAAGCTCTGTCAGGTTGGATGGGAGCGTCGCTGCATAGCTATTTTCAGGTCCCTCCAGAGATGTTCAATTGGGTTTAAGGATCTCTCTGTACTTTGCTCTGTTCATCTTGCTCCGTTCATCTTTCCCAGTCCCTGTCACTGAAAAAGATCCCCACAGCATTATGCGGCCACCACCATGCTTCACCGTAGAGATGGTGCCAGGTTTCTTACAGACGTGACACTTGGCATTCAGGCCAAAGTGTTCAATCTTGGTTTCATCAGACCAGATAATCTTGTTTCCTGAGTCATTTAGGTGCCTTTTGGCAAACTCCAAGCGGGCTGTCATGTGCCTTTTACTGAGGAGTGGCTTCCGGGTGGCCACTACCATAAAGGCCTGATTGGTGGAGTGCTGTAGAGATGGTTGTCCTTCTGGAAGGTTCTCCCATCTCCACAGAGGAACTCTGGAGCTCATTCAGAGTGACCATCAGGTTCTTGGTCACCTCCCTGACCAAGGCCCTTCTCCCATGATTGCTCAGTTTGTTTCGTGCCCATCACAGCGCAGAGACAGCCTAAAGTGTTAAATGATCTTAGAGCCAACACAGATGCCAAACAGCTCTCTGTCCTTGTACTCTTGGATTTAAGTGCTGCACTCGATACGGTTGACCATGATGTCCTTCTGAAAAGACTGGAAAAGAGGGTTGGCGTCCCTGCTCCAGTTCTAAATTGGTTTAGGACCTATTTAACTGGTTGAGATTAAAAATAGGCGCTGTGGCGTCCACGAGGTTTGATTTTGGGTCTGGTACTGTTCAGTTTATAAAGTATATGTTACTCCTTGGCAGCGTTATCAGAAAGCACAGCATTGTTTTTAACTGCTACACAGACGATACACAACTTTACATTTCTGTGTCACTAGAGGATTTTAACTTCACAGATACATTATTAGACTGTATTAGTGATTTAAATAAATGGGTGGCTCACAACTTCCTTCAGCTAAATCAAGACAAGACCGAGGAACTTTGTACTGGACAAAGATTTTTTCTTTAAACAAATCGGGACGCAAAGGATTTTCTTCAGACACCGGACAAGGCCCAAATCCCTGTCATTCTCATGAAGAAGAGACAGCGATATCGGGGACGTAGGTCGGGGTGCCTTGTAAGGATTCGACGGCAAGTGGGTAATCCACCTCTACCATCAGTCCTATTAGCCAATGTGAAATAATTGGAGAATAAACTGGATGTGATCAAGACTATACTACCAACGGGACATTAGAACAGCTGCCTTTAGTAAGACAAGGGGCTATTGTGTCTATTTGTCAGTAACAGCTGGTGTACGAAATCTAATATTAAGGAAGTCTCAAGGTTTTGCTCGCCTTAGGTAGAGTATCTCATGATAAGCTGTAGACCACAACATTTACAGAGAGAGTTTATCTATATTTTTCGTAGCTGTCTATTTACCACAACAAACCGATGCTGGCACTAAGACCGCACTCAACGAGCTGTATAAGGCCATAAGCAAACAAGAAAATGCTCATCCAGAGGCGGTGCTCCTAGTGGCCGGGGACTTTAATGCAGGGAAACTTAAATCCATTTGACCTAATTTCTACCAGCATGTTACATGTGCAACCAGATTAAATAAAACTCTAGACCACCTTTACTCCACGCACAGAGATTCGAACAAAGCTCTCCCTCAGCCTCCATTTGGCAAATCTAAACATAACTCTATCCTTCTGAGTCCTGCTTACAAGCAAAAACTAAAGCAGGAAGTACCAGTGACTCGCTCAATACGGAAGTGGTCAGATGACGCAGATGCTAAGCTTCAGGACTGTTTTGCTAGAACAGACTGGAATATGTTACGGGATTCTTACGATGGCATTGAGGAGTACACCACATCAGTCACTGGCTTCATCAATAAGTACATTGATGACATCGTCCCCACAGTGACCGTACGTACATATCCCAACCAAAAGCCATGGATTACAGGCAACATCCGCACTGAGCTAAAGGGTAGAGCTGCCGCTTTCAAGGAGTGGGACACTAACCTGGACGCTTATAAGAAGACCCGCTATGCCCTTCTACGAAACAATCAAACAGGGAAAGCGGCAATACAGGAATAAGATTGTGTCACGCCCTGATCTGTTTCACCTGTCTTTGTGATCGTCTCCACCCACCTCCAGGTGTCATCTGTTTTCCCTATTAGTCCCCAGTGTATTTATCCTTGTATTTCCTGTCTCTCTGTGCCAGCTCGTCTTGTATTTCCAAGTCAACCAGCGTTTTCCCTAGCTCCTATTTTTCACAGTCTCTGTTTTATCCTAGCCCTCCTGGTTTTTGACCCTTGCGTGTCCTGGCGCCGAATCCGCCTGCCTGACCACGAGCCTGCCAATTCCCTTGTACTGTTTGGACTCGGTCCTGATCATTGAACCCCTGCCTGTCCTGACCTCGAGCCTGCCTATCGCCTGGTACTGTTTGGACTCTGACCTGGTTTATGAACTCTCGCCTGTCCCTCACCTGCCTTTTGCCTACCCCTTTTGTTATAATACATATCGGAGCTCAACCATCTGCCTCCTGTGTCTGCATTTGGGTCTCGCCTTGTGCCCTTATAGATTGAATTGTACTACACGGGCTCCGACGCTCGTCGGATGTGGCAGGGCTTGCAAACTATTACGGACTACAAAGGGAAGCACAGCCGCAAGCTGCCCAGTGACACGAGCCTATTAGATGAGCTAAATTACTTCTATGGTCACTTCGAGGCAAGCAACACTGAAGCATGTATGAGAGCAGCAGCTGTTCTGGACGACTGTGTGATCAAGATTTCCGTAGCCGATGTGAGTAAGACCTTTAAAACAGGTCAAAAATCACAGGGTCGTAGGGCCAGACGGATTATCAGGATGTGTACTCCGAGCATGTGCTGACCAACTGGAATGTGTCTTCACTGACATATTTAATCTATTCCTGACCGAGTCTGTAATACCAACATGTTGCAAGCAGACCACCACAGTCCCTGTGGCCAAGACCACCAAGGTAACCTGCCTAAATGACTACCGACCGGTAGCACTCATGTTTGTATCCATGCAGTGCTTTGAAAGGCTGGTCATGGCTCACATCAACACCATCATCCCAGAAACTCTAGACCCACTCCAATTTGCCCCAACAGATCCACAGATGATGCAATCTCTATTGCACTCCACACTAATGTTTCCCACCTGGACAAAAGGAACACCTACGTGAGAATGCTATTCATTGACTACAGCTCGGCATTCAACACTATAGTGCCCTCAAAGCTCATCACTAAGCTAAGGACCCTGGGACGAAACACCCCCCTCTGCAACTGGATCCAGGACTTCCTGACGAGCCGCCCCTAGGTGGTAAGGGTATGTAACAACACATCTGCCTGGCTGATCCTCAACACGGGGGCTCCCCAGGGGTGTGTGCTCAGTCCCCTCCTGTACTTCTTGTTCACCAATGACTGCATGGCCGAGCACGACTCCAACACCATCATTAAGTTTGCCGATGACACAACAGTGGTAGGCCTGATCACCGACAACGACGAGACAGCCTATAGGGAGGAGGTCAGAGACCTAGCCAGGTGGTACCAGAATAACAACCTATCCCTCAACGTAACCAAGACTAAGGAGTTGATTGTGGACTACAGGAAAAGGAGGACCGAGCACGCCCCCATTCTCATCGACGGGGCTGTAGTGGAGCAGGTTGAGTTTTTCAAGTTCCTTGGTGTCCACATCAACAACAAACTAGAATGGTCCAAACACACCAAGACAGTCGTGAAGAGGGCAAGACAAAGCCTATTCCCCCTCACGAAACTAAAAAGATTTGGCATGGGTACTCAGATCTTCAAAAATTATACAGCTGCACAATCGAGAGCATCACTGGTTGCATCACTGCCTGGTATGGCAACTGCTCGGCTTCCGATCGCAAAGCACTACAGAGCGTAGTGCGTACGGCCCAGTACATCACTGGGGCCAAGCTTCCTGCCATTCAGGACCTCTACATCAGGCAGGGTCAGAGGAAGGCCCTAAAAATTGCCAAAGTCTCCAGCCACCCTAGTCATAGATTGTTCCCTTTGCTACCGCACGGCAAGCGGTACTGGAGTGTCAAGTCTAGGTCCAAAAGGCTTCTTAACAGCTTCTACCCCCAAGCCATAAGACTCATGAACAGCTAATCTAAGGGCTACCCCAGACCCCTCTTTTACGCTGCTGCTACTCTCTGTTAATTATCTATGCATAGTCACTTTACCTCTACCTACATGTATATATTACTTCAATTACCTCAACTAACCTCTGCCCCCGCACATTGACTCTGTACTGGTACGCATCGCTACTGTTATTTTATTGTTGCTCTTTAATTATTTGTTATTTTTCTATTTTCTTCAATTTATTTTAGTAAATACTTTCTTAACACTTATTTAACACTCAAAACTGCTTTAGCTTTGCTTTTCTTTAAGGTGATTTTTAGTCATTTCATTTTTATTCTTATGTTTTTTATCCTCTTCTGTTTTTTGTGTAGTAAATATTTCAGTTATTTTAATTGTTTTTATTCTGGGTTTTTTTTCTCTGTGAAGGACATTGTATTGCATTTCATGTCTGAAATGTGCTGTATAAATAAAGCTTGGTTTGATTAAGCCACCCGACCATCCGCTCCGACAAAAATTGGCCTGTGAATCTAGTTGCCGAACCCTGGTGTATACTGAAAGACGAACTTAGCCCTCATGAGTATGACTAGCAACCTTAAGACTCCTTAAGACTTCCAGTTTCTCTACAGTGCTGTATCGAGATACTTGAATGATAAGACTTGTTCCAGTCTTGAGAACATTGGTAAGAGAAATGTATGATTGGGAAACGCTATCTTCTATACATGTTTGCTCACCTTGAACGATATCTCGTACTGCTCTCCGCCCCATATTTCCAAGCCAGTGTCGTAGCCACCCAGCTCCCAGAACCACCGACGGTTGACGGCAAAGAGACCTCCGGCCATCACTGGAGACCTGTAGGAGAGATAGAGAGAGCATCCATGTCTTTAGCTTGTCGGTAAAGTTATTTTCTAAATCTTCCGATCAGCACAAAACAATGTGGCGGTGTCTAGTTTTTTTGTGTCATAATGTGAGCATCTACTGCTACAGCTGTAGCTCTTAAGAGAGATGTACAGTTTCTCTATCTGTCTAAGAGAACCAGTGAGAGACAAAGAAATAATACAAGTGTTAATTACCATGTTCAGATTTATTAAGTTAAAATAGTGCATAACATCCATATATTGAAAGGTGACATTTGGTGTAATTCCAAGCATCCAGCTTGGAATTTTGCATAATTTGCATAATTTTGCACGCCCAATTTTTCAGTTTTTGATTTGTTAAAAAAGTTTGAAATATCCAATAAATGTCGTTCCACTTCATGATTGTGTCCCACTTGTTGTTGATTCTTCACAAAAAAATACAGTTTTATATCTTTATGTTTGAAGCCTGAAATGTGGCAAAAGGTCGCAAAGTTCAAGGGGGCCGAATACTTTCGCAAGGCACTGTATAGTAAAAACATGCACGCAGGCAGTCTCAAAGACATATTGAGTCTTTACCCATAAATCCCATGGCTTGCAATAATAAAGGATGTTCCGTTCAGGCTTATCTCAGTCAAAGCTTTCCTCCAATCACGGCAAAGAAATACCAGTCTATCGCGGTATGCTGACACCGACCCTCGCGCAATCGATAAACTTCACAGAGAGCTCAAGCAGTCAAAAATCCCCATGATTGACACTTGACATGGCTATTTGCCTGACATTTCACATTTCCCACTGCAGAATCTACAGAAAAATCTAAGCAGATCAGGGATTGGTGCACAGTAAGCAGCATCTACTCCAAGGAGAAGCAACTTCCTTCCCATCAACAACAAACTGCTTCTACTAATAGTATTCTAATCCTTTCTCCCTGCCTATTCCTATTCTCCCTCCTTGCTCATTGTACTGCCCCAAACCTGTGCTCATTGTTATTTCACACTCCCTTTCAGCAGGGCTTAAGCTCGGGGAGTGGATTTTGTTGGACCCTGGCTTTGGCATGTTTGAATGTTTTTCCTTGTCGTTCTTCTTCGACGATGGTGGAGAATCGGAGTAATCCTCCGGGTAATGGGAAGAGCTCTTTTCCTGCGTTTGAGTCATTCCTCGGTAGCGACGAGGACGAGGCGACGATCTTCTAATAAAGCGCGGGGGGATGAAATACTGTGATGTAAGTAGAGGAGGCCAAAAAAGGAAAACACCACAGCCCTTTGAATTACTGAGAGAAAAGAGCGGCGGTGTCTTGATGCGAGGCTTGGATGGATGCGGTACGGCAGTGTGGAGGATAGGTCTAGCGTTTGAGCTGGGGAGCCGTTGAACTAGGGGTGTTTTTGTAACCAAAATGCTCCGAATAAACAGCACCAAGGTGCGAAGCCACAACACAACAGCAAGCTTGACTCATTAAATCTCTTCACACCTCCTAATTCACAGGGAAAGCGTCGCATTATTTGGGCATCTTAGTCAACAAAAAAGAGCTTTAAGCCAAGAAAGTTTTAAGCTGTAAAATCCAAAATAGCAAAGGCGTTGTGGGAGGGATTGGATTTGGTGTCTTAAGGTTAGGCCTCCACAGATAGACAGTCTTTTTAATCCGAAAAACTGTTTGGTCTGACCCAATGATGATTCAAAGGAGCCTAATGTTCCTTGTTCCAATTTTTTTGTGTGTCTATGTATCTATAACAACCATGATCTGCCTGTGCAAAAAACAAGACAACAAGTGAGGTATGAGCTTGTGTGTGGTGGTGAAGGCAGAGCCAGACGGAGGGAGCTCAGTGCAGAAATCTATTTACTCTGCGGGTAATACCCTCCGGCCTGCTTCCCTCCAATTGAATAAAGCGCTGAAATATACCAGTCCACTCAATTAAAGGAGCTAATGGTGGAGCAAGCTGAAATCATTATATATTTTATCTTCTTAGCAGCCTTGCCAACAACAGCTGAAAAACACTAGAGAACATAGTTTATTTGGGAAGTTAAAGTAGTTTATTTGTCATTGACACTACAACTTCTGGATAAAGTGGATGGAATGAGGGATTAGACAAAATGCAGAGCTAACTCACGTATTATTCTTATCTTAAAAAACCCACAACACTAGAAGATTATTTGGGAAGTTAAAGTTGTCGTGGACACTACACTTTCTGGTTGTGGTGGTTGAAATTAAAGCATAATATATATAACCCTCCTCGTTTGGAAAGTCCGTTTTTGATTCACTACGGTTGAAATACACCACGGGAGAGATTGAGTGGGATGGTTTGTGTGGTGATATAGAAGGTAATGAGAGCTGTTTTTTAGCTGTGGATATCTCAGTGGTTAGTGGAGGCTTTACACTGTTTGATCAGGCTGGATTGCTGCTGATAGGCTCAGAGAGAGAGCGAGAGAGAGAGAGAGAGAATTAATATCCTTCATCTAATCCTACAGGAGGCTTACCCAACAAGGAGGAAGGAACCAGCCTGCTATGAAGAGATGATCTGATTGAAGGAGGGCAGCATTCAGAGACGTCATGCAATTTATTCAAGGGTGCCCTGATAGCCAAATTCAATATTGTAGGATTAATTAATTATACGCAAAGTCAGTGTACAAACAGATAAAACTGAGGGGGGGGGGGGGGGGGGGGGGGGGGGGGGCTGATATGAATATGCAGCATGCACGTTCCTTCTCCCGGCCCTAGCACAATCCCAATCAAAAAGTAGTCTGTGGCCAAAAGTAGTGCCCTATTTAGGGAATATGGTGCCATTTGGTATGCAGACCATGTAGTCAAGAAACAAGGCCAGTCAGTCAAGATGATATTAGTCAATCAAACCTGCCAGGGACAGAGGGCTAGCACTAAGGAGATGTGATTACTTCAGTGTGGGTTCCTCCAGGAAGGATTGTGTCTGAGTTGAAGGGAGCAGCCAAACTGGATATGATATAGTAAGACTGCAGCGTGGTGGCTGTTATCGATCCCTTAATTAGACAGGGATCTCAGAGGGAACGTGTAGATCAATGAGGCTGTGCTGAGACGGAGGAGGCTGTATGTGTGTGTTCCTGTGTTTGTGTGTGTGTGTGTGTGTGTGTGTGGTTGGCCAGCCAGGTGAGTAAAGCAGAGGTCACACCGCTGCAGGTTGAGGTTCTGAGAGAGTGGGGCGTGTGTGACCGGGTCAAGCTACTTACTGAGGCTGACTGAGTCTCTCTGGCCTCTGGCCTGTGAAGCCCATAGGAGTAGGAGTCACTGTAATCAAACAGCAGGACACACACAAGCACGCATTGGCCTATGTACACATACTGTACAAACACACACACAGGCACGCACACACACATTCACACACATTGTACAAGCCTCGGCTCACACAGCTCATTAACCTTCATACATACGGTTCCTAATGTTATCATACTAAACATGCATAAATTACAGCACTCTGAAACAACACTACTCTACCCTCCAGCCAGTTGAGTCTGTACTGCACTCTCCACAGCAGATCACTGGTGTTCTACATTGATGTGTACATTATAGACCTTTGGAGAACAGCTTACAAACAAGTCCTTAGCTGCTCTATTAATCTGTATATGTAGCACGTTAGGCAAACGAAATAGAGACATGAATGCCATTGAATTGAAGACCCTGTGTGTGTGTGTGTGTGTGTGTGTGTCTCTCTCTCTCTCTCTCTTGCTCTCTCTCCTGTGGATGTGTGTGTGTGTGGTTTCCTATGTATGGCCAATTCCTTGTGGAATTAGACTAGAGCTCAACCCTGACAGTCTGAACATAGCCTCATAATTACCAGACTGATTACCGCTGATATCTGTGTAGCCATCATGTATGTAAGCTCGCAAGATCAGGCAATTTACTAGTCTGAACACTGACTGACTGACTATAAGCGAATTAAGAAGTAATTCCACTCAAAATACTAATTATCTGATGTGATTAGTTAAATGCTGTTGGAATTAGTGCAACATGCTAATAAAGCCATGTTGTTGAAGCCTTTGGCCTCTCTATCTCTCTCTCTCTCTCTCTCAGTGTCTCTCTCTCTATCTCTGTCTCTCTCTCTATCTCTCTCTCTTTCTATCTCTCTCTCTCTCTGTCTCTCTCTCAGTGTCTCTCTCTCTCTCTCTGTGTCTCTCTCTCTCAGTGTCTCTCTCTATCTCTCTCTCTCTCTCTGTGTCTCTCTCTCTCAGTCTCTCTCTCTCTCTCTCTCTGTGTCTCTCTCTCTCAGTGTCTCTCTCTTTCTCTCTCTCTCTCTCTCTTTGGAAATGAGTTGGAGGTTTTTCTTCTTCAAATATAACATTGTTTCTGTCCTGGGTTAAGCGGTGTAATGTGTGAACACTCTTGTCCAGGGAGAATAGGTTCTTTATCATTGGGTGAATCACACAGACAGATGTTGAAGAATAAACACACACACCCACACAGTACACACACACACACACCGTACACACACACACAGAGACACACTGTACACACACTGTACACACACACACTGGACACAGACAAATAGTTAGCAAGACTTTGACACCTCATGTATGTTTGTCATCCCTTAACAGCACGGTAAAGCAACAGAGGATTGTGTGTGTGTGTGTGAGAGGAGACAATTTGGAAGGGCTCCCACCCGTCTCCATCAGTCCAAACGATAGGGGAGCTCAGCTCCAACCTCTCTTTACTTAGGCTTTTCCAAATGCAACTAATCATTCCCCTTCTCTTCTGTAGTGCAGACAGACATACTGTAGCTTTCAGTGGCTTAGCTTTTAAAAACTCAGGCATCGATTCGGAGAGCCTCTGTCTGTCGACAAACACTTCGCACATCTCTGACGAGCTCAGCAACACCTCAATATGTTGACACCTATCTGTTTCTGAGCTACGCTCCCCAATTACTGCCTGCCTGCCTGGAGATGTCAATCATCATGTACATTCAAGGGATGAGCTCTCAGATCCAATTAAGGAAGGACCTCCACACATACCACATTTATGCAGCTTATAAACAATATTCCCTCTAAACTGCATGCATGTGTGTTCTAGCCCTGAGACTGCCGCACTGATGCCATGCAGAAATATCACCCCACAGAGAGAAGCACGAGATAGAAAGTGGAGTGAAGTTCTACAGCAGTCACCAACCATTCGATCGCATTCCACTGGTCCATCTCCAAGGCATTCCTAGTCAATCGACAAACGTTTGTGAAAAACCCAACGATAAAGCCTTACGGCTCGTGTACTCTAGCACGCGGTGAATTGCAGCGTGCTGCTTAGGCCACCCAGAGTGGTTCGCTTGTAGGTGTGCTGGCAGCATATGGTTTATAAAAGTGTTGAGTACAAAGTGTTGACAGTGCTGAGTAAGAACTTAAACATGAACTCACTCATAAAAACAGCAGCTCTTTGCCGTATTAGTTGACAGTCTCTCTCTAGTCATGGTTTTAAACGTTTTGACATCTCACTTTGCAAAGTATCTTTCCTTTATGCCTGCTACGTTACTGCAGACACGGTCATCTGAGCCATCCGATTGGCCAGCGGTAGGCTAATAGTGCACTTTAGTTTGTATGAAGGTCTGGCCCACCCAGGAACAAAATTATTTTAGGGGCTCCCGAGTGGCGCAGTGGTCTAAGGCACTGCATCTCAGTGCTAGAGGCGTCACTACAGAAACCCTGGTTCCGAATCCAAGCTGTATCATAACTGGCTGTGGTTGGGTGTCCCGTAGGGCGGCGCACAATTGGCCCAGCGTCATCCAGGTTTGGCTGGGGGAGGCCGTCAATGTAAATAAGAATTTGTTCTTAAACTAACTTGCCTTGTTAAATAATACATGTAATGGGTAAATAGTTTGATCCATTCTCCATTTCATGAATTTATTCCAAGGTAAATAGTAATATGCTGTAAAACGCTCTGGTGACAAACAATCTTTGCTGCTCTGTTTCCAATTGCCCACATGGATATGAGAACCTATTCATGTAGGTATATACATTTTAAAAAATGTTTTTAAAAAACAATGTATTATTAGCTAACTAGCTAGCTAGCTATCTAGCCAACTTTACATACTGTATAGATAGCTAGCTAAGTTCATTAAATATCACCAGCTACCTAACTTCATATTAGCTAGCTACCTTGGATGTATTTATCACTGTAAAAAAACAACTCCAAATGCATTTGTAGGTAGCTAACTAACAGTCACGGAGGATGGTAAAATAGATAAGTGAGAGATTAGGCTATTCTGGATAGGGCAGGTACTTTTGTGTAGTTCCAGTCCCCAGAAGAGAGGACGGAGGTAGTAGTAACATAACATTCAGTGCGGTCTACTTTGAGAATAATGAAGTCTGTTTCTTGTGATGTTTTCTGTCCTCAGATACAGAGAGCGGTGAAAGCCTGTCTGCAGATGAAGAGGTCCCAATGAAGAGCAGTGGTTCTCAGTCCTGGTCCTGGGGACTCATTGCCTTAATACTACACAGCTGATTCAATTGATCAACCCATCATCAAGCTTCAAGTGGTATTTATGTATTCATTTGTGATGCTATCCTGGATATGATCCGGCTTGTCACGTGCTACACATGTACATATGTGTGCACATGCATCTATCTATCTATCCGATGTTATCATGGTTTGTTATAAGGGATATTATACTTTAGTAATCCACAATGACCTGGTGAATTAAAAGTCTAATAATGAAACGATCTTCCATATTCCTACAGATACCTTCAAAATGATTGCCTACAGTTACCGTGTAGGGCAATGCAAGGTTGGATGACCAGGGCCATCTGGGACTACCTCCTGGGAGACTTCAGGTGAGTGAAGGCTACCTGTGTCCTGCATAACTTCATGATGATGGACACAAGGACCAGTAGGGGATCTGCAGCTCGCCCTCGTGCGCCAGAGGAGAAGTCTGCTGCTCTGCAGGATGTTTCAAGGATGGGGTCCAACAACGCAGCACGGGAGGCAATCTGTGTGCGGGAGATCTTCACCTCCTACTTCTACAAAGAGGGTGCTGTTCCCTGGCAACACCATAGACTACACTAAGCACAACCAAATGCTCATCCACATTGAAATGAGAGTATTCTTCCATTTACTTAGCTATGTCAACTGCAGTTGTTCAATTCCCTGTTTCTCTCCTTTTGCATTCTACTTCTCAGGTGAGGGTGCTGTTCAGTGAAGGGTGATGTCTGTACAAAAACAAAACAGGCTCATTTAAGAGTCACCCATATTGAAAAAATTTAGAACAATTAGACACCCTACAGTGGGCCAAAAAAGTATTTAGTCAGCCACCAATTGTGCAAGTTCTCCAACTTAAAAAGATGAGAGAGGCCTGTAATTTTCATCATAGGTACACTTCAACAATGACAGACAAAATGAGAAAACAAAATCCAGAAGATCACATTGTAGGATTTTTTATGAATTTATTTGCAAATTATGGTGGAAAATAAGTATTTGGTCACCTACAAACAAGCAAGATTTCTGGCTCTCACAGACCTGTAACTTCTTCTTTAAGAGGCTCCTCTGTCCTCCACTCGTTACCTGTATTAATGGCACCTGTTAATGGCACACTTTTTTTTGTTTGCCCCACCAAGATTTACATGCTAAAATCGCCACTGAACTCACAGCTAAAAAATATTAGGAAAGCAATCCAATGTTATTTGTTGCCTAGACTTTACTGCAAATGACACTCAAGTCCAGAGAAAAAAACAATACACTAACAATACACTATTATTGCAGTTAGCCATGACAGCCTTTATAATAGAACGCTTGTGACCACACACATTCAAATATTGCACTTGGGGGAAAAAAATGTCTTAAAGTAGAAATAGAATGAAACAAACAGGCATTCTATTTCTGCTCTGTTATATTGGCCGCTGTAGAAGACCGATCAAGTGCACAAGGCTATGTGTGCAAAAATAACGTTCACTTAGTAAAAACTAAAACAATCCCCCCTCACTCACACACAACTGTATACCAAGTTCAACACAACAAAAGCAATAGCTTTGAGCTACACTGCACGTTATTACATTGTACACTTTCTGCCTGTGGACATCTGTTCTACAATGTGCCAGCAGCAGAGCATGAGACCCTTTGTTGGCATAATTGATCTCATTCAGGCAGAGAGTACACCTGGCATAACCCTTTAAATCTACCGTATTGAAAAAGTGAGAAAGAGGGAAAGTGTGTGGTGTTCCTTTCACCTCTATAGTGGCATCCAGCTTAAGCCATGCATCCCTGATAAAGTACTCTGCAGCCACTTAGTGTGGACACCAGGTGAGACCACACACACAGATTCCTGTTGAACACTATCTTTAACTACATTATTTTCTCAATAATTACCATATTTTCTCTCCTCCCTTCTCCCTAAATCCTCTAGGTTATCAAATCAAATCAAATGTTATTGGTCACATACACTGTTTTAGAAGATGTTATTGCGGGTGTGGCAAAATTATTGTATTCCTAGCTCCAACAGTGCAGTAGAATCTAATAATTCACAACAATACACACAAATCTAGGATGAGCAATGTCTGAGTGGCATTGACTAGAATACAGTAGCATATAATACAGTGTATATATACAGTGCCTTGCGAAAGTATTCGACCCCCTTGAACTTTGCGACCTTTTGCCACATTTCAGGCTTCAAACATAAAGATATAAAACTGTATTTTTTTGTGGAGAATCAACAACAAGTGGGACACAATCATGAAGTGGAACGACATTTATTGGATATTTCAAACTTTTTTAACAAATCAAAAACTGAAAAATTGGGCGTGCAAAATTATTCAGCCCCTTTACTTTCAGTGCAGCAAACTCTCTCCAGAAGTTCAGTGAGGATCTCTGAATGATCCAATGTTGACCTAAATGACTAATGATGATAAATACAATCCACCTGTGTGTAATCAAGTCTCCGTATAAATGCACCTGCACTGTGATAGTCTCAGAGGTCCGTTAAAAGCGCAGAGAGCATCATGAAGAACAAGGAACAAGATACTGTTGTGAAGAAGTTTAAAGCCGGATTTGGATACAAAAAGTTTTCCCAAGCTTTAAACATCCCAAGGAGCACTGTGCAAGCGATAATATTGAAATGGAAGGAGTATCAGACCACTGCAAATCTACCAAGACCTGGCCGTCCCTCTAAACTTTCAGCTCATACAAGGAGAAGACTGATCAGAGATGCAGCCAAGAGGCCCATGATCACTCTGGATGAACTGCAGAGATCTACAGCTGAGGTGGGAGACTCTGTCCATAGGACAACAATCAGTCGTATATTGCACAAATCTGGCCTTTATGGAAGAGTGGCAAGAAGAAAGCCATTTCTTAAAGATATCCATAAAAAGTGTTGTTTAAAGTTTGCCACAAACCACCTGGGAGACACACCAAACATGTGGAAGAAGGTGCTCTGGTCAGATGAAACCAAAATTGAACTTTTTGGCAACAATGCAAAACGTTATGTTTGGCGTAAAAGCAACACAGCTCATCACCCTGAACACACCATCCCCACTGTCAAACATGGTGGTGGCAGCATCATGGTTTGGGCCTGCTTTTCTTCAGCAGGGACAGGGAAGATGGTTAAAATTGATGGGAAGATGGATGGAGCCAAATACAGGACCATTCTGGAAGAAAACCTGATGGAGTCTGCAAAAGACCTGAGACTGGGACGGAGATTTGTCTTCCAACAAGACAATGATCCAAAACATAAAGCAAAATCTACAATGGAATGGTTCAAAAATAAACATATCCAGGTGTTAGAATGGCCAAGTCAAAGTCCAGACCTGAATCCAATCGAGAATCTGTGGAAAGAACTGAAAACTGCTGTTCACAAATGCTCTCCATCCAACCTCACTGAGCTCGAGCTGTTTTGCAAGGAGGAATGGGAAAAAATGTCAGTCTCTCGATGTGCAAAACTGATAGAGACATACCCCAAGCGACTTACAGCTGTAATCGCAGCAAAAGGTGGCGCTACAAAGTATTAACTTAAGGGGGCTGAATCATTTTGCACGCCCAATTTTTCAGTTTTTGATTTGTTAAAAAAGTTTGAAATATCCAATAAATGTCGTTCCACTTCATGATTGTGTCCCACTTGTTGTTGATTCTTCACAAAAAAATACAGTTTTATATCTTTATGTTTGAAGCCTGAAATGTGGCAAAAGGTCGCAAAGTTCAAGGGGGCCGAATACTTTCGCAAGGCACTGTATATATGTATATATGAAATGAGTGAAGCAGTGTGTAAACATTATTAAAGTGACTAGTGTTCCATTATTAAAGTGGCCAGTGATTCCATGTCTATCTATATAGGGCTGCAGGCTCTAAGGTGCAGGGTTGAGAAACCTGGCGATACCCGGCTAGTGATGGCTATTTAACAGTCTGATGGCATTGAGATAGAAGCTGTTTTTCAGTCTCTCGGTCCCAGCTTTGATGCACCTGCACTGACCTCACCTTCTGGATGATAGGTGAACAGGCCGTGGCTCGGAGAGACTATATGTTTCAGCTATGTCGGTGAACCCCCCCCCCCCCCCCCCCCCCCCCCCCCCCCCCCGCATCTGAACTGGCTGACACATAGAGGGCATGACCAACTTTGTCGGGTCAACAGGAAGTGTTATTAAAGTGATTTATTATTAACTGAGATACAGATAGAGATGTAGTTGTCCCAGAGTTGATGATCCAAGGTCAGTTTTGCATTTCACCTACTGATGATTATGAGGACTGACAATGTTAGAATAAAAAGAGAACAAGGCTTAATCTTTCTCTCCATCTGTCTCTCGTCTGCAGGTATGTTTTGATGTGAAAGAGGATGCCAACCCCCAGTCCCGTCATTGCCATCTCACCCGCTACTAAGATAACCTTCGGGCCAGCTGGGGTTCCAATGCTGTTAAGAGACACTGCTAGAGACACTATTATGTAATTGTGATGAACTGAGAGAATATTATGGTTGCACTGTGATTCATTAATCATATGCTGTCTTCCTTGCCCCTCTGTTCTTACCTCTTTCCCTTTCTGTGTTTTACTCTCTCACACCTCTCTACCTACCTCGTCTTTCTTCCTTTGTTTATATCATGTACACCAGATGTGCATTTAAGTACAGATTTAACTTGTATTTATAATATCATATTACAATTATAACATTTGTAATGCATGTATTTATAAAACTTGGATAATGAATTTCTTTCAATGAAGCGTTTCACATTCTCTACTGGTTGAAATTAAGTCTCTCATTTGATGAAATACAACACCTATCCTGTGTCCTTAGATCAATACAGATGAAGGGAATTAGATATTGAGATGAACCGGGCTTAGAGTATTTACATGATGCATAGGAAGTGTAGTGTACAGTGTTTTAAATTCTGTTTATGTATATATGAATTACAAATCAGCTTTTAATGACTTCATGTTTCTAGTCTATTGCATAGTTACAATGTGTAACCAGGTCGTAGCTGTAAATGAGAACTTGTTCTCAATTGGCCTACCTGGTTAAATAAAGGTTAAAAAAATAAAAATAATAATAAATAAAAACCATTGATGTCCCAGGACCAAGATTGGTGAACACTGTTGACGTGTATAATTGTAATACATACATGCAGACACAGCGTCATTCAAAGAATGGAGTTTGATACTCCTTGTATTGGACATGACTTAAAAGTGTCACGACTTCCGCCGAAGTCGGCTCCTTTCCTTGTTTGAGCGGTGTTCGGCGGTCGACGTCACTGGCTTTCTAGCCATCGCCGCGCCATTTTTCACATTTTTCATAAGACCATTTGTTTGGTCTTGTTCCCTGCACACCCGGTTTTCATTCCCCAATCAATCTACATGTATTTATTCCTCTGTTCCCCATCATGTCTTTGTGTAAAATAGTTTGTGTTACGTGTGTATTGTTGACGCGCCAGACTGGCTTGTTTTTTCCATGTTATTTTTCACGAAGATGTTTATTGTTAAACATTATTCTTATGACTGCTTTGTGCGTTTTTCACTTTTGCTAAATAAAGTGTGCGCCTGTTCACAAATCTCTGCTCTCCTGCACCTGACTTCGCTACCAGTACGCACACATCTGACAAAAAGAATGTCTCACATACATTCATACCTGAACTGCACCTTTATTTGCCAAGGTAGAGTACATGATCAGTGAATACAACAGGCTATGATGGTTGAGGTTCATAGCTAGGTTCTGAACTAATATTTATACCAAATGCATAATCGTTTGTCTCTACATTAACTAACATATTCTTCTCAACAGTACATTTTTTGCATGACTCGTTATGACGTTATAATTACTTACATTTGCTTCCATCCTAGTACATCAAGTGCACTATTACCTACCGCTGGCCAATCGGATGGCTCAGATTACCGTGTCTGCAGTAATTTAGCAGGCATAAAAGAAAGATACAGCAAAGTTGATACTGTGAGATTTCAAAACGTTTAAAACCATGACTAGAGAGAGACTGTCAACGAATAGGGCAAAGAGCTTCTGTTTTTATGAGTGAGTTCATGTTTAAGTTCTTACTCAGCACTGTCAACACTGTATTCAACACTTTTATAACCCATAAAATGCCCGTTCTTCCTATTTCCACTCAGCTCTACAACAAGCACTGCAGCAGTAATGAATGAGGAGGAAAGTGTATCTATAGTCTTGCATTGTTGTTATTATTAGTGGCTTGGGTCTTTTTCAATATCAAGGAATATTTCACTTTCTCTGTTCATAGGAGTAACAACATGGATTTGTGCATGAGGCAGAAATAATGCGGTGCGACTCGAGCCTCCCCATCAGCTGGAAGACGGTGTCCCTTTTTGGTCAGTGTCTGTGGAGGAAAGGGAGAGCCGAGGGATGTTGAGAGACCCTCAGATAGGCGGACCATTAGATACAGACACCATCAGCCCAGTAAAATAAAAATAAAAAGCAAATGATTTAAATGTATGCTCACTCAGCTGTGCCTCACAAGTAATACAACAATGGATCTATTACCAGTGTGATCATATAGCCCACCTCAAATTTTGATAAAAATGGCCTGAACAACAATGCATTGGCAGGGCAATTCAAGCAAAGCCAATATGCAGTGATAATGTATTGGGCCTATAGCTTACTGCACATTCCTCATTGCTACAGTACTGTTTTTAATTGGTTAATGTTGCATATGCTTACGGTTTATAAAAAAATTTCTGAGTGGTAGATCTCGGCTTGCATTTTGACTCAGAAAAGGATGGTGACCACTGTTCTAGAGTTTTCCCCGTTAACACTATCAACGTTTGCCTTTACAACGCAATATTAGCCAATTTCAATGCAACAATACAGAAACAAAACAAACTATGATCAAATAACCACAGTAGCCTACTTGGCCACTGTTAAAATTGTAACTTAAAGCGGGTACAGCCACAGTGTTCACAGCTCTGGAAGTTACACAGAATTTTCACAACGTTCAGGTTTGCACTCAGCAGACCTGAAATTTGCTCAGTGACAAAAAAATATTAGAGGGAACATTGCTTATAAACACACACACACACGAACAAACACATGCAAAACACACCCACGCACACACCCACAACCTGTTTAGGGAAACTTCAGCCAAACCACAGTTATTACTCTACCACCCATATCATTTCCATCAATAAAAATCACACAATTTAATCAGAGCCTAAAAGAAAATAGAAAAAGCGTCAACAGAGATTGCCATCTGCTATCCACTAGCTAGCACAGTCCAAGCTCCCCACTGGCCAGCATAGTTTAAGCTCGCCACTGGCCAGCACAGTCCACACTCTACACTCACCAGCACAGTCCACGCTCTCCACTCACCAGCACAGTCCACGCTCTCCACTCACCAGCACAGTCCACGCTCTCCACTCACCAGCACAGTCCACGCTCTCCACTCACCAGCACAGTCCACGCTCTCCACTCACCAGCACAGTGCACGCTCTCCACTCACCAGCACAGTCCACGCTCTCCACTCACCAGCACAATCCACGCTCTCCACTGGCCAGCACAGTCCACGCTCTCCACTCACCAGCACAGTCCACGCTCTCCACTCACCAGCACAGTGCACGCTCTCCACTCACCAGCACAGTCCACGCTCTCCACTCACCAGCACAATCCACGCTCTCCACTGGCCAGCACAGTCCACGCTCTCCACTCACCAGCACAGTCCACGCTCTCCACTCACCAGCACAGTCCACGCTCTCCACTCACCAGCACAATCCACGCTCTCCACTGGCCAGCACAGTCCACGCTCTCCACTCACCAGCACAATCCACGCTCTCCACTGGCCAGCACAGTCCAAGCTCTCCACTCACCAGCACAGTCCAAGCTCTCCACTCACCAGCACAGTCCAAGCTCTCCACTGGGGAAAATGGAATGATGGATGCCTTAACCATCTTATGGCCAATTATGGATGGCTTTATTAAAGGGATACTTCAGGATTTTGGCGATGAAGCCCTTTATCTCTACTTCCCTAGAGTCAGATGAACTTGTGAATATTTGTATGTGTCCTCCTGCATCCCTTTAAGCAGTTCAATTCATGGAAATGGAAGGGAGGATTAGCGATGTGTATAGAGGGGGAGTTGTGTGTGTGCGAGTGTGTAGGGGGGAGTCATTTGCAATGCACGTCCATGCAGCCAAGGTCAGAGACTGCCAGCGGGCAAGGGGGAGTCAGCTGAGAATATAGGCCCAATGTGTGTGTGCTATCCAGTGATACAGCTCCCTGCTCTCTCTGCATAGGTACCCCCCTCCCGTCATGTATTTATTTATCTTTATATAATCCCCTCGCCTTGAGGCCGCCATGTGCAGATTGTGCGTGTGTCTGTGTGTGTGTTTCTGTCTGTGTGTGTGTATCTGTGTGTGTGTCTGTGTGTGTGTTCAAGGCACCGTAGTAGGAGACGGCAAGGGCACACAGTCACTCTGTCTCTGTATGGTGATTATATTATGATTAAAATGAATGTACTGTACATATCCATTATTCAATGCCCTCCGCCTCCACAGACTGCATATTATACAGAACAATGGGACCCTAGTATATGGAGTCAGCTATAATGATATAATAGAATGTAGGGATGGCAGCAGTGTCTGTAATATATGAATGAGAGTTTATTGTATTGTACTAATTGACGCTTCGCTAAGCCCCACCCCCAGGGGTGAAAGTAGATTTAATGTCTTACCTGTATGTGCGCTCACCCATTTTATTATGCAAAAAAAATGACAGGGTAACCTACTCTGCTGACACTGACAAACAGATCAATAAAAACAATGTTGTCTGATCCATATGATAGGCCTACAAAAAGGAGAGACACAAATACAATATGATGTCCATCTAACCTGGAGGAGGAAGTGATTGTCCAAAAACAAACAAAAGTGGTACTGACCCAATGGCAGACAGTGAATATGCAGTCTCAACGGGGATATGGTCGCTGTTATCTGCTGGTGCCAATAAGATATGCGACTGTTCGCTTAATTAAGTTAAGAATGTTGATATCTAACAGATAGACTGGAGTCTTTTCATTGCCATATCTTTACAGCAATAGCCATTTACTTTCCAAACAGTTTTTCTGCGATTGTCTTTTTAAATATTGCGATATGCTTGGCTGGGTCTCTCTGCTTTTCACTGATGGTAGCAACTCAACAATCATCTATTTCGTATTCGCAGCAAGTGCTGCTCAAATTGCAAGCCCTTCCGACTGCAGGCTATGCATTTTAAAACAATCCGCAGCTATTTTTTTTAAAGCTAATTATCCTCTGTGGCCAAATCATGCTTTCTGTTTTAGTAGCCTATATTGAATGATTTTTTTTATTTATGTATAGACAGGAGTTAGCTAATCATTTTGGCAATTTAATTCAATTTACTTTAGGGAAAGCTTCCCCTTGCCTTATGGACACGCCGCATATGCTTTTTAATGTGGCATAAACACAACCAGTCATGATGTTTTCATCTGATTGTCAAACAATCACTTAACAAAGGCGCTCCTGTTGGCTACCCACGCACATTCGTCCACTCAGAAACTCATTTCAGCATCCAAACCCCAACAGTGCACTGTGCACCCGCAATTTCATGAATGCAAAGAGGCATCTGTTACAAAACACCTACGTGTATTGTGATGACATTCTGCAATTGTCATTAGGCTCACACTTGTTGCCTGAACTGATGCATGTCCACGCCACTCATCTCCGCCTTGGCGCCGAGCGTCTTGGCCACCCATCACCGCCTTGACAACATGTAAGTGTTCTCCTCAAACCACAACGCAATTTAGATTGCATAGCACCCGGTTTCCAGTCAATTCGCTAATTTATCATCAAGCTGAGATGCAGTAATATTAAAACACTGTGTAATAGCCTATAGGCGTACGTTTTACCGGCACGGCTTACCCCCACTAATTATTTAACCGGGATGCCGTATCGGACCGTCTTACTTTCACCTCTGTCCACCTCCCTTGGTTACTGTTACAATCTTGGACATTTTCCTGGGAAACCCAATTCCCCCAATAACCACTGGCGAAATCCCCCCACAATGATAACAAACTTTAATACACAAGGAAATTAAACACAGACTACCCTTTGGTAATCAGGAAACTCTAGGGTATGATGTGGTGGACTGTCAACTGCTTCTCGTGAACCTGGTAAAATTATGTTTGTAGTGTAGCTAGCCACTGATTGGCTCTGAATTCAATGTGAGCATGTAGCCAAATCTACAATCAATTTGGAGCAAACTAGTGCTCTGGAATCGTATCCTGATGTCGACCTCAGATGGGAGTTAATATGGCTAACTTAGCTAGCTAACATACATTTCGAGAAAACAAGTTATATTAAGTGGTTAGCTAGGTAGCGTTAGCAATGTTTGGTGGTCAATTATACTGAGAGCTAGCTAACCCCCTGAGCTTTCAAACAATGTAACAAAAGTATAATTTTGGATTAAAAAAATACCCGCTCTGCATTTCAAAAATCACAGTAGCAAGTACTCCTAATGCACGGCTTCATTATTAAGCCGTTAAAAATATATATTTTAATAAAACTTGTTTGCCCACTGGCTTTCATTCATTTCAAACATGAGCTTGTCCGAGTGTAACCATACTGCTATCCATTGGAGCACTGTGATTGGTTGCCCAGAATTCTGGGGAGGGGCTTAGCGAAGGTTAAATTGAGTCGACTATGGTGATACAGTACGTATGTAAAGGATATTATGATGTTGCTGTTAGGCCAGTAGGTGGCGATATGACATCAGATATAGACAGAGAGATAGGTCAGAGTGCAGGTCATGTCATGATCTGAATGTGGAGAAGGGAAGTGCATGTGTGTGTATGTGTCGGGGTGTGTGGGGGTTGGGGGGGTGTAGTGTTTATTTAACAAGATTAGCGTTGTGACAGTTAAGAACAGCGTTGTGACAGTTAAATTATCAGGTTTAATTTAGTTCTGATGTGCTAGGACCGATCGACACTCACGCACACACACACACACACACGCACACGCACAGAGTATGAAAAAAAAAGAAGCAAAATGTGCCTTCTCAATGGATCAGTCATTTCACAATGAGCTTTGTTCCAGATAGAGGAACTGCTTTCATCTGATAACAGGCGCTAAGATCTATATTAAGGCATCTTAGAGGAGCACACTTCACACATACCAATGTGTTAGTGCTGAATGTGCCAGGCAGGCTGGCAGGCAGGCAGGGGGAAGGCAGAAATGGATGGAGGGAAGGAAGGAAGGCAGGCAGGCAGGAAGGCAGGAATGGAGGCAGGCAGAAAGGCAGGGATGGAGGCAGGAAGGCAGACAGGGGCAGGCAGGCCTGCAGCCCTATGTGGCGCCACCAGTAGAAAGGCAGGAAGGATTTATTGAAAGCCTGTGGAATCCTGTATCTCCTCTGCACCTAGCAGTAGAGCCTCATTACCAGTCCATCACATGTTTGTCTCTTCCTCTCTCTCTCTCTTTCTCTCTCTCTTCTGGAATGGAGAGGCGATTGTGAAAAATCATAGCTGCCCCATTTTGTCTAACTCTCCCACTCTTTTTTTTTTTTCAAACAAAGTAGGAAATCAGTAAAGTAGGAAATCAGCGGAGCCGGAGCAAGTTGTTTTATGTTTTCTTTTTTTTTTTAATGTACAAATCCACAAAATGTCCTGACTTGACGTGGAAGTTGGTGGTCCTTCTAGTTTCACACAGAGAAAGGGTTGTTCACAAACAGACGGACTGACTAATGTATTAAGTCTTGGACATCTTCAGAAGCCTTGGTTGCTAGTTAACACGGGGGTCTACCATCAGTGCCATGGCACGTGGCAAAGTTTAACATGGACACACTGCCTGTTACGTTGTCAGCATCAGGGTCCTCCTTTATGCCTCTTACCCTGACCTCAGATCAGATGCTACGGAGTGTCCCATTCTCCCTCCACAACATACTCACAATAAAGTGCATGTCGTTGGTTATAACAAAGGAAGAGAGCCTTCTCATCCTCAACATTCTCCTGTACATAAGGAACTGTTATTCTAATGAGATATGTGTGTTCTGTAGAATCATTGTAATTAAGTAGAAACCTTGACCTAAGCTAGTTATTTATATTACATTGTTCCTCCCTGTTGGATATTCTTCTTAACCTCCCAGAGAGACAAGGTTGTGATGAGGAATATGTCCAGATATTCAGCTCGGTATCACAACGCCCATGAAAAAATACTGGTCTCGATATTGATTTTACTTTCTTCCTTGTCTCCTCTTCGTGTTTTTAACTTCACTTTTCTCAAACCCGAAACAAAAACACAGCACCCACAGGTAAAAAAAATAAAAATAAATAGGGGATTTTAAAGGAGCAAGTCTTTCACAAACGTTGCCCCCTACGTGATGACACCGTAGGTGAGATAAAAAATCACTCTTTGATATCTTTGTTTGGAACATGAACATAGAAGAGTTCCTTTCAGAACACGTACGTGGCTCACTAAAAGTAATGTACTCAAAGTATGTGTCCTGCTCTGTTCGACCAAGCAATAAGTGAAAATGGAATGGTTGTAGTATTGTGTCTGCTGATACAAATGAACATGCCTTCAATACAGTACGTGCTCGACTTTCAAAGTGCGATTATGATTACGATTAAGTCATTCCACCAGAACTTTTCATATGAGTCAACCCCGCACAGTGATTTTTCTCAAATAAGCCACTCGAGTCTAAATATATTGGTGCAGTAGTAATGTCATTTAAACTGTAATCATTTCAGTGTACCCGCCCCATGTTCACATTACCAAACAGCATTGTGGGTATTATCTTGGTTGAACAGAATCTCTCTCCCATAGCCAAACATGACAGATGGAGGCAGTTTGGGAAAGTGTTACATTTCATGAGCATCATCCTTCTGCATTCATTCCCTTAATGAATCTCAATTTAGCACTGCTTTGACTGGGACACCTGTGGTAATAAGAAACACACACACACACACACACATTGAAAGTTTAGGATGATGGAGTTGAGATGAGAAAGCAATGTGGGAGGGTTAAAGGTCTGGTTTATCAGTGCAACAGAATGGAGCCAAGGAGGCCTGGCTGGGAGTCTGGCTGTGTGAGTTGTGCTGGCTGGCTCCAGAGAGGATCCATGGATTCATGCCTGGTAGGGGGTCCATGCTGGGCCTCTGGGCCTATATGGGAGCATACAAGTCTGGGCAGCCTACTGTGAGCTGCCCTGGGCCAAGTCCTTAGAGTCTGGAGGAGTAGGAGGCAGCAGCAGCCTGGGGGGATAGTCTGGGAACAGGGGGTGGGTTCGTTGGAAGGTAGGAGGGCTGTCGGTCTGCCTTTCTGTCTGTCTGGGTTTAGGATAAGAAGAGGACCATTGAGTGTGGATAGCTTAGCCTCAGGCTATAGGCAGAGAGGTGGGAGATTTGGATAAAGGGAACCAGAAATGAGAGCTGGTGTTATAGAATTTAAATTAGGTAAAGGTTCAGATCCAGGGGTGCACGGCATTGAGCTGTCAGTGTTTTGGGCAAGTTGCGGTGGAGGTGGGGGAAGGATATTTGGTTGTCCTGGGAAAGGTCTAGATACGAGAAGGGAGGGAGCCGCTAGTCAAGGGAAAACAGCACCCTGACAGCTGGACATTACAGACATTTCTGAGTAGGTCGCACAGAATGTGGATAAGCACCCCCCATCTATTCTAGGGGCCCTCTACCTACGTACCTCTGTAGATCTGTGAGCGATCGCCAGTCGGAGCCTGGCGCGTTAAAGAGATCAAAAAAAGGTGTTGGTTCAGATGTGTATCTTTAACAGCAAGTGCTTACCTAGGATAGGATAGGAGGAACTCTTATCTCCCGAGGGATAAAATGGCCTTAGACACAGATTACAGACCTCGGATCACAAAGATATTTGAGGGTGTAAAGAGTGACTAACTGGACAGCTTGCCAGACATCGTGAGTCATGTCTGGTGGTCTAAAGAGAGGTTAGCGGGTTCCTTTAAGCATTCATTGCATACACAGTAATAGCAGCAAGCAAAAAGTCCCTAGCAGGGGAACGAGAGAGTGAGACAGAGGAGTCAGTCACAGTGAAGAGTAGAGGATGTTACAGCCCAGTGACTGCTGTGCTGCTCCCAATCCCCTATCCTCTATCACCGTCTCACACATTTCACCCCCAACTGGCGACGCAGCCAAGGCATTAAGCCCAGGATTAATTTAGAGGGATATATGAAGAGGGCTAGCAGAGGAAATTAGCTTTCTAGCTTTCTCACCTGCCCTCCTTGCTGCCTGGCTGCGCCACTGTTCTAGTAACTGACTGGGGGAAATGATTCAGCCGTGCGGCTTGTAGCAGGCTGGTGTCGTGTGTCATAAATTAGGCTGCGTTTACACAGGCAGCCCAATTCTGATCTTTTGACCAATCACATCAGCTCTTTCACATCACATCTTTTTCAGAGTTGATTACCTAGGATAGGATAGGAGGAACTCTTATCTCCATGAGGGATAAAATGGCCTTAGACACAGATCACAGACCTAGATCACAAAGATATTTTAGGGTGTCAAGAGTGGTCAAAAGCCCAATTAGTTAAACAAATATCAGAATTGGGCTGCCTGTCTATGACACATATAAGGTGGTTGGTAGGGGTGTGTGTGTGTGTGTGTGTGTGTGTCTGTGTGTGCGTGTATGACTGCGTGCACATGCGTATCTGTGTACTCACTCATAGGGATCACTTGTGTCGGGGCCCTGGAGCTCTGGAGGGATGGGGATGCGTTTGTAGTACATCTCCCAGTCGAAGGCTCCCCTCATGGCGTCCCCAGCCTGGGCTTCATATCCAAAGTGGTTATGGTCGATCACGTCAATCATAGGGCACACGATGGTCTTGGGGTTCTGGGCAATCTGGTCTTTATGCGGGACAGAACAACAGAGAGAAAGAGTGTGAGCATGTATCAATCACCATACCCTGCTGTTTGTAGTTCTCTCTTTCCTTATTTTTCTTTCTTTCTTTCTTTCTTTCTTTATTTTCTATCTCGTTTTTCTCTCTCTCCATTTCTCTGAAGTACACATAGGGAGTGGAACCAGGGCAATTGCTTTCGTTCCCTTGGACCTCTCTCCCTCTGTCCCTCCCTCTGTCCCCTTGGACCTCTCTCCCTCCGTCCCTCCCTCTGTCTCTCCCTCCGTCCCTCCCTCTGTCCCCTTCTACCGCTTCCTCCCTCCTCTCCCCTTATGTGGAGGTCTCTGGGCAGCTCTGCTCCTCCGACAGCGAGTCACTGGACGATTAGAAACAATTACAGCGTTTCAAAGTAGGTTGGCTCCGTGGAGGCCTGAGAGCCAACCTCGACGTGTCTGTTTGCCGTGTGTGTGTGACTGAGCTGAGCAATGATAAGCCGCCCCAGATCTGTCACACCCCGCCCACCTCTCTCTTCTGTGGGCCGTGTGTGCTGGACCATGGAGAGAAGGGGAGCAGAGGCCCAACACCACAGCACTGAGACTAATGGGGAGTAACTGTACAGTATTGTACAATGACACACCTTACTATCAATACTGTAGCCTGGTCCCAGATCTGTTTGTGGTCCTATGGCTATTGACATGCCATGGGGCTCAGTACTGGTAGCCTGGTCCCAGATCTGCTTATGGCCAACTGCTATAAAATCATTGTCATGCAGCATGGCGAAGAGTAACACACGTTGAAATGGTGGCTGGTTTCTCACACGGTTAAGATGTCATTTAATTGGCATATGGAAGGCTGTACAAACAGTAACTGCCCCCTGGCCCTGCCAATATAAACATACAGAAACTATTGACTTGAATCAGTTGGTGTTTATGTGCAGGTCTCTGTAATATTCATCTAGTGTGCTTACTGTGACACCATCCTTTGTTTTATTCCCTCACATTTCCAGCGCTGCTGTTAAGTAGTCAAAACGTGAATACCCATGACACCATCTTACTGGGCCTGCATGGATACATTTCAAACAAAGGAAAGAGAGAACGAGAGAGAGAGCTCCCAATTGTAATGAAATAGAAATGAACAAAAAGGCAAATAACAAGAGGCAAATGGGAAGGGAACTCTCAAGAGCTCATTAAACGAGAAGGGGCTGCATTTCAAATGTAGCAGTCAGGTGAAAAATAAAACTGTAATGTAATCCACCCAGTTGCCATGCCCACACTTCCTTATCCTATAGGTTTGTTACACATAGCGAAAGAGCGGTTAATTCAAAAGTTGTTCCGTTCGTTATGTGGGTTATACATTATGTCCTTTGATCAAGGTAAGATCCATGGTTTGTAGGAGATCCAAGGAGAGAGGAAGCATTAGATTCAGAGAGCAGTGATAAAACCTGGCCTGTTAATTAGAATGGTGTGGTGTTGGAGTCTTAGATCTACAGAGAGAGAGAGAGAGAGAGAAAGAGAGAGAGAGAGAGAGGTAGAGGTTGAAATAAGAGAGAAAGAAAGAAAGACAAACAGCAAATCCCTGTATTCCACTGATCTGATATCAAAGCCCGGCAGGATGATTGCATGTGTCACCGTGCCTGTGGATGGCCTGGGGTTCACTGCGGTATCTCCTCCACTCTATTCATGCATGCGAGCCCCACAGCACAGCATGGCCTCCCTCCTCCGCTTCACGCCCCACATTACATCAGCCTCGCAAATGGCACCCTATTCCCTTTATATTGCACTACTTTTGACGAGGGCCCATAGGAAAGTAGTGCACCATAAAGGGAATAGGGTGCCATTTGGGACGCATACCTCATCCATTCCAACCAATTAAAGAACCCCATACTGCGAGTCCTGTTTCTCCGTAAGCCAGAAGACAATGGGGCCATGTCGTGGAATGGTGGTGGTGGTGTGGCTATTATCTACTATTATTATTATTATCATAGGGACCTGGGCGTACATATCTATCATACCTTTCATGGGAATCCCAGTCCCTGTGTGATTGAGTACAGTAATGGCTGTAATCACTTCACATCCATTTATTTTGTGCTGGGAGATGTGCTGGGAGAAGGCTATTATCAGGGAGTTACCCTAGTCTCCCTAATGTTGCAGTAACATACTATGCTGGTATGTGAAGAACAGCACACCTGTTCACAGGCTACACGTGATGCGACAGCCCAGGAGGCAGTTTTCCTCTGCTTAGGGTTGCACCCCTGGAGCGGCGCGTCGGGAACGTGCATTGAACATGGATTCAGGCTGCGCCACTCTTTTTTCAAACAAACTACAGAAACAGAGAGAGATTTCCTTTGTGAAACTGACATATATAGAAGTGTGAGATAAGCCAGTTTTCTTATGGAGATTTTAACCTTCCTATTCTCTCACACGTTCTCTAGCTCGATTTGTCACCCTTTCTTTCGCTCTCCTGACCCAAACTTCTCCCCAGCGCCACTCTCTTCTTACAGAGAAAAAAAGACGACTAAAAGATGCACCTTCTCCGTCCCACTTTTCCCGACCTCTTCTCCCCCCACTTTCCTTTCCTGCTCACTCCTCTCCTGGCCCAAATCTCTCCCGATCTAAGCTTTTTTTTTAGTTATCTTTACCTGCAGCTACGCTCTGAGACTCCGTTCCAGTCGACTCACCGAACAGGGGGGACTGCACTTTGTGTGGCTGGTCCACACGCACACGCACACGCACACACACACACACACACACACACACTCACCAAGCAGGGGGGGCAGCCAGTTGACGTTGGCCTCACAGTGAGAGTCCAAGAAGGTGAGGACTTCTCCCTTGGCCACCGAGGCCCCCAGCAGACGGGTACGGATCAGACCCTCCCTCTTCTTGGTCCGAACGATGCGCACCTTGGGGAACCGGGCCATGTACTCCTCCAGACGGCCCTTCAGGTGCTCTGGGAAGGAGAGGAAGAGAGAGAAAAGGTTAGAATGAAATCCATCCCTATACAGTACATTCCTCAAAGATCATCTTTTCAAAGAGAGAAAGAGAGATGGGAGAGTGTTATAAAAGGATATCCATCCCTATACATTATTTAGTACATGGGTTATGATCACCTCTTGTCACACACAGAGAGAGAGAGGAGGAGAGAGATTTATAATCATATATATTTTATTTCTATTTTTTTATTTAACATTTATTTAACTAGGCAAGTCAGTTAAGAACAAATTCTCATTTACAATGACGGCCTACCCCCGGCCAAGCCCAGACGACGCTGGGCCAATTGTGCCCCACCCAAAGGGACTCCCAATCACAGCCGGATGTGATACAGCCTGGATTCGGGGCGGCAGGTAGTCTAGAGGTTAGAGTGTTGGACTAGTAACCGAATGGTTGCAAGATCGAACCCTCCAGCTGACAAGGTAAAAAAATCTGCCGTTCTGCTCCTGAACCAAACAGTTAACCCACTGTCATTGAAAATAAGAATTTGTTCTTAACTGACTTGCCTAGTTAAAAAAAAATAATAATAATTGAACCAGGGGCAGTAATGATGCCTCTGGCACTGAGATGCAGTGCCTTAGACCGCTATAAGAGGATAATGGCATTCCACAAATGTATCCCTATAACGCATACCATGTAGCCATATGACCATGCCTTATACAGTAGGAGTTAAGATCACAGTTGTGTCACAGAGAGAGAGGAGAAAGGAGAGGTAGGGGTGGTGATGTTAGCTCCCAGCTGCTCATCAGCTCAAGCTATCTCCAGGCCACTGATGGGGCTGATTATTCTGGATGTGCCTGAGCAGGATGGGTCACCAATCAGCTAGTCGTGCCGGAGAGACACTTATGTCATCATTACTAGAGACGGGAGGGGATGACACTCTAGGTAGATTACAGAGACCAAGGAGGTGTCAGATGGTACATTATGAAATACAGAGGGAGAGAGAGGGAAAGAGAGAAACAATCAGTGTTGCTCTTTTCCTTGAAACTGGAGGTAATTCAGGGTATTTGAATTGAAAGGAGAGGGGGGAGGGAGAGAGAGAGGGAGAGGAGTGACAGAGAGAAAAGGGGATACAGAAAAGTAAGAGAGAGAAAGAGATGGAAAGAACGAAAGAGGGAGAGAGGGGTAAGACGGAAAAACAGAAAAGTAAGAGAGAGAAAGAGATGGAAAGAGGGAGAGAGGGGTAAGAGGGAAAAACAGAAAAGTAAGAGAGAGAAAGGCAGAGCGATGGTAAGATAAAGAGATGGAAAGAGAGAATTTCATCTCTAGTGATGTGTTAATCTAATCTTGCTATTGTATCACCATTCTCCTGGTCCCATTCAAGGAGATTAACGGTTAACGTCCCTGTTAGCACTTGATTGAATTGTTGAATTGGTCTCTGTTTTTTTAAAATATATTACAAGGAGCAGTGGTATAGAGGCCCACCTGATAAACCAAGGAAAATAACATGGCGGCAAGGCTAACCTATATAAGGATTTCATAACCTATACAAGACACATTCATAAGCAGTAAATAAGCATGTCATACCGTAAAAGCTTGTTGTCGGTCAACTTTTGTCACATTGTGTTTGTAATAACTGAAATACAGTTCAATATGATCCCTCTATATACAATGAACATATTCTTACTGACAACATCTATTTCCAGAAATCTAATTTAGAACCTGAGAGACGAAGCAGGGGAATGTGATGGAAAAAAGCATTCCAAATCGACATTCATTCATTCCCCCCCACCTCTCTCTTTCTCTCTCTCTCTCTCTCTCAGCCCCCTTCTCTATCTCTCTCACTCTCTTCCTCTCTCTTTGTTTCCTCACTCTCTCTGTCTATCTCTCGCTCTAACTCTGTCTCTCTATCTCACTCTCTCACTCTGTCTCTGTTCTCATATAAAGAACTGGTAATGTGTTTGACCCCTTCCTAACAGATGCCAAGATGACCATCAGTATGGTGGCAGTATAGTAGAACAGGAGAACCATCCTTATCTTCCTTCATTGTATTATTTGTTCATTTCCCTGTCGGCGGGAGGTTTTTGTATGCCAACCGTGTCCCCGTTACCGGCATCATTCAAATCCTTTAAAGGTAGCCGTTAATACCTGCATGCTGCGGCTCTATCACACGCCTGCAGCCTCGGCCGCTGTTTGTCCGTGATTAGCTACACCGCTTTGCTTTTTAAACGCTCCGCATCGCACCATACCGCACCCTGTCTGGATTTACACTAGTGTTGAAATGGGAGAGAAAGGGGGAAGGAAGAGGGTTTATTTCAGTCTATAGACAGATGCTGGCTTAGTAAGGTAGCCTAGCGGTTAGCGCGTTGGGCCAGTAACCAAAAAGTTGCTGGTTCGAATATCCGAGCCGACAAGGTGTCGATGTGCCCTTGAGCAAGGCACTTAACCCTAATTTGCTCCAAGAGTGCCGTACTACTATGGCTGACCCTGTAGAAAAACACATTTCACTGCACCTATTCGGTGTCAGACTTTTCTTTCTAGCATCTAAGACCAACCCTCTTCCTGGAGATCTACTGTCCTGTAGGTTTTCAGCCCAACCCTTTTCCTGGAGATCTACGGTCCTGTAGGTTTTCACTCCAACCCTCTTCCTGGATATCTACTTTCCTGTAGGTTTTCAGCCCAACCCTCTTCCTGGAGATCTATGGTCCTGTAGGTTTTCACTCCAACCCTCTTCCTGGAGATCTACTGTCCTGTAGGTTTTCAGACCAACCCTAATTTAGCGTATCTGATTCAGCTAGTTAAGGTCTTGTTGAGCAGCTAATTTGTAGACTCAGGTGTGTTAAATTAAGGTTGGACTTAAAACCCACAGGACAGTAGATCTCCAGGAAGAGGGTTGGGCTGAAAACCCACAGGGCCGTAGATCTCCAGGAAGAGGTTTGGGCTGAAAACCCACAGGACCGTAGATCTCCAGGAAGAGGGTTGGGCAACCCTGATCTAAGATGTTAACATCGAGGTAGAGCATAAACAGATATTAGCCTAGCTACCACCTTTAGAGATGAACGCCAATAATACTGTCTCTACATCATCCCCCTGTAGGCCTGTAAGACCAGTGTTCTCTGTGTAACCCATTAGTCTACTAAAGAAGTCTGACCCCTGTACAGTAACAAGTCCTTTTCCATTCCGGAGCCTATTATTCATACCGCAAACATAACCATACATCTGAGTGTTGGCAAAGACAATGAACCTCATTGTCCTATCAGCACACAGAGAGAATGTCCGGGTTGGCCAATAAGTCAGTCATTTTGTGTCCTTGAGTGGGGCACACCTCCCCAAAGTCACTACTCACCACCTAAAAAAGTTGGATTCAGCACTTTTCTTTTCCCTTTTCCTCTCTATCTTTCCCCTCCCTCTCCCCCTTCATCGCAACAAACTCCCAGGGTGTCTCCCCTTCAAACTAATGGCCCCAATAAAAGTGACAGTAGCTGTATGAATGAGATGCCTCCCGGCCTGACCCGGCGCTCTCTTTCGGCGCTCTCTCTCTTTCGGCGCTCTCTCTCTTTCTTTCTTTCTCTCGCAAAGGAACAGGACGACAGGAGGGGAAATTAAAAAGGAGGGAGGGAGAATGTTTCAATGTTTCACCGCTGCTAGGCTTGTTAGTGTAAGTGATATGCGCCACCTAGAAAGTGCTAGGGAGCTCTGGAGGAGGTTGGAGGGGTCTAAAGAGGTAAGAGGCGGGCCAATTCCCTGTACAATTTCCAACAGGAAAGAGAGAGATCTATCATGCCAGGTGTCCTTTGAGTGGTTTATTAATCAAGGTCATAAATCAACGGACTGACACATGGCATGGTTGCTACGGCGGCGGAGGTGACAAACAGTTATGGAAGGGGGGAAAGTTTTGCGATCCCAGTGGTGCTGCAGCGAGCCCGACAGCTCGTGATAAAGGGCAGCAGCCATGGCGGTGGGTTGGGTTCCTTCCTCCCTGCTACTTTGATGTTTCACAGGCAGGGGGATAGTCTTTTAAGGTGCTCTCTCTCTCTCTCTCTCTGTCTCTCTCTCTCCGTCTAAACTGTCCTCGGGCGAATTCTCTTTGTGACCCACTCTCTCTCTCTTCTTCCCTCCTATTCTCTCTCATCTCTCTCCCTCTCCATCAAGGCATAAAAAGATGGATGAAAAAAAAAAAAGATGAATAAGGGCGTTTAGCCTATAGAGCGTCTACCTGACCTCATCTGTCGGTCGGTCCATCAGGAGTTTAGATGCCTTCAAAGCCCAAGACTTCTAATTTTTTCCCACTGACCCCCATCACCAGCAATAACTACACAGAGAAAGATACTCAAATTATGGATGTGTCTGAAATCACCCCCTTGAAAACTAGTTCTTGAAACGTAGTCTGGGCAGGCTCCAGTTAAATAAATGATTAGAAATATAAGTGTTTTTAGGAAGTAGCAATTGCCGTATCCCTCTCTTCGCTCCTATTTTTTAATGAAGAGGCAATAAGCCCAAGTTTTCCCTGCACTTTAATTGCATCAATTTCTGTATTAATACTATTTTATACTAACTCGATTGTTTCGTCTGTAAAGTTCAAATAGCTAAGTGAATAAAGACTATCAGCCAGTGTAAAGAGTGTTGGATAATTATGGCTTGGCCACTGGCTACATTGGCAGCTCACACTCTTTGCAACACTAGATGGGTGTGTGTACAGTGTGGGCGTGCGTCCGTGTGAGTGTGTAGGCGCCTCCATGCGTGTGTGCATTTGCCCCCGCTATAGTGTTTGTCTTAAAGACAGAACACGTCAAAGACTACATATCTAGATGTTCTGGCTTCTCTCTTCAGTTCCATGACAGGTCATTCATTAAAACCTCCAATAGCTTCAGGGGGTATAGACTCAGTCAGGGACACAGCTAGCTAGAGAAGTGAAAACGCACAGGGCAAAAGAAAATGGCCAGAATTTCCATAATTTGCCTTTTAATCAAAAAGGCGGAACAGAAAAGTTCAAAACATGTCATGTGGGTTTCAAAGCTAATTATGAGTGGAAAGTTCAAAACACCCCATGTGGTTTTTAAAGCTAATTATGAGTGGAAAGTTGAAAACGTTATAGATGGTGTAGTTCAAATGAATCTCTCTACGGCTGGATCAAAGAGGGTATTGTGTGAGTGTGACCTTTGTTTCAGTATCGGCTCGAATTGAGGGGGTATGCGGGGGTGGGCCGTATCCCTTGTTAGAAAAAAGGTCAAAAAGCGTACCCCTTAAAAATTAGAAAATTGGATCCCAATTATATTAAGCGATCTATAACGACACTTTACTCTGCAATGCTTTAGGCTAGAAACAAGATGTGCGACTCCGATGCACATGTGGATATCCTTTGGTCTTCTCTCTAACATTCACAGGCATTTTGGAAGTGTAGCGCGCCATTTCGAGAGTGGAACATCAGCTATATCAAAGATCAGAATTTCACACGAGACAGCATGCGGAGCTGAGCAGGACATGACTTTGTTCTGGGTCAGGCAACCGCCATCTCAATTAGTTCACGTGACAGACAGGAATTTATAGACACAGGTGTGACTCTGCCGATATCAATTGAGCTAATCACGTTCTGAAAAAGATGTTTCACTAACTTGATACTTGATGGTTCAAATAAATGAAATGTTTATGACATATTTGATAGTGAAATAACATTTGTGAAAATAGTCTAGACTTTATTTTTCCTATATGAAATATATGAAATTATAATTAAATAGCCTACCCAAAATATGTCGAGTCATGTTACTTACACTACATCGAATTGCAGGAAATTGCATGAAAACTATTTTTACGTATCTCAATGAACAATAATTAAAATAGGCCCAAATACAGGCTCCGGTCAGTATTTTCATCTCCAACCTTGACCAACTCACATTTCCCACACATCTGTTGAACTTATTTGGTCTTTCACAATTGCCTATGTAAGTCAGTGGCATGCCCCCAGACCCACCTAGTAATAAGCATACTGATGGTGAAGAATCTCTAAAGAACAAACACTAGAGCACGAGAAGCATCATCAAAGATAGAATCAAATAATCACTAAGCAAGCCGTTGGCTCTATGCTTTGTTCACAGTATTAGCTGTGCGTATTTGAAGTGCGCAGTAAGCCTAGGCCCAGCCTGTTGAATAAAAAGACCCCTCCCCTTCTCCCCTTGTTGGCTTCAATTTACTCCGACCAGGCTTTCCTCTGGGACGACTGCGATGAACCGCCTTCAACTGCTCATAAAGGCTTACCTCGCTCTGTACCAACAGAGATCAATGTTCCGACTCAATCCCAATTTATTACGCTCTAGCTTTTCTAAAGAGAAGAAAACAATGAGGTTCACTCGCTTTGGTTGAATGGAATCTTGAGGGATTCCATCAGGCGTAGATTCTAGAACAAGGGCGAGGAGTAAACATGTTCACGTGAGGGTGGAGTTGTTTGTGTAACTAGGTGCGCGAGGCTCCGATGTACTAGTGGTTGGTTGTTAATACACATAAAGGAGAGGAAGGGCAAGATGGGGGGCCTTCTAATCCAGCTATATCTTTTCATTCATCCTTCACTAATCACAAAAGCCCCATTGAGATTGGAATCTCTCTTTCTGACCTCTGATATGGTAATCCTGAAACTGTAAAGCAAACGTGTTACTACGGTCCAAGTGTATGAAAAGAGAAAACAAGTACAACAGAATGCATGTAATGACGTGACTTTTTAAAGGTATGAGAAGTGTTCGGCGAGAAGCCTTTTCCAAGCAGTTGCTGCTTGGCTATTACCGAGATGACATCAAGTCACGGTGGTGAAAAAGTCAAAGTGACTCCTAAATCTTAAACACAAAATAAACCAGATAATATTCACAACGTGTGCAGAGAGAGACCGTGGTTAGTTCATGAACTTCTGGCCAACTGGACTAATAATTCATCTTCCTTCCCTCCGTTCCAATAAATCCTAAATGTTTTGGCAGGAGCTTGGTATTTCACTTAGATTGACGTACTGCCTTTTGCCATGGCATGTCCTTCACGACAACCTAAAAGCTCTGCCAGGTAATAGCTTTTGCTTGGTAAATCATTCCAACTTCCATATATTCCAAGGTCTTCTAATCTTCCTGAGAGAGGACTTAATGTCCACACTCCTCCTTCTGGTGTTTCAATCACATTCTATCTATCCTTTTACAATCCACAGTGGATGTGAACCTTCAACTTCTGAAAGCAAACTGTCCTACAAAGAGTCGCTGAATATCTGTTCTCCTTACGGAACCCTATTGACTGGCACCAGAGCACTCTGTTCCAACCTTGGTGAGGTTGATGCCTACTGCCCAATGTATTAAAGACAGGATGACACACAATGCCACATAACAGCGCAGAAAACGCTGATTCCTTTCTAAACACTCCCCCAGAACAACGGTCCCTTGCTTTAAAAGGTGAAAGAGCCAAGGAACGAGGATAGGATCCATAGACGTATGGATTTCCCACCCTGTAAGATCACCTGCAACAAGAAGCGAGAAGATCTATTGACGAGCGTTGAGATAATTGACATCCAAATGCCAAAGGTTGCTTGTGAGGGCTCCGGTTGTATCTTTGATACACACCGATCGTTAGAGACGGGGAACAAAGCCCACGCCTGGGCCTTATTGATCCGCTGTGTGTGTGTGCACGTGTGTGTGCACGTGTTCCCCTGCTCTTCGACGGGAGAAGATGACAGATGCCGCATATAATTGGTGAGATAAAGAGGCAGCGGGCGATTCTCCCGCAGAGGGAGAAGACACAGCCGACGTATAACGCACCACACTGACATTTGTCGCGAGCGAGGGTTTCGTCCAATCAAAGGAGGCCCAGGGATAATTACCTGGCTGGGTTTGTGTAATACGGGTAAGACTAGTGAGGGGATGGTGGGAGGAAGGGGGGAGGAGAGGTCACTCCATTAGGCGCTCCCCCGCTCCTATCGGAAGCAGTGGCTACTCTTTCATTCACTACGCTTGTTTACCACCAAGGTTATATGACATGGGGTCCTTAATCAGCGCTGAGGCAGGTGTGTGTGTGTCTGAGTGGCTTTTCTAGCTCTTATCTTGAGAATGGCTCTTTATCAACACTGGGCTCTCTGTTCCTTCCCAGAGACTAAATAAACTACAGGTGCATTCTTTCTACTCAACTCGGCATCTAGATGCCTTCGAGAACATCCGTTTCCATTATCTATGATAATGTATTTAAGAAGACATGGAGTCAGGCAGACAATACCCGCAAGGCAATGCTTTGTTTTATAGTGTGACTTTGTCTCAATACAATTGCCTATTCAAAAAGTATCATGTCATGCAGGAGAAACCACAAAAGACAAATCTCCAACATAAGGAAGGACAACTCGAGGGTAGCAGATTTTGATGACTTGAACCACTTTCTTTACCAAACACCTCCCTGCTTTACAAAATCATCTTTGAGTAACTCCTTTGAACAAATGTGAAACTTCTCTCAGCCCTGCAACCATCCCAATGGATTTGTCACACAGCGTTTGCAACAGATAACAGATTCATCAGTCGGACAAACTGATAAACGCATAATTAAGATACAAAAAAAGATAAGTGAATGTTTGGAACAAAGTCAGCAGCAAAGTGACTACGACCTGGAAAACTGATGGTGGTTGTTCTTCGATAGAAGCTGAGGAAGGAACCGCGCTTATTGACAACTTGCTAACAACCTGGTTACTTTGAAGGGAACCTACATAAGGACGTTGTAAGACATCCATACAACATAGCTAACACATGTATACGAAGTAGATCGGCATTTATCTGCGGGAAAACTGATCTGTGTCTGTATCAAGACGGGAATGGGCCGAAAGAGTCAAGGAAGTCTCGTCATGGCAACCAGTTATTATGATGCTATTTGAAGTCTGGAAACATTGTCTGTTCTGTTGTTGTTGTTATCATCAGTACTGTAGTGTACTCTCATAGGAAAGGTTCTTTATAGTGTTGAAGTCTCCTCCTTCATTCTCTTTCTATTCTCTCTGCAGGCTCCTAAACAACTTCCCCAAAGTCCAATCAACAGCTCACATGCACCGTGCTCCTGAAGAACACCCTCTAGACACTCTCAGCACATTCCATAAAACCCCCTCACAGTGACCTTCCAGTGGCGGCAGAGCTGACAGAAGTAAGAACATCCCTGAAAGAAGTGAAAAAAAATATTATTTTTTCCTGACACTCCACATTCAGCACGGGACAAAAGTGTCTCCAGTGTAGCATCCATAAAGACTGTGTTTGAGTGCCTGCGTAGGTGCGCTCGTGTATATTTGTGTGTGTGTGTATGTATTTCAGGGTTCCTTCGGGAATTACACACTTGGCATGAAAATAAATTCTGGTAAAAAAAAAACATCGGACAACAAAACCCAAGGAGGAGCGCGGCTTACAGTCCATCCTCTCAGAGCATACACTGTGCCTATTGAGCTGCCTATTTGTTCTTCCTCAAGTCATTAAATGTTTCCGTTCCCTGAAACTTTAAATCAATGACTCACTTCACTTAAGCACAGGACTGTTAAGCCTTCTGATTAGTAGGCCTAACCTGATTGCAGAGGAGTTTTTTTTCTCCCTCTGCAAATGTGGTTGTTTTTGGAGGAGGGGTATAATGTGTCTCTCATCCTCATCTCATAATTGGAAATGGAAATGTATGTTAAAACAGAACAGATCCTAAGTATATTTAGAACTGCATTGTGGGTAGACGATGGGGTTCTGGCAGTAATAATGGGCACAAGTAGTCTTCTACTTTAACTGTCACTCTAATGCTCTGAGGGTAGAACTAACACATTGTGAATGCAATTTGACATAGATTTCCCTCCAAGTGTCTTGGTGTATATCTGTCTATTTTCTTTATACAGCCTTTTAGTTATTGGGGCCGTCTTGCTGTAATCATGTTGGAGTGTGGTGTCAGGGGAATGTCTCTCTGAGTGCACTTTATCTATACCTGGGTGAGTCACAGTGAAAACATAGGAGAAGGAAGTGCAGGACGCGCATGCAGGATGTGTGTGTCTGTGTGTGTGTGTGTGTGAACATGCGAAGCGAGAACAATGCTAAATTCCTGTTTCTGATGTTACACAATAAAAAAGGCACAATAAAAACATAAGCACTTCGCCTAAATTCTTAATTCTTTGAGAAGATCACCATTTGAATATTATGGAAGAGTGGATGCTAATTATTATAATAACAGATGAATCACTGCTCATTAAACAGGAACCACTGCCCTCTCATTGAAAGTAATTCAATGGATTGAGATGCTAAGTTATCAGTTATTATAACATTGGAGAAAAAGATCCCAATGTTTTAATATGATAGGCAAATGAAAGGGAGGAGCTAATAAAGGTTTTGTTTCACAAGCTTCCCTCCTTCATCCTCCCTCTCTCCCCTCTCCTCCTCCTCCCTCTCTCCCCTCCTCTCCCTGCCTACTCCTCCCTCTCTCCCCGCTTCCCAGGCAGATCGTACAGTACAGGACATTAAAGTTGTCCTCTATTCCAGATGAAAGCGGCTGGAATTCTCCAGAACCCTGGGACCCTCTCTCTCGTTTGTGACATTCTACACTCACCCGCTCTGAGGTCAGGATATGAATATTCTATTGGCAGTCGGTGGACTGATTGGAAGCACAGCGAGGGTTTCAAGAGGGACCATTAGAATGGCGTACCACAACTCCCACTTTGCCCCGGGGCCGACACCAACTGTCAATAGACAGGAGGAGACGGAGGAGAGCCGACTTCATTTCTCTCACAGAACATGGAGGATGGTCCTGTGGCGCACTAGTTACTGTGACTAGGTTGTAGAGGGCCACTCCAACTATATAGTCCCCATGCATTCACAGTGTTCAGTGTAGAATGATATTCACATCCTTATACTGTATGTACTGTATGGGTAGATGTCCTTGTGACATTCCAGTAGCCCAACTACTTACGACCGACCAGCTGGTCTGTAGTTTTTGCAGTTATTTAGGTAAAAGGATAATGGCATTGTAGTCCCCAGGCTTTTTAATGCAGTGTTGGTTTAAATTGTTCTACTCCGTTTACTTAAGTAATAAGGCCCGAGGAGGTGTTGTATATGGCCACTGTTCATATGCACGACGAGTCCCTGGACACAGCCCTGAGGTGCCTTATTGCTATAAACTGTTTTCCAACGTAATTAGAGCAGTAAAAGTAAATGTTTTGTCATACCTGTGGTATTCTGTCTCATATGCCACGGCTGTCAGCCAATCAGCATTTAGGGCTCGAACCACCCAGTTTATAATTATATTTATACCATGGCCTTGATGAATAGTTGTTTCTGATTGGCTTGAAGGGCATTCCAGAGCATGCATTATTTCCCTATAACGCACAGTATATTTGGACGGTAGAATTCAATGGCGTGTGTGTGTGTGCATGCATGCATGCATGTGTACGTGAATGCGTGTGTGCATGCGTGTGTGTGTGTGCGTACATTAGTGTGTGCGTGTGTGTGTGTGTGTGTGTACGAGTGTACCTTTGTGTGTGTACATCACTGATGTTATTTATTTATTCTACCTCTGTGACTGGTGGGAGGAGTGGGACCAGTTAAGCCATGCCAAATCCTCCTACTGCAGAGACAGCGCATCACTATGGCTTATCATTATCACTGACACTAGGTCCTTTAGCACCAGCAGCTTTCTGACTGCAATCCTTTAGGGGTTTAAGTGGACTTGACTCTGTCCTATGGCGAGCAGGTTGCACGCTGTCACTGTCACTACAGCTAAGGAGGGAGAGGGGAAGGACATCTGTGTGGCACAACAGATTATGGGTTGTTAAGAAACAACTCCAGCATCTACCTATTGGTTCATGTCAGATAGAGCGACTGAAAAACACCCACCCACAAAAGCCTCAACCCACAGCACAGATATAAAACATGGAAATTGGGGAGGCAGAGATTTCAAATAATAAAACCAATACTCGTAGTTCAGTCAGACAGACAGAAAGTAGAGAGTCAACACGATTAGTAGTAAAACAGCAGACAAGAGCAGTAAACCTACAGTAAATAGGCTGTTGTTTTGTCTAGCTAACGTATCAGTACGAGTCAGAGGAACAGGCAGAAAGTTGGGTTTATGAGAGCTGCTGAGACACCATTCTAGCAATGAATTAAGACAAACCGCAAACACAAAACCTGTGAGTCACAAACAGAATTGAAGTGTCGTGTAATACAGCTGCAAGGAGCTACTGCTTGTACAATAGGCCTGTCTAGTCACGGCTGAGACAGGTTACTTCTCACAAAACAAAAGAAGAAGGGATGTTTTTCTTCAACTTTACGTCCCACCAACGAGAGAAAAAGAAGGGACGCTTCGTCTCCCAAACGAGAGGGAAAAGAAGGGGTGTTTGGGGATTTATGACGGATGTGCCTACTGTCGTCCTTCAACAAGGCCTTCATTATCCTCCAGGTCTGCTGCTTCACTCAGACAGAGAACAGATGGAAGTAGGACAAATAGAAGTCAGGAGAAGAGAGGGAGAGATGGAGAGAGGGTGGGGGAAGAGAGAGAGAGATGTAAATCAAACCTTCCTCCAAAAAAAATAAATCCATGTGGAAGATGTGAAAAGATTTGTAAAAAGTGTTTTTTAAACACGCTCCTATCAGTAGGGGAAGCAGCTATGGAGCGGGCCTGAATCCTCAAAACATGTGGCTAGTGCCAAGGAGCCTTGACCTTTTTAACACCGTCCAAATATTCTGGGAGAGACATTGAGCACGGAATACCCATATGTCTTCCTGCCCCGCTTTGCACCGGCCGGCTGGCTGGGTGGCTGGCTGGCTGGGTGGGTGGGTGGGTGGGTGGCTGGCTGGCTGGGTGGCTGGGTGGGTGGGTGGGTGAATGGGTGGCTGGCTGGGTGGGTGGCTGGCTGGCTGGCTGGCTGGCTGGCTGGCTGGCTGGCTGGCTGGCTGGGGAACGAAAAAGACGTGACATACATTTGGAAAAAGCTGTTTCTACATAATAATAGATAATAGTGAGAAATCTACCATCTAACCTCGAAAAGTCTGTGAAGATTTCAGAGTGAAGAGCAGGACTTCTAACCTTTGAATAAGGGCTGTTCAAGTATAATTAAGGAAGGATAGAAGTAAACGTTGTACTGAGGGAATTCAACTAATTATACATTCTCCTCAGGACTGAGAGTTGGAGTGTGAGACAGTTTCCTACAGGGATGCAGCCAATGATCTGAACTCATTAGTTCAATAAGAAGCGCTTTTTGTTTTCCATTGCAAAAAGTTTTGCCACAGTGTGTACATGGACCCGAACCATCTTAGAAAGACATTATAGAAAGATAGGAAAACGCTCTGAAACGGAGTGAAACAGGGAGGTACTATCTGAACTTGTCCAATAAGAAACTCTCATTTGAGGTTTTTCTAAAGTGTTCCCGTATGTACACACGACCCTGTTATAAGTCCTTCCAAACCATTCTTAGGGTTGTTCAGAACATAACCGTACCTCCAGGTACACCTACCTGTATACCATTAAGCATAATTAAGCATAACCGCTGTAATATGCAATTCCATAACTGTGAAGTGAAGCCCTAACAAGAAACCAAAGAAACCATTTAATTAATTCAGCTCGTACAGTGGTCTCAGCAGCTGAATATACAACTAGATTTATCCGAGCCCAGGAATGAGTAATATCTCTCAGATAAAATAAGATAATTTCATTAAAGTAACTGTCACCGGTATGAGTTGGTTGTTTGTCTTGACTGTACTCAAATAAATCATTCAACCAATATGATTGGAAAGAGGAATAAAAGAGAGAAGACATCTCTGTCTTCCTTCCTCTCTGCTGCCTATTGTAATTTCCTGTGTGAAACACCAGGGATGCATCACTGCTATAAGACCCCCATGGACCGGCTTTATTTTAAGCAGTAAAGAAATGATGAGTAATGAACAGGGATAGAGGGGAATATGGTCCTTTGGAGATTAAACCTGCAGTAGGAAGGGAGGTGAGAAAGTGTGTGTGCGAGTATGAGAGAGTCAGGGAGCGAGAGTGTGTTTCAGTGTGTGTTTGGTGTGTGTGTGAGTGAGACGGGGAGCAAGAGTGTGTTTCAGTGTGTGTTTGGTGTGTGTGTGAGAGAGACAGGGAGCGAGAGTGTGTTTCAGTGTGTGCTTGTGTGCGTGTGAGAGAGACAGAGAGCGAGAGGGAGGGGGAGAGCGAGAGTGTGTTTCAGTGTGTGTGTGTGTGTGTATGGTGTGTGTGTGTGTACTTCTGTTTGTTTCAACAGTGTCCTCACGTAGCTGCATACGAGCTTATACCACACAAAGAAATGTTTCTCCTCTATGCCTTTTCTCAACAGACTTCTCCTGCTCTCCGTTCCCTGTTAAATCTCATCTAACTGAGATTGCAATGGACCAGCATCATTAAGAGAAAAAATAGTGAAAACTCACTTTCACTCCGTACTGGATTTCCACTTATATTTGCATTCATTGAATCTGTTTTTATTTGCTCTCCATAAAAGCCCATTTGTATTTGCAGAAAAAAAAGCTAATTTCCATTTTTATTAATTCAGAATAATACTGCTTAAGTCCCCTGTTCTATTTAAAACTGGTTGCCTTGAGTTGTAAGCTCTGCATTGATTATAAGGCGATAGATGAGAGATGGATTGTGGAGTAGTAAGCTCCTCCATCCAGGCACCACAGCTCTTGACTAAGTGTTTGAAGAAGGCAGGGTGACAACACCAGCTGTCCTCCCTGCCTCTTAACAGGCTGATCCTCAGCTCCCTGCAAACTAAGTGGAAAACCAGAGACCCACTGAGTGTGAAGAGAGTGAGGAGAGACCAAGGGGGGAGTACAGGTGTGTGTGTGTGCGTGTGTGTGTATGTGTGCCTACTTGAGCGTTGTGTGATAAAAGAGTTTGAGATTTTGATTGTATTATTGAGACTGGTTTTAAGCTACACTTTATGAACGGACAAACATTGCGTGACTGAGGTCACTTGAGTTCACTTGAACTCATTTACCAGGCGGGACTCTTTTTGAGGAACCAGCGTTCATTGTTTTGTGATGTTTTTATGTGTGCGATCAGTTGTTGTGGATTTCTAATGTTTTAAGGGTATTACGAAAAGTGTATTTCCATACGGACTTTTACACAAGTCCTTAGTATTGGTGTAGACTTGACGGACAGACGTGACTCATTCCCTCACAAACAAAAAGGAGAAATCTATATTTTCTCTGGTAGGCACGACCTACCTGGCACCCCTAATAAACAATAACCGCAAGTCAAAAACCGCTACAATGTGTGTTTTCCCTCGGGGCCTCCTGTCACTAATGAATCGCATATCTCAGGTATGCCATAGCACGGGAACATACAAGGCCTTCAGAAAGTATTCACACCCCTTGACTTGTTCCACCTCGTGTTGTGTTACAGCCTGAATTTAAAATGGATTCAATTGAGATGTTGTGTCACTGGCCTACATACAGATAGGAAACCGCTCAGAGAGTTCACCATGAGTGCCAATGGAGACTTTAAAACAGTTACAGAGTTTATTGGCTGTGATAGGAGATAACTGAGGATGGATCAGCAACATTGTAGTTACTCCACACTACTAACCTAAATGACAGAGTGAAAAGAAGGACGACTGTACAGAATAAAAATATTCTAAAACACGCATCCTGTTTTCAAAAGGCACTCATGTAAAACTGCAGAAAATGTGTTCACTCTTCATACTTTCAAGCATAGTGGTGGCAGCATCATGTTATGGGTATTTTTTTATTTATTTATTTCACTAGGCAGGTCAGCCAAACCCAAACCCGGTCAAAGCTGGGCCGATTGTGCACCGCTCCATGGGACTCCCAATCACAGCCGGTTGTGATACAGCCTGGAATAAAACCCGGGTCTGTACTGACACCTCTAGCACTGAGATGCAGTGGCTTGGACCGCTGCGCCACTCGGGAGCCAATGCTTGTCATCAGCAAGGACTAGGGAGCTTTTTTAGCAGAAAAATAAATGGAATAGAGCTAAGCACAGGCAAAATCATTGAGGAAAACCTGGTTCAGTCTGCTTTCCAACAGACACTGGGAGACAAATTCACCTTTCAGCAGGACAATAACCCAAAACACAAGGCCAAATTGCTTACCAAGACGACATTGAATGTTCCTGAGTGGCCTAGTTACAGTTTTGACTTCAATCGGCTTCAATCTATGGCAAGTCTTGAAAATGGCTGTCCAGCAATGATCAACAACCAACTTGACCGAGCTTGAAGAATTTTAAAAATAATAATGTGCAAATATTGTACAATCCAGATGTGCAAAGCTCTTCGAGACTTACCCAGAAAGACTCACATCTGTAATCGCTGCCAAAGGTGATTCTAACATGTACAGTAGAAGTCGGAAGTTGACATACACTTAGGTTGGAGTCATTAAAACTTGTTTTTCAACCACTCCACAAATTTCTTGTTAACAAACTATAGTTTTGGCAAGTCGGTTAGGACATCTACTTTGTGCATAACACAAGTCATTTTTCCAACAATTGTTTACAGACAGATTATTTCACTTATAATTCACTGTATCACAAATCTAGTGGGTCAGAAGTTTACATACACTAAGTTGACTGTGCCTTTAAATAGCTTGGAAAATTCCAGAAAATTATGTCATGGCTTTAGAAGCTTCTGATTGGCTAATTGTCATCATTTGAGTCAATTGGAGGTGTACCTGTGGATGTATTTCAAGGCCTACCTTCAAACTCAGTGCCTCTATGCTTGATATCATGGGAAAATGAAAGGATATCAGCCAAGACCTCAGATTCATAACTTCCGGCGCCGACAGAGATGGCCGCCGTGCTTCGCGTTCCTAGGAAACTATGCAGTATTTTATTTTTTACATTGTTACCGCAGGAAATATTAGGTTTTATTACATACAGTCGGGAGGAACTTTTGGATATAAGAGCAACGTCAACTCACCAACATTACGACCAGGAATACAACTATGTTTGTTCCACCACCCAGGACAATGGATCGGATCCCAGCCGGCAACCCAAAACAATGGCACCGCAGAACGGGCAGACGGAGTGGACTTCTGGTCAGGCTCCGTAGACGGGCACATCGCGCACTGCTCCCTAGCATACTACTCGCCAACGTCCAGTCTCTTGACAACAAGGTTGATGAAATCCGAGCAAGGGTTGCCTTCCAGAGAGCCATCAGAGTTTGTAACGTTCTTTGTGTCACGGAGACATGGCTCACTCTGGATACATCATCAGAGTCGGAACAGCCACCCGGCTTCTTCACGCATCGCGCCGACAGAAACAAACATCTCTCTGGTAAGAAGGAGGGTGGGGGTGCATGCCTTATGATTAACGAGACGTGGTGTGATCATAACAACATACAGGAACTCAAGTCCTTTTGTTCACCTGACCTAGAATTCCTTACAATCAAATGCCGACCGCATTATCTACCAAGAGAGTTCTCTTCGATCATAATCACAGTCGTGTATATCCTGCCCCAATCAGACACATCGATGGTCCTGAAGGAACTTAATTTGATTCTATGTAAACTAGAAACCACATATTGTGAAACTGCATTAATAGTAGCTGGGGATTTTAACAAGGCTAATCTGAAAACAAGACTCCCAAAATTTTATGAGCATATTGAATGTGCGACCCGGGCTGGCAAAATCCTGGATCATTGTTATTCTAACTTCCATATAAAGTCCTCCCCCGCCCTCCTTTTGGAAAATCTGACCACGACTCCATTTTGTTGCTCCCAGCCTATAGACAGAAACAAAAACAGGACACGCCCAGGTCTGTTCAACGCTGGTCCGAACAAACGGATACCACTCTTCAAGATTGCTTCGATCAAGTGGACTGGGATATGTTCCGCATAGCGTCGGATAACAACATTGATAAATACGCTGATTCGGTGAGCGAGTTTATTAGCAAGTGCATTGGTGATGTTGTACCCACAGCGTCTATTAAAACATTCCCCAACCAGAAACCGTGGATTGATGGCAGCATTCGCACAAAACTGAAAGCACGAACCACTGCTTTTAATCAGGGCAAGGTGACCGGAAACATGACCGAATACAAACAGTGTAGCTATTCCCTCCGCAAAGCAATCAAACAAGCTAAGCGTCAGTATAGAGACAAAGTAGAGTCGCAATTCAACGGCTCAGACACGAGAGTTATGTGGCAGGGTCTACAGTCAATCACGGACTACATAAGGAAAACCAGCCCCGTCGCGGACCAAAATGTCTTGCTCCCAGACAAACTAAACAACTTCTTTGCTTGCTTTGAGGACAATACGGTGCCACTGACACGGCCTGCTACCAAAACTTGCGGTCTCTCCTTCACTGCAGCCAAAGTGAGTAAAACAGTTAAACGTGTTAACCCTCGTAAGGCTGCCGGCCCAGATGGCATCCCCAGCCGCGTCCTCAGAGCATGCGCAGACCAGCTGGCTGGTGTGTTTACGGACATATTCAATCAAAACTTATCCCAGTCTGCTGTTCCCACATGCTTCAAGAGGGCCACCATTGTTCCTGTTCCCAAGAAAGCGAAGGTAACTGAGCTAAATGACTATCGCCCCGTAGCACTCACTTCCGTCATCATGAAGTGCTTTGAGAGATTAGTCAAGGACCATATCACCTCCACCCTACCCGACACCCTAGACTCACTCCAATTTGCTTATCGCCCCAATAGGTCCACAGACGACGCAATCGCAATCACACTGCCCTAACCCATCTGGACAAGAGGAATACCTATGTGAGAATGCTGTTCATCGACTACAGCTCAGCATTTAAGACCATAGTACCCTCCAAACTCGTCATTAAGCTAGCGACCCTGGGTCTCGACCCCAACCTGTGCAAATGGGTACTGGACTTCCTGATGGGCCGCCCCCCAGGTGGTGAGGGCAGGTAACAACATCTCCACCCTGCTGATCCTCAACATTGGGGCCCAACAAGGGTGCGTTCTCAGCCCTCTCCTCTCTCTACTCCCTGTTCATCCATGACTGCGTGGCCATGCACGCCTCCAACTCAATCATCAAGTATACAGACGTCACGACAGTGGTAGGCTTGATTACCAACAACGACGAGACGGCCTACAGGGAGGAGGTGAGGGCCCTCAGAGTGTGGTGTCAGGAAAATAACCTCACACTCAATGTCAACAAAACAAAGGAGATGATCGTGGACTTCAGGAAACAGCAGAGGGAGCAGCCCCCTATCCACATCGACGGGACAGTAGTGGAGAAGATGGAACGTTTTAAGATCCTTGGCGTACACATCACAAACGGAAATGGTCCACCCACACAGACAGCGTGGTGAAGAAGGCGCAGCAGCGGCTCTTCAACCTTAGGAGGCTGAAAAAATTTGGCTTGTCACCAAAAACACTCACAAACTTTTACAGATGCACAATCGAGAGCATCCTGTCGGGCTGTATCACCACATGGTACGGCAAAAGCTCCTCCCACAACCGTAAGGCTCTCCAGAGGGTAGTGAGGTCTGCACAACGCATCACAGGGGACAAACTACCTGCCCTCCAGGACACCGACACCACCCAATGTCACAGGAAGGCCATAAAGATCATCAAGGACAACAACCACCCGAGCCACTGCCTGTTCACCCAGCTATCATCCAGAAGGCGAGGACAGTACAGGTGCATCAAAGCAGGGACCGAGAGACTGAAAAACAGCTTCTATCTCAAGGCCATCAGACTGTTAAACAGCCATCACTAACATTGAGTGGCTGCTGCCAACACACTGACTCATCTCTAGCCACTTTAATAATGGAAAATGTATGTAATAAATGTATCACTAGCCACTTTAAACAATGCCACTTATATAATGTTTACATACCCCACATTTCTCATCTCATATGTATATACTGTGCTCTATACCATCTACTGCATCTTGCCTATGCTGTTCGTCCATCACTCATTCATATATTTGTATGTACATATTCTTATTCATTCCTTTACACTTGTGTGTATAAGGTAGTTGTTGTGGAATTGTTAGTTAGATTACTTGTTAGATATTAGTGCATGGTCGGAACTAGAAGCACAAGCATTTCGCTACACTCGCATTAACATCTGCTAACCATGTGTATGTGTCAAATAAAATTTGATTTGATTTGGGTAAAAAATTGTGGACCTCCACAAGTCTGGTTCATCCTTGGGACCAATTTCCAAACGTACCACGTTCATCTGTACAAATAATAGTACGCAAGTATAAACACCATGGGACCACGCAGCCGTCATACCGCTCAGGAAGGAGTCGCGTTCTGTCTCCTAGAGATGAATGTACTTTGGTGCGAAAAATGAAAATCAATCCCAGAACAACAGCAAAGGACCTTGTGAAGATGCTGGAGGAAACAGGTAAAAAAGTATCTATATCCACAGTAAAAACGAGTCCTATATCGACATAACCTGAAAGGCCGCTCAGCAAGGAAGAAGCCACGGCTCCAAAACCCACCATAAAAAAAGCCAGACTATGGTTTGCAACAGCATATGGGGACAAAGATGGTACTTTTTGGAGAAATGTCCTCTGGTCTGCTGAAACAAAAATAGAACTGTTTGGCCATAATGACCATCGTTATATTTTGAGGAAAAAGGGGGAGACTTGCAAGCCGAAGAACACCATCCCAACCGTGAAGCACGGGGGTGGCAGCATCATGTTGTGGGGGTGCTTTGCTTCAGGAGGGACTGGTGCACTTCACAAAATAGATGGCATCATGAGAGGAAAAGTATGTGGATTTTTTGAAGCAAACCCTCAAGACATCAGTCAGGAAGTTAAAGCTTGGTCGCAAATGGGTCTTCCAAATGGACAACGACCCAAAGCATACTTCCAAAGTCGTGGCAAAATGGCTTAAGGACAACAAAGTCAAGGTATTGGAGTGGCCATCACAAAGCCCTGACTTCAATCCTCTAGAAAATGTGTGGGCAGAACTGAAAAAGTGTGTGCGAGCAAGGAGGCCTACAAACCTGACTCAGTTACACCAGGTCTGTCAAGAAGAATGGGCCAAAATTCACCCAACTTATTGTGGGAAGCTTGTGGAAGGCTACCCAAAACGTTTGACCTAAGTTAAACAATTTTAAGGCAATGCTACCAAATACTAATTGAGTGTATGTAAACTTCTGACACACTGGGAATGTAATGAAAGAAATCAAAGCTGAAATAAATCATTCTCTCTACTATTATTCTGACATTACACATTCTTAAAATAAAGTGGTGATCCTAACTGACCTAAGACAGGGAATTGTTACTAGGATTAAATGTCAAGAATTGTGGAAAACTCAATTTAAATGTATTTGGCTAAGGTGTATGTAAACTTCCGACTTCAACTGTATTGACTCAGAGGTGTGAATATTTATAGTAATGAGATATTTCTGTATTTTATGTCAATAAATGTAAAAAAAAATTATGGGGTATTGTGTGTAGATGGATCAGAAAAAAAATCAGTTGAATCAATTTTGAATAAATGCTCAATTATAAATACACATCAAAATATAGAATAAGTCAAGGGTTATGAATACTTTCTGAAGGCACTAAACACACACACACACACACACACACACACACAATGATCAGAAAATGTCTTAATCACTGCCAACAGCCCGTGGAGAGTCTGCTCCTTGCCAAGTCCCATCAACATCTGTTGAAATTCAATTACTTCACGAGGAGAAGCTGCACCCTCCTCTGATTTCCTCTTTTAATTTGAGCACAAACTTTGAACCCCGGCATATCGAACCAACCGGCCAACATCCCAAAATAGGAAGGATTCAATATTAGCACGGAGGGCTGTCAAAAACAGTGCAGCATACGTTAAATATTACAGAACGGCTGCCAAACAAATCCCCTGAGGAATCTGAGTAACGTGCCGACGGCGGCCGACTTTAATGGCGTTGCTGTCGCCGTAGGGACATCTCCATAACGCAGCGGTGGCAGGGAGAGAAAGTAGGGCTGCATCTCCATTAGTAATGGGGGTCACATCTGGCTCCGTGCTGTCATCAAGCTCGTTTTATTGGGGGATTATGATATAATTAAAGTATAATCCAGCATGCCATGACACCAACAAGAGAGAGCCATTGAGAGAATGTTTAACCCATCCGGAACATGGTGGAGGATTCCATTTCTGGAATGACTGCATTACATGGACTAGAGAACACACACACACACACACACACACACACACACACACACACACTCAAAACTGCTTGCGAAGACACGGAGGTAAACACATAGCTGAGAATCGGCACACATGCTGCACAGTGATAACTGATCATGTTTCCTTCGGTTAAGCTTACTTTAAAAGCTAGGGAGGGAGAGGGAGAGGGACAGAGAGTGAGAGAGAGGACAAAGAGAGAGATGGAGAGAAGAGCACCCTTTCTAGTAGTGCACTAGAGCACCCTTTCTCAAAAGTAGTGCACTATATAGGGAATAGGGTACCATTTGGGATGCAATCACACTCTCTGTTGTGGGGCCTGAGGACTGATCTACTAGTGCAAGTGCTTCTGCTTGCCACAATAAACTGCCATTGTTTCTGCTGCTGCTACAGCCGCTGTTGCTACCTGTGTTGTGTTCAGTGGCCCGAGGCCTGATCTACTAATGAAAGCCACTATGAATTGCCATCGATTCTACAACAGGTGACGTTGCTACATACACAATGAAAAATGACATTCAAATCTCATTGTTGAACGTGGGAGGCGGGGTGGCGGGTGTTTCATCAATTCAAGTAAACTCCTCTGTCGACGAGTCGCCGCAATTATCCTTGTCGTCCCGGCGCAGTGGGAAAACAAAACCCTTCAAGGTCTGTTTAAGAACAATCACCGTGTCTAATTGAATATGTCAAGACAGTGATGGGCCATGTTAAATAAATATAGAAGTGACTGGAAGGGAAAACAGAACACGGTGATGAACGCCAGACAATGTCAAAGAAGCACCAGGCGGTATTTAATGTCAGGGGATGTTGTCGTTTCTGCATAACGTCTCGCTGAATTTGAGTCATTTATCAATGAATGGGAGAGGTTTCCACAGGTGGATTCTACTTGGGTTTCTTCTCTAAGTTTGGTCAACTAAAAGTTGTCTTTTTTCTTTATCAAAAGTTTACTTCTTAGGTATTCTACATATTGTAGCAATACTATTTCTTATACATTCAGTGTATTCGTATGTGAAGACTACAGACAATTGGTTTAGATCACCGTCAGAGCTTTGCTTCTGCTTCCTTTTTGCTGTGCAGGGGATTAAAGACAAATATTGCCAAATAAAGGATAGCAATCTTGTAAAGTAGAATTTCCTTATTCATCAGAACCAGAATGTGTGCCCAGGGGAGAGGCTCTATATTGCATTATTTCCATGCCTACAGAAAGAATGGCTGCTCAAAGTCCTAAGGGTACCATACCATCTCTCTCTTCTGTCTCGCTCCCCCTGGGGTATAGTAAAACAGTAGCTAAGCAAATTCAGATCCCATCAGCTCTGGGCTCCAGATAAAATCCCAGTGACTACGCTGTTTTATGGCTCTTGGAATTGCTGTGACATTTACTATCGCTTGGCTTCTTCCTCAAAATGAAGGCTATCCTTTGAGCAAGATGTGCCTTTATTTTACTCTCTCCATCTCGCTCTCTCTGCCCCCCACCCTCCCTCCCTCCCTCCCGCCCTTGTCACCCTACCTGGTATGGGATTGTTTAAAACAAGAGAGAGAGAGAGAAAAATAGAGAAAGACATCCCCATTGGGGTTTGTGCTCACATCTCTGACTATGACTCATGCCACTGAGAAGAGAGAGCAGAACAGAGAGAGGAACAGAGGGAGGAACAGAGAAAGGAACAGAGGGAGGAACATCGGGAGGAACATAGGGAGGAACATAAGGAGGAACAGAGGGAGGAACAGAGGGAGGAACAGAGGAAGGAACAGAGGAAGGAACAGAGGAAGGAACAGAGGAAGGAACAGAGGAAGGAACAGAGGGAGGAACAGAGGGAGGAACAGAGGGAGGAACAGAGGGAGGAACAGAGGGAGGAACAGAGGGAGGAACATAGAGGAACAGAGGGAGGAACAGAGAGAGGAACAGAGAGAGGAACAGAGGGAGGAAGAGAGGGAGGAAGAGAGCGAGGAACAGAGCGAGGAACATAGAGGAACAGACAGAGGGACAGAGATAAAGAGAGAAGGGGAATTGTTCTGAGAAGGAACTAGATTCTGTAACTAATATGATGTATATGAAGGCAAAGCAGGGGAGACACCAGGTCCTCAGTGACTGGTTGTTAATTGCTTATGAGACTCCCCGACGCCGGTTACCGTAGAATGGATCCCGGCCAGGACAAATGTGGAAAGCGGGTTGCAGGAAATCTCCCTGTTCCTCCTGCCGAGTGTAATCATGGGTGTTAGAGGGTCTCGGTCTCCCGACGCATCGCTGCCAATATCAAACCCCACAACCAGATTGAAACGAAGGGGACGGAGCCGTGAAGGTCAGACACAAGCCGGGAGTCAGGCACCCAGAGGCATTAGTAAGCTGAAGTAAATAGAAGAGATTTAGCTGAGACGAGGACAGGAGGCAGTGGCCATATAATCTCAAGGCTGGTGAGACGAGATGATCACCAGAACTGATCATTTAGCTGGCAGTAGGAGAGGAGACTTGGTGTAATATGTCATTTCACATTTAGCTGGTGGATGTATGAGATATGCGACAGTGATGGAAAGGGACTGGGGAGAAAACAGAAGTAACCTTAATGCTTGAAGTGAAGCCAGTTATCACAGAGACCAGGGGAGCATGAGGGACTTATTCACGCAGCAACGGGAGCTAAAGAGAAAATCATATTTGATGAACCTTTTCTCTCAAAGTTTCTCATTGGTCCTAGGAGATCATGCCTTCCCAAAGCCCCCGTAATTACCGTGCATACAAACTAGTAGATAGTAGATGATCTCTCTCTGCACCAGCAAATACGCCCACCCACTACTTGTCAACAGTCAAAGCTCTCTTTATCCCTGGGGAATATTGCTCTCTGGGGAATATTGCTCTCTGGGGAATATTGCTCTCTGGGGAATATTGCTCTCTGGGGAATATCGCTCTCTTTATCCCTGGGGAATATTGCTCTCTGGGGAATATTGCTCTCTGGGGAATATTGCTCTCTTTATCCCTGGGGAATATTGCTCTCTGGGGAATATTGCTCTTTTTATCCCTGGGGAACATTGCTCTCTGGGGAATATTGCTCTCTTTATCCCTGGGGAACATTGCTCTCTGGGGAATATTGCTCTCTTTATCCCTGGGGAACATTGCTCTCTGGGGAATATTGCTCTCTTTATCCCTGGGGAACATTGCTCTCTGGGGAATATTGCTCTCTGGGGAATATTGCTCTCTGGGGAATATTGCTCTCTTTATCCCTGGGGAGTCGCTGCTCAATAAGACTGTACAGTAGGACCATGTCTTGATTCCATTGTTAGAAAAGGAAATATTTATTCCAGTTTGATCTATGATCACACATTGATTTCATGGTTATATATAACTCAGACCATAACACGACCAGCGACCACAGCTTATCAACCACAACCCATAGTGTGTAGGGCCTAAAGCACCCAGGTTATGAACAGCAGCAGAGAGGCTGGGCAGTAGTAGTGCTGTCAGGGCAACTTTATGACAGGTTAAAGAGGAGGCAGGCACCGGGGCTGGCCCTTCTGTCTCACTGACTGACAGCTTTATGACAGGTTAAATAGGCGGCAGGCGCCGGGGCTGGCCCTTCTGTCTCACTGACTGACAGCTTTATGACAGGTTAAAGAGGAGGCAGGCACCGGGGCTGGCCCTTCTGTCTCACTGACTGACAGCTTTATAACAGGTTAAAGAGGAGGCAGGCACCGGGGCTGGCCCTTCTGTCTCACTGACTGACAGCTTTATAACAGGTTAAAGAGGCGGCAGGCACCGGGGCTGGCCCTTCTGTCTCACTGACTGACAGCTTTATGACAGGTTAAAGAGGCGGCAGGCACCGGGGCTGGCCCTTCTGTCTCACTGACTGTCAGCTTTATGACAGGTTAAAGAGGCGGCAGGCACCGGGGCTGGCCCTTCTGTCTCACTGACTGACAGCTTTATGACAGGTTAAAGAGGCAGCAGGCACCGGGGCTGGCCCTTCTGTCTCACTGACTGACAGCTTTATGACAGGTTAAAGAGGCGGCAGGCACCGGGGCTGGCCCTTCTGTCTCACTGACTGACAGCTTTACCATCCATGTGGGCATTACCACCACCACAACCGGCCGGCAGTGGGGAATAAATCTCCCATTCTCTCTCTCTCTCTTTTCACTTATTTATCTCTCTCTCTTCACTTATTTCTCTCTCTCTTCACTTCTCTCTCTTCACTTCTTTCTTTCTTTTTCTCTCTCTCTCTCCATCTCTCTCTCTTTCACTTCTTTCTCCCTTTCTTTCTCACTTCTTTCTCTCTCTCTCACTTCTTTGTCTCTCTCTCTCTTCCCCCCCTTCTCTCTGTCTCTGGTGTTACAGATTAGGACAGGGTACATCCTGTAAGGGTACATCCAAGGTCACACCACCAGGGTTGTTATGGGCAGTGTTTCCCACTTGGCCACCTCTTAATGCTATACCCGAGACACTGTGGACAGACACCATGGGGAATACAGTAGGTATTCCACTGTCATAAAGACACACTACAGCCCTTATACAGTATGCTGGCAGGATATACAGTATTGCGTCAATACACCTTAATATGATTGACCGTTGTGTGCTTAAGTGGAACTTTTCTCCTCACAGATTAATAATAATAACGACTGACCCTGCCATGCCAGGCATAACCAAGCCTTATCATTCAAATCATTACGGCCTTGAATGGAATACAAGTAAATGGTGCTGCTGCTGCTGATGACTTGAAGGCATTTCATTTTCTAACTCCTGCCCACAGGACAGGAAGGAAATAATCATTCGCAGCGGGGACGGACTTTGCCATAGGTTGAAATCCAACAGAAGTGCTGTCCCCAAATAAATTGGCTTCTATTAATAAGGTAGTATGCCATTAACTGCACTGCTGTGTGCTGTTCAATCTGGACATGAGTGATTTACCCTGTCATTATGTCATTATGCAAGGTTAGCAGACCTAGACGTTCTGCCTTACTCTTACTCTTCTGGGTGGATAACGCCAGAGCCAATGATATACACAGTACAAGTCCAAATTTCAGACACACCTACTAATTTCTTTCTTTTTACTATTTTCTACATTGTAGAATAGTAGTGAAGGCATCAACACTATGAAATAACACATATGGAATCATGTTGTAACCAAAAAAGTGTTAAACAAATCCAAATATATTTTATATTTGAGATTCTTCAAAGTAGCCACCCTTTGCCTTGATGGCAGCTTTACACACTCTTGGCATTCTCTCAACCAGCTTCATGAGGTAGTCACATGGAATGCTTTTCAAACAGTCTGGAAGGAGTTCCCACATATGATGAGCACTAGTTGGCTGCTTTTCCTTCACTTTGTGGTCCAACTCATCCCAAACCATTTCAATTGGGTTGAGGTCGGGTGATTGTGGAGGCCAGGTCATCTGATGCAGCATTCCATCACTCTCCTTCTTGGTCAAATAGCCCTTACACAGCCTGGAGGTGTTGGATCATTGTCCTGTTGAAAAACAAATGATTGTCCCACTGAGCGCAAATTAGATGAGATGGGGTATCGCTGCAGAATGCTGTGGTAGCCATACTGTTTAAGTGTGCCTTGAATTCTAAATAAATCACAACAGTGTCACCAGCAAAGCACCCCTACTCAGCGTCTCACAAATACAATGCGTTTGGAACCAAAAATATAAAATTTGGAAAGGACAGATTTCCACTTGTCTAATGTCCATTGCTCGTGTTTCTTGGCCAAAGCAAGTCTCTTTTTTCTTATTGGTGTCCTTTAGTAGTGTTTTTTTTTTGCAGCAATTCGACCACGAAGGCCTGATTCCCGCAGTCTCTGAACAGTTGATGTTGAGATGTTTCTGTTACTTGAACTCTGTGAAGCATTTATTTGGGCTACAATTTCTAAAGCTGGTACCTCTAATGAACTTATGGTAACTCTGGGTCTTCCTTTCCTGTGGCGGTCCTCATGAAAGCCAGTTTCATCATAGCGCTTGATGGGTTTTGCGACTGCACTTGAAGAAACTTTCACAGTTCTTGAAATTTTCTGCATTGACTGACCTTCATGTCTTAAAGCAATGATGGACTGTCGTTTCTCTTTGCTTATTTGAGCTGTTATTGCCATAATATGGACATGGTCTTTTACCAAATAGGGCTATCTTCTGTATACCAACCCTACCTTGTCACAACACAACTGATTGGCTCAAACGCATTAACTTCTTGGAACTCTGGGGGCGGTATTTCATTATTGGATAAAAAAACGTTCCCGTTTTAAGCGCGATATTTTGTCATGAAAAGATGCTCGACTATGCATATAATTGACAGCTTTGGAAAGAAAACACTCTAACGTTTCCAAAACTGCAAAGATATTGAGACTGTGAGTGCCACAGAACTGATGCTACAGGTGAAACCAAGATGAAATTTCAAACAGGAAGTGCCCCAGATTTTGAAGGCGCTGTGTTCCAATGAGTCCTTATATGGCTGTGAATGGGTCACGAATGAGCTTAGACTTTCTGTCGTTTTCCCATAGTGTCGACAGCATTGTGACGTATTTGTAGGCATATGATTGGAAGATTGACCATTTTACACTACATATACCAGGTGGTCGCTTGGTGTCCTCCGTCGCAATTATTGCATAATCTCCAGCTGCGTGTATTTTTCCGTTTGCTTCCGAGGAGAAACCCAACTGCCACAAATGATTTATCATCGAATAGATATGTGAAAAACACCTTGAGGATTGATTCTAAACAACGTTTGCCATGTTTCTGTCGATTATTATGGAGTTAATTTGGTAAAAAGTTTGGTGTTGTAGAGACTGCATTTTCTGATTTTTTTCTTAGCCAAACGTGATGAACAAAACGGAGCGATTTCTACTACACATAATATTTTTGGTAAAAATGAACATTTGCTATCTAACTGAGAGTCTCCTCATTAAAAACATCCGAAGTTCTTCAAAGGTAAATTATTTTATTTGAATGCTTTTCTTGTTTTTGTGAAAATGTTGCCTGCTGAATGCTAGGCTTAATGCTATGCTAGGCTATCAATACTTACACAAATGCTTGTGTAGCTATGGTTGAAAAGCATATTTTGAAAATATGAGATGACAGTGTTGTTAACAAAAGGCTAAGCTAGTGAGTGAATATATTTATTTCATTTCATTTGCGATTTTCATTAATAGCTAACGTTGCGTTATGGTAATGAGCTTGAGGCTATGATTACGCTCCCGGATACGGGTTTGCTCGACGCTAAAGGTTAAGAAGGAAAGAAATTCCACAAATTAACTTTTAACAAGGCACACCTGTTCATTGAAATGCATTCCTGGTGACTACCTCATGAAGCTGGTTGAGAGAATGCCAAGAGTGTGCAAAGCTGTCATTAAGGCAAAAGGTGGCTTTGAAGAATCTCAAATATAAAATATATTTTGATTTGTTTAACACTTTTTTGGTTACTACATGATTCCATATGTGTTATTTCATAGTTTTGATGTATTCACTGTAGAAAATAGTAAAAAGAAAGAAAAACCCTGGAATGAGTAGGTGTGTCCAAACTTTTGACTGGTACTGTATATACTGCGAAATTTATCAATACGGATAAAGCCATGGAGCTGAGAGGAGGTAACACAGTTTCCAAGTCCATTCACATGGGGGATGTACCTAGTAATTAGATACAGTGGGGAGAACAAGTATTTGATACACTGCCGATTTTGCAGGTTTTCCTACTTACAAAGCATGTAGAGGTCTGTAATTTTTATCATAGAGGTACACTTCAACTGTGAGAGACGGAATCTAAAACAAAAATCCAGAATATCACATTGTATGATTTTTAAGTAATTAATTAGCATTTTATTGCATGACATAAGTATTTGATACATCAGAAAAGCAGAACCTAATATTTGGTACAGAAACCTTGTTTGCAATTTGCAATTACAGAGATCATACGTTTCCTGTAGTTCTTGACCAGGTTTGCACACACTGCAGCAGGGATTTTGGCCCACTACTCCATACAGACCTTCTCCAGATCCTTCAGGTTTCATGGCTGTTGCTGGGCAATACGGACTTTCAGCTCCCTCCAAAGATGTTCTATTGGGTTCAGGTCTGGAGACTGGCTAGGCCACTCCAGGACTGAGATGCTTCTTACGGAGCCACTCCTTAGTTGCCCTGGCTGTGTGTTTCGGGTCATTGTCATGCTGGAAGACCCAGACACGACCCATCTTCAATGCTCTTACATACCTGAGGGAAGGAACAGAGGTTGTTGGCCAAGATCTTGCGAATCATGGCCCCATCCATCCTCCCCTCAATACGGTGCAGTCGTCCTGTCCCCTTTGCAGAAAAGATTCCCAAAAGAATGATGTTTCCACCTCCATCCGTCACGGTTGGGATGGTGTTCTTGGGGTTGTACACATCCTTCTTCTTCCTCCAAGCACGGCGAGTGGAGTTTAGACCAAAAAGCTCTATTTTTGTCTCATCAGACCACATGACCTTCTCCCATTCCTCCTCTGGATCATCCAGGTGGTCATTGGCAAACTTCAGACGGGCCTGGACATGTGCTGGCTTGAGCAGGGGGACCTTGTGTGCACTGCAGGATTTTAATCCATGACGGTGTAGTGTGTTACTAATGGTTTTATTTGAGACTGTGGTTCCAGCTCTCTTCAGGTCATTGACCAGGTCCTGCCGTGTAGTTCTGGGCTGATCCCTCACCTTCCTCATGATCATTGATGCCCCACAAGGTGAGATCTTGCATGGAGCCCCAGACCGAGGGTGATTGACTGTCATCTTGAACTTCTTCCATTTCTAATAATTGCGCCAACAGTTGTTGCCTTCTCACCAAGCTGCTTGCCTATTGTCTTGTAGCCCATCCCAGCCTTGTCCAGGCCTACAATTCTATCCCTACACAGCTCTCTGGTCTTGGCCATTGTGGAGAGGTTGGGATCTGTTTGATTGAATGTGTGGACAGGTGTCTTTTATACAGGTAACGAGTTGAAACAGGTGCAGTTAATACAGGTAATGAGTGGAGAACAGGAGGGCTTCTTAAAGAAAAACTAACAGGTCTGTGAGAGACGGAATTCTTACTGGTTGGTAGGTGATCAAATACTTATGTCATGCAATACAATGCAAATTAATTACTTAAAAATCGTACAATGTGAGTTTCTGGATGTTTGTTTTAGATTCCGTCTCTCACAGTTGAAGTGTACCTATGATAAAAATTACAGACCTCTACATGCTTTGTAAGTAGGAAAACCTGCAAAATCGGCAGTGTATCAAATACTTGTTCTTCCCACTGTACCACGTCATTTCTCTCTCTCTCTCACTCACTCACTCACTCACTCACTCACTCACTCACTCACTCACTCACTCACTCACTCACTCACGCTCTCGCTCTGCCGTGTGTGAATCTTGCTAACTGTCACTTGAATGGCGAGGGGCTGAAGCCCATTGGCTAGATCATTAATTGCTAGGGGGGAAATTGCAAACTTTTGGGAAGATGGCGTAGCACAGCTTTCAGTAAACAGCCGCTTTCAAGGGATTTTATGGCTAACTTGAGTTAAGACAGCAATACTGCTCATAGATGATGAATGGATCAACTACACATTGACATATCCAGCCCAAAGCGAGAGGTTTAAAAAATATGTGCTAGCATGTCTTAAGGATCTGACCTTTTTTTTCAATTTTCACCTAAAATGACATACCCAAATCTAACTGCCTGTAGCTCAGGACCTGAAGCAAGGATATGCATATTCTTGATACCATTTGAAAGGAAACTCTTTGAGGTTTGTGGAAATGTGAAATTAATGTAGGAGAATATAACACATTCGACCTGGTAAGAGATAATACAGACACAGCAGGGGTTCAAACTGTAGAAACCAGTTCCAACATTTGAATATAAAAATGGATTTGATCAAACAAAACTATGCTACATTTTTATCTCTGGGACCCTCAGGATGACAAATCTGTCATGTACTGTCATGTTGTGTCTTGTCTCTGTCCTTTCCCTTCACCCTGTCTCCCTCTGCTGGTCGTTGTTAGGTTACCTTTTCTCCCCCTCTTTCCCCCAGCTGTGCCTTGTCTCCTCCTAACCACCTCGTCACCCCGTTTCCCACCTGTTCCCTTTTTCCCTCTGATTAGGTCCCTATATCTCTCTCTGTTTTTGTTCCTGTCCTTGTCGGATTCTTGTTTGTTGTGTTTCATGCCTGAACCAGACTGTCGTCATGTTTGCTGTAACCTTGTCTTGTCCTGTCGGAATCTGCCGGTCCGTCTGAGCCTACCTATGTTTGGTAATTAAAGAAGCTCTGTTTAAGTTAATTCGCTTTTGGGTCCTCATTCACGCACCGTAACAAAATCAGAGCAAGATTACTGAATGTAAGTACATTATGTACCTTCAGAGGTGAATATATCAAACCAGTTTCCGTGCTAAAAGTGTTTTGTTGTTGTGCACTCTCCTCAAACAATAGAAAGGTACTTTTTCACTCTAATAGCTACTGTAAATTGGACACTTCAGTTAGATTAACAAGAATTGAAGCTTTCTGCCCATATAAGACATGTCTATTTCCTGGAAAGTTGGCTGTGACTTACAACATCATTCTAGTCACATTAGCAACAACCGTCCTGTCATAGGGACACCGATCTCGTAATGGCAGTGGTAGACACCACAATGTCAAGCTAAAAATGCCACCAAACTCGGCCTCCCGGGTGGCGCAGTGGTTAAGGGCGCTGTATTGCAGCACCAGCTGTGCCACCAGAGACTCTGGGTTTGCACCCAGCCTCTGTCGTAACCGGCCGCGGCCGGGAGGTCCGTGGGGCGACGCACAATTGGCCTAGCGTTGTCCAGGTTGGGGAGTGCTCGGCCGGTAGGGATATACTTGTCTCATCAGCGCACCAGTGACTCCTGTGGCGGGCTGGGCGCAGTGCACGCTAACCAAGGTTGCACGGTGTTTCCTCCGACACATTGGTGCGGCTGGCTTCCGGGTTGGATGTGTGCTGTGTTAAGAAGCAGTGCAGCTTGGTTGGGTTGCGTATCGGAGGACGCATGACTTTCAACCTTTGTCTCTCCGGAGCCCGTACGGGGAGTTGTAGCGATGAGACAAGATAGTAGCTACTAATAATAGGATACCACAAAATTGGGGAGAAAAAGGGGTAAAAAAAATGCCACCCATCTCTTCCCCTGAACCTCAATTCTAGCATTACATTATAGTTAATTGTTTAGTTTAATTAATAGCATAATTGTTCATACTCACAGGCCATAATGCAGAATGGGGAAAATAGATGAAACACACAGATCAGACTGAAGTATCATTAAGAAAATCTGTGCTTTTATGGGCAAATAATGAAATAATGAAACAGTGAAGCCTACTCAAAGCCTATACTCAAGTTACATTCAACTTTGTTAGAGGGATGATGGGATGCAAACCATATGCACACTTCATAGAAAAACCAATGAAAAACATCAGGGAACTGCAACACTATCTTAGAAAAATCTAGAACATTCAATCAAATATTAATGGAGTTGCGTGATTAAGGATGGGAAATGTTTACTTTCCTTAGTAAGTATAAACACATACTCCCTCTGGTCTTGGAGGATACATGTAGACACACACACACACACACACACACACACACACACACACACACACACACAGTCTCATTTCATGGCAGGCAATGCAACAGCTCATGATGAACTGACACTGGCGGGCGGGTGGGCCATCTGCTTCAAAGAGCAATTTCAAGGCTAGACAAACCATCATCAATCTATTAGCATTACCAAGACTGGTCTTTTCACAAATTACATGACATGGGAAAACAGACTGCTGAAAGTGTATTGCCTTGCATGATTGACATGCTGGGTAGGTGGACATACTGTATAATTATGCATACACCCCTACAGGTAGCATTTTGATATTCAAGCTCTCAAGGTATCAATTTCATGAATCACGCCCCCCCCCCCCCCCACCCCCAACTGCAAAGAATAAAAAACACACTAAATAAACAGAAAAATAATTATTCTATGATTAAGGGTACAATATTTCAAGGTTTTGCCACAGCAGGGTGGCAACCCACGTACTGCACCGTACAGCGTATGTTGATTAACTAAACAAAAGGCAAGATGACAAATCAAAAGTAATCACTACCTGGGTGATTCTGAACCTCACTGTGCAGCTCTCTAATCACCAGAGTGACAAGTCATTACAGACGGAGAAAGAGTTTTTTTTGTCTAGTGTTTACAGAGGGAGAAGGACGATGAGATTGTCTGACCTCAAACAACCAAGGTTACGAAACCGAGTATTTAAGGAAAACATTTTTGCTGTAAAATCTATCTGTGAATATAACCAAGGCTGGTATTAAGGTCAACAAGTTAGCAAAACACCAAAGTCAACATGTACTTTAGAGAAAGTTTAATTTCTCCCTCTTTCCCAGACTATTTCTCTCTCTCCCTCTCCTTCGCTTCCTCCCTCTCCATCTAAGCTCATTTCACGCCAAACATGTGAATTCTCACCAGCCACACAACATGCCGAGCTCTTAAATAATACAGTGCCATCCAAATTGAATCACCTACACATCCTCCTAAGCCCGGCCAAGAGAAGATGACCAGACAAGACAAGCGGAATACATTTAGTGTGAATACCAAATGGCACCCTATTGGCCCAAACACTCTTAGAAGAAAAGGTGTTATCTAGAACCTTAAAGGGTTCTTCAGCTGTTCCCATAGGAGAACCCTTTGAAGAACCCTTTTTGGTTCCAGGTAGAACTGTCACTTTGGTAACAATGATTCGGGAGACAGGCGTAGGAATGCGTAATCGTTTTTTTTTATTACGCCCCCAAATTACGGAGGGCCGTGTAAAGGCACGGGGACAAAGACCAAACAAACACTATACAAAACACAGGGTTGAAACACAAACAAAAGAGCGAGGAGTACCTCGAAAAAATTACACACGCCCACAATGATACTACACGGGGCGAGACCCGTAATCATCTGCGCAATCCACAAGGGCACGAAAGCCTGAAACACACAGCACAGGTACTCACACGCACCAACGGACCTAGTAACAATAATAGACAGCACCATGGTGAACAAAGAGCACATATATACAAATACAATCAGTGGGAATAGGGGCCAGGTGTGCGCAATGAAAGTTCCGGAGGGATCCGTGACAAGAACCCTCTTCGGTTCCTGTAGAACAGAGGGTTTTTACAGGGAACCACAAAAGGGTTCTTCCTGGAACCAATGAGGACAGGTGAAGAACCATTTTGGAACCCTTTTTCCCAAGAGTGGAGAACTCTCGTAAAAAGTAGTGCAATATATAGGGAATAGGGTGCCATTAGGGACACAGAATATATTTTCTCTGGCGAAGCAGTTCATTGTGCCATCCACTGCACTTTATCCTCTTATGAAGCCTGATTCATTACGACACTAGATTACATGGGGTAGGAGACGGACCACATCACATCTCCAGGATGGATCACGCCACAATGCTGCAGGCCAGCAGCAAACAGATACAGTAGGACACCATGCTGAAATAAGATGGTCTGATAATGAAGTGATTAATGCATTGCGCTTGAGCGAGCGCACACACACGTATGCACTACCCCATCCAGTCGTACTTTAAGCTCTGTGATGACACATTCTCATTTGCAAACTAGTGGCTCAGAAAGGAGTTATACTGCTGTAAATGTCATTTACAGAAAAAAATTCAGAAAACGCGGGTCCCTTATCGACACCACGACTGGCAGTGAGTGATCATGGATCGGTTCTTAAATCTAGCTATGTGTCAGTCAAGAAATCTGATGAGAGTTGATGTCTCTGTAGTTGTGTGTGTATGTGTGTGTGTGTGTGTGTGTGTGTGTGTGTGTGTGTGTGCGCTAGCCGATTAATGCAAAGCCATGCACCGCTTGCTGTTCGTCTATGAACAGGTTAACACAGCAGTATAATCAGCACAGGCAGATTAGTGTTACCATCAAATACCTCTGAGGGGTCATTGGGGCTTGAAAGGGATTACCACCCTGAGATTAACAGCTGATGCATCTGGATCCTAACAATTTGCTTGACTTGGCTAATTAAAAGTGGAGTGTGTGATGCTGCAAAAAGCCGGTGAGGTCAGTCAAAGGCATAGTCCCCCTGCTTTCCTGCTCTCCCTTCAGATTAATTACCCTTCTATCAGACAGGCCCCCCTTTGAAGCCAATCATTAATTATACACGGACAAATAGTCAACTCCCGCCCCTCCCCGGGAGCCTGTGTATCCCTTTAATCAAAGACAGCTTTTTGCCCTTTTTCTCCAGACAGACAGGATGAGGATGACATCTGTCATTCAGGGAGATGGACAGAGAAATTACAGAGAGGCGCACAGACACAATTACGGGGTTGGCGTTGGATCGCTGCCTCTGATTATAGGGGGATGCAAAAGAGAGAGAGAGCGAGACATTGTTATAACACTGTACATAGCAATAATAGGACATTTGGTAATGTTTACTGTATATTTTCTATTGTTATTATCTATTTCACTTGCTTTGGCAATGTAAACATACAGTATATTTCCCATGCCAATAAAGCCCTTTGAATTAAATTGAATTGAATTAAGAGAGGGGAGGGAGGGAGGGAGGGAGGGAGGGAGGGAGGGAGGGAGGGAGGGAGGGAGGGAGGGAGGGAGGGAGGGAGGGAGGGAGGGACAAAAGAGAGAGAGGGAAGCGATGGAGAGACTCCTCTGTGGTGAGACATGGAGAGGAGGTATATAACCCCCTGTCTACGTGCCTCTACAGTAACAAATGTTCCTGTTCAGACAACAAAACAAAAAAAAGAGGAAAAAGGAACAGGAAAAAAGTCACTCTTGTCTGTCACTTCTTCTCTGACTGTCTGGAAAAGCTTTAAAGTCTGATCCGGCACCATTAAGAGATGCTGAGGAAAGGTTTTAAGTGAGCGAAGCCAGAGACCTCCGCGGTGACAAAAGCTTTAAATGCTGAGCAGAACTCTATGGGCACAACGAGGTTCAATTAAGACACAGATCTCAGCGGAGGCACTTCTTCCACGTCATGGGCTGCCTCCCAAATGGCACCCTATTGCCTCTATAGCGCACTACTTCTGACCAGCTGTGGTCAACAGTTAGTGCAGTACGAAGGGAATAGGGTGCCTTTTGGGAGGCAGCCTTAGAAACTTTAACTTTCCACGCCAGCCAGGCAGACGCTTGGAGAGAAACACAGACAAAACGACAACTCTTGCTGTTTCCCCCGTGCTCTCCACAAGATGCTTGTTTGATTCGATGATAGTTTGCACACCCTCCGAAGCGATAAAGTGTGGATGACGTCACTCGTCAATCCATCAGCATTGAGAACGGGAAACAAGGGAGGGGCCAGTGATGCATTTAGTAAACATTCTCATTCATACGGGCTTTCATTAAAACTATGAGGATGAAACCTAAGTGAGATGGGGGGGTTTTCGGTTCCATCCAATCTCTCGAAGTCTCGACAACAAAGCCTTTAACTCTATTCCCTGATTCCCTTTCATTTTATAATCAGATAATGTATTACAGATCCTCCTTGAAACCTAGATCCTTAGATCAAAGAGACTAAAGTCTCCCCCACTGCCCTCTTCTACAAAAAAGGGTTTATGTTGCCTTTTTCATAACTTCGTCCTCTTCTTCACGCCCGACCTCGCCCGTTGTCTGGTACTGTAGTGGAACGGCCATTAATCAAGGAGCCTCCTCCGTGTGGCGCAATGATCTTCTCCCACTGGCCGGGGGAGGGATGGAGGAAGAAAGTCAAGGACACCACAGATTGATCCCTAGGCCCCTGTTCCGTTTCACTCCAGTGTCCAGGGTTTTTACAGCGTCCCTCTAAACGCCTGACCAGCAACCAGCTGGATCCTCCGAGGCTCCAGTGCTAGAGGTGACCACATCCCACCCTCCTCCACTCCATGGAGGATACGGACGGTTACGGTTGGGAGCCTTTACCCAAGGAATGATGGAGTATTAATTATACCTCCATGATTAATAATGAAGTCCGGCTTAATTAGCCGGGTTAATCAACTGTGATTGGATGAGAGGACCTCCCTACTGAGCACGTGCAGGCCACTCTCTCTCCCTTCTCAGAGCCCGGAGGGTGATGATGAGGGGAACATGGAGGAGACGAGAGAAAAGAAGGAGGATGTTTAGACCTCTTTCAGACGACACTGAGGACTGGTAATGTCATAACAAAATGGACTATTAGCATAAATATTGGTGCCGTTGTGCAAAACAAGTTAACACAAGTTTACTTATATTCTGTGTCTCTCAAAGCATTTTTAAAAAAAAAAATGATTTCATTGGGAATGAGGACGGATCCGGCATCTCTATAAGTTTTTGTCTGTTCGAATCAAGCTGTGTGTGTGTGTGTGTGTGTGTGTGTGTGTGTGTGTGTGTGTGTGTGTGTGTGTGTGTGTGTGTGTGTGTGTGTGTGTGTGCGCGCGCGTGTGTGTGTTCGTATCAAGCTGTGTCCTGAGATACGCCAACAGCTTTCTTGTTGCAATGATTATACAGGACACAGCATTTGCTGTCAGATACGTTAACAAACACACAAACACATGACTAAACTAGATTGGGATGGATTCTCTTAATACTTGTTTGTTTATTCATTTATGCGTTTTCATCCCCATCACAACAAGGCTTGTTTATCTACGTGGAATTCAGTGACAACCTTTGATCACGACGTCTTTGAGAAGAATACGAATATAATTTGTGTGCCACATCGTATGTTTGCTCTCCCCTTAATCTGTTTCATGGCATTTTGCTTTCTAAATTCTTCGAAAACTTCTTTCTTCTTTGACACATAGTTATCCATAAGTTGAGAAAGCACGTACCATAAACTTCCAAAACAAAAAATAGCACCCTAAAATCGATTCAGAAACTGATTCCTAAATCATATTTAATTGTATTATGGAAAGGTGAGTTGTTTAAAAGGTTCGACTCACAATAAGCATAACCACATGTTGTACATCAAAACATACCTCCTATAGGCTTCGCCACACTTCGCCCAGAGCCAACACAGCACGCTGAATAACTTGGTAATGGATGAGTCAACATGGGGACATACTCAAATCTGAGAGTCCAGCCCAACATCCGTGGGGCAACATTCAAACCACGTAGCAAACTCTGAGTTGTCCAGGTAGGCTCTCAGATCAGATCACCACGTTTTCAGAGGTGAGGAGAGAAGTAAACAAGAGCTCAAAGTAAAGACAGATATGAAGAGAGACAGAGAGAGTGAGAGAGGGACAGAGAAAAAGAGACGGGAGAGTGTGAGAGAGAGAGTCAAAAAGTAAAAATAGTGAGAGAGAGAGAGAAAGAAAGAAGCACGAGAAAGAGCGAGGGAGAGAGAGAGGAGAGAGTGAGAGGATTTGAAAGAGAAAAAGCGAGAGGCTGAAGGGTAGCAGACTAGAGACAGCTATACATATAGAAGCAGATTCCCTGCCATACCTGCCCTCCTTGCAGAACCCCTGCCTGCAGCGTCTGCTTTTGAAGTGATGTCCACAATAAGGTTCAGGTAGCCGTACAGCCAGGTGTGCTGCAGCGTGATGCAATGATGCAACATCCGGGCAACAAGTCTTCATACAGACATCAGACAAGGATGCCATGATTATTTGTTATCGGTCTGTTGCTCACTGTTACCTCATGCCATAAGTCTTCGTGCATACAGTATGTGTTAAGAGATGCAGATTGATCAATATTACACAGTACAGGCCTAATCTCAGTGTGTATATTTAGCCTGACTGCCTAGCACCATTTAGCACCAGTTGGCCTGTGTTGTCAGGGCTGGACAAAAACACAAGGCCTTCTTGACCCTGAGATAAGTTCAAGTAAGGATTAACAAGTAGGGAAGAGAATATCACAGATGTTCTCTGAAATTAGATGAAAAGCTCCAGACTGATCTTATCCTCTCTGTCTCTCTCTCTGTCGCTCTCTCTGTCTCTCTCTCTGTCGCTCTCTCTGTCTCTCTCTCTGTTTCTCTCTCTCTGTCTCTCTCTCTGTCTCTCTCTTTGTCTCTCTGTCACTCTCTTTGTCTCTCTGTCTCTCTCTCTGTCTCGCTCTGTCTCTCTGTCTCTCTCTCTGTCTCTCTCTCTGTCGCTCTGTCTCTCTCTGTCTCGCTCTGTCTCTCTGTCTCTCTCTCTTTCTCTCTCTCTGTATCAATTCAATTCAAGGGGCTTTATTGGCATGGGAAACATGTGTTAACATTGCCAAATCAAGTGAGGTAGATAATATACAAAAGTGAAATAAAAAATCAAGATTAACAGTAAACATTACACATACAGAAGTTTCAAAACAATAAAGACATTACAAATGTCATAATATATATATATATATATATATATATATATATATATATATATATATATATATATACACACACACACACAGTGTTGTAACAATGTACAAATGGTTAAAGTACACAAGGGAAAATAAATAAGCATAAATATGGGTTGTATTTACAATGGTGTTTGTTCTTCACTGGTTGCCCTTCTCTTGTGGCAACAGGTCACAAATCTTGCTGCTGTGATGGCACACTGTGGAATTTCACCCAGTAGATATGGGAGTTTATCAAAATTGGATTTGTTTTCGAATACTTTGTGGATCTGTGTAATCTGAGGGAAATATGCCTCTCTAATATAGTCATACATTTGGCAAGAGGTTAGGAAGTGCAGCTCAGTTTCCACCTCATTTTGTGGGCAGACAGCACATAGCCTGTCTTCTCTTGAGAACTATGTCTGCCTACGGCGGCCTTTCTCAATAGCAAGGCTATGCTCACTGAGTCTGTACATTGTCAAAGCTTTCCTGAAGTTTGGGTCAGTCACAGTGGTCAGGTATTCTGCCACTCTGTACTCTCTGTTTAGGGCCAAATAGCATTCTAGTTTGCTCAGTTTTTTTGTTCATTCTTTCCAATGTGCCAAGTAATTATCTTTTTGTTTTCTCATGATTTGGATGGGTCTAATTGTGCTGCTGTCCTGGGGCTCTGTGGGGTGTGTTTGTGTTTGTGAACAGAGCCCCAGGACCAGCTTGCTTAGGGGACTCTTCTCCAGGTTCATCTCTCTGTAGGTGATGGCTTTGTTATGGAAGGTTTGGGAATCGCTTCTTTTTAGGTGGTTGTAGAATTTAACAGCTCTTTTCTGGATTTTGATAATTAGTGGGTATCGGCCTAATTCTGCTCTGCATGCATTATTTGGTGTTCTGCGTTGTACACAGAGGATATTTTTGCAGAATTCTGCATGCAGAGTCTCAATTTGGTGTTTGTCCCATTTTGTGAAGTATTGGTTGGTGAGCGGACCCCAGACCTCACAACCATAAAGGGCAATGGGCTCTATGACTGATTCAAGTATTTTTAGCCAGATCCTAATTGGTATGTTGAATTTGATGTTCCTTTTGATGGCATAGAATGCCCTTCTTGCCTTGTCTCTCAGATCGTTCACAGCTTTGTGGAAGTTACCTGTGGCGCTGATGTTTAGGCCAAGGTATGTATAGTTTTTTGTGTGCTCTAGGGCAACAGTGTCTAGATGGAATTTGTATTTGTTGTCCTAGCGACTGGACCTTTTTTGGAACACCATTATTTTGGTCTTACTGAGATTTACTGTCAGGGCCCAGGTCTGACAGAATCTGTGCAGAATATCTAGGTGCTGCTGTAGGCCCTCCTTGGTTGGTGACAGAAGCACCAGATCATCAGCAAACATTAGACATTTCTCTTCAGATTCCAATAGGGTGAGGCCAGGTGCTGCAGACTTTCCCGCGCCAATTCGTTGATATATATGTTGAAGAGTGTGGGGCTTAAGCTGCATCCCTGTCTCACCCCACGGCCCTGTGGGAAGAAATGTGTGTGTTTTTTGCCAATTTTAACCACACACTTGTTATTTGTGTACATGGATTTTATAATGTCGTATGTTTTACCCCCAACACCACTTTCCATCAATTTGTATAGCAGACCCTCATGCCAAATTGAGTCGAAGGCTTTTTTGAAATCAACAAAGCATGAGAAGACTTTGCCTTTGTTTTGGTTTGTTTGGTTGTCAATTAGGGTGTGCAGGGTGAATACATGGTCTGTTGTACGGTAATTTGGTAAAAAGCCAATTTGACATTTGCTCAGTACATTGTTTTCATTGAGGAAATGTACGAGTCTGCTGTTAATGATAATGCAGAGGATTTTCCCAAGGTTGCTGTTGACGCATATTCCACGGTAGTTATTGGGGTCAAATTTGTCTCCACTTTTGTGGATTGGGGTGATCAGTCCTTGGTTCCAAATATTGGGGAAGATGCCAGAGCTAAGGATGATGTTAAAGAGTTTTAGTATAGCAAATTGGAATTTGTTGTCTGTATATTTGATCATTTCATTAAGGATACCATCAACACCACAGGCCTTTTTGGGTTGGAGTGTTTTTATTTTGTCCTGTAACTCATTCAAGGTAATTGGAGAATCCAGTGGGTTCTGGTAGTCTTTAATAGTTGATTCTAAGATTTGTATTTGATCATGTATATGTTTTTGCTCTTTATTCTTTGTTATAGATCCAAAAAGATTGGAGAAGTGGTTTACCCATACATCTCCATTTTGGATAGATAATTATTTGTGTTGTTGTTTGTTTAGTGTTTTCCAATTTTCCCAGAAATGGTAAGAGTCTATGGATTCTTCAATTACATTGAGCTGATTTCCTTATTTTTCCGTAGTGTATTTCTGTATTGTTTTAGTGATTCACCATAGTGAAGGCGTAGACTCAGGTTTCCCGGGTCTCTATGTTTTTGGTTGGACAGGTTTCTCAATTTCTTTCTTAGATTTTTGCATTCTTCATCAAACCATTTGTCATTGTTGTTCATTTTTTTCGGTTTTCTATTTGAGATTTTTAGATTTGATAGGGAAGCTGAGAGGTCAAATATACTGTTAAGATTTTCTACTGCCAAGTTTACACCTTCACTATTATAGTGGAACGTTTTACCCAGGAAATTGTCTGAAAGGGATTGAATTTGTTGTTGCCTAATTGTTTTTTGGTAGGTTTCCAAACTGCATCCCTTCCATCTATAGCATTTCTTAATGTTACTCAGTTCCTTTGGCTTTGATGCCTCATGATTGAGTATTGCTCTGTTCAAGTAGACTGTGATTTTGCTGTGGTCTGATAGGGTTGTCAGTGGGCTAACTGTGAACGCTCTGAGAGACTCTGGGTTGAGGTCAGGGATAAAGTAGTCTACAGTACTACTGCCAAGAGATAAGTTATAGGAGTCCCCTCGAAGCCTACCATTGACTATGTACATACCCAGCGTGCGACAGAGCTGCAGGAGTTGTGACCCGCTCTTGTTCGTTATGTTGTCATAGTTGTGCCTAGGGGGGCATATGTGGGAGGGAATGCTGTCACCTGCAGGCAGGTGTTTGTCCCCCTGTGTGCTGAGGGTGTCAGGTTCTTGTCCGGTTCTGGCATTTAGGTCGCCACAGACTAGTACATGTCTCTGGGCCTGGAAATTATTGATGTTCCCCTCCAGGATGGAGAAGCTGTCTTCATTAAAGTATGGGGATTCTAGTGGTGGGATATAGGTAGCACACAGGAGGATATTTTTCTCTGTTAAGATAATTTCCTTTTGAATTTCTAGCCAAATGTAAAATTTTCCTGTTTTGATTAATTTAATAGAGTGAGTTAGGTCTGCTCTATACCAAATTAGCATACCCACTGAGTCCCTTCCCTGTTTCGCACCTGGTAGTTTGGTGGATGGGAATACCAGCTCTCTGTAACCTAGAGGGCAACCAGTGGGTCCGTCTCCTCTATACCAGGTTTCTTGCAGGATGACAATGTCTGTATTAACGATTTCTTTGGTGAAGTCCGGGTTCCTGCTCTTTAGGCCAAAGGCAGATGACCTCAGGCCTTGGATATTCCAGTATGATATAGTGAAGGCTTTTTGTTCCATAAAGTGTCCAATGTTGTTGTCGTGGTTTGGCCTCAGGCCAGTAAGTGTGAGCAGAGCCTGCTGAGCATCTGGTACATGCCATTGGCTTGGGCGAGTGTAAGAGTGGGGCTTGTATCTCTCGCTGTATCTCTCTCTGTCTCTCTCTTTCTCTCTCTCTCTCTGTATCTCTCTCTATCTCTCTCTGTATCTCTCTCTGTGCCTCTCTCTCTCTGTGTATCTCTATCTGTATCTCTCACTGTCTCTCTCTCTGTCTCTCTATCTCTGTCTCCCTCTTTCTCTGTCTCTCTCTCTCTATGTCTCTCTCTCTCTCTGTCTCTCTCTCTCTGTCTCTCTCTCTCTCTCTCTCTCTCTCTCCCTCTCTGTCTCTCTCTCTGTCTCTCTAAATTCAATTCAATTTGCTTTATTGGCATGACGTAACAATGTACATATTGCCAAAGCTTATTTTGGATATTTACAAATAATAAAAAATAAAAATGAGAATCAAAATTGTCAACGGGACAACAGTAACAGCAATAACCAAGGGTCAAAATAACCATACATTCAAAAATAACAATAAGCATACAGTAGAGTACATGTGCAGGTTGATTGGTCTGTCAGACAATGTCCCTCAACTTATGGCAGGCAGCAATGTAGTGAGCCGCCAACCCACAGCTCTCTGCGTCCTCCCCCAACAGTACGGGTAGCCTACTCTCATCAGAGAATAAGGGTTTCAAAGGGTTTCAAATTTGGGAAAATTACACTCTCTAATTGTTTTATATTTTTGACATTATTTTTTTTACATATATTTTTGATATTTTTGTCAGGAAATGCAGCTCCGTCTCAGGTTCTGCTGTTGTGCAGTGGTCTCTCTCTCTCTGTATCTCTCTCTGTATCTCTCTCTGTATCTCTCTCTGTATCTGTATCTCTCTCTCTCTCTGTATCTCTCTCTGTATCTGTATCTCTCTCTCTGTGTATCTCTATCTATATCTCTATCTGTATCCCTATCTGTATCTCTATCTGTATCTTTCTCTGTATCTCTATCTGTATCTCTATCTGTATCTCTCTCTTTATCTCTATCTGTATCTCTATCTGTATCCCTATCTGTATCTCTCTCTTTATCTATATCTGTATCTCTATCTGTATCTCTCTCTCTCTCTCTGTATCCCTCTCTCTCTGTATCTCTCTCTCTCGCTCTCTATCTGTATCTCTCTCGGTATCCCCGTCTGTATCCCTCTTTGTATCTGTATCTCTCTCTCTCTGTATCTCTCTCTATCTCTCTGTATCTCTATCTGTATCTCTCTCTCTCTCTCTCCCTCTGTATCTATATCTGTATCTCTCTCTGTATCTCCATCTGTATCTCTCTCTCTGTATCTCTATCTGTATCTCCATCTGTATCTCTCTCTGTATCTCTATCTGTATCTCTCTCTCTCACTCTATCTCTCTGTATCTCTATCTGAATCTCTCTCTCTCTCGATCTCTCTCTGTATCTCTATCTGTATCTCTCCGTCTGTATCTCTATCTGTATCTCTCTCTCTGTATCTCTCTCTGTATCCCTCTCTGTATCTCTATCTGTCTCTCTCTCTCTGTATCCCTCTCTATCTGTATCTCTATCTGTATCTGTATCTCTCCCTGTCTCTCTCTCTCTCTGTATCCCTCTCTCTCTGTATCTCTATATGTATCTCTCTCTCTGTATCCCTCTATCTGTATCTCTATCTGTATCTGTATCTCTCTCTCTGTATCTCTCTCTCTGTATCTCTATCTGTATCTCTCTCTCTCTGTATCCCTCTCTATCTGTATCTCTCTCTCTCTCTGTATCCCTCTCTATCTGTATCTCTCTCTGTATCTCTCTCTCGCTCTCTATCTGTATCTCTCTCGGTATCCCCGTCTGTATCCCTCTCTGTATCTCTCTCTCTCTCTCTCTGTATCTCTATCTGTATCTTTCTCTATCTGTATCTCTCTCTGTATCTCTATCTGTATCTCTCTCTCTCTCCCTCTGTATCTCTATCTGTATCTCTCTCTCCATCTGTATCTCTATCTGTATCTCTCTCTCCCTCTGTATCTCTATCTGCATCTCCCTCTGTATCTCTATCTGTATCTCTCTCTCTCTCCCTCTGTATCTCTATCTGTATCTTTCTCTCTCGCTCTCTCCCTCTGTATCTCTCTCTCGCCCTCCCTCTGTATCTCTATCTGTATCTTTCTCTCTCCCTCTGTATCTCTCTCTCTCTCTCTCTCCCTCTGTATCTCTATCTGTATCTCTCTCTCTCTCTCTCTCTCTCTCTCTCTGTATCTCTATCTGTATCTCTCTCTCTCTGTATCTCTATCTATCTGTATCTCTCTCTATCTGTATCTCTCTCTCCCTCTGTATCTCTATCTGAATCTCTCTCTGTATCCCTCTCTGTATCTCTATCTGTATCTCTCTCTGTATCTCTATCTGTATCTCTGTATCTGTATCTCTCCCTCTCTCTCTCTCTCTCTCTGTATCTCTATCTGTATCTCTCTCTATTTGTATCTCTCTCTCTATCTCTCTCTGTGTCTCTCTCACACACACAGTGTGTGTGTGTGTGTGTGTGTGTGTGTGTGTGTGTGTGTGTGTGTGTGTGTGTGTGTGTGTGTGTGTGTGTGTGTGTGTGTGTGCGAGGAGGGAGGGAGGGATCAGGCCAGGCAGGTCTGTATTGATCTGATAGCACGGGTACGTCCCAAATGGCAAACTATTCCCTATTCAGAGCACTCATTTTAACCAGGGCCCATGGGTTAGTGCTCCTATATCCATAAGGGAGGGTGAAATGTTACCACCTGCACTAAGACAGAATTTTGCCTGTTGTATCTTGTTGTGTCCTACAGGTCAGAGCTCTGTGTTATGAAATGGTGACAGAGCAGCTTCAACACCAGAGCTGTACGCTGTGACTGGCAAAGGTGTCGAGACAACGGTCTGAAATAGATATTCTCTCGCAATGAAAAGAGAAATGTCCGACAGAGATATGAAGGTGAGTCCGATCGATATCACCAACGAGGACTTTACAACCAGCGTCAAAGGAGACTTTTGAGAGGGTGTGTGTGTGTGTGTGTGTGCATGTGTGTGCGTGTGTGTGCGTGTGTATGTATGTGTGTGTGTGTGCACGTGCATGGCTGGTGGATACCTGTTTATGATCTTGTGCACTGTTTAACCAACATAAATACAGACAAAGGAAGAATCTACATTAGGAGGCAGAAGTTGTTCCCCGTAATGATCGTTAACATGTCCTGAGCTGTCAATCAAAAGCGTAAAATCAAATACTTCACAGATTGCCCGCCTGCTGTCCAGAATATTCATGGCAGGAGAACCACGGAAGTCTACTCCTGAATCCCAAATCGACTCCTAGTTCCTACCCCCTAGGCATTCTCAGTAGATCTGAGAGTATTGGCGCAATAGGGCTCCATCTTTCCCCTCTGATAGGCCAGGTGGAATTGTTGAGATATTGCGCCAACAATTCTCCACAAGTGGAATGGAGCCTCGGGGTTGAGTTGAGATTCGGGGTAAAAGTGAATAAAATGAAGTGGTGAGAGCAGTCTTGTGGTAGTTAGGGAACAGAATGGCCTCAGTGAATCCCAGGTGAATCTCAGTGAATCCCAACAGAATGGCCTCAGTGAATCCCAGGTTAGCGTTTCCTCTACTATCGGAGTCTGATGGTGAGACCTGTTAATTACATGCATTTTTAGACGGCTGAAGATAACAAGGTGTCTAATCGCAGACACATCCAAGTCACTAACCGATTATTTGCGGTAATAGTGATGATGTGAACCTGCTGTCATGTTGCTGCAGCAAGGCTGGACCTCTTACGCTGTTATACAGTTGTGTCACGTGCAATGATGTACAGTGGTGTTGCGGTGTTATGTCACCTCTTGAAACCGCGTGCCTGAAGGACATGAAAGGGTTGTTGAGGTAACGTAATGCTATCACAAGGTGTTAAATATTTACCTGCGATACTATTAGCACCGCTAATAATTGTCGAGGTAAAATATTCCTGTGCAGACCCTCATTTTGAAAGGCAAACAGACAGATCACCTAGTCTACCTTCACTCATTTAAACAGACCCTACGGTGGAAAAAATGCTGAAACCAGCTGCCATTTTCTCTATCTGACAGAATTGCTTGAAGCTCACACTGGCAATTCCATAGCTGCAGTCTTCATGATCTATCATCCATTCAACAGATAAATAAATATACACTAAATATCATCATCAAATGTGGCTGTACAATGTCTGATCAGTGTCTGATCAATGTCTGATCAATGTCTGATCAGTGTCTGATCAAATTCTACAATGCCCTTTAAGGAATCCAAGAAAAGGATCTCACCACACTCACATAATACCCCATTAGTCCCTGATCACGCCTAGTCATAATGATGTATCTTAGCAGATGTTGCCTTACTCCAGCTGGACCTCTGAGGACAAGCAGTCTGAGACGGAGGCACGCACTACGCACACGCACACGCACACAGGAGGATTCTGCACAGGCAGCCGGATGGACACACAGGGGAAGGAGGCTTTCAGTACAGACCTTCAGAGTGTAACCTTTAATTAGCCTCATCATGACGGCCAAACTCGCCACATCACTAAAAGAGAAATGCCATCCTAGTGACGTGGAGCCGTTTGACTAACAACCAAAACCCTGACCTGGACGATGCTGTTGTAAAAATGTTGCACCCGATAATAAGTTCCCTTTGCAATATAGCGAACTTGTCTCATGTTCTTCTTATTCTTCTTATGGTGATCACAGAGCTATATGGCCCATGTTCTGGTAAGTCTACTGCTGAAAAGGTAAGAGGCTGCAAACTGCTTATCAACAGTTTTATTGTGATCCTCCGAGCGTCTGGCCTTGTTAACTGACCTTTCACCTTTGAAACGAGGGCAAGCATCAAGGCTGACATGAAATGAATCATCTAGTTAGCGCTGTAGATCCATCTGAGAGATTGGAAGATGTTTCTCAGATGAGTCTGACCTTTTGACCCCTGGTTGTTGACCCACTGCTGACCCTCCTACACAGACTTCAGGGCAACTCCGAGACTTAGATTTTTCACTTTAAAATGTGTACCAAACAATAACCATTGATTTCAAAGTAAAAACAAACCATAGAACTCCAGGCACAAGATGTACTTTTAACAATTTCAACTGAACATTTTGCAAAAACACATTTACAGAAAGCACTGTCTGTGCAGATACACAGTTTGGTAACAGAAAAAAACGGAGGGAGATTTAAAGTAATTCTGTTACCAAACTTTGGATCGGCACAGTTCCTCCGGTAAATGTGTGTTTTTCCATTTATTGTGCAAGTTGTCCAAAGTTATCATTGTGCATAGAGTTGAATGATTTGTTGAACTTTGAACTCAATGTTTTTAGCTTGGCATACAATTTAAAGTGAAACATCAGAGTCTCGGCGTAATCCCATTACCATGGAATTGCCCTTCAGTCTATTTGTGTGTGTGAGTGTGTGTGCACGCACATGAGTGTTTGTTGTGTTTGAGGATGGGGGGCCGAATGAATGATGAATCCCAGGGGTGAGAGTGTGTGGGCGAGTGTGCCTGTCACTTTGGTAACAAAGCAGAAGAAGCACCTCGTTCTTTCACCTCTGTCTCAGTTCTCTAACAGCCTGCTGACCTTCTCACCTGTGGTGTGTCGGTTCTTCTGATATTGATGTCCTGAAACTTTTGTTCGCTTTGAAAAACGTATTTGGTGGATCACGTTCACTTCCTAAACTGCCCCTTCAATCTGACCACAAAGTCATTTCAGCAGTCATCAATTCAAACATAGACTGTACACCACAACATCCAACTACCTACCTCATCCCCATATTGTTGTTATTTACTTTTTTACTCTTTTGCACACCAGCATTTCTACTTGCACATCATCATCTGCACATCTATCACTAGTGTTAATTTGCTAAATTGTAATTACTTCGCTACTATGGCCTATTTATTGCCATACTTTCTCACGACATTTGCACACACTGTATATAGACTTTCTTTTATTCTATTGTGTTATTGACTGTACGCTTGTTTATTTCATGTGTAACTCTGTGTTGTTGTTTGTGTCGCACTGCTTTGCTTTATCTTGGCCAGGTTGTATTTGTAAATGACAACTTGTTCTCAACTGGCCTACCGGGTTAAATAAAGGTGAAACAAACAACAACATCATCACAGGAGAAAGGTTCCTGCCCTCTGGGCTATTCTGGCTCGGACAACGCTACTTAATTTATACAACGTACTTTATAACAATAGACTAAACTCATTTCTGCGTGAACATACTTGGTGGATCACTTTCACTTTGTAAACTGACATCAATCTGTAAACTGACCATGAAGTCATTTCATCAGCTCCTGCATTTTGGGCCATTATGCTACTATGGATAATTCTGTCACTATGGGCCATTCTGGCTCGGACATCACTACTAACTTACTTTAGAACGTCATACAAAATGTATTTTTTTCTATGTGTGTGTGTTTTGCATGCATGTGTGCTTGCACAACGTGATACAGTACGCCAGCTGGGCGACAATACTCCTCATCTTATTAGAAGCCCTGCTATGCTGGGCGTCACTCCCTCTCTCCTTCCCTCTTTCCCCCCCTCTGTGTCCTGGCCTCCAGAGTACTGTCTCATTTCCATAGCAGCGTGACGCCTCGCCTCTCCATCCTTCATCTGAATTTCCGAGGCTCACATCCTTGAGCAGCCATGTAAATAAACAGCCTGGTGTTAAATATTAAAACCTCAGTGTGGGTGAGTGACAGGGCAGGACCTGGATCCTCACCTATTAGCCAGCTGGGACCTCGGCCGGTTTGTTTGTGTGTGTGTGTGTGTGTGACCTCGACCCCACCTCAAGCTGTGGACCAGTACACCAGGGACTCCAACTACCGTCAAACTACATCTGATGTTGGGTACACCGTTTCTGCATAAACACTTAGTGACGTCTGCTGATGTAAATAGGTCTTTAGAAATACATTTGATTTGATTTTTCAAGGTACCTTAGTTGCATTAGTATACAATGTCTATCCGTCACAGGCAATACATCTCCAATCATAGTCTTACAAGGACAAAATACAACAATCTGAACAGAGAATTTACCCACAACTATACGACTTAATGTTGTATAGAAGTTTGTCTGGGGAGGAAATACATCTATTTAACAACCCCGTTCTCATTCAACCTGTCCCTGAATCTGTTATCTATCTCATTGCATATGGTTCCTAGTCAACCTCATTTTTATCATAAATTAAACTAACCAACCAATTTTACTGCATGGAGCCTTTAACAACCAGCTAAGTCGCGGTCCATGAAATACATCCCTTTGCCCATTGCTATGGATTTTACAGCCAGAAGTCTCATCAGACAGCCACTTTCCATCAGTAGCTAGTTTCTGAAGCATTGGAATGCCATTACAGTTAGTCACTGGGAAGCCCTCATCCCAGTCATGAGTCTGTGAAGCACACACACACACACACACACAAACACACACACAAACACACACACACACACACACACACACACACACACACACACACACACACACACACACACACACACACACACATGAAAGTATATAAGTGCAAATGCTCACACACACACAGGCAGGTAGGCTTTCTGCATTAACTCCCTTGAACATCTAGAGGATGGATCATTTCCGGGCCCCCATCAGGGCTCCAAACTGTCCCTGCTGCTATACACAAGTCATCATACCCAAATCTCTTGTGACATGAAGGCTGGCCCCAAATGTAGACGGACTTGATAAATGTGTGTGTGTGTGTGTGTGTGTGTGTGTACAAATGTTTGTGTGTGGGAGAGGTAGAGAGAAAGGAAAGGGAAAGGGGGATACCTAGTCAGTTATACAACTGAATGCCTTCAACTGAAATGTGTCTTCTGCATAGAGAGAGAGGGAGAGGGGGAGGGAGAGGGGAGAGAGAGAGAGAGAGAGAGAGAGAGAGAGAGAGATCCATTTCTGAACTCCCCAACGGGCTCGGGAGAGGCGGGTTCGAGTCATGCGTCCTCCGAAACATGACCTGGAATCCAGCTTCACCATATATTCACCAATTTTTGGATTTTTTTTAAAGTCATAACAGTTTTCCCATTCATAATCATAACTGCTGTTTCCCCATTCATAATAATAATAGCTTTTTTAAAGTCATAATCATGACTGCTTGAGTGTTCCATCCTTCGATTGTGCAAACGACAATACTGTGAATGACTTCATTTGTCTGAACACAGTATGCTAACACTGTCCTATTCATATTCAAATCGTTGACTCTGTATGGCAGTAAATGGGATTCACACAGCTAGACTGAGAATTGTAAGCACTGTGGCAGTCATCTAGGCAGATTTAAACGCTATACTCACCCAGACTTCTCACATTGTCAGAAAACAAAAGAATCCATCTAATTATCCAAAATGGAGGTTATAGTATGTCAGGCAAATGTTTTTCTTTTCTCATTTTAAGCTCCCACCATTCAAACCAGCAGAGAACAGCCAGGCGTGTTGCTAACAACATGGTTGTGAAGCAGTAACAGTAATGACCATGTGGCGGCATGTGTAGAACATGTCAGCGTCTCAGAACCAAATCTGTGGCTGATTTTACTCGCTCTGATGAGTTCTAGTCAGTCAAATGCAGTTCCTTCCCTCAGTCATTATGCTTAATAGGCCTACTTCCTGTTAAGTGCAGGCAGGCAGGATCGCTGCTTTATTCAGACGACAGCGGAGAGAGAGAGAGAGTGATGGGAGCGGTAGAAAGAGGAAATGGAGAAAGACAGTAAATGGGTGGTATATGGAGAAAGAGAGAGAGAAATGCAGAGGGGAGAGGGTAGAGAGAGGGGGATGTATAGAGAGGGAGAGAGAGAGGGGTATAGGGGGATGTATAGAGAGGGAGAGAGAGAGAGGGGTAGAGGGGAAAAGCCAGAGAAAGGTAGAGAGAGGGGGATGTATAGAGAGGGAGAGAGAGAGGGGTAGAGGGGGAAAGCCAGAGAAAGGTAGAGAGAGGGGGATGTATAAAGAGGGAGAGAGAGAGGGGTAGAGGGGGATATATAGAGAGGGAGAGAGAGAGGGTTAGAGGGGGATGTATAGAGAGGGAGAGAGAGAGAGGGGTAGAGGGGAAAAGCCAGAGAAAGGTAGAGAGAGGGGGATGTATAGAGAGGGAGAGAGAGAGGGGTAGAGGGGGAAAGCCAGAGAAAGGTAGAGAGAGGGGGATGTATAAAGAGGGAGAGAGAGAGGGGTAGAGGGGGATATATAGAGAGGGAGAGAGAGAGGGTTAGAGGGGGATGTATAGAGAGGGAGAGAGAGAGAGGGGTAGAGGGGGATGTATAGAGAGGGAGAGAGAGAGAGGGGTAGAGGGGGATGTATAGAGAGGGAGGGAGAGAGAGAGAGGGGTAAGAGGGGGAAAGCCAGAGAAAGGTAGAGAGAGAAAAAAACACAAAAAAACATGCAGGAAATAGTGCTTCATGACAAGACATCAAAAACAAGACAGCCAATTAGTGGACAGAGCAGAGCAGTCGGGGAAGCTGTACTGACCAATCATGGGCTTCGGTGGTGAATTGATTGTTTGTGTGTTGAATCCCGCTGTGCGTTTCCGCATGGAGACACTCACAGACAGACCCCGCTCTGCTCTGCTTTGAGGTGATTGATCACACTCCACGTGGGGCCCACTCAAAATATTGGTGTGTATGTGTGTGTGCACATTCAAAATGTTCAACAGGAAATTGGAATGTGGCCCTGCAAGCGTTGAGTGGGAAATTGGAAGTGACTTTGGTGACTAGCCAATTGACGTCTCTCTCTCTCTCTCTTAATTCAATTCAAGGGGCTTTATTGGCATGGGAAACCAAAGCAAGTGAGGTAGATAATATACAAAAGTGAAATAAACAATCAAAATTAACAGTAAACATTACACATACAGAAGTTTCAAAACAATAAAGACATTACAAATGTCATATTACGTATATGTACAGTGTTGCAACGATGTACAAATGGTTAAAGTACACAAAGGAAATAAGCATAAATATGGGTTGTATTTACAATGGTGTTTGTTCTTCACGGGTTGCCCTTTTCTTGAGGCAACAGGTCACAAATCTTGATGCTGTGATGGCACACTGTGGAATTTCACCCAGTAGATATGGGAGTTTATCAAAATTGGGTTTGTTTTCGAATTCTTTGTGGATCTGTGTAATCTGAGGGAAATACAGTGGGGCAAAAAAGTATTTAGTCAGCCACCAATTGTGCAAGTTCTCCCACTTAAAAATATGAGAGAGGCCTGTAATTTTCATCATAGGTCCACTTCAACTATGACAGACGAAATGACGGAAAAAAATCCAGAAAATCACATTGTAGGATTTTTAATGAATTTATTTGCAAATTATGGTGGAAAATAAGTATTTGGTCAATAACAAAAGTTTATCTCAATACTTTGTTATATACCCTTTGTTGGCAATGACAGAGGTCAAACATTTTCTGTAAGTTTTCACGAGGTTTTCACACACTGTTGCTGGTATTTTGGCCCATTCCTCCATGCAGATCTCCTCTAGGGCAGTGATGTTTTGGGGCTGTTGCTGGGCAACACGGACTTTCAACTCCCTCCAAATATTTTCTATGGGGTTGAGATCTGGAGACTGGCTAGGCCACTCCAGGACCTTGAAATGCTTCTTACGAAGCCACTCCTTCGTTGCCCGGGCAGTGTGTTTGGGATCATTGTCATGCTGAAAGACCCAGCCACGTTTCATCTTCAATGCCCTTGCTGATGGAAGGAGGTTTTCACTCAAAATCTCACGATACATGGCCCCATTCATTCTTTCTTTTACACGGATCAGTCGTCCTGGTCCCTTTGCAGAAAAACAGCCCCAAAGCATGAGGTTTCCACCCTTATGCTTCACAGTAGGTATGGTGTTCTTTGGATGCAACTCAGCATTCTTTGTCCTCCAAACACGACGAGTTGAGTTTTTACCAAAAAGTTCTATTTTGGTTTCATCTGACCATATGACATTCTCCCAATCTTCTTCTGGATCATCCAAATGCTCTCTAGCAAACTTCAGACGGGCCTGGACATGTACTGGCTTAAGCAGGGGGACACGTCTGGCACTGCAAGATTTGAGTCCCTGGCGGCGTAGTGTGTTACTGATGGTAGGCTTTGTTACTTTGGTCACAGCTCTCTGCAAGTCATTCACTAGGTCCCCCCGTGTGGTTCTGAGATTTTTGCTCAACGTTCTTGTGATCATTTTGACCCCACGGGGTGAGATCTTGCGTGGAGCACCAGATCGAGGGAGATTATTAGTGGTCTTGTATGTCTTCCATTTCCTAATAATTGCTCCCACAGTTGATTTCTTCAAACCAAGCTGCTTACCTAATGCAGATTCAGTCTTCCCAGCCTGGTGCAGGTCTACAATTTTGTTTCTGGTGTCCTTTGACAGCTCTTTGGTCTTGGCCATAGTGGAGTTTGGAGTGTGACTGTTTGAGGTTGTGGACAGGTGTCTTTTATACTGATAACAAGTTCAAACAGGTGCCATTAATACAGGTAACGAGTGGAGGACAGAGGAGCCTCTTACAGGTCTGTGAGAGCCAGAAATCTTGCATGTTTGTAGGCGACCAAATACTTATTTTCCACCATAATTTGCAAATAAATTCATTAAAAATCCTACAATGTGATTTTCTGGATTTTTTTTTCTCATTCTGTCTGTCATAGTTGAAGTACCTATGATGAAAATTACAGGCCTCTCTCATATTTTTAAGTGGGAGAACTTGCACAATTGGTGGCTGACTAAATACTTTTTTGCCCCACTGTATGTCTCTAATGTGGTCATACATTGGACAGGAGGTTAGGAAGTGCAGCTCAGTTTCCACCTCATTTTGTGGGCAGTGTGCACATAGCCTGTCTTCTCTTGAGAGCCATGTCTGCCTACGGCGGCCTTTCTCAATAGCAAGGCTATGCTCACTGAGTCTGTACATAGTCAAAGCTTTCCTGAAGTTTGGGTCAGTCACAGTGGTCAGGTATTCTGCCACTGTGTACTCTCTGTTTAGGGCCAAATAGCATTCTAGTTTGCTCTGTTTTTTTGTTAATTCTTTCCAATGTGTCAAGTAATTATCTTTTTGTTTTCTCATGATTTGGATGGGTCTAATTGTGCTGCTGTCCTGGGGCTCTGTGGGGTGTGTTTGTGTTTGTGAACAGAGCCACAGGAGTAGCTTGCTTAGGGGACTCTTCTCCAGGTTCATCTCTCTGTAGGTGATGGCGTTGTTATGGAAGGTTTGGGAATCGCTTCCTTTTAGGTGGTTGTAGAATTTAATGGCTCTTTTCTGGATTTTGATAATTGGTGGGTATCGGCCTAATTCTGCTCTGCATGCATTATTTGGTGTTCTACGTTGTACACGGAGGATATTTTTGCAGAATTCTGCATGCAGTCTCAATTTGGTGTTTGTCCCATTTTGTGAAATCTTGTTTGGTGAGCGGACCCCAGATCCTAATTGTTATGTTGAAATTTATGAATTTGATGTTTTATGTTTCTTTTGATGGCATAGAATGCCCTTTTATGTTCCTTTTGATGGCATAGAATGCCCTTTTATGTTCCTTTTGATGGCATAGAATGCCCTTTTCTCTCTCTCTCCCTCTCTCTCTGTCTCTCTGTCTCTCTCTCTCTCTGTCTCTCTCTCGCTGTCTCTCTCTCTCTGTCTCTGTCTCTGACAGCTGGTGCCCATGGATGTGAAGAGGAGAGGAAAGGAGAGGACATGTCCTTCTGATGGATGTGCCGTTTGATAAGGCCATCTCTCCCGGTGAATGAATGGTGAAACATAACAGCTGCTGCCGGCATCAGACAGAGAGCCCAGCCCACCTCACCAGTGCCTATGACCAACCAACCACGTTTGGCAGACGTCGAGAGAGAAATCTCAGACTGCTGACAGGTTTACTGACGAACTTCAAACATTTCACGCTTTGCATGCTGGATGGAGGATGGGCTGGATGGTGAATGCACACTCACTAAAAAGCACACAGACAGATATAAATCTTCCCCTCTGCCGCTGTAATGGCGTTTCAACATCAATACCTGAGGGATGTTGGTTGGACGCACAGGATGAGACACTTTTAGTGCATCTGCAAATACACGCAGGTGGACATAGATGCACAGAGATGAGTGCAGACACACACACACACACACACACACACACACACACACACACAAGAAAGTATATAAGTGCAAATGCTCACACACACACAGGCAGGTAGGCTTGCTGTATTACCTTACAACACTTCCCGTTCAACAAATATGTATGAACAACACAGTACTATGCAATTATTTCATCTCAGGGAACCCTTAATGAGTATCGAGTATTGCTGTGAATACATTATTTCCTTTCTATCTCTTCTACACAGTATCTTTCATTCCCGCTTGTACACTATATAATCAGAGCTCTATCCTCTCATTAAACTGTGACCTGGGCTGTTTAGCTCCCTGATGCAGAGTATGTGTGTGGGGCTCCCTGCTGTAAAGACTGTGTGTTCAGCTCAATATTGGCTGGATTAACCCCCTGCTGTGATCCATATCTGATCACCACAGTAACTTTATCATTCACTTAGCTGCAGCTGGACTGGACTCAAACCAATGCACAGAGAGAGAGAGATAGAGAGAGGGGGAGAGGGAGAGAGAGAGACAGAGAGAGACACAGAGAGAGAGACACACAGAAAGAGACACACAGAGAGATACACACAGAGAGACACACAGAGAGAGACACAGGCAGGCAATGTGCACACTGCCCACAAAATGAGGTGGAAACTGAGCTGCACTTCCTAACCTCCTGCCAAATGTATGACTATATTAGAGACGCATATTTCCCTCAGATTACACAGATCCACAAAGAATTCGAAAACAAACCTGATTTTGATAAACTCACATATTTACTGGGTGAAATACCACAGTGTGCCATCACAGCAGTAATATTTGTGACCTGTTGCCACTAGGAAAGGTCAACCAGTGAAGGACAAACACCATTGTAAATACAACCCATATTTATGCTTATTTATTTTCTCTTTTGTACTTTAGCCATTTGTACATCATTACAACACTGTATATATACATAATATGATATTTGTAATGCCTTTATTGTTTTGAAACTTCTGTATGTGTAATGTTTATTGTTCATTTTTATTGTTTATTTCAATTTGTATATTATCTACCTCACTTGCTTTGGCAATGTTAACACATGTTTCCTATGCCAATAAAGCCCCTTGAATTGAATGGACACACAGATCAAGAAAGAAAGAGAGAGAGAGAGAGAGAGAGAGACACACAGAGAGAGACAAACTGATCAAGAAAGAAAGAGGAAAGAGAGAGACACACAGAGAGAGAGACAAACATATCAAGAAAGAAAGAAAGAGAGACACACAGAGAGAGACAAACAGATCAAGAAAGAAAGAAAGAAAGAGACACACACAGAGAGAGACAAACAGATCAAGAAAGAAAGAGAGACACACAGAGAGACAAACAGATCAAGAAAGAAAGAAAGAGAGCCACAGAGAGAGAGACAAACAGATCAAGAAAGAAAGAGGAGAGAGAGAGAGACGCACAGAGAGAGAGACAAACAGATCAAGAAAGAAAGAAAGAGGAGAGAGAGAGAGACACAGAGAGAGACAAACAGATCAAGAAAGAAAGAGGAGAGACAGAGAGAGACAAACAGATCAAGAAAGAAAGAGGAGAGACAGAGAGAGACAAACAGATCAAGAAAGAAAGAGGAGAGAGAGAGACTATACTATTGCCTTTATTATTCACTTAGCTACCTCTGGACTACAGATATACTGTGTAGCTTATAAAGCATGTTTATTAATGATCTAGTTCATTCACTAGTGGCTATGAGCATGTTCACTCCTAACCTCTAATTCATTTCCACATTGACACACTAAGATAAGAGTTGACAGTCCACACTAAGCTACACAGACAGACTCGTTCTCAGACTTCTAAGGTGTGACGTCAACGTCATTTCAATGTGTATAACTGTATAATAAGATTACAAGCTATATTCATCCAATCAAAAAGAGAATGAAACGTTGGTTGAATGTCCAATGTATTATCACTATGGATCTAAACGCACAACCAAATTCCAATGGAAAAACAATGTCGGAGTTTTGGTTTAGTTGTCACCCGAATGTCCATCACTGCGCTTTCAACCATTTAAAAGCACAGAAAGTTAAAATGGGAATACATTGTCAGATATTTTGGATTGCAGTTGACAATACTTTATAAGTACATGGTGCAAGTGACCAATGCCGTTCGGGATTCTGTACAGATGATTACAGTATGTGTGAAGGTCTCCACAGACCTACGTCGACCTACGACCTACAGCATCTTGAAGCTGCACGCTTTATATGATTACATAAGAAGACATTTACAGTTACAGTAACCTACATTTTTTGTAATATTTTTGGATTAGTGTGTGTTTGTTGACATTTGCTGTATTGATTAATAGGAACTAAGAACATAAGCATTTCGTTGCACCTGCCATAACACCTGCTAAACGGCGTACACAACCAATAACTTTGATTTGAAAATGCAGGCCATGGATGTGATACTCGTTTTAATGTTGATTGTTACATTCATCTGTAAGATAACTTGAGGGTATTTATTGTATTTTGAAAGTGATATTGAATTGTGTTTTGTTGTCAGTGCAACCAAATAGCAACATTTAAAGGAGATGTATCTTCTGCTTGGATAGTTCCATCTGAGCCACTGACTTAGTCTGGCTTTAATTACAGTTGGTCTACAAATGAATAATTGATATGTTGGGTTTAGGTCTCCATCCCAACCAAAACCCAACAATATCAAATCAAACTTTAAATGCACTTTAAATAAAGTCAATTTAGTCCTATTCTTTAACTTGTTTGGTTGAGATGGATGTATCCAACATATAAATGATTCATTTGTTGACAAACTGGAATTAAAGCCAAGAAGAAAATACATCTCCTTCAAATGTTGATATTCGGGTGTATTGACAACTAAACACAATATCACTAAATAACCTTATTCCATTTGAAATCAATCAGAGCTTGAAACCCTAGACATACTATATTGTACATTTTGAGTTGAATTCTGGGTTGAATTTAAACAATAGCTGTTGATGACTTTCTAAAAGCTATATTAGAGGCCTACAGTAAATAGCATCTTTGATGATATATAAGTGATAAAGTATGGTCATATTTAATTTGCTCGGTTTAACTTACCCTTCGGAATGATAGCAACAGTGAATGTATTTCGTTTTAAAATGGTGATCTCTCAACAATCATCCTCACGATAGCACATTGGTAATTAACAGATGAATAGTGAGTGACAAATATAATAGCTATGCAAGGCTGGGATTGGTTAAATCTCTGCGTGGGAAACCAAAGGGTAGCTGTAGATAGATCAATTCTCCAGTAGGAGGTGCTGCCCAGCCTATATTATTTTCTGATTGTGGATATAACGTTGAAGATCTGACATTGTTTTAAAGGTATAAATGTAACATATTTTATACAAGGTTTGTCTATGTTGAAATTTGGTTACCACGTTGAAAAAAATCATGTGGTTGAAATTGCACCCTCAAAACAACAGTTGATGGACATTTTTCAAATGCACTGTATTTTCCACATAGATTCCACGTCACAATACGCTGAGAAGTGATGTTGAAATAACATTGATTCAACCCGTTTGTGGGAAATCAGATACACGGCAGGTCTATTCACACTGTTTGCTATTGAACGTGTGTCAAACTCTACTTGTTTCACACATCACTGTAGAGAATATCTTTCTAATCTGGGATGTCAGGTAACTGCCAAAATAAAGGAAACACCAACATAAAATGTCTTAATAGGGCGTTGCGTCACCACGAGCCAGAACAGCTTCAGTGCACCTTGGTATAGATTCTACAAATGTCTGGAACTCTATTGGAGGGATGCGACACCATTCTTCCACAAGAAATTCCATAATTTTGTGTTTTGTTGATGGTGGTGGAAAACGCTGTCTCAGATCCCGCTCCAGAATCTCTCATAAGTGTTCCATTGGGTTGAGATCTTGTTACTGTGACGGCCATGGCATTTAGTTTACATCGTTTTCATGCTCATCAAACCATTCAGTGACCACTTGTGCCCATTGAATCGGGACATTGTCATCCTTTGGGGGCATGGCCATGTTAAGCAAAATAATTTCCATAATGATGGCCTGCCCAACATTATACATAACACACAGCATTAAGGGATGCTAATTTCTTAAATAACTCAGGAACCACACCTGTATGGAAGAACCTGCTTTCAATAGACTTTGTTACCCTCATTTACTCAAGTGTTTCCATTATTTTGGCAGTTACCTGTACATTGCAGTTAGAATAAACCTGAAACACACCAGTCCAGACAGGAAAGAGAACCTGAGGGCATATTTGAATCATGTATGGTAACCGGGGTAGAGCAAATGAATAGATGCAGGTGCTTCGGGGAGGGAGAGGTAAGACTGAGGTGCTTGCCTGTTTTCTGAGTGACTGCACGCAGCGTGTCTATGTTAAATATTCCCTTCTTTCTCAACACAGTCATAGAGACTCATAGAGAAGCATTAAGGTTGCATGATGCATTGCTCTCTCTCTCTCTCTGTCTGTGTTGAGGAAATATTCATTGTGTACAAGAATCCCTCAACAACAAAAAAACAGAAGAGCCTCCACTTTACCTCACTCAACATGGCCGCATTAATATTCATTAGAGAAAGAGGAGGAAAGTGCTTTATAAACTCAGATGAGATGCCACACAATGAGTCCTGCATTCCAATTAGGTGGGGATACACACAGAGACACACACACACACACCGTTTCCAAGGGAACAGCAGATTGGAAGTCACCTGAATGAGCCCTGTCAAATTGTGCTTCCTATATAAAATGGAGGTCATGGCCACCAAGCATCCAGGGGGACGGTAGCTAGCCGACAACACCTTCCTACAGTGTTTTGACATAGATTAACATTACAACATTTTTTTTGTTGTAAGTGGTTATCTGGAAAGGGGGCAACATAATGCAGAACGAAAGGTATCGAGACCCCGGAACAATTCCCCGTGTCACAAAACCCATTAGAGTGTAACAGACAGGGTGAGTTGCTCGGGGACAAAGACAGTAAGGATACTTCCTTCTGAGAGAGCAGTGCAGTGGAGTGCAGTAGAAGGACAACGGCATTGTTGGCAAAGTCAATCTCAATCCACGGGCGGGCGAGATAAGAACTCTGGAGCCCCTTGGCACTCAATGAAGATTTCAGATAGAATTGCTACAGTATTATCTCAATGAGAAATCCCTTCCCTGACTTAGAGAGCAGCTAAATCAATAGCCCATCAGAGCAGAGATAGGACGACGGCCTTGCTTGACTTTCGTGAGTACGGAGGAGCCGCTCTGTAAAACAGTAAGCAGTCAGAGCCACAGGGAGAGCAGAGCAGAGCAACACTTCCTAAGGTTCTGACTCACAGCCCGAGCTAAAAGCAGAGGAATGTCAAATCCCAACTCGCAAAATATAGTTCAGTACTCTGATAATGAAGCAGCCACGACTCTCAAGAAGAGAAGTTATGAATTGGCTTGAAAAGAGCTGGGGAGCACCTGGAGAAAGATGATGCCAAATGGGTCTGAGTCAGTGTGTCTGATCCTTACCAAAAGGCATCCAATATGTCTCACACAATAACTTGGGCAAAGTGGGCTCCTCAAGTGAGTTCTGTTGCTCCAGTGCCCCACGTAAATTAAATTAGGCTTCAATTGTTTTTCATTTCAGTTCAATTTGATTTGATTTCAGTCTAGCTTTCCTTTTGGCATCTCTGAGTGAGTGATTGGGTATCTGTGTTTTTTGGTTGGAAGGAACGATCAAAGGGAAAATACCTGGCTTTCAAATCAAAAGTGTTTCTCTGAAAGAGGCTTTGAAGAATGATGCATTCATGGCAGCTGAGTGGATAACCACCCCTATTTCACCTGCTGATTTCACTGAATCACAGTCCATAACAGATGGAAAGACCTGTTGACCTCCAGACCTGCTGTACGCTTTATCCCGTGACCTGCATGGTGGAGGAATAGATCTGCTATTGTATCCGTGGTGTGGGGAGTATTTTGGTCTGTTTACAGCTGGCTCTACAACAAAAGCTCAGCATGGTTCTCTTTGTTCTATTTCATACCTGCTACCCCAGACGCTCTCTGGCTGCTGCTGTAAGTGGTGCAACCTTTACACATAAAATAACACACATTTTTCAGAAAGCGAGAAATCATTTAATGATTCATATGATTCCTGGATCATGCATTCAGCCTCTGTGCTGTTCCAAGGCTACAGTACCTGCCAGCATGACTATGTGAGTGAAGTAGAGGCTACACAGTTCGATGCTTCAGGAATGAGAGATGGAAATATACACTGAAGAAACACATCCACGCAACATGCAGCAATTTCAAAGGTTTTACTCAATTACAGTTCATATAAGGAATTTATTAGGCCCTAATCTATGGATTTCACATGACTGGGAATCAGTGGTGACCCGTCATTCAGGGCAGGTGGGCCAGAGGCACACCTTTACTTTTTTGGGGTCGGGTTTGCCTGTTTTGCATGTTATTTTGTCATTAATACGTGTCACATATCAGTTTGAAAACAATGTAAAAAAAATGTAATGTAATTGAGTTAATAAAGCTGCATACAAACATGGTCTTTTTTTTTATTTCCTCAGTAAAGCAGCACCAAAAGGAAGGTGTTTCAGCCGAGCTCAGTGCTTTCTGTGGTGGTGGGGCAAGCCAGCAGAAAATACAGAGCGTTGCCCCTGATTGGCTCAGTTTTCTGTCATGAATGGGACAGTACGTCAAGGTTAGAGCTCAAAAATGTTAGCCCCTTTGCTGAAGGTCACAGATAGAATGACATCAAATCACATTATATCTACAACATTACATTTTTTTAAATTTAACTTGGCAAGTCAGTTAAGAACAAATTGTTATTTACAATGAGGGCCTACTGGGGAACAGTGGGTTAACTGCCTTGTTCAGGGGCAGGACGACAGATTTTTATTCGATCCAGCAACCTTTCTGTTACTAGCCCAGCGTGCTAACCACTAGGCTACCTGCCAAGTTGCTTGACTGATTATGTCAACATCTTACTTTCAAAGTCTTAGCTAGCAGTCATTATCAGTTGTCGACAATCTACTGGCAAATCCTTTTTAATCCTTGTCACATGAAGATAAATAATTAAGAGAAATTATAGATAAAACGTATCGGCCATTGTACATAAAGATTACACAACAAGTTGGAAATCGCAAATTCAACAATAATCTCAACCCAGCACAGCCAGAAGAGGAGTGAGCCTGGTTCCTCTCTAGGTTTCTTCCTAGGTTCCTGCCTTTCTAGGGAGTTTTTCCTAGCCACCGTGCTTCTACATCTGCATTGCTTCCTGTTTGGTGTTTTAGGCTGTGTTTCTGTATAGCACTTTGTGACATCTGCTGATGTAAAACCAACTTTATAAATACATTTGATTGATTGATTGAACAATGAGTCACTTGGAAGGAATCAGTGGCTAACGGCAAGCGTTGCAAAGAAACCCCTAACGTTAGCCTGCTATTCAATGGAGTGGCTGTGTTTTTTCCAGAGTTCCCACCCATCAATCCAGAGAATGCCAGACTTTGATGACAAAGTTTGATGACAAAAGTTTCCAACAAAGGACCGCTGCGCCACCTTCACAAGGTCAGCCCAAAAATGTCTTGTATGCTGCTGCATAAATGATGCAATATGAAAGGGAGAAATGTATACTGTAGCTAATAAAGTAATAGTAAGTGTATGTTGTGTAGCAAGCTGTTAGTAACCCATGTGCCTCACCCTAATAATTTGGTCTATTTTCACCTCTTAATTTTGCCTACTGTTCTGACTTGGTGGTGCACAAATAGCCTATAACCTGTTTTAGAGAAATGTAATAATCGATTATTGTAAGAGCTTTCATTGTCTGTTTATTTATCCTACGGCTCAGACTTGGTGTACAGGGAGAACACTGTAAGAACGGCCCATGTTCTGAATTCTGTCGCTGTACATTTCAAAAGTACTGAACAAATAGTTATATTGACGAAGTCCATCGTCGCTTTCTCATTAATGTCTCAATCAAAGTTACGGATGGCCTCTTGTCCGCTTGTCGTCCCCTTATGCCATAGTTTGTACATCTCAATTGTCAGTAGAAACCACATTAGTTTAAGCAAGTCTGCCATATCATCTATGTTTTTATGTGTAGTGGCTTTGCTGGCATGCATCCCACTTTTTTTGTTTGTTTGCCCCACCAAGATTTACATGCTAAAATTGCCACTGCTGGGAATACAGATATGCATCTGTTGGTCACAGATACCTTAAAAAAAGGTAGGGCTGTGTATCAGAAAACCATTCAGAATCTGGTGTGGCCACCATTTGTCTCACGCACCATCTCCTTTGCATAGATTTAATCAGGTTGTGGATTGTGGCCTGTGGAATGTTATCCCACTCTTCTTCAATGGCTGTGCGAAGTTGCTGGATATTGGCGGGAACTAGAACACGCTGGCGAACACGTCAATCCAGAGCATCCCAAACATGCTCAATGGTTGACATGTCTGGTGAGTAGGCAGGCCATGGAAGGACTGAGACATTTTCAGCTTTCTGTTCACAATGTAGACGTCAGCAAACCGCTCACCCACACATCGTCATACACACTGTCTGCCATCTGCCTAGTACAGTTGAAACCGGGATTCATCCATGAAGAGCACACTTCTCCAGTGTACCAGTGGCCATCGAAGGTGAGCATTTGCCCACTGAAGTTGGTTATGAGGCCAAACTGCAGTCAGGTCAAGATCCTAGTGAGGTAGCAGATGAGCTTCCCTGATACGGTTTCTGACAGCTTGTGCAGAAATTATTTGGTTGTGCAAACCCACAGTTTCATCAGTTGTCCGGGTGGCTGGTCTCAGACGATCCCACAGGTGAAGAAGCCGGATGTAGAGGTCCTGGGCTGGTGTGGTTACACGTGGTCTGCAGTTGTGAGGCCAGTTGGACGTACTGACAAATTCTCTAAAACGACGTCAGACGCGGCTTATGGTAGGGAAATGAACATTCAATTCTCTGGCAACAGCTCTGGTGGACATTCCTCCAGTCAGAATGGCAATTGCACACTCCCTCAAAACTTGAAGCATCTGTGTCATTGTGTTAAAACTAGATGTTTTAGAGTCCCCAGCACAAGGTGCACCTGTGTAATTATTATTATTTGTATTTTTTATTTAACTAGGCAAGTCAGTTAAGAACACATTCTTATTTACAATTACAGCCTACCATGGAGCAGTGGGTTAACTGCCTTGTTCAGGGGTAGAATTATTTTTACTTTGTCAGCTCACGGACTCGATCCAGCAACCTTTCGGATACTGGCCCAACACTCTAACCACTAGGCTACCTGCCACCCCAACGACCCTGCTGTTTAATCAGCTTCTTGATATGCCACACCTGTCAGGTGGATGGATTATCTTGGCAAAGGAGAAACGCTCGCTAACAAGGATGTAAACACATTTGTGCACAACATTTTAGAGAAATAAGCTTTTTGTGCTTTTATTTCAACTCATGAAGCATGGGACCAACACTTTACATGTTGCGCTTATATTTTTGTTAAGTATATTTCTAAATGTACAGTACTTTACAATAATCATAATCATCAATAATCATATGATCATTACAGATGCAAACTTACTACATTCATAACAGTCCATTGCACTGAATGTCATTCAATACAGTAAGCATAAAACATGCATACAAATGTTTGCATTATGTGGAATGGAGGACCGTAACTGATGACCGTACGTACAATTCAAAAGGTTTAAAAGTAGGAGGATGGTGAGTGATATTAGGAGGATGGTGAGTGATATTAGGAGGATGGTGAGTGATATTAGGAGGATGGTGAGGGATATTAGGAGGATGGTGAGTGATATTAGGAGGATGGTGAGTGATATTAGGAGGATGGTGAGTGATATTAGGAGGATGGTGAGTGATATTAGGAGAATGGTGAGGGATATTAGGAGAATGGTGAAGGATATTAGGAGGATGGTTTAGTGATATTAGGAGGATGGTGATGGATATTAGGAGGGTGGTGAGTGATAGTAGGAAGGTGGTGAGTGATATTAGGAGGATGGTGAGTGATATTAGGAGGGTGGTGAGTGATATTAGGAGGGTGGTGAGTGATATTAGGAAGGTGGTGAGTGATATTAGGAGGATGGTGAGTGATATTAGGAGGGTGGTAAGTGATATTAGAAGGATGGTGAGTGATATTAGGAAGGTGGTGAGTGATATTAGGAAGGTGGTGAGTGATATTAGGAGGGTGGTGAGTGATATTAGGAAGGTGGTGAGTGATATTAGGAGGGTGGTGAGTGATATTAGGAATGTGGCGAGTGATATTAGGAGGATGGGGAGTGGTATTAGGAGGGTGGTGAGTGATATTAGGAGGGTGGTGAGTGATATTAGGAAGGTGGTGAGTGATATTAGGAGGGTGGTGAGTGATATTAGGAGGGTGGTGAGTGATATTAGGAAGGTGGTGAGTGATATTAGGAGGATGGTGAGCGATATTAGGAGAGTGGTGAGTGATATTAGGAGGATGGTGAGTGATATTAGGAAGGTGGTGAGTGATATTAGGAAGGTGGTGAGTGATATTAGGAGGATGGTGAGTGATATTAGGAAGGTGGTGAGTGATATTAGGAATGTGGCGAGTGATATTAGGAGGGTGGTGAGTGATATTAGGAAGGTGGTGAGTGATATTAGGAGGGTGGTGAGGGATATTAGGAGGGTGGTGAGTGATATTAGGAGGGTGGTGAGGGATATTAGGAGGGTGGTGAGTGATATTAGGAAGGTGGTGAGTGATATTAGGAAGGTGGTGAGTGATATTAGGAGGGTGGTGAGTGATATTAGGAGGGTGGTGAGGGATATTAGGAGGGTGGTGAGTGATATTAGGAAGGTGGTGAGTGATATTAGGAAGGTGGTGAGTGATATTAGGAAGGTGGTGAGTGATATTAGGAAGATGGTGAGTGATATTAGGAGGATGGTGAGTGATATTAGGAGGATGGTGAGGGATATTAGGAGGGTGGTGAGTGATATTAGGAGGGTGGTGAGTGATATTAGGAGGGTGGTGAGTGCAGGTGATATTGTGACACAGGAAAAGGAAGGAGGGCTCATAGCCGGATTCTCATAGCCAGATTCTGTATATCTGACAGTGAAGTAAGATCACAAGGGAAGGTCAAAGAAAAAATGTATTTGTACAACAAGGAAACGTGTAACTTAGGCACGCACCCACACCCACACACCCACCCTAACCACCCATGTGTGAAATCATTGATTATCTGAACAGCTGGATGTGAGCCTGGGGCTTTGTGGGACATGAAGAGTGGATGTGTCCTCAGCAGGTGCAGCAGCACCAGGCTCTGATGAGGGTTCAGCCCCAGAGGATTTCACCACCAGCCACTCTGCTTTGCCAGGGGATTCAACCCTCATTATTACTCCGCCACATTGGGGATATGTCCCAAATGGCACCCTTTCCATGATAAAGTGCACTACTTTTGACCAGAGCCCTACGGGTCCTGGTCAAAAGTAGTGCACTATATAGGGATTATGGTACCATTCAGGATGCAACATGGGACTCCATAACAAGAGGAATGGGAATAATGGGCTTTAGCTGGACATAATTAACCTTCACGCGGAGGAGGTATTTAAGCATGTTTAAGCTACTCTCCATCTCTGTAAATGTCACTGTGTATATGTGTTCACTAAGAGGTCTGTCTGTCTGTCTGCCTGTCGGTCCACAGAGAAGAGTTTTACCTGCTAGGAGTCTAAACAGCCTACAGCGTCTAGTCAGGAGAATAACAACTCCAGAACACACTGATTTACAACGACAACCTCAACACACAGCCAGGAGCATGTCTGAATACTGTACACACACACCATTACACCCAGTGCAGAGTAACTTCAGTGCACTAGCCCAAGGACGTGTTATGTATGAATCATTTATAATGTGAATGCATTTATAAAGTAGGCTACCAGACTTATTTTAACTGAAACAAGCCCTACCCGCCTGTTCTCATTCAAATCATTCACGCCAAAAGAGCTCAACAAATGAAAGTAATTCACACCAAAGAGCTCAGTGAAGGAAATTCACACCAAAAGATTCCAATCAAACCACGACACACATCGACAGAATGTAATGTAGCTCTACAGATGAACCTCCTCACAGGGTGGAAGGATATTTCAACCGAGCTGACGTCATCAGGAGAAGAACTGCAGGTCAGCAGGGGAGGGCCTATCAATTACTAATATCGCTATGGAAACGATAAAGGCCAGGATATAATCGTCTGAGGGGCAGAATGAACATTCATGTATTCTGGATGGATGGTGAGTTATTCTACTGCTAGCCTCCCTGTAGGAACTATTAGTATGTGCCTTTGTTGCTCTGAGGGTTATGGAGTCAGCAATAGGCTCTACAATATACTGTAAAAGTCAACACTACAGCAGTGCACTGTATGCACTGATAACACACAAGCACAAGTCATTATAGGCTCACTATAGCTGTCTTTCAGTTGGTCGAATCAAGGCAGTTGGTCCTCACGTCTGTCTCATAGAAGTCAACAGCAGTATACTGTAGGCCTGGTGATGATGCATAAACACAAGCCATTAAAGGGATGATCTAAGCAGTGTTTCAGAACCCGGATCAAGGGTTTCCATTGGCTGTAAGGGAATCTCAGACAGTAGCATAACCAAGATGAAAAGCATGCCATCCTTTCTCCTGCCAGGGTTTGGTTCAATAGACCATCCATTTACCCCATGTTTCTCTGTGATCAATGTTTCTTCCTTTTGTCTCTCTCTCTCTGGCTCTTTCCAGCTCTTTATCTCTCTATT